>NC_066313.1:81771905-82426800 GCF_022539315.1 Serinus canaria | reverse complement strand
TGGATTTCAGTGCCAGTGAATTGGGTTTCCTGGTGTTATAACATCAGCTTTGAAGGGTGGCCTGCTAAAAATGTGACAGCACAGGAGAAACAGGTGGCTCTCAGCAAAAACACTGTCCTCAATTCAAACTGCAAGCTCTACTAACTGTCTGTGAAGAAAAAAAAACAATACTACTGCACTGAGACAGTAGACAGAAAGAAGTGAAATAAAAGCAAATTCAGACTTTACATATAGCCCTAATTACCCTTTGTTCAGATATACCAGGAGTGCATCTACCAGGGGTCCTAATGAGATGTTTTCCTTTGGATTATTCCCAAGCCCTGCATTAGCCTCTGCTGTAGAGCCCACACTTTGTGCCACATCAGCAAACGTCACCCCTGTCACAGCCAGCCCTGTGGTCTTGGGAGGGTATTGCATGACAGACTCAGATGGCTGTTTCCATGAGGCTCAAAAATAGAGCAGTCTATTATTCATTTTTCAGTCTTTGAAAAGAGGAAGAGGAACACAAGCAAATGTAGCATGACCTTTTTCAGCCTCTGGTGGCTTGCATTGACAATTCAAATACAAAATTAAAATACAGTTTCTTCCAAGGGGTCTTAAATGCATAAACCATTGTGTTTATATGTTCACCTGTATAATTTTGTCTGTCCATGTGTACTTTAATTTCTGCATTTTTATGTACTATGATGGCTTACCTACAGAAGCAGAATGGTAAAACCTGGAATAAATGGAAGGACAAATTTCATGTAAATGGAGGTATTAGCATATTCAGGGTTGAGTATTCAGCTCTTAAAATCACGGTCTGTAAAGGAGCACATGCCTGCCTTTTCATTCTACTGCAGGGTGGCCTGAGAAAGAGTGGCTGAATAATTGGTAGCAAATGGGAAGATTATTTTATTGCATTTACACAACCTCTTCCCTAAAAAGCATCACTATAATCAGGGGAATTTACCATTCTCTAGCTTATGTGTGTTGGTCCTGTTCATCTTTCATGTCTCTTATTGGTCCTATGACAAAATCTCTGTAAATTACACCTTCTGTGACTTTTCAGAGACAATGAAAAAGAATGTGCTAATGAAATTGTTATGGCACAGGACTAATGGAAGTGAGATGTTTATCATGTTTCATTAAGCAGCTCGATATAAAAATAAAAGGGTGAAAAATATGGAAAAAAAATATTCCTAAGGCAGTAGAAAAAGAAAACATAGCTCCATTGGCCAGAACGCACCCTGTTGATCTAGACCAGAACAGACCTAATCAAACACCAAATAGTGTGAAATGTGGAACTGCTTTCAACTGATATCTCATGCTTTCTTTGCAGGAATATCAAATTGATATATTTTTTGCCCAGACGTGGACCGACAGCCGTCTTCGTTTCAACAGCACCATGAAGATACTGACTCTGAACAGCAACATGGTTGGCTTGATCTGGATCCCAGACACGATATTTCGTAACTCAAAGACAGCAGAGGCCCACTGGATCACCACCCCCAACCAGCTCCTCCGCATATGGAATGATGGCAAGATCTTGTACACCCTCAGGTGAGCACTTGGCAAGGTGCAGGGCTGAAAGTTCCTCCCACCTTTGGTGTAGTAACAGTATTTTTCAGCAATATCTTTGCTCTCCTCTGCTGTTTTCTTCCTGATGCATATGTGGCCACACTTTGCAAATATTTAATTATTCAGGCGTAAGTACTGCCAAGTTTAAAAAAGAAAGTCTTGTCTTTCTATGAAAGCAACCTTGAGAAATAGGAAATAAGTCTGTCTAAATTGTACCAGCTGGGCTTTTTAGTGCTTGTAATAAAATCGGGAATATGTAGTCTCATAAAACCTGTCAAAAGCCTTTTTGATCGGAGTTAGATGCAGGGCTGGATAAAGCATTTTTAGATTCATGCTAATGCCAATACTTGATTCTTCAAATAAGTCATGCTGAAAGATAGTCTGTCACATCTCATCACAAGGGTGAATTGCCAGAGGAAAGGCTTTTACAGTTTTCTAATCTTTGTGATAAAATCAACTATATGGTATTAGAAATACTGTATATATTTGCATTTTAAAAAGCCTGTGGAAATCAAAATATGTGTTTGCTTGTGGAAGAGATGAGCTATTCAGAAGGGAGTTTTGCCATAAGCCATGTTCCACAAGGGAAACTGTTTTAGAGATGTGCCTTTCACGCTACATTTTCTTCTGTGATTGTGTTCAGCCCTCTTGGTGCACCTGAGAGGGCTGATCACACTTGCAACTGCTGTTGGGCTCCAATGCAAAGTCTTTGGAAAACAATAAGAAAGGAAATAAACATCTGGAAAAGCTGTTGATATTTTTAGTGCCCTTTCCTTCTTAGGCTTGCTCTACTGTGAAGAGCTCTTGCTTATTGCAGGGGCCTTTAGCTAAAGAGTTTGATATTCTCTTGGTTGGGTTATTGGTTTGTGTTTTTTTTTTCCCTAGGAGATTTTCATTATGTATTTGGTTGGGGTTTTTTCTATTAAGTTCTGTTTCAGTATTTCAGGCTAAGTGTCTACATAGGAGTAGTTAGACTTACATACCTCTCACTGAAGAAGCTATTTGTCAAATGGATTACAAAATTTGTCTAAACCAGCTAAAAGTAAGTTAATACTTTACCCATTGGAATGAGCATTTCTAGTTTGTGAAAGATGTTTTGAGTCCTTTTTGGTCATCAGGTTAACCTCCTTTTTACACAGGAAAAGCTGTTGGAATGATCGTTGTTAACACTGTATAATTCAAACCAAATTTACTGACCTATGTGTCAGGATAGGTATGACATGGAAGAGGTAGCTAGTGTATGCCCTGGTGCTGTCAGGTGTTGATGGGTGTTATGGGTGTTACAGGAGGAAGTGTACAAGGTGCAGTCATGCTCCATACCTCTCCATCTTCTTCCCTGGGTGTGAATTTTAGAGTGTGAATGTCCGCCTCGTGCAACACTGCAAATCCTCTTCTAGTGGCAGTGCAATAATTTAATAATAAGGGCAATTTAATTCAATAATTAAATTCCTTTTCCTCAGAAAAGGTCACATTTTCTGAGACAGAGTTTTTCTCTGTGCCATCCTGTATCTCAGACATAAACCTTTCGCCATAGAGTTTTTAATATTTTTATTTAGTTCCCAAAAAAAACCAACACATAGCCCACATGCATTAATTCTGTCATTAAACTATGTAGCATTTTATTTAAAGACTGTACAATAAACTAGCACTTAATTCAATTTCCCTGAGTAAGTACATTCACTTTGTAGGCCATTAGACTGAAGATTATTGATTTTTATTAGTAATTTTAAAATTGGCTGTGTTTGTAGCATACTTTGTTTTAGGGATGTCATGTAAAACCAGCTTTCAAGTAGGGATGAAGATGTTTCTGCTGATCTGTTTGTTGCATCTGTATGATAAGAAGGGCACGTAGATATTTATTACGTTTGGAGGAGGCAGCCTGAAGAAATTGAAAGAACTTTTAAGTTCACACTATAAGTACATATGGAGAGTATTTTTATAAGTTTCCCTCTGAAGTTCAAATTTTGTGGAATTGAGTACAACATGAGCTGTATTTCCTGTTATTTTTGTAAAGAACAGTTGTTTTCCTCCCAGACCCTTTAATGATGAAATGCCTAGATAAACTCATATGCACAGATTTTGTTGGGATCCAGAAAGTCTTGATGAGGTGTCTGAAATTATTTAAGATAATTATTGTTGTTTTGTATCAGGCCTAAATAACCAATGAATAATCTGCAAATGTGGTTCTTTCCTTTCAGGCCTTACTTATGGATATCAAAGCATTCTTGTATTATGCTTAAGATTACCCTGCCTCCTGCTCTGGCTGTTGCCTGTACTGGCACACAGTGAGAGACCCTTGGTTTCTTCACAGGCTCACCATCAATGCTGAGTGCCAGCTGCAGCTGCACAACTTCCCCATGGATGAACACTCCTGTCCTCTGATATTCTCCAGCTGTAAGTGCTTCTTTGATGCTTTATTCCTGTGTTTGCAGGGGCATGAGTTTAATTCTGATTTCTGTCAGGTTGGTCAGTTGTTCCATAACCAGTATAAGAAGTTTAGGTTTGCTCAAATATTTAGGGAATTTTTGTTATCCTCTCTTGCACTTCTGATCAATGGACTTATGACATGAATTCTCCTCCAGGTTTACTCTGGTATTTTTATTAGAATCAGACTTTTTAGCTGATACCATAGTCACAAACTCAGCAGATATTTGTACCAGTCTGTGCAATGTTAATTTATACAATCACTTGACATTGCAAATGAGAATTGAAACTACAGTTTTCTGGTGGAGGTGCATAGCAGGGGGACATGCCCAGCAATCTCTGATCATCTGAGTTTACAGCATGCAGCCTGGTAATGCCTCTCTGTTTCATAGTAAAAGTAAATGGTGCAGCTACGGTAAATCTCATTTTCCTTTCATTGCTTAGCTTTGCCAGCAGTCCCAGTGTTGTGTTGTATGTAGTGTTGTTTGCATATTTAAAATCTTCCTAACAGACAAAACAAATACATGGGAAAATGTATGGAAAACAAAAGTCAGGTAAGTTAATTCTGGGGTCCAGTATTACTCTAAGAAGTTATCTTCATACTGATTCATTTAAAAAACTTCGAGAGTTGTCTGCTTGTAGGAATACCTGCACAGTTTTGTAATCCAAAACCACACAATGCAAAGGTTTTAAAAACATTTTTAAAAGGATCTCCACAATAGATTTTAATCTTGACCATCTATAAGACTCAGGATACATATTCTTCAGAAAGTGAAAGGAAAATGTATCATTTTGTCTGTCTATCTAGAAACAAGATTATCTCCCTAATCCCTTTTAAAGTGATAGAAGAATAACACTATTGAATATTTTAATAATAAATATGCTATTGTGATGGTGTATATTTCTTTTTATAAATATTATACAAACAGTGATCCACAATCACAAAACAGATTTGAATTTCTGACCCAGAATGTATTTTTCTTTTTTACCTAGGAATTTTTTTTTAAACATATGTCATATAAATATCTCCCTTTCCTCTAAAATTCTACCACTATGTTGCCAGTTTTTTGGGTTTTGTAAAAGTGAATCTGGGCAGAAATACACAGTTGTGTGCCTAATTCAGGTGTGTGTAATGGATACATATTCAACTGAACAAGAGGCAGATAGCTCCTGAAGGAGCTTTCCTGCTCATGAACACTTGTCACTGAACTCTGTGCACTTCAGCTATCCTTAGTTACTACATAAAAATGCTCTTGTGGCAATCTGTTGTTGTTTTGTTGAAGAGCTGGGAAAGGTTTGTGAAATTAAAAATCAATTTTCAGAGATTTAAGGAAACCTACCAAAATTTTTGTTGAAGTCCAGAGATACTAATTAAACCACATAAATTTGAGTGGTCCTGTGATAGCAATATCCAAAGAAAGTGAACTCTAATAAGCAGGAAGTCACTTCAAACCTTTCATTCTCTAATAGCTAGACAGTTGCTAAATGGAAGGAAGTTATGCTCTATGGCTTTTATTGAGAGAGAGAGGATATCAGTGGGTACTTCAGTGGGCTCTGCTCCATGGCAAAGTTCCAAATACATTTTGTATTGCAAATGTTCCTCCTAATTTTGATGACCTTGGAATGTACATGTGTTTCCATCAGACATGTGCTACTGTCTGTGGAGATGGAGATTACATTGCATGGAGCACAATGTGAATGTGTTGCAATTTCTCTATGTGTTCTTTGTAGTTTCTTTCCAGATGGAGGATCCTGTAAAGGAATGTTCAAATAATATTTTATAGTTTTGTCAGCCTTTTTGGTCATGTTGACTACAAGGGTTTATTTCTTTAGATTCGTACTGAATTGCATTTTTTTTTCCTTGAACAGTTTTAATGCTGCTATTGCCATCATACAGGACATCTCCTGTATGATTAGTTTGTTACATAACTCACTTGTATTTTCAGTCTTGTGTACATTCACAGCAGTCTCTAGCTAGACAGCACTCAGTGGGACTCAGGAAGTGAATGACTGAGTGAATGCATGAATGATTTATTACTGCCTTCTATGACAAGTTTCTGAAGGGACAAGCTGATTAGGGATTCCAAGATGTATGTCTTTAAATAAAATAATAACCTTTGTAGAATTCACAGCTCAGCTCTGCTTTCCCCTTCTTCCCTTCTGTTTGTTCCTCAGCACACAGACAAATCTTTGTAGTTTCCACTGTAGGCAGGCACAAAGAAGCACAAGTTTCGGGAAATATTCCATGCACCTCTACACACAGATGAAGTTTAATATTTGAAATTTCTGACTTTTTATATAAATTTCCCTTGATACTTCAGAAATATGAAATGCATCTTAAATTTTTTCTAGAATATCTATCTCTAGTGACAGCTAATTTGCACCCTAACCCTGTTGTTACTCTGGGACAGTTGATGTTCCCCCAGTGGGAATACTGAGCTCTACTTCATCTGGTTGCCAGGATGAATAAGGAGAAAACAATGGCTTTTAAAAAGGACCCATCTCAGTGTGCTAACAGTAGTTAACACCTACCCCTTCCTGTGGAGAATCTTGTTCAAGAAAAAGTTCTAGAGCTCTCTAGTTTCTTTTACAGGATTTAAACAGTATTAATATAATCTGAAGCTCTTCAGGTTTTGTATGTGGGGTGACGTGAAGAGGTGACTCATCTGGCATATCAGGCCTTGTGGTCAGTGTGTGTCTGTGGTTGCTGTTCTTGTGTGGATGTGCACTCAGCACACTGCTTGTGTGAGATCCCAGTAACAACATGCAGGGCTGCTGTGCCATGTTTGTGTCAGTTCCATGCACCAGATTGGTTTGATCAGCCACATGTGCCAAGCAGGATTTCTCCCTAACAAGCTACAGCAAGGCATGGTATGAATGTGCATTTTCCTTTAAATGTGAAGAAAGAAGGCTGTGACTTCATTGCACTGGAGCAGTCTTGGATTGATTTTGCTCTATAGGATCACCCTTCCTTCATGTGGTTTTAAGGTACTATATGCAACTACATATAAATTTTCTGTCACTGTCATTCTTCATTTGGGTTAATTTATCCTCCTGAGCCAAGGGAGGCTGCTGAGCTTCTTTTGGCACTCAAATAGCACATTAAACTGTCTCGCTTATCTCTATTCAGCATTGATTTGAGCATTTTGGAAATACTCAAAGGATGCTGCCATAAAATTTCGTTTATTGAGGTAGTTAGGATTCACATAAACTTCAGGAAGGAAGAGGAGGTGTTCTGTCTGAAGGCTGATACCAACACAAGAAGAAGTAAATAGGACACAAGCAAAAAAAGGCAGACTGGGAGTGAAAAGTTAAGCACATTAATTGTGAAACTTCTTCTGTAGGGGACTGTGGGTGCTCAAATATTATAATGACTCACAAGTGTTTTAACAAAGCACTAGAACAACAGTACATTGGGAGCCACCAAGCATAACAAGATCACTCTGTAGTAACACTCACTACTTTTTTTTTATTCTGGGGGATAAGAGCATTACAGATTGAATAGCAGGAAAAAGGGGCTGTATAGCTAAGCTACTTGAAAGAACTCTTCAGCATGAGAGTTATCATGTGACTGTTTTCTAGCTAGCTTATGTGGTTTTAGTTTTCCTTTTTCAGTCACTGGTGAGACTGTTGAATATTCTGGATTTTCCTAATTGGGAGGACTAAGCATGCTGTAAAATAATGTAAAAATGTTTGCACACAAAGCTGTGTAACACTGAATTGTTTGAGGTCTTCATTTTTCCCAGACCAGCAGAAACCTCCTCTCCCCACACATGTGCTCAAGATTAACTTGACACTCCTTCAGGTGACAGCATATGAAAGCCATGACAAAATGAAGCTGACAAACCCCTTACACCTTGTTTTGAGCATCTGGCCAACTAACTTTTTAATTATGTCCAAGGAGGTTTGTGGTGGGAATGTGTGCTAGCTGCATACTTGAGGTCTGAAACAATCTGTAAGGCCATGCCTGGGGCTTTACCAGATGCAGTAATGCTGAGCTGCAGTGCAAGATGCCAGAAAATATAAAAAGGTGACCAAATTGATTAATGGGTTTTGCACTGGTTTATTTTTCTTGCTGCTGTTCTGATCAAACTGCAGATACAGTTGTTCATTTTTCAAAGCACCTTTGCCTTGGATGACAGGAATTATGGCACCCTTTGCAGGCAATTACTGATCTTCTCCCTAGTGAGAAGGTCTGGTGTCCTGAGCTGCCCATTATTGGAGGATTGCTGCAAGACAGGAAAAGGTGGCCATGCCCAGATTGCCATTCTCACTGCAAACACCAAAATACTTATACAAAGGTTCACAAAGAATTCAGTTACCTTTAGTTAGTTTAAAATAGGAGACAGAAAGATTTCCAGCTATTGATGGTCCAGTTTGTTCAGTCTGAACTTAAATGAAATATTTTTTGCCTTTTAAATGTTAGGGTTGTTTTGGGGTTTTTTAAAGTGACATACAAAAGCATAGCAAGTATTGCAGGGAAAAAAAATGGAAGGGAATGTGCAATGCTTTTAAAAGAAATTTATCCAAATCTAACATAGTGCTTGAAAGGAACAGATCCCATTTTTCTAA
This sequence comes from Serinus canaria, assembly GCF_022539315.1. Taxonomy (NCBI): domain Eukaryota; kingdom Metazoa; phylum Chordata; class Aves; order Passeriformes; family Fringillidae; genus Serinus; species Serinus canaria. The sequence goes on along the minus strand of NC_066313.1, from coordinate 82,418,244 downwards.
ATATAAACTCAGTTCAATCAAATGCTCCCCCTTTGAACATGTAACCTCTTATGGATATGCAATCAGTACTTTGTGCCTTGTATCATTAATTTCTAACACAACTAGCTGTCATCACCCATTTTAATATGTTTCTCCTAGCCTTGAAAAGTAATTGCTGGTTTTGTGGAATGAGCTGTGCTTTGTTTCATCTCCTTTGTCATCAGCAGAGTCATTAATACAGTCTGAGGGCAGAAATTTACTTCTGATGAAGAACAGGCCAGAAGGAGCACAACTTAATGTTCATATCTCAAGAGGAGTTTCATTAAAGATGCTGGGAAGGAATTGTAATGTGCAGAAAAAGCTTTATTCCAGATCTGAATTTCCATCTGTGCTTTCTGCAACAGGCTGAGGCAGATCATGGGTCATCAATGGAATGCTTGGACCAGTTCTTGTGATGAACATATTTTAGCTATTGTCACTTTTTCTTTTTCTAGGAAGGTAAAAATATTCATATGAATCCATCCTTCTCTTCAGAAGACTTTTTCAGAGAATAGTCAATATAGAGAGGTCTTTTAAAGAAGAAAAAATAAATATATATATGGAAAATTTGTCCTTTGAAGTTTCCTCCCAAGCTCTGTATTTAGCATATGACTTTTGTCATATATGCCAATTAATGAACATAATATGTGAAGCATATCTGTGACACATCCCTCCTCCTATTCATCTGCTAATTCTTCTCTTACACAGGCATTCCCATATTGTTTTATTTAATTTCCCCTCTTTTAAAATGCTTAAATTACGCATTTTTTTCAAATAGCTTGACTAGTGTGCAAGACAATCTTCAAGGAAAATTTGATCATCCCAAAGATTTATGAGGTGTACATAACTCGGTAGGGTCTTCTTTGGCTTTGTTAACCTGTGAGCATTAATGTTTCTAACCGTTTTTTTCCTGAGGTATGTGTACCTACAATGACACCAGGATACAGTGAGTTTAAAATATGTGATAATCTTATGCAATTTCATTTTGTCATTCCAATAGCTTTCCTGAATGTATTCTGCTACTGCTCAGTTTTAACTCTCCTCAGGTTTCCTTAAAATTCCATGAGGATGTTTATTTTTTACCTAACATAAGTTAGATTCCTAGGGAGTATTGTACTGTTTCCTGGGGAATCAATATTGGAATATTTATCCAGTTCCTTGACTACTCACTACTGACTAATTCACTACCACTTTTTTCTGTGTGACTCAATAAATTTCTCAATACATAAGAGACACTGCATTACGTATCTTTAGATTTTTATGACTGTATTTTATAGCCAAGCCAAGACTCATAGTAATTATTACAAGTTAATTTTTATTGCAAGTTCTGCTAACTTTTATCTAATTTCTCAAATATGATGTATTTTTATGAAACTGCTCAAATTCATCCATGCTGTTAGTACACTCAGTACTAAAATTATACTTTCTACATCAAATTTATGGTAGATTTGTGCCAAATTGTAAGTATTATTTTGGCACTACTTTTTCTGTTAGCATTCTGTCTCATTGTTGAAGTTATATTAGTGACACCTTTTTAAACTTTTATGGCTATATGGTTCAATGCTGGCTCCAAATGTATGCAAGATGTTGTAGTGAAAGAGTGCTATTTATACTGCATTTAATAACCACTAGTACATAAATTATATTTTCTTGGTAAAAAAAGCAGTGAAACTCCCCCAGGGTCCGGGGTTGACCACTGCCTCCTTAGTGATCAGGCAGAACTGAGGGCCATAGTTAATTCATGTTAATTCATTTCCATGCTCCAGTTCCTCACAAAGAGCTAAGATTTTGTACTGGTAGCAGACCAAATGTCTCTCTCCTTTTATAGTGAAATTTTTCTCCACAAGATTGAAGGCTCCTCTGGAGAGGGAGCAGCTGCCATCACTTCCAGTGAAAATGAGACCCTAGAGTAAAATTACAGTAAGTGCTAATTAGTGAAGCCTAAAATGCTTAACTCATGATATCTTGGGGCCAGCACAGTCTTCCAGAGACTCTCTGGATTGATGGCAGACTATTCCAGGAACCTGGCATCTGCCCCAGTTTTCCAGCGGTCTTCCAAGGATCCTTGGTATCTCCATTTCCCCTGCACAATTGTCTGAGGAAGATGGGATGCCCATGTTATGAAACAAACTCTCTAGGCAACCTGCTTCAGAGCAAAAAAAGTGCTGTTATTCCTGGATAGGAAATTTAATATAGGTGATTGTATTTTGTGGATAGGACCCCCCAGCTCTTACTTATGTTTATACAAGGAGACTGGAAGTCTTAAAACTCCCAGGTGCAGTCTAGCCTTTCAAAGCAGCCAGTCTTATTTTTCTATATTTTCTATTAGAAAAATTTTAAAAAAATTAGGAAAAAAACCTGTTTGGGAGTCAGTTATTTTTTGGCAAGAATATATGTAGCTAAGTTGTGCTTATGGTGTCAGTAGAAAATAAGGGAAAGTGCTGAAGCAAGACGTGGCTGATTGCATATCTGAAAGCTGAATGTATCAGCAACAGGCGCTGGAGTCTCTGCCATGTGATAGGCATTGTTAGTTCCCATGATTTCATCACAGATCTTAAGATATTCAGTGTGTATTTGGAGCTAAAACCCCTTTAAGCATCTCATCCTGTGCCGGTGTGAGTCTGTTCTTTTTATCTTTCTTTTAACCAGACATTTGACAGCCTGACAAATGCACCATTGGCAGAAAGAAAATAGTTTTAACCCTCAAATGTAACACAACACCTATTATGAACTTCGTGTTTCTGTTATTGTTAGTTGCTTATTTAGGTCTTTGATAATTGGTTTTCAGATTAATCTGATCATTAGGGAGAGGCTGGTCCATAAGCTGTGAAGTCCTGGCAGCCCTGCAATTGTAAAATATTACATACAGAGCTCGTGTTTGTCCTATTTAGAGCACCAGGAGGAGACAGTCACAGTCTTTTGCAAAATGTTTTTTGACATAAGGAACGATGATTTTGACACACTGTAACAATTATATGACTGGAAAATGTAGCCAAGTTGTACCAACCTGCAGCCATTGATGACTTTTGGTGGCTACAGGCTCCCCAGCAGGGACAGGGCAGGAAGGTGATGCAAGGGTCCCCAGCCACCCCAAGGAATGGACAGAATGTCTCTGAAGAATGGCCTTGACTTGGTCAGCAGCTTATGGGTGAGATTTAGAGATCAAGGCAATAAGGGGAACCTTGTGAGCCAGCAGAAATCCCTGTCCCTCAGGGACAGATCTGACAGATCTGATGTCAAAGGGAGATTTCCATAGATTTGCAAGAATTCTTGATCTCCAGATATAAAAAATCAGGCAAGGGTCTTTCATAATTGTCTTAATTCTTGAAGAAATTTCCAAAGACACCTTCCACAATTCATGCTTCGCAGTGTGTGCACAGATGTTACAACATAGCTTATTTGTAGTCCTTTCTTTGGAGTGTTGCAAATGCTGGTATAATTAACTGCTTTTATTCCTTGTAGCCTCCCTTAATGTAATTGAAATGTACCTTATAAAATATTACATAAAATATGAAATTACAAGTCCAGGTAGCCCCTGCTGAGCAACATAAAAGTTGCAGCATATCCTTTCTCCTACTCTAATTTGCACATTTCCAAAGGCAGAAGAAAAGTTTGATTGAATCCAGAAGATTCTAGCTATTTTAGATCTCTAGTACAATACATTTTATATTTTTAAAGGAACAAAGAGCATGTAGTTTTCTAATTGCTTTAATGGTTTTAAAGAATGGATCAGAAAAAAAAAAAAGACTGTTTTATTATCTTCCATAGTTGCTTCAGTGGCCACATTAAAATTACAGTAATGCATCTCCAAACCATGAGAACTGTATGTTTGAACTTACTGGTCTTCTTGTAAGAAATGAAGAATTGCTGTAGAATTTCTTTGAAGTATAAAGAAACCTTTTGGGATATTGAGAACCAAAAGGTAACAAACTAGTGTCAGATCCAGAACAAATACCAAGTAATTGAGAAGAAGAGAAAAGGAGAATGAAGAGGGACCAGAGCTGCCAAGGTCAGCCAGAACACCTGCAGTACTCCACAGACGTGGAAAAAAAACAGTGAATATTGACTCTCAAATTAAACTCATCTTGGCTAGAGCCCAGCCAATGCTTGTTACTTTTTCCAGGCTTGGCTGAGAGATGATAATGGAGTTAGTAGAAGCCATTAAAGGTTTACTTGTAACAGACTCAAAATATAAGATGAAAACATCAAGTCCTTGACTCATTAGCCTTGTCTTGTCAATTCTATTTACTTTTAACACCATCTGGAAAAAACAAGGCAGCCTGGAAACATAAAATAAAAAGCCCCATCCTTTTCTTGCTTCTAGTACTGAAAAATTCATGGAAAAACAAAAGCATGTCCTAAGTGCTGACGGAGCTAGGAAAGGAGAGTGAGGCAGTCATGCAGCTTTGAATGTTGTTTTCCTCAATGAGCTAGAGCACCATCAGGGAAATGCCCTGCTCATCTGTTCCTCTAAGAGGAACGTTGCTGAAGCTTGGCTGGCTGCATCCCTTGCTATGAAGTGTAGGTCAGCCTCCTTAAAAGGGATTAACTCTGTGTAAAGGACATGCTGTATGACAGATAATACCATTTTAATCCTTTTTCATATTTGGGTAGCATATTTTTCTGTCAAAACAATGTATGATGGGATTATGCCTTTTCCTATCACACAGCCCCTCAGACAGACAAACAAACAAGTGATAAGTTTTAAGGGGGGAAAGTGGGAACACACATCAAGACATGAAATTTAAGTCAATTTTTAAATAAGTATTTTTATGTTCTCTCATAGGATGTAGATTTTTAGTTGGTACTTTAAGAAACCCTGCAATTTTGTGTATCTAAATAGATTATTTTTGTGGAATGGAAATTATGTTATGATTTAATATTTGGGTTAGCCATGCATATTAAAAAGTAATTTATTTTTTCCCTAATTTTTTGTAATGTGACTTCTGGCAATTTTGCTGCTAATCTATTAAAAGTCAGGAAGAGCTGCTTTTTCCATAAATCTTTCCATCAGTTTTAAGAAAGTAAATATAGAGAGGCATGTAAATTGAAGAAAAAGTTCACGCTGTTCTGAGGTGATTTGCCAAATCAACAGCTTGTGCAGGGAACACTGAGTTTCCTTTCTAGCTCTTTCTACCTGAGCTTTTTTCACAGGAAAGCCAAAGGACTTGCTTTGCTGTGTGACTTTAGTGGTAGGAGAATGGGGAAGGAGAACCTAGGAGCTCAGAAGTTCTCCCAGCTCCATCAGGTGCTGTGTCACCTTAATCAGGTTATTTGTTTCGTGCAGTCTGTAGCTTTTGCTCCACTTGCATTGATGTCTCTTGATAAGCACTGGGAAGCCAGTTGTACCTGTCTCTTCTGCTTGGCCAGCCCTGAATGCAGCAGGACATGGAAGGTCCCAGTAATGCCTTTTTTTTTAACTCTGGGAGCCTCATTTGACTTCAGTGTTTCTTCTCTAGAAAACAGCCATCAGTGAAAAAATAAGACTTTTATTAGAACAAATCTGATTATCAGGAAGTGTAATGAATTGCAGGTTCACAGTATTTGGGTCCTTCATCAATATCTTTCTTTTTTCATCCTCAGCAACACAGTTTACCAGAAAAACACATCAGAGCTGTTCCATGCTTGGTGTGGGCCTCTTTTGCAACAAAACAATGAATGAGGTTCCTAGACTTGGTCCCTAGATCAAGGTATTCTATACCATTCCCAGGATATATTAAAGCTATCCAAATTCCTAATTGAAACTGTTCTTTGACTAGAGGAGAATCAAATAATGTGTGTGAAAGGCTAATATGAAATTTTTCAGGTGGACATATTGGACAAAAAGATACATGCTGATCTCACCATCTTCTGCTCTACTTTTGTCATTGATAAGAGAACAATTAACATGAGTATAACAAGAACCCTACAAAAAAGAATCTGTGTTCCTCTCTTTCTCTCACAAACATCCATCCTTCTACACATACTCACAGATACAACTAGTAGAATGAGAAAAGATGAGAAAAAATATATTTAAAAATTTTTAATCTTTTCATTACTTGCATGTTCTCAGCTAATAAAGTGACAAGCAATATCCTTGAAGCCATGTAGAATTAAACAGGATGAAGAGAAGAAAAAAAGTCCTACTGTGAATCCTCTAAAATGGACAAACAGTCTGGCCTTTAACTTTTCTCAGTGGAATATCTGTCAATATTTAGTTAGGGCCTTGAGGTACTCCAGTGCTCCTATGCTTATAAGTCTTCCCTTTATCTACGTTCACTGATTTGACATTTGAGTGTACATTTCCTGTAACTGTGCTTTAAAAATACTGTCTTCAGAGTTGCAGTAGAATAATCTGCATTCTCATGGCATTTGAACTGAAGAAGGTTGAATGTCAGAGCTCATGAAGAAATTTCAAGGAATTTTTTTTATTTTATTTTAGAGGAGATTATTCCTGTGAATTTTTTGAGGAACATACATTTTAACTTTGCCATGTTTTGGTCATCAACAGAAGGACATATCTACCATATCACAACCTGAAGCACCTGAATCCTAAATATGTGATGCTAGTTTCAAATATCACCTTAAAAGGACAATGGAAAGATTCTCAATATATTTTTTTTTCATTTTGTTTGTAGGTGGCCTGGTCACACAGCAGCTGTTCTACAGTTTTTAAATTTTTTTCTGTCTGTCTGATTTCTTCACTGCAGAAGATGCAATCAATATGCTTATTTTAATTCAAAATATATACCTAAAGGAATAGTAGCTGGTTTGCAATTACAGTAGTATCTATGTGTTATGAAAGGGGACAAAAATATCACCTTAGGAAAAAAAATCGTAACCCTTTAGGGTACTCACTATTATTGATGTTTTGTAAAGTTGGTCTTTCTAAGTTAAAAGGAAGAAAAAGCAGCAGGAAATGCATGTTTCTACCTTACAGGTATTTTATTCCTGTATTGATTGACTTCAAATGAAGCTGCTAGACCAAATGAGCATGGAAAAGTTTGTCCTCAAGTGATGACTTTCAGCACAAGGGAACTTTGAGGTCTGAATGATGTGTTTGTTCACAGCAGTTTTCTTGGAATCAGTATTTCAGTAAGACAACACTGCTTGCCTCTGGCAGTCAGAGAAGACAACCACAAACTCTTGGATAAATATCTCTTATGATTAAAAGAGAACTGAGATATCCAAGTGGTTTATAACATTGTATTTCCTTTCTTTCTTTTTGATCTTTTTGTCCCCAACACCTTCCTCCAAAGTCCATACTTGAAATCTTTAAAGCTTTTCTTTTCTAACCAACAGGAGACTCCAGAAAGAAAGATAAAAGGCTATTCCCAGCAGCTTGCAGATCTCAAAGTTGTCTGGGAGATTTGTACTGCCTGTTTCTATTGATTTATGTGCAAAATATAGCAACATTTCTTATGTAAAGGCTTAGCAGAACTGACATTCAAAAATCTTGGTCTGTGGTACTACCAGATTTCAAAATCAGCCTGCTGGGACTGGTCACTATTTCGAAGGGAGTTTCAGCAGGAAAACTGAGGTGTTATTGTGATTCTAGAATAACAGTCTCCTTTATATCTACAGTTATGTTCACTATGATTTGTCACAGCCACCAAAGGGTGTCTTCCCTCCAGTATCTTACATAACTGCATTTGCCAAAGCAAAGCACATTAATGGCCAGTGCATGTTTGTAGTCTTCAATGTGCAGGTACTGTACTGAAGTGCATCATGAATTAATGTGGCAATGGTCATTACCTGAACTGGGGGAGGTTCTGACCTGATAGATAGAAACAAAAAATCACCGAGGACAATAAAGTATTGGAAAAAGTTTTCTAGAGACATTGTGAAATCTTTGTCCTTGAAGGTTTTTGAGATGCAGCTGGAGAAAGCCCTGAGACACCTGGTGTGGATTAATTTCAACCTAATTTTATCAGGAGGTTGAACTAGAGAGATCCTCGAATCCCTTCCAACCTGACGGATTCTATCATAACATCTTTTTCTCATTGAAAACCATTTTTATATTAAAATATACATTATTCTTTATAGAACAATTCATTCACATTTGGAAGTATAAATATCTACTTGGGAAAACCATCTTTCACTTAAAACATTTTAAGACAATCAATTCAATATTGTCTTTCTAAAGAAACTCCCAGAAAGCAGGGAAGAGTTGGGAAAGAGTTGAAAATTGTTGCCACTTCCTATTTATATAGATATATATATATTTAATGGCTGAATATCTATCCTGTTAGAAATGGTAACATTTTTTCTGTATTTTTTTATTGTACAATGGTGGTTGCCACCAGTAATCATTGGTATGTGGTATGCAAATTAGGTAAACTTATGTCGATCAATATTTTGGGATTCTTTCAAAAACTAAAACAGGCAAGATGTTCAAAAGCCAACTAGGATACAGAATTTATCTTTTTATTCCCCTAGAGGTCTCCCCACTGTGCAGGAACTGATTTTCAGGTCCTTGGCATGCAGGGTCCCTGTATCACATGTTCCTGTGATAGCTAATTCTTCCACCTGTTGGCCGCTGGTGTTCGCCACAACAATACACAAGGGCTCTGACACTGTGGCAGCTCATTCTGCTCTGCTGAAGTTAGACACTACTTCTCTTTTTTGTCACAGGTCAGACACAAGATCTGTTACACCTTTACTCTGTCCCCTCAGAATCCTCTCCTATTTTTGCAGATTTCTCCAGAAACATCCTATGTCTATCTTGCCTTCTATAACCTTTTCCTTTTTTCCTTTCTACCTTTTTTCTTCTACTTTTTCCTCCCCTCCCTCACCCCCATTATTTTTTTTCCCATTTTATCTTTTTCTCTCCATCCATACTTTTTTCACTTCATCCTAGGGTATTCCTGAAGCCATGAATATTTTCGTTCTCCACCGACACAATTTTTCTTTGCAGTCCCATATTGTCTGGCTGTGGCCCTTCTCCATCTGGCAAGACCAAATGTTCTTTCCAGCTTCTTCATTCTTTGTCAAAGAGCAGAAAGGATTTGAGAGGCTGAGGTTCACCTGTAAAACCATAAGTATAACACCTAGAGAATATATCTTGCTTGGAAGATCAGGGTGTCCTCTACATATGTGAGCGATAAGTGTCAAGTGACATTCAGCTAGACAATTATATGCTATTAAGGAGGCAGAATCAAAATGCTGAGAGAAGAAGCCTGGGAAAAAATAATAAAAATATTTAAGGAGTAGAAAATCTTTTTGTGATGCAGATGTTGACAGAGGAGAAAAATAGACAGTAATTTCTATGTTTGAAAAGACAGATCCAAAAAAACAGTGATACAAGGTAGAACACCCAGAGAGAAAAATCAAGAACTATTACTTAATTTCAGGGTATCCACAGGAAACTTGCATTTAGGAAGTACTGAGAACATAGAGAGCTGGAATAGAAGCCAGACCAAAACCAAAAAATAAACAGAGAAGGAAAGTATGTAGTTACTTTACTGTTCACGATTCAAGCATAAAAAGACATTAAACGGTGCCATATACATACCTATCACACAATTTAAAAAGTTTCTGTGAATTTTTTTTCTAAATTCTTTTCACAAACGTCAGTTTCAATAATTCAGTAATGATCTGATATGTCTGTGCTTTGCTGAAATCTGACCAGTTTTCCCTAAAAAACTCTCAGGATTTTTTCTTTCCAGTGGTTTTCTTATCATATACTTTGGTTTAGTTTTTGGGTTTTTTTTTTTCACTTTAATCAGAAATTGGAGCAGAAGAGCTGAAATATTGTAAAATGTATTTTCATGGTGTTCCTTCAATAAAGAGAGGCAGGGCATGGCAGAAATTTCTCTCTGGGGGTTTTGCCTCTGTAGAATTTCTGGACAACTGTAATAACTGAATGTGAGACTGAAATATTGCTCCGAGAGATGTACACTCTTCTCAGTGATGGTCAGAATGAAACCTTTTGACATTCTGGAAAGTAATCATCACACAAATACTTGAATGACAGACTGCAATTGCAAATTTGCATCATCATTCTAATAGAAACTGCAGTTTAACAGCATTAACTGTTAAACTGAAGTTTAGGCACAAACCAGTTTTGAAACCATAGGAAAAGCTATTACCTATAATAGTCAGAACATAATAGAAAATTCATATAATGACAGGTAAATCTCTCAAGGAGACTTAATGCATGTTCTTTAAAAACATATTTAATTTATTTTTATTTATTTATTCTATTTCTTCTCACCTCTAAACTCAGGTTGAGATTACTTTTCCAACTAGATAAGGTCTTGGGATACTGAAGAGACCTTTGTTAAGTAACCTAAAATACTTTTGTACTTCATTGAAAGTGTCAGTAATTTCAAGGCCTTTTTGTTAAGCCATTCTGTCTATAGGATATTACTTTTCTGCACAGCCCTGGAGGTTTTTAAGATATTCAGTATCAAACTTACAGAAATTTTGCAACTAGGAAGATGATTAAAATTGGAAGAACTACTTTATATGACTGTTAGTGTGATATGTATATATCACAATCAGATTTCTAGAATAGTGACATATGAAATGAATATTGCTGAACTGTCTTGATCAAGAGGGTTTTTTTTCACAATTACTTGACTTTAAGTTTTACTGAAAAATCCATTTAAAGTGAGTTTGGGATAGCATTTTTTAAAATACAAAGCTAGAAATTTACCTTGAAATTTAAAGTTGAAATTACTTTCCTCATATAATATATAAACTTTGGATATGGGGATAGTCATAGAGTAGATTTTGACCTAGATCAGAGTTTGATGTCATTTTTAGGGGCTTTTTTCCCTCTCTTTAAAATATTGCCTGTTCTTCATTCACTGTTGTGAATTATGTGATCTTATATACTGCAAATAAATCAAACCCACTAAAACATAGACGTTTAGCCTTGCACCAGGTTTAGTATGGCCAGGGTAAATGTAAAAGTAAATAAATCTCTAATGTCTTTTCTGTGTTTATGTGTCAGTTTGGACATCTGTTACACTTCAGTACTGTAAGAAATCCACAAGGTCTGTACAATAACACTTCAATGCCAGAAAGACCTCAGGTTATTGGGTTGGAGGAGGTGTCCTGTTGTGTTGAAAGCAACCCCAAAATCAGGGGTTGTAGGTGTATAAAATTCACATGCTGTGATGGCATAGAGGAGAATCTTAATAAGTTTAGTGCTATGGATATCTTCTTAGGTGTATGGCATGGGACATCTGCTAAAATTCTTTGAATGCCCAACTAGCTGATATATGTATCCATATAGGATTGTCACCAAAGCCCTAGCACCTTTCCTCTTGATGGCTTAAGCATTGACTGATTTGTTTAAATGTGAGCTGCCAACCCCAAATGTAATTGAGCCAGGTACCTATCAGATGAGAAGGGATATTCCATAGAATTTCTGAAATCATGTTGTTATTTTCAGTTCTCTTCCTGCAACTGTGAGACTTGCAAATTTAATTTTAAAATGGCAACCTGGGAACATCCATATTCTTGATTCCAGGAGCTGGGTTTTTAAGTGAAATAGCAGCTCCACCAGGAGAGGTTTTACACAGCATATGATTGGAGTTTCCAGATAGTAACAGAAAAGCATGGTATTCCTTCAGTCACTGGCTTTGGTATTTCTAGTCCCCTAATGTATTGGGTTTTCTAATTGTTAGGAAAGGTAATTTTCTTTTTCACTGGTAGAAAAACATCTTACCCAATTACTACTTTTCTTCTATGTTGCCCAAGAGTCGATTACTCCCAGTTTTGCCTTTGTGTGTGTGATGTCGAATATCAAACAATTCCTAATGTTAAGAAATTACATTTTTAAGTTCATCATTTAATATTTAAATCTCTGAAATAAATCTGGGGGTCTGGCTTTGAGTCAAAATATTTGTGTAGTGTCAGGGTAGAATATCGTATAAATGGGTGCCAAAGTCAGTACAAAGCACGTGTTCCTCCAAAGCACTGAGGCTGTATCTCTGCCAGGAAACTAAAAACAAATGGGTTTCATACAATGGTGGAAATGGGGTAACAGGAACCTTAAAATAAGTTTAATACAGTAAAAAGCAAAATTCTCTACCTGGGTTGGAATAAACACTTTTAACAGGGGGCTACTTGCTGGGGGTTGACTGCCTAGAAAGCAGCTTTGCAAACAAAAAGGACCTGGACATCTTGGATAACTTTCTATAGCTGAGGAATTGTCAGTAAAAGATTCCATGTGTTAATGGGAACACAGAGATGAAATAATTTGAAAAAAAATATCTCAGCATGGGAAAGAAGTCATAAATTTCTGAATTTGGTAAAGAAGGCATTTATTAGCAAACTAAAATCAAGCAAAGTTATTTTAAAATGTCAGCATATGAATGAAATATTTGACAAGTACTAATAGTGAAACACAAAGTGGGCAATGCAAGAAGTGGGATTTTTTATGAAAGTGGCAAGAGTAAATGTAATCTTGCTATCTAGATTTACATTCATTTGCAAATCAAATAGTTCCCATGAAAGAACACAGTATTCAAAGGAGGATTTGAAAACTAGAAATTGCTTTTTTATTTCTTCTTGGCTAGCATGAATAATATATATCAAAAGGTTACGTCAACTATTATTTTTATTCTTTGTATTGAAATTAGATTCCCTATCTCTATTCAACAAATTCATTCAGCTATTCAGTCCTTATCAGTTGTGTTATCTTCCACCTCATTAACCAAACGAGAGTAAAGGAGGGAATCAGGAAGGACAATCTTCAAAATTTATTCTGTTATTGCTATTAAAAAGAAATCAGTTCACAAGTTCAATAATGATAGCTTTGAAAGAGAAATTGAGAGAAATACCTGGTGTTTTGTAAGTACAGTATGTCAAGATTCACCAAAGTTTTTGCTTGTAGTTTAGAGAAGATTCTGCTTAACACATTTTTTCCTCTTTGCTGAGAAAAAAAATCTAAAAGGTTGTACAAGCCGTAGAATTGCTGACAAAACAAAAAGGACAGGAGATTTTGGGAGAAAAACAAAGAAGACAAACTCAGAAAAATTGGTGCCCATCAAAAAGACTGGGGGAAAATTTTTCCCTGTTCTTTTCCTGGGGAATGTAGGCTCTCCCTCAAGATCTCATTATTGTGTTCTCATTAGGATCACAACAACACCAGTTTTTCCTTTGTTCTCACTTTCCATGGGTCTTCTTTCATACATTTACTGTCATCTCTTGCTCTTGGTTTTTTTCTTCTTTGCATCTGCTTACTCTTTGTTTTCTCAGTTATCCTGTGGTCAGTTTGGTATTACCATGTATTACTTTCAGGCTGCTTCCTGGATGCTTCTGGCTATGCTCTCCCTTCTCTGTTTCCCTATGGACTTGATCCTTGCCACAGGTGAAATGTTCTGCCCACAAAAATCAAAATCAGTGTAACAAACAAATCTGGGAAGCATAGAAGCATCATCAATCTCCATAATAATTACCACCTGCTACCATGGAGGAAGAACTGACTGTCTTTCCATTATGAATATGGTTCTTTTCTGTGATGAGGTGGGCATCAGAGAGTTGGTGCTGCCTGTGTGTGTGTTAAATATAGGCTTAAAGTGCTCTACAGCTATTACTCGTCTTCCCTATAATGAAATTCTTGGATTTATTTCCTAAGTTTTTCTCTAGGGTGTAGTTATCTTTAATTTTTTTTTTTTTTCTCTTTTTGGTAGGTTTTTGGATTGGTTTTTGTGGGGTTTTAAATGTTTTTGGGGTGTTTATGGGGAATTTTCCTCATCAGTTTGTGTGTCTGAATTGATTTTAGAGAGTGCTCAGACGTCTAACATAGTGTTCATAGAATCATAGAATCATTCAGGTTGGAAAAGACATCTGGATAAGATCAAGTCCAACCTTTTACCCAGCAGTGCCAAGTCCATCACTAAGCCATGTCCCCAAGTGCCACATCTGCATGTCTTTTACATACCTCCAGGGATGGTGACTCAACAACTTCCCTGAGCAGCCTGATCCAGTGCTTAACAACCCTTTCAGTGAAGAAATTTTCTTAATATCCAGTTAGGATATTAGACAACCTTCCTAGTTGCAGCCATCACTGGTACAACTTTAGATCATTTCCTCTCGTCCTGTAGTTTGTTACTCAGGAAAAGAGACCACCCCCTCCCTGGCTACAGCCTCCTTTCAGGCAGCTGTAGAGAGCAGTAAGCCTACTTATTTCCAGGCTAAACAGCCCTCAGCTGCTCCTCATGAGAGCTGGCCTCCAAACTCCTGCACAGCTCCATTGCCCTTCTCTGGACAGCACCTCAGTGTCTTTGCTGCAGGGAGGGGCACAGAAGAATTGGAGACAGGATGTGAGGGGTGGCCTCACCAGTGCTGAGTACAGGGGGACAGTCACTCCCCTGGTCCTGCTGGCCACAGTGTCAACCAGTGGCCGCCTTGGCCACCTGGACACACGCTGGCTCATGTTCAGCCACTGTCAGCTCCCAGATCCTGTTCTGTCAGACAGCTTTCCAGACACTCTTCCACAAGCCTGTAGCACTGCATGGAGTTGTTGTGACCCAAGTGCCTGTGCTTTTATTTTTCCAGATGCCAGATAACACTGAAGGTTATTTCATTTTCTCTAAGCCAAAACTCGACAAGAAGCAGCTGGCCAGGTAATACTAATCACTCAAACATCAAATAGCCATATTTAATCCTTGTACTTATGGTGTATATCAGTGTTCAATATCACTTACTTTCTCTCATCTCCTGTGTGAGTGGCAGAAAAGATATTTTTATCCCATCAATAAGTTTTCTGTCTCAAATTCAATCAGGAGCAATGAATAAGAACTGATAAGCAATATATCACCTTGGCAGGTATGCACTTGCATGTAGATATTTTTCTTCTGAGTAGCAAATAGAGGCAAATCTCACTTCAAAATACAGTCCAGATGATGGAAAACAGAACAGAAGTTGTCTCTGCATGTATGTTCAGGGCAAAAAGCCCCTCCCCTGTCCCCAAGTCTGAGGAAGTACTGTCTGGCATCTATTACTTCGCCTAACTTTTAGACAAAGTTTTTCCTCATTGTATTCCATCTTGAGGAGACATTCAGCTGTGGGATCCATGAAGTAGGACATTCTTCAGTCATCGTCCTCCTTCAAATCACTGCTTCCTGCCTAGTAGCATTTCTCTTTCTGCTTTAAAGAAACCTTAAGGATTTAAGTCAAAATTTGTATAGGGCCCAGGTATTTAACTTACCAGACACCTGGAATTTCATTTATGTTCTTTTTAGCCTAAAATAATTGTTCACTTCTTTTCCATTTTTTTTTCAATGAGAGTCTTCTATGCATTCCATTATTTAAACAAAATAACAAATGAATGTATAACAAGATATAAATAAATCTATGTCTGTTCCTTTGACTGGTATAAGAAGGCATGATCTGGACAAATGCCATTTACCTAATGTGAAACACCAATATTTCAACTATTCTTCAAACTTTAGAGTCAACACAGCCCATGATAAAGCGGACTCTCTGAAAGGTGTTCACTATGATTCCTTGGGATCTGTTGATGAACTCATCATGTTGGCCTGACCTTTACAAGGATTCATTGTGGCCACGCTGTCTTAACAAAGAAACCATTTTTTGCAGTGTTCTCAGCTTGGATTCTGCACTAGTAATACTCAAGGTCATTCACAATCCCTGCATTGGTGGAGTTGTAGAAGAAAAAGCCTACCTTGATCACAGAGTCCCATATTCACAGGAGGCGTTTTAATTGTGCCAAATCTCGCCTTACTGAAATCACCTCTTTGATTTAATTTCATTATTATCTTTTTCTCTTTAGCTGCCTCATAGCTGGCATTTTATTTAGTTTAATGGGATGCAGTCATTAAAACACTTGAAGAGTAGTGCTTTGTTCACATTGTTTTATGTCAGCTGTATGCTGGGGCCTTATCTAGCCCTGGAGAACACTATGTCCTGGTCTGATGTTGAGGTGTTGCTTTTAGAAGAGCACCTTCCCACACACATGCATGCACCAGTGAGCATAAAAGAGGTAATGTGGTTCTTCAGGGATGTGTGAGAGGAGTGAAAAGCAATGCCTTTTTGTCTACATGTAGAAGTGATGGGGTGATAACCATCTGTGACTCACAGGGACAGCTAAGACCAGCTAAGACTGGTGGTTTGTGGATGAAGAAACTAATGTAAGGCAGTCTTTTACCAGGCTGTGTGCATGTGCATTGAGTCACAGAATAAGAATCAAAGGATATGCTTGGTTGGAAGGGACCCATCAGGATTATCATGCCCGACTCCTGCCCCAAAAGTCACACCACAGGCCTGAGAGCGTTGTCCAAATGCTTTTTGAACCCTGTCAGGCTGTACTGTGACCACTTCCCTGGGGATCCTGTTCCTGTGCCCAAAAACCCTCTGGGTAAAAAAAGTTTTTCTGGTATCCAACCTAGTTTTCCCCTGACTCAACTTCAGTCCATTCCTTCGGGTCCTGTCACTGTCACCACAGAGAGAGATTGGAACCTGACCCCCCTCTTCCCCTCGTGAAGGTGTTGGAGACTGCAATGAGATCTTCCCTCAGTCTTCTCTTCTCCAGCCTGAAAAAAACAGCAGCTCATCATAAGGTTTCCCCTCCAGAGCCTTCACCATCCTCATGGCCCTTTTTGGATACTCTCTAATAGCTTAATGTTTCTTTTATAGAAAATACTTTCCCTGTAAATGGGTATTTTTTATTGAAAAAGCTTCATGCGGATTACATTAGAGTTGTTTGAACAGTATTCAATTGTGTATTAATTATACTGTCTCAAATGACTTCTGACTTTTCTCTGTTAAAATTACATGAGGATTTCATTAGCTAGCTAGTCACAGCTCTAAATTGCACTATCCAGAATGACAGTGAGAATGGGCTAGTTGTTTAAAACTAGGTGTTTAGATTAGTTTAGTCAGTTTAGACTAGCTGTTTCCAGCTCATCCAGAAAGTGAAATATTTTGTATCAATTTTAGAAAATCTGTATGTGAAAAATGTACTTTTTAAATATTCTGGTGGGCAGAGGATATTCTCAAATGGTGTAATGTCATTTTAATCAGCACTGATCTATTCAGATTTCTAGGTGGGGACAATTGGCAAGCACTTTGTCTTGCTGTGTTCTAATTCAGGGAGAATTCATTAGACAGTGAATGTCTACTTAATGCCAAGAAAATGTTATACTGGTCTGAAAAATATTTCACAAAGTCATCAAGGTTCTTTCTCATTCTTTGAACTCTACCTTTTACAGATTTAGTAACTTAGATAATGGAGGAAGTGTTTAGATTATTTTTAACCTTCTGTATGTCTCTTACTGCAATACCCTGCTCTCCCTTGCCACCAGCAAGATGTCAGGTGTTCTCTATTCTGCATCCACAGAAGGGCTGGAGAAATCCTGACCTTCATCAGCTACAGGAAGAAATCTCAGGACTGAGCATGGCAGATAAACCTTTGTTTTTCTTAGTTTGACTGTTGAATTTTCTGGAGTGAATTGGGATTTTTGTTCCCTATTCCATACCTGGCCTGCACCTACATGTCTCAGACTGGGAAATTCACTTTTTGCCTGAGTGAGCCAAAAGCTTTCTCATGTGTGACTGTTTGCTGAATGACCCTGGCTGTGCTCAGTAGAGGCCAGGCAGATTTGCAGAATGGAAAAGAATGGGAAAGGATTTGAAGCACTGTTCTGTCCTCACTTCTGTGTCACTGATGTTTTGTGCACTCTGCTGAAACAGTGTGAGTAGTTCAATTTTTTCCAGGCATAAGGTCACCTTCTTTAAAAGGCTGTTTCAATACATCGGCATGTGGATTTTAATAACCCTATAGATAAGGGAAAGGCAGTCCTGCTACAAGTTGAAACACTGTCAGGCAGTTTCCATTCAGTTACTTATCAAGGGGCTTTTATGCCCGTGGCTCTCTGTGTAATATAATCTCTGGATAGCACAGTGTTAAGTGGCTTTTTTGTTACCAAGGCACATAGGTTGAAGTATTTAGGATTTAGGACTTTACAGTAAAAGAACAGCATCAGAGGAAAATTAAAATCATATTGCCTACATCTAGAACAAATTTTAATCAATAGAATCTTGGGATTATTTTTTCCATTCATTGGTATTTTTTCTTCAGGTTATATACAAAGAGATGATTTATAATTTCAGGTTAGTAGAAGAAAAGTGTAATTCAGGAATTTATGACTGAATTTTACAATTGGCAGGAAAAACAAAAAGGCAAGTGTGTGAAAGAAACCTTTTGTGAGCTTTCTTTAGGACATCTATTTCCCAGACATTTTTCCCAATATATATCTGCCCATATTTCCAAAAAACTTCTATTCTAGGGTTGCTTCCTACTTTCAGTTTCATTTAAATAAACCTTCAAGATTGTTGCTACTGATGTTATAGTTATTTGAAAAGCATGTATTTTCTATGGACATTAAGCCTTTAAGTTCATTTTGCTCAATTTAAACCTTGTGTATGAGAAAAACAATTGATTTGTGTTCTCAAATCAAGTGTAACCCATGACAGATACTAAAATGACAGTGATTTCTCAAATTACCTACAGAGAATAAAAAATTTTCCCAACAACATATGAAGAAAAAAATATATTAATTCCTCCTTTGTATTCTGAACATGGATATCCATGGTGTCATGATGTTTCTCACCCATAAATAAATACATGTATTTCTTTGGATGATTTTACTGTTAATTGGAATATCTCTGTGTTTTGAATTGAGAGATATTTTTTCCAAACCCATCTCACATTTAGAATTTCAAGAAGAAAAACAAGTGATTAGTTAAAATGGGTTATCAGGATATTCCAAGAGTAGTCTATGGAATGATTTTTTTTTTTTTTTTGGTGCAGATTCTTCACAACGATCACTCTCATTTTACAATATCCTCTATACTTATTAAAGTAGTTACAGTAATATAAGTATGCCTAACAATTTATCTTTTTTAAGCCCAGACACAGAGATATAAATGATCAATAGACTGCCTTTTTTCAAATCACAAGTGTGAGGGAGCAGTAATATGTCAGTTAAAATGCTGAATCAATCCTTTAATTAAATGATAGCTTTCCTTCTTGTCCTCCAGTGCTGTATATTGAATGCAATATTTTATTTAATCATTGCATGATATCTGGAAAGAAAGGAGAGATTGAAAATAGATATGTTCATTGGCTTCCTAGAGGATGTAATCTGGGGTAAAATGAGGAAAATCCTACTGCAAAGTAGATCAGAGTGTGTGGTACAATGAAAACACAGAGCTCATCATAAGTATTACTACTAGTAATAGGAAGTAATCTATTCTGAATTTAAACAGACAATTTCTCTTCTCATATCTCTAATAAAATACATTTCTCGTTTATTTATTTTCATTCCAGCATCCACATAGTAGTTTTTGGTAGGGCATTTTATGCCTCTTCTTAGGCTGTGTAGTGGCAATAGGTGAGAGCAATCACGGCAGGGTTGACTCTGGAAAGAACCTCAGAGGATCATCTGGTCCTATCCCCCCTCAGCACAGGGTCAGGTACAGCAGGCTGCCAGCACTGTGTCAGTTGTGCCTTAAATATCTCTGCAGATGGAGACTCCCCAGCATCTCTGGGCAACATGTTCCACTAGCAGTGAACATGGCCATGGTGGAGATTTTTATTTTTTTTTAAAGTGAAATTTCCTGTGTTTCAGTTTGTGCCTGTGTCTTGTGATAACATCACAGAGCAGAAGATTGGCTACAATGCTGTGCAGCAGGCAGAGTCCACTGACACAGCTTGTATTTTTCCTTTGAAGGAAATTCATGGTTGACTTTTCAGCTTGTGTTGCTGTGGCAGTCGGTGTGTTCCTGCAGGAGAGTTTGGTTAACTGATACTGTCTTTTCTGACAGAAAAAATATTCAGGTAGGAAATTCTCAGTTTGGGTATTACCACATGCAGAAAGTATCTTCATGAGCAAGTCCCAAGTCTTATTTTAGCCTGAACCACAATCTTAGGCAAGTCAGATTTCAGGGTAGGTGCTTTCAGTAATTTGGCCCAATGACATCCCACCTGAGGGTTCTGATGGCTCTCACTTGCTGTGTCCCTTAGCACATTGCTTCCTTCTGATGGATGCAGGCAGAGGCAGGTGTCATTGCTGTGGCTAGGCTGTGCAGCAGGCTGAGGAAAGAGAGAAATGTAAGTGGCTCCCAGTTTACTTTTTATGCATATATTTGAATTTTTTACTGCATTTCAGCCTCTCCAAGAATAACCATGTGGTTTGACAGGTAGTGCCTCTCTTCCCTTATTTACTAAGGGAAGAAACTGGAATTGGAAGCATCATGTTACAATGTGTATTTTTTTCTACATTTGAAATCATTAAAAGTATAACACAGGTATAACAAAGATTTTCCAACTGAATATTTCCAATCTCTTTCACTGATGTGCTGGAAGTACGGGTTTCCTCTGGAAACTGGTATTTAAGGAATATGTGAGGACATCAATGACTTGAATTCTTGGGGAAGTCAGTAATAAAGTTGGGATAATGCAGGTTTGTATGTGAATTATTTACAAAGATAGGCTGCAAAGAGGAAAATTATAAAATTATATTATAATTTATAATTATAAATATAAATAATATATATTTTTATAATTATAAAAGTATATTATATTTGGCAATCACACATATTGTCATATTTTGCAGTGTTTTAAAGGCTAGATTTTGGTTTATAGGACTTTGAAGAAAAGAGCTTTTTCAACTGTTGGGCATTGAAATGGGGATTGCCCCATTTCAAATGGGGCAAAAAAATATGGAAATGCCACTCAAATTAATTTGAGATTAGTGCTCTCTTTTGTATAAGTATTTTGAAGAGGTAATTTTCTAATTCTGTAAAATTGTTTGCCTAATTTATGTATACCTCTTTCTCTCAGAAAGTCTTTTAAAGACTTTCAACAGTAGACTTTCAACTACAACAGTAGTTACCAAACTACCCCAGTATGGTAACTCTTACTAAGGTGTTGTGAGGTCCCCAGGACGAGGTGAGAGATGAGAATTTGATTCCATGTTCTCAGAGGGCTGATTTATTATTTTATGATATTATATGAAAAGAAATGATATGTTAAAACTATACTAAAAAAGGAAAAAGGATACATCAGAAGGCTAAACAAGAGTGATCATGAAAGCTCATGACTGACTCCTCAGAGTCTGATACAGCTGATGGTGATTGGTCATTAATTAAAAACAATTCACATGGAACCAATCAAAGATGCACCTGTTGGTAAAAGATCTCCAGACCACATTCCCAAGCAAGCAGATAATCATTGTTTTCATTCTTTTCTGAGGCTTCTCAGCTTCCCAGGAGAAGAAATCCTGGCAAAGGGATTTTTCAGAAAATACCATGGTGACACTCTCACCCTTACAGTATTCAGCTCTGTGTCCTAGAGTTTCATGCCCAGGATGAAAAGGCAGAAGTGAAGGACACCTTAAGTATTCTGCTCCAAACACTGTCTTTATTCATTTCATATTTCTGAGTGAGCTTGCCTTCCTTTCAGTTATTAAACTGTTTTGTGTCTTCTAGCAGCAATGACAGGTTGATGAAGCAGTGAGCACTGAGGTGTCCTGTGGGCTCTAGGCAGCATTAGTCTGCTGTTCCCCCATTACTGCATCCTCTCTAAAAGCTCTTAGGGCTGAGCTGTATGTGTAGATGTGTGTGGGGGACAGATGGAGGAGGAGAATGGGGAGATTTGCATAATCTGATTGCACTACCAAATATCTGAGACAAGACTCTCAAGGCTGTCAATGGAGAGAATTTGGCTCTTCCAGAGGGTGATTCAGAGCACCTGAGCTATGTAGGCTGCTTAGAGAGACAACAAATCAGACATTTTTAGCTGGATGGTATAAATAATCATTCCTCCACCCTTCATGTGTTAAATTTACCATATGGCCAAATGTAGATTCATGTCTGGATAGTTGTAAGCTAAACTTCTATCATAATCTTAATGTATTTCAACTGATTAGGCATTGTGGAGATAGCAACTCCAGTAGTTATCAGCCATCTGTTAACCTCCACCCATATTTATTTATCCCTTTGTCTTGCAGAATGAAAGAAAGGCAGCGTTATTGCTAAAAAAAGTAAATTTTAATAGAATTTGCATAAATTTACCTATAAAGTGGCATATTCCCTTAGGATAATTTGGGACTGAACTGATCCCTGTGGAATGCTGTGGAAAGCACTGTACCAAATATTCAGTCACATTATGCACTATTTTCAGCATTTTTCATGTGCAATTCTCAATAGAACTTAATCTTGATAATTTAGTGGTATCCATCTCCACTTTACCACTTTACTGAAGAAAGAAATTTGCTGAAACTGAAGAAACTACATTTCTCTGCTAAGTTCCTTTTCCTAGATGTTATGGGGTTTGTGATGTTTGAAGGAACCTGCATTCATCAGGACTTTGACTTTATTTTTAAAAGAGAGTGTGTGGGCCATTAGAACACTCTGAGTCAAATAAATGACTTTTGTTGCCTAATAACAATACTTCAAGCTAAGCATTTTTTTTTGGTTGGCTCAAGCTTCATGTTGCTCATATTACCACAATATGCTCATGAATTTGGACAGCAGTCTCAAACAACTGAAGACTAATAAACAAGCACACATTGTTGAAGAGTTAGATGGCTGTGCCATGAAATTGTCCTTATTTCAATAACTTGTCTAGCAACAAGCATTGGACAGCTTCTTAAATGATTTTTCAGCAGAAGACCATATTAAATGAATTCAGAAGCTATCACTGTTTAAGAAAATTTCATATAGACTAATGCAGTGGAGCATGATAAATAAAATAATGTTGCACTTGGGGCACCTAGGTCTGCTGCAGGTGCATGGAAAGCTTTAGCAAAGAACAGATCATTCTTTGAGTAACATAATTAAAAGGTTCAGATACTGTAAAGATACCCTAGAAGCTTGGATGTATTGAACATTTAATAGCAGTGAGAGGAGACAAAATTGCTGTTAATTTTCAGTGTATATCAATAATCTGAATTTTTCTAGTGTGTTTGATTGAATATCATAGTATGTGATTTTTTAAGTTGTTTGTACAACAGTATTCTGTCTTATCAAGTAAGCAAGTGAGATGTTTCATGACATTGTTTCAAAAAGGCAGCAAAATAATTGTGTTTCACTTTTGGAAACTCTGCAGTTTTTCCATTTAAAAAACTGTCACTAAGTTATATTGGATGTGATGTAAGGAAAATACACTTTTTTTAACATTAAGTTGAAAGTTTCTTTCAAGCTGTTGTATAAATACAGACCTGTATAGCGTCCGAGATTTGAATATTTACTCTACATAACCTATAATATTTTGAAAAATAAGTCCAAATTGGAGGAAGCCCCCTGATCACTTCAATCCCAAGGTATTGCTTTCAAAAGGACAAACTAAAGTATTCCTTACAGCTCAGTATGACACAGTAATTGAGCTTTAGACTGTTGTTATACATAAAAAACATCCAAGGGACCTCAGCTTATGCCCTGAAATGTTTATGAGGAAATTTCAGGTGTAGCACATGGCATTCCTGACGTTGGCTGAAAAAAAGAGAGAACAAGAACAAGAAGTTGCATGGTAATTTAGAGAGGGATTTTTCACTGTATGTCTAAAGAAGAATCAGTATGTGTGTAAATGTCATACACAAAGCAGTTTCAAAGGAAAAAAGTAATTATTTTGGAAAGCTAAATATTTAAAGAATGTTTTATTTTATTCAGTGTTGGATTACATTTTTATAACCTTCCATGAAAATAAGCTCCTGTATTTGCAAGCAAGGCAGATAAAATATAGAAATTTGTTAATAGTGATGTGTTAGATAAATTTACCCCAATGGTGTATTTAGTGATAAAAATACCTCATTTTTAGATTAACTGTGCTGCACTGAGTGATGATTGTTACAGGGGGGAGTACTTGGAAAGAATGCCTGGATGAGTGAAAATGAATCAGGCACAGATTTCTTGTCTTGATTTCTGCCTGGAGACTTGGATCATGACTATTTTAGCTGTAACACTGCCCCATCATATATGTGCCATCAACTCTTATTGGCAGTAAGGCAGAAGTAAAACTAGATTACTTGTAGTAAAAAAATAATTTGTAATTCCCTATTTAAAAAGTGTGTGTATTTACCAATGTTACAGAACAAAACAGCATTGCTGGTTTTCATCTGCAAGCATTATGTTTTGCCAGGAGTTAGAGATAATCTATTTAGATTTAGCAAATTTTCAATGTCTTTGAAGCAGAATATTTTTTTACAGTGAAGCTGCTGTTAAATGCTGTGGAAATTGGATTTTAAGTGGTGATTTTGTAAACAAAGAATATATTATAAGAAAAAAATTCTGAACATCATCCATCCATTTGGCCACAGATTATAAACTATTAAGAAAATTTTGTGACAATTTAAGCCTGTATATTTACAGAAAGTAAAATAAAGACTTGTCTTGAATTGTTGTAAAAATTTCATTTAAACTGTGCCAACTCATAAATTAATACTTTAAATATTAAGAGAGTTATAATAAGCATAAGTACATAAAATAAACAAGGATAAAACTAACTGATTTTCTACATAACTGAGCAATTTGTAGGATCAGGTGTTATAATTTGGACCATGTTTGTTATGGCAAATACAATTATATGTTGGGTTTATGTAAAGCACTTTGTATTTAATTCCTGTGTGATCTTAAAAAAATATACAAATGTAGAAGATTACTCCAAGCATGATTCTACACTGGCTATGAAGTGCAGTCAAAATGGTTGGATTAGGGTTTGTGCAACATTTAAACCAATCTAAACTGGAAACCTAATTTCTTCATGAGACTTAAAATTTAAAGGAAGGTAAGCAGCATATTGTTTGTTCGACTTTGCATATGGAGGTTTAAAAAACATGTTTAGTCAAATTATTTGTAGATAGTCCTCAAACTTTTATCTTTTTGTGAATGCAGTAGCTTTATCATGTCCATGGAATTGCGTATAGCAGCTAGTATTGTCACTAGGTTCCTGAAGCTACAGAATTACAGAATTACCTCATGATTCTGTCTTACTCTGTGACTATTCTGAGCATATCTAGCCTTGGGACAAAAAAAACCCAGTTTGTGATCTTTGTGCATAGCATAGAAACTTAAATTTTGCCATCTGATTCCTGGGCTAACTTTCTTCACAGCTCACATCAAGCCCTTCCATCCTCAATGAGCTAAGCAAGTGGCAGAGCAGTAAAACCAGATCACAACTGATCACAACTTTAATTTTTCCATAGCATTTCATCTGTACAGCTGAGATATATTTGGTTATTGTGGCTGAGTTAGTGTTTACTTGAATTAAAATAATTCTGATTTAAAGAATAAATCTTTTTAGTTCTCCATCATGTGGTATGTATCCGTGGATTTATCTTTTCTTTTTTCCTTTTTTTTTTTCTTTTTTCATATTTCCAATGTTGTCTAATAGGAATATAACTAATATAGTGGATTTTCCTACTAAACATAATACTTGTGCAATCCAAGCCTTCTTTGGTATTTCATCAGCTACCTCATAAAAAGATCTTTCAAACAACTAGAAGTCAGTTCTACTGTGTTTTTTAAAGGAAGATTTTTGAGTTTTACATGTATTGCTAGAAAAATTGCAAATTTCCCAAGCATACAGAGTGCTACAGAAAAATGGAATAATGACAGTTTTTGAGTGTTCTAATCATCAGTCCATGCTTAATATACAAATTTGCAGAAATACAATTAGGTAACGAATTTCAGTTCCTGTGCCAAAGGATGAACTATAATAAGCTTTAGGCATGGTCTAAGTGGAAAAGATTAACATTTCATTAAGCTGAGCCTTGAGCAATTAAAACTCAGTGAAAGATGGTTGAATTTTTACAAGTAGTCTAATCACACAAAAACATGTCTTTTCTGTAGAACAAGGATGTTCAGTTTTTTTCCTGCTGCCTTGGTTTCTCTCGTGTTGTGAAGTGACAGAGTGTCTCCTGTTGGACGTGGGCTGGAGGTTCATTAATGCAAGTGATGGTGTCAGGGAGCTGAGATAGTAGTACATCACTCTAGATTATTTTAGTAGATTATTTTGAGCTCAAAACAAAGCTTTTTGGTATACAAATGTTACAAAAAGAACAGCATAACCTTTTATCCCAGTGTCAGAATGGTAAGTGAATTTACTAAATTAATTTTGCAATAATCAGGAACAATAAAGATAAAACTATTTTCATAACTCTAACTAATGCCTCACTTGCTTTTTTCTGTTTCATGACTTAAATGTTTGCTATTGGGATGGGTGTATATTCCTTAATTTATATAGAGATGTCCTGTAATTGAAAAAACCACCTTCTTTGGACTACTGAAAAAGTTAAGCTGCAGAGGGTGGGGAGCAAACTAAAGAAAAAACTGAAAATCCCAAAAACTTTTATACATAGGTAAAGAAATGGCAATCAGAAAAGTGAGTGTTTCTGGATAGCTGAAAACTGTGTGTCAAGTTTTCATGAACTATAATTCAAGCATAACTTATGACAAAAGACTAAAGAATTTTAGATCTTAGCAGAGAATTGCTTGTATTGAATTTTGGTGATTATATAAAAGAAAAAGTTCTGGATTCTGTTGTCACAGTGCTGTCAGAATGGCTACCTGCTGGTTAAGGAAGAATGACAAGTGGCATCTCATCAAAAGGGCCTTTATTCACTTCAAATAATGAAAAACATCGCACCACTTCACCAGAACCTTCCAGCTGACAAAGGTGACTTGTGCTTTATTCAGGCATTTATAAGAGAAGGTGTTCTAAACAGGCAGTGTCCTTTCTTCCCCCCTTCTCAGAGACCTTCTCTTTTGGAGAGCTTTGACAAAGGAAAAGCCTCAGAAAGACTGAAGGAGTCAAATATAAAGCAAAGGTATTGAAAAAGTACAGTACCCTCATAGAACTGTTTCTTCTACCATGATTGCATGCCAGTTGTTGCTGTCTCCCAGGAAAATTAGGAACTGGGTGGGTTAAATTCTGCACTCTTATGTTCATATGGCTCCTCTTAACTTCAGTAAGAGGCATGTTATCACACAAATACTTCGTCTTAGGCTAATAACTTGGTGAATGATTCTCTGCCTTACCCCCTTCAGAGGGCTTTCCACCTCAGCCAGTGAGAATGAGGTATGGACAAAGAATGTGAGCATGCACTTGTGTGCCAGAGGTAGTTCTGATGATGGAGTAAAGAATCTGATTGCTTCATGTAATGGTGTGGTAAGATACTTTGTGAAACATTTTTAATAAAATATTACGCCTTTTACCAGTGTACACAGTATGGTGATGGAAGTTCAATGTTAAGGTTCCCAAGAGGGAATGCCTCCAGCCAGATATAAGTCTAATAAAGCCTCTCTGACTTCATCTGAGGAATGCCTTTTGGCGGTACCTGAGGGCCTGCTGCTTTCAGTTTGTTTTCTCCCACATTTCTAGTTAGAGCTGAGATTAAAAAAATATATATATATATAAATGCACAAATGAAGGTAGTCACTTCGCCAAGGTATCTTAGCAGCTTAGAGAGAAAATGGAAGATGCTTTGGAGCAGACTCATCATGGGTGAACTTTATGATGTGCAGTGCTGGGTGTGTGAACAGCCAGTCCTTTAAAAAGGGATGTAATGATTAACTCTGAGAGTCAGGTTTGTTTTCTGTCATGCCACAGTGCCTGCACCACACATGTCAATGCCAGCTGGCTCATGTGCCTGCATGTATGCTCTGCACTGAGATGGATGATACTTTCGTCTGGTGAGACCTTGAGCAGACCAAATCATGGCAAGAATTTCCACCCTCTCAAATTCCTAAGCTGGCTGTCACTTCTCCCTGTCTCTGCCACATCTCACAGCCCCTGCTGCTGGCACACAGATACAGGTTCACCTCACTGATCAGGTCAGAGTGCTGATGCAGATGAAGAAAAAATTGGAGCATGCCCACAGTCAGACATTTTCTACAACTGTCTCTCTGATACTCCCTTGCAGATAAATCTATGTAAACAAACTAAATAACTAGCATATGCTTGATTTACCTGCTTTATTTGTTTATTTATTTATTTATCTATTTATTTATTATTTCAGGTAACATTCTATTTATTTCTGTGTTCGAAGCTATTTAAGTAATGGTTATGCCAGCCAGTTCTTGTTATGTGTACTGGAAGGCAGAAAAATGCTTTGGCAGTTGAGCAGTGAGGATGAGTTTGGAAGATTGAATCATTCTGGCATTAGTTCCACTAATAGGGAACATTTAGTTTTGTTGAAGTTTTGCAGATGGTTAAAACTTAACCCTTGTCAGGTATAACTGCTCCCATAACTTCAGAGAAAAGCTTCTCATCTCTCTTCCTATCTTTTTCAATTAATTTCTAGTCAAAGCTGAATAGAACCTGGAAAAAGAGGAGTTTTTAACCAAGTGATGCAGTATTTTAATTTGTGATACAAGGAGATCTGAATTAGTTGACTTAAAGTCTTGGCTAGGGTGGTCTGATATAAATTGGTAGATTAGATAAGTACAAATAATGCTTAATTTCTTTAACAATTATGTTTAAATTTCTTTAATAATTATGTTTCAGTTTAGAACACATATTAGTACAAGTTTTTCCTATGTACAATGTGTTTGAGGCATTTTTATTTAAACAACTATAAATGCTGGCTTATTTAATGAAAAATTAATTTCCCATAAATACAGATCAATGCAAATTATAATTTAAATATGAAATGTTCCCAGTAAATTGTTTACAAAAGCTGTTTGCATGGCATTACAGCACACATCCACAGTCCCTGCCAATAAGTCAGCAGCCTGGAGTCAGATTTGTTCTGAACTGTTGTCCAGGTTTCAGCTAGGATAATTCCTCCTCAGTAGCTGTTACTGTGCTGTGTTTTGGATTTAGAATAAGAATGGTGTTAATAACACACTTATGTTTTGATTTTTTGCTAATTCATGTTCATCTTTAGTCTTTTCCTGTCTCATGCTCTGCCAGTGAGAAGGTACAAAATAAAAACAAGGTGGGAGGGAGCATAACTGGGACACGTGACCCAAACTGACCAAAGGGATATTCCACACCCTGTGGAATACAGAATGTCATGCCTGGTCTATAAACTGGGAGGAGTTACCCAAAAGCAGAGCTGATCTGTTTCGGGAAGGGGGATCTGGCATCAGTCAGTGTGTGGTGAGCAATTGCATTGAGCATCACTTGTTTTTTTTTCTATGATTGTTATTATTATTATTAGCCACTCTTATTTACCATTATTATTGTATTTTAATTCATTTTCAGTTGTTAAACTAATGCAAAAATACTGCATTACTAGGTAAAGATAAATGAACAGTGAAAGGAAGGATCTTTTCCTCCTTTGTCCAATGTCTGCTGAAGAAAAGGCCCCACAGATCTGGACTTCATGCATGCTGTAGGGTGGTTGCTACCTGACCTCTGCTGGTCTGAAGTGCTCTTGTGTTGCAGCTTCTCCAGGTGTGGATACAAGAACAGCAAAGAAATAATTATAATGAGATTGTTTGAATTTTTATTTAATAACATCTGGAAATTCCAGAAGAGTTCTCATCTCTGAACCATGGCCTCTTGGTATGACTTAATTCAAAGCGTTTTGGGGCACTTCACAAATTAAATTTCCATGGCAACAATGTTCGTAATTATCTTTATCTTAAATATGGTCACCAAACATTAAATATGCAAAAATGAAATACTGACTATTGAGGTTTCCTACTTTTAAGTTACTAGCTTTCATATTTGTTTGACAAGCTATACTCAGTCTCTCAAGTGTTGATCTAAAACTGATCAACACTTGAGAGACTGAGTGTTGATCAGTGTAGTCAGCACTACATCAGAGTGGTGTGTGAGCTCTGATGTCAGCATGTGGCAAGTGCCAAGTGTTCACTTCAAGTGTGCTTCTCGTGACCTGAGAAGGGTTTTGGTCTCCCTGGTATGCAGGGAAGATGTGGCTCACAGCAGGATGAGTGTTTGTACT
This sequence comes from Serinus canaria, assembly GCF_022539315.1. Classification (NCBI taxonomy): domain Eukaryota; kingdom Metazoa; phylum Chordata; class Aves; order Passeriformes; family Fringillidae; genus Serinus; species Serinus canaria. Next base: position 82,388,350 of record NC_066313.1, on the reverse strand, counting down.
TTGAATGCTGGTGTGTTCCTCCATTCCAAGTCCAGGTTTACAAGTACATTGGTGGCAGTGGAGAGCCTGGCTCTGTTGTGGTCACCTCACCTTCTGCATGCAGAAAGGAAGAACAAATGAAATTCTGTTTAGTCATGGTTTTGAGCGAGGGAAAGTCACGTGCTGGTGCTGGAGAGAGGAGCCATGCCCTGCCTCAGTAGGTCTGCACATCCAGAGGATGGGCACCCCTGATGCTCTCACACAGCTGTCTCATCAGGGCTTTCTCCAGGACTCAGCACCCAGGTACACCTCGGAAAGGGAATGTTTGTCTCCAGTGTGTATGGTCCTAGGGCAATATCAGAAGAATAAAAATAGCACTCATGAGGCTTCACAGTATATTGGAGTGTGAAGTGCCAATTCATTTTCTGTTCCTGTAGTTGTCTTAAACTTATGCCTTTCCACAAAGAGCTGACAAGAGCAATCCATCAACTTGTTCCCCCCTCTATATTATAATGGGCTTGTCTGTTTTTTCCTGGTTGGTTTATTTTGTTCAAAGTTAGTTTGTTTTTTGAGTACTTACTTCTTAAACTCAGAACAGGCAAAGAAGAAGCTCCCTTCCTGTAAATGAGGCACCCCATCACAGAGTGGGGAACCACCATAAAAGTTAAAGGCATTGCTCAAGAGGAGGTTTTATTTCTTCTTGACAAAAACCAAAATAAGTACAAACTTACGGCAGCTGCTGGTTACTGATGAAAAGAGGGAGGTCAAATACCAAGCCCAGCCAGGGCTCTTATGATCCCAGGAACACACCCCAAGCTTGTTCTTTAGTTTTCATCAGTGGAGACTGGAACCTGCCTGCCCAGGAGGGCTATACTCACGACTTGGTCATTACTCAAACCTCACCATCATGTTTTCTTTTCACCTTTCATGATATCTGACAGAATTCTTCTAGTACAATTTAAAGTTGTTCTGTGGGAGTTTTGCCCATACAAGAGATGGATTTATTATCCCTATACCTGTTTTTTACTAAGTTGAAATTACCCAGCTTTCTTAAGCCCTCCATGTGCTTCTCTAAACAGCCAGTTCCAGCTCATACACTGACTGTTCTTTTTATTCCTTACTCCAATTATTTTATAAATTTTAATTTCAAGTAAAGAATGCAGTTTTTCCATCCAGCTCAGAGCTGAATATCACAAGTTCAGCATCTGTGTTGCTTCCAATTGAATTATGTTTTCCTCAAACCATTTCCCCAGTTTGTTCAATTTTCTTTGAATTTAATTTCATGTGAAAGTCTAATTTAGGCTTATTTCTTTTCTCCTAGTAAAAATACTGAATAACACTGAAGCCAGCATGATATATTTGTGTAGAACACCACCTCCTGTTTTGGCAGCAAAACACTGATAAGTGTTTGAAAGATACAGCCTTTACTGCCCTTGCATTTTTTCTCTTCTGTTGGAGAACCAGCACATTGGCACATTGCTTTTCCTAAAACTGTTTTAATTCCTGAGCTTTGCAAAGGTGGGCATCTTGCCATATTGCAGTGTCTGCTATGTGATTAAACCAGCTGAAACTTCTGATCCTTTGTGGTGCTGGAGCATAGGATTTTTTTAAAGGGAAGTAGATTAGAAAGAAATAGGAAAAATACTTTAAAAAACTCTTCTAGCAAAAATTCTATACTGGGACTCTTAATATTTTTTCATGACTGTTACAATAAATGAGTATATGCATGAGCCTAGAATTAATGTAGTTATAATTAAGCTGCTCTCAAAGTCATTAGATATTTTAAGCTGTTGAGCCATTTTCCAGCCCATTAACCTTATTTAGACATAATTATATTTTTTAACATGTTGGTCCAGAGAATGCTGTGATCTTGATTATACATATGCCACAGTGCAGTAGACATACTGCACAATGATGTATCTTTATTTTGGGTTATTTGTATGACCCCAGATATCTCATGATGAGTTGTGGGGGATTTTTTTTTTTGCGGGGGGAGGAGGACAGAGGAAGGGAGATGCTTTGAGCTGGTGGTAGGGTTTTGATTTGCTTACTATTTGCATTTTTCTCTGGAGTTTTCACACTCTTTGTCATAGCTGTTATTGCTTCTTCAGTTGTTGCTTCCTTTCCTGTCATGACTATTGTAATTACACCCCAGCTCTCATTTCACAGTTGGCATCCTGCTAGCAAAAAATGATGGTATTACATGGAATCATTCCAGAATCAAGAGAATTCCCTGTTTTGCTAAGTTTGTGAATCTGTTTAGTAATTTAAAGCTTTATTTCTCCCTTGAGTTCTGGTGGTCTGACAAACATAAAACAAGAAGTAAGAAATTCTTTCTTCCTGCACAGAGGTAACCCACAAACTTTCAGCCAGGAGTACCCTTGTTAGTTGGATGGAGGTTGAATTGTGACTTTAAAATTCACATGTCATGGCTTAGGGAAGAGCTTCACATTTTGCCTATTTGGAAGATGGTGGGAAATCTCTGCTTATGAACAAGAGCCTCTAAGAAAGGTTTAAGTGCTTTGCTTGGAGAATTTCAAGATTTTGGAGATAAAAATTCAGGGTCAGTTTCATTAATTTCCCTTTTCTTCGAGAATAATTTTAGGAGAGAGGAATGTTCCCAGTTCTTATTGACACCATGCTCTCTTACATAGGTACCTCCATATTCATTAACAGGGCATCTCAAATCTGTGTTATATCCAATAATGTGCTTTTAAGTTTAAAGTGAGACAACTTATCCAGAGCACATCCTGGCAGTCTGATTCCCTAAAGGGGTAGTTTGCTACAGATTGACAGGATCCCCACAGGCTGATACTCAGAGCTGGAAACTGCTGGACAAAATAAAGATAGGGATGTTTAAAGAGTGCTTTTCTTTTGAGTCCTTAGGCATCTTATTCAGGACTTCAGAAAACTGATATCATTGCCCTGGAGTCTCTCTTGAATTAGGTCTGAAAAACTTAACACAGGGTTTGTGCAAGTGGTACAGGCCAAAAATATTTTCATCTGTAGAATGTAACAACTTTTGCCCTAGAGATGAGAGCACTGGGTTTGATTCCTCCTTCAGCTTCAAGGGCTTTAAATCCTCCCACACAATACAATGCTGACAGTGGAAAAATACTATAGAAGATGTAGGAACAAAGATCAAGACAATCCTTACCAAAAGCCCTGATAGCAGCTCTTGATTGATCTAGTGAATCCTGTATTATATTTGACCTGTCCTTACCAGAGGGCATTGCAGTTGTGATCTATCCAACTTTGCAACACAGGGCAATCCTGCAGTTAATGAATCTTGGGAATTTGGATCCCTAGAGACTAAGAGAAGAATTTTCTCCCCATTTTTTTATCTTATAATTGAGTATTATTGAATATCACTTCCCTCTACTCTTCACTGAGATGCCATGTGAATGTGGTAGTTGGAGCTCGTATTGTTTTGGTGTGATCTGAATAAGCCCACCAAAATAAGGAGAAGGAAGGTGTTTTCTTGTAGAGGTTTTGGGCTCTTATCTGGGTGTTCTTACTCCAAGCCAACTTTTGGGCACAGTCAGCCTCCTAATGGGGATTAAAGTCAAACAAAGAAGCACCCTATGAATTCAGGGATTTCTTGCACTACAGGAGGGTAAGAAAAAGCTTTGGGAAATTAGGAATGGAACTGATGCACTTCCATTCTTAGGTCTTTGGTGAATTTCATTGTTTAAGACTAATTTGAAACAAATAATTTCAATTATAATGATATTTTGAAGGAATGAAACTCAATAATGGAAAGTGGGTAAGCAACAATATTTAATTAATGGATTTAATTACTGCATCTAATCATTGTGTGTAATTAATCATTGTGTCTAACTAAGATAACATTAGCTATGAATAAACTATGTTGGTTTGGATGGGAAACCATCTTTCCACTACCAGTCTCAAAGGGAGAATTTGCCATTATACACTGAATTTCCCTGTTCTCTGGATATTGAACTCTTCCTCCCATGTGAAGCAAGGAGGCATGCTTGGAGGGCCGAGATAAAGTTTCAGCTGCAGTTACAGAGTCCTTGTGCTGCTTTAAATCTTTGTAGCGCTCTTGTTTGTGGATTATAACTTTACTTTGTTGTGCCAATTTCAGTGCTAGGCAGCATTAGTAGGCACATAACTCTCCCAGGAGTAGGGAGTCTGGATTAAGTACCTGAGAGCAAGGTATTGTACACAGGAAAAGTACCTACAAATTTCAGTAATGCACTGTATTTTGCATTTCTTTCTGATCTTTCTAATTTACTGTATTGTACCATTGCTCCTGTAAATACAAGTAATATTTTCTGAAGGTTTTTTTTTAATATCAGTGTAGGAAATAGGTGTCCATGCTGCAGACCACCAACATGATATAGAATACATAGGGTGATTGTGTTGTGTGATTGTCACAGGTGGAATCATACACTTCACTCTCAGGAGATTAGCAACAACCTGTTCCATTGATACAAGCCAGTGACATAACAGTGGAAAGGGTGACTGTGGTTTAACAGGCTTTGCTGGTGAGGTAGACTGGAGTAATTACTGCATAGAGGACAGGGTCAGATTGACAGAGAAACCTCCCTGTTGAATCTTGAGGTTCGGAAAGCACTTTATTAAAGCACCTCTTAGAAATGCATTCTGAATTCCTTAGAAGGGTATTTAGGTGCTGCTGGATTCAGACTCAGTTCCAGACTTGGTCAATGGTTTATGTCTAAAGGATTCTGTATGTGCAATCAATGTTTTATATCACTTAGCTAAAATAGCAAAGTTTGTCCTTATTCCAAATTCACTTACTGAATAAGGATTCTCCTACCTCAAGGACTAACCTTGAGAGCTGTCCCTACTCAAGGGGAGATCCTGGTGTGCAAGCCTGCTGCCATGCATTAAAGCTCAATTGTCTCAGGGCTCCCTGCTGCTTATGGAGTAATATGGTTTTACTCAAATGTTCCCAGGTAAATAGCATGCTTTGAAACCAGTAGGTATGAAGAATGCTGAAAAGGCTGTGGTTCATTACTCCTGACCTATCTTTGAACAAACTAAAGAAAAGGAAAAAAAATTTCAATGATTCAGCATAATAATTGTAGCTAATAAAATTGGTCTGTCACTTATTTCTATATCAACTTATAGTTTTCACTTACAGACCTGCAAGTATAATATCAATATTTGGTGCATTAGATTGTTTATAGTAATTTATTGATTTTTAAAAAATCTAAAGGATTTCTTATGTTGAATTCTTAGGGAAATAAATGAACAGTTCTCATTATATTGTACATCTCAGCTTTTCTTCTTGATTTGTTGCCCAAAGAAATGCAAAACTTCTTTTTGAAAGCAATTTGCAGGAACACAATGCACAAAACATTCTTTAAGAGTCACAGTAGTGACCTGAACCAAATTGGAACAAGACCATTGCTGTTACTATGCATGTGCAAACCTGAAGTGTGATGAGAATAAACACAAACACGCAATTTCAATGAGTGACTTTATTTGCAGAGAAATAGTCAAAGCACTAAAATCACATTTCATTCCCTTGTACTTGCAGTTTGGAGAGAACAAACATTATCTCTCAGCCTTTATAGTTGACTGGACTTTAAGAACCACTACCAGTATTGATTTGAACATAAGGTTGGAGATATAACCAAGCCTGTTTTCCTTTTAAGTACACAGGGAGGATTAAAAGCACAGGTATTTGCTGGCTTTTGGTGGTGAGGGAGGCAGAGGGCAGGCAGAGAACACGACCATCCAGTCAGTACTAGCACAGAGAAATTGAATACTGAAAAATGTATTTTTGGGTTATGTGCTTCTGTGCTGCTTCTCAAATTAACTTTAAACTTCCACCTCAAGCCTTAGTTCTCTACTGCTGCCCTGAAGATGCATAGACATCAAAGGCTCTGGTCAATCAACTTTCAGGAGGTTGAGGAAGCAATTTTGTTGACACCGATGATGTATGAACTCATCAAAAATTTCCTTTTCTGTTATTTGTATACTTTTATCTCTAGGCACTTGCACCAAGTCCTCCTCAGTGGGGAAAGCTACATGTCTCCAGGATTTTGGTTCCTTGTTAATCCAGAGCTCAGCAGTGTGTTGTAGCCCTCTCTATAGCCATGGTTTTTCTCTCTCTCTTGAAAAATGAGGGTAAGGAGAGCTGGTGAGCAATCCGATGCTTGGCCTAGTACAAAGTTCACCCAGCAGGAGCACAAATATAGACCTGGAAACCTGAAAGCATCCCATGATCAAGCACATAAATAATGTCATGGGGCTGAGGAACTCAGCTGTTAGCCCATGAGATGCTCACAGGCAAGGCAGCAAGAAGCCTTCAGGGATTAGGCCCTTTTGCCACGGTCCCTTGTGAGAGAACAATTGTTCCTCACTCTCAGAAGACACTGACATCATCTTTCTCCTTCCAGTCCTGTGCCTTCCCACTGGCAGAGTGTAACTCCTATTGGACAGGCAGCAACTGCAGGAAATCACCTCCAGCCTGGTTTGAGAATCCCCCACCAGCATCTTCATGGGATCTGTCTCCTAGGTTAACAATTATATATTTCAATTGAAAGACAGAATAAGTGAGTGCAGTTATAATTTCTCTTATATACTGTTAGTAAGCAAGGCTGATAGATTTTTGTTGTTTGGACTTCTCACTCCCCCAGATTCAGCCACACAGACTCAGCTAAAAATTACAATTTATTTTAAATAGAGAAGTTCTGTTTTCAGTTCTTTTCTGTCACCTCCCAAAGGACTCCTATCTTGGTATTTATTTTTCAGTTGGAGATTACTGTTACTATCCTTGGATCATTTATTAGGTGGTGATGGTTCTTGCTGACTTGGTGGAAAGATTGCTGAGGAAAACTAATATACTAACCTTCCTACTATATTAATTATTTCATGTTAGTTTTAATGGAAGTAAGGGAAAGAGGTTTTTCCTTTCACATTGCATCAGAGATCAAAACTGAATCATTTGTTTCATCCTGAAATTGAAAGCAACATCTCTTAAAGAAAATTTACATGGAAAAAAAAACCAAAAAAACTCAAGTGTGTTTCATGTTCTTACTCTAAAATCCAGCACACTAACTCAAGTCTTCATTTTCATATCTGTTACCTAAGGAATGTTACCTGAATATATCTGACATTTTTTCTGTTGTATTTCATTATTGGAGATACTGTTTAGATTTTTCTAAGCCAGTCAAATGCCCCAGTGATCGTTTAATTATTGTGTCAGCCTGGTGAATGAATGCATGTTGCCTCTTTGTTGCGGAATATACTGAAGAAAATGTAATAAAACACCTGAGCCACTCTGATCTCACAATAAATTGAGAATATAATTCCAATTGTTTTAGCAAGTTTACATTTTATTTTTTGTGGCCTTAAGTACTTTATAGCACTGTAACACATATGGAAAACAGCTCCTTCCAGAATCAGTAGCTGTTGCTCTCCTTATCAGTATGTCATGTATGTACACTGGGATGTTACCTTATAGTTTGATGGACCTATCTGTATTTCAGCTAAAAGCTGAAAGTTCTGCCTCAAAGGAACAGATCCTTCAGTTTTTCTTCAGTGCCACCTTCTTTCACTTTTCCCATTTTTCCTATTTATATTAGAGTGTGAACAGGGAAAAAAAAAAAAAAAAGCAACAGCCAAACAAGAAACTACAAAGGAAGAGAGTTTTAAGAACTTCATTCCATGTTTTTTGCTAATACATTCTCTGTATTTCCTCTGATAACTTTTATGTAGATAGACCTATGGATACTGGTGGAGTCTTGTGTTCTGTCCTTTTTGTGGCTGGGATTTGTGCTGGGAGGAGTCTCACTACTGTCTAGTACAGATTTTCAATAGAGCCCTGACAGCCTGACTTGTCTCAAATTCAGAGTCACAAGTGGAGCTGCTTGACAAATATTGAGTGTTTTAAATGGGCTGTAAAAGGAATTACTCATTTTCTCCCTCCCTCAGTGATGTGCAAGCATAATTAATATCTGTAAAGCTTTCTCAGTAGGGTTTTCCTTGGTTAGAAGTCCTCAGCAATCACACATTGATGTTCACAGAATGCAGGAATAGAATTTCTGGATTAGAGTGGTTTTAATATTAAAGTATTTTGTGAATACAAATATTAAAGCATATGTGCATACATATGTCTTCTTAGGGGTTACCATCTCCCCATGGCACATACATGATAGCTGGCATTTTTTAGGAAAAGCGGAATAATCCTGTTTTTGAAATAAAATAACATATATCATAAAGTAGATATTCTGGCATCCTCTGACTGGTTATGAAGATGGTGAATGTGTGTAGTTTGTCTCCTTCCTTCTACATTAATCTTTTAGGTGTAATTTAATGATAGTCAATTGTTTGAATGCTGTTTGTCTCTATAAAATCCCTCAAGGATGTTTATCTGATGTGTGATAATGAACAAATATTTTTTAATGTCTTGTATTAATGTTCCACAGGGTCATATCACAGGAGGTTATTTCCAAGTATGATATTCTTGTTGAATAACCACTGAAGACAGAACAGTAGAATTTGCTAGAAAGCTACATTACACAGGCTCTTTTTTTGTTGGATTTACTGTTTGGTTTTTTTTTTTCCCTGAGCTATGAGTTGTTGCACTTGCTTTCAGAGAAAATATTTACAGCTGTTATGCATATCTGTCATGTAGAATAGCTGCAAGTGACTGTATTGGAAACAGAGAGCACTTACTACTAGACTAGATAAAACATTAGAAAGCACTGAGAGGTGATCAAAATATACTAGACAAATAATGTCATTGCTCCATCTTCCTCCACAAAGAATCACAGCAACCCAGGAAAGTTACAGGATACTTTTCCTTAGATATGGCTGAGGGAGAGTTACTTTTCTTTGAAGCAAATCTTGCAGTGTTGTGCCTTGTACTGTCAGATAGAAGGGTGTGGGTAACACCTGTGTTTTGGCTACTGCTGAGTGGTGCTTACACAGCATCAGTGGTCTCTCCCAACCTTTCCTCCTTTGCAGGAGGCTGAGGGTGGGCAAGATCTTTGGAGAGAACATAGCCAGGAGAGCAGACCAAAACTGACCTAAGGGATATTCCATGCCATGTGATGTCTTCTCAGCAGAAAAAGCTAACAGAAAGGAGGAGGAAGATGGGGGCCATTCAGTATTATGACATTTTTCTTCTGAAACCCTGCTTCCTGGGAAGTGGCTGGATGTCACCCACTGATGGGAAGTAGAAAGTTAATATTTTGTTTACATTTCCTTCTGCATCTGGCCTTTGATTTTGCTTTATTAAACTGTCTTTTTCTCAACCCATCAGCTTTTTGCATTTTATTTTTCTCTTCCCCTGTCCTGCTGAGAAGAGTGATAAAACAGGTTGGTGGGAGCCTGGCATCCTGCTTAAGTCAAACAACCAGAGTCCTTAAACAAGGCATCTTTAAGTAGCTCTTCTAGCATGACTAACTGCCAAAAGGGACTGAATGCCAGGTTTCTTTCAGCTGGAATAGAAAAATTTGTGTCTGAAACCCTGAAGCAGCTTCTGCTCAGAGAAATCATATTGCTGTCTCCTAAAGCCCTGTGATGAATTAGGGAAAATATTAATGAAAAAGCAAGGGATTTAGTGTTCCATCACTCACTGTAGCAAATGTTACTAGCAAGCCAAGTCCTGTACATGCCCATGCTGTTTTAGTGCAGCCTATTCTGACACCTGTGGTAACAAACTGTTCCAATGGGACAAGAACCTTATAAAACCCCATTGTCAACACAGTTTTTCATTTGTCTGCAACACCTGCAAGAGCTTCAGGTTGTGCCCCAAGACCTAGGAATGCTCACAGTGGGAGACATAATCTTACTTTGTCTGAGTGTGCAGGACTCAGCCAGCCATGGACCTGTAGTTTCTACTGGCTCATGAAACTTGTGAAAATTTCGTATATTTCGGCTTTTTTCTTGCTTTTTTACATTTGATTGAAACTGATCTGTGAGTTCATAAATCAGTGGGAAAGGTGATCACAGAACATTGGAAAATATAACACTAGTCCCATAAAGTCCTCACCTATTCTGTCTCCATAATGCTGTATTCCTCATTAGTAGTCTCAAAGAAAACATCTGGGTTCTCCCATGTTTTCTCCTGCATTTGTATGTCTTTATAACACAGATGTGAACTGCTTAATCTGTTCTCAGCTTAGTCAGAGATCTGACCTTATATAGAGTGTTTATCCACAAATTCAGAGAGTTCATCAAGGTGCTTAAGTATGTGCTTGTATTGAGAAGCTAAGTAGCCCTGCTGACTCCAATTGTGCATACTTTAGGACCTTGATGAGGAAGTTGCAGAATATGTGAATAAAGATCTGGTGCTTTCCCAAAGTAAATTAAGGGATGAGCTGAGACATATAGAGAAATAAAACTAAGAAGTAGGGGAAAAAATCTGGGTGTACTGAAAAGAGGAATTTTGCAGTGAAGGTAGCTGGGAATAATTAACTGTTTTTTCTAAGTTCATTAGCACAACTTAGATGAATGCTGAGGGCCATGGCAAAAGTGTTGGTGGCAAGTTAAAATCAGATGGCTGAAACTGTTAGTGCCCCTCATCAGCTGCCCTGCACCTTTAATGCCCAGAGTTAAGGCAATCTGATCCACTTCTGAATCAGCTCTGCACCAATTAACTTCTGATCCCAGTATTGAAAGCTGAATCTAAATCAGGGAAAGAAGTGGCAATAGGAGCATCAAAATGATTCAAAACTGGTAGTGAGCTTTATTTTCTATTTTATAAAAAATTATTGCCATTCACAGTCTAGGATTGATTGTACTTTGACAGTGAAACATAGAATCCCATTGCCTTTTGATTAAGTGCCTTGCAAACCTCCCTGTCTTCAGTGGGGCTTCATTTTTGAAACTAATGGCAGCATTAATCTTGGAGAGATGATTCGCAGAGCAAGATACTGCTCAGCACGAACAAGGTTGTGCATTAAGGGAAAGCTGGTTCTACAGGGGGGTTAGGCTTAGCTCCCTCTGTGATTAATCATCTTCCTCCCAGCTGCTGCTCTGATTTTTTTTCTTTAATACACTCCAAATGCAAACAAGGGCACAAACGTACCTGTGGCTAAAACTAGCTCACAGCTGTCAAAGTTGTTTTTTAAACACAAAAACAGACATGAATCAGACATCATTTTTAATCAGAGATATTCCTACTTTTATTTATCTCAGTACTGTTCAATCCTTGTCCTGTTAGTTAGGTAAGCAACTCTTTAACAGGCCAAATCCATTCCTTATTCACATAGGCAGTAGGCTGTTTTCCTTACCTCATTGAACATTGTCAGCATAGCACTTATACATCTACAATTAGCAAAAAAAAGATTTAGGCAAATAAAACATAAAACTACTCCACTGCAAGTTCCCACTCTCATTTTCTCCTACAGTCAGTCACAAGGCCAAATAGCAGAAAACAAGATGGATGTTTTCAGTTAAAATATTCCAGAGGGGTTTACTGGAAATCATTCTGAAAATAAACTGAAGTATGGAGTGCAAGGAGACATAGCCAGAAATGTGGCTGTTGTTGACCAAGAAGTAGGAAACAAAAGAAAACATAATTGTAAAGTCTTACAAGAGGATAGGTTAGCAGTGGGGTCTCAGAGGGAGATCTGTTTAACAGAGATCCATAAATTACCTGGAAAGGGAGATGGATAATGAGGTTAGACAATTTTTGGATGCTACAAAATTATTCAGGCTTATTAAAAAAGAAATCACATAAAGTTATGGAAAGTTGTCATGATGGTTTTTGATGGATAATGTATAGCTATTAAATGATCAGTGGCCCAGAGAAAAGAAATGATTACTCTGTGTTTCTTTTAATGTAGGAACTCAGAAGCATCAAGTGAAACAATTGGGAGACGGGGTTTCAACAGATAGGTTGACTTTCCATTACAAAATTTGATTTTTAAACTCTGTCCCAGGTGTTCTGGAGACTAAAAATATGAATGGTTCAAAGAGTGCTTAGCCATGCATCTAGACATGGAGAAAAAAACATCAAGAGGTATTAAACATCAAAACAATGATACAAAAATAGCTAACTCTAGGGAATCACTCCCCCAGCCGATGACACTCTCTCAAAATACAGAAGATTTGCAGTCTACTGGAAAGAAGAAACCATTTGTTAGGAAAAAGAAGGAGCTTGCTGCCCTTTTTCACAAATTACTCTTCTCTCATTTTTTTACATTTCCTGTTTTACATTTCCTTTCCTTATGGTTATTCCAGTGGTCTTCCAAACAGGGAGAGGCTACAGCCATCAGGAGCTGACTGTATTCTCTTTATTGCCTGTTGTAAACCAAATATCTTGGTATCATCAGAATTGAAACAGGAGAGCAAATGTCATTCAATGGTGAGAAGAGAATCTAGTTGCCAGTAATTTTAATATGATGATCATCCCAGTAACAGCCAGTGTAGTATCTGAACTCCATGTTTGAGGAGTAATATTAATTAATATCAATGTGTCCAAAGGGCAAAACCTTTTTTTTAATCTGCAAAACACTAAAATTTCCTGGCAAAACACCCAGCCAGTGTTTTGTATCAGAGGTAACCTGTGGTGAAAGTATTTTCAAAAAAAAGGCAAATGTGGTATAACACCAAAACTGGTCACTGGGTTTGGTGTTATAGGAAGGAATCCAGATGAATAATACATAAAGTTTGAAGTGTGCAACCAAGAAAATCTACACTGTTTATGTTGCAATGACATCTCTCAGACTCACGGAGTTAGGTGTTCCTGATGACTTATTGCAGGTGCCTGGAGACAGGCTGTACCTCCTTTCCTTCTCAGGAAGCATTTTTATTGTGTTTGTGGTTATCCAGTCTATCATAAGGCTTTTGGAACCTCTGCTGATGCCTGGAATTGTTTCTTTTGATGGGCTGCTGCTCTTAACATACTGCATGTTCTTTGTTTAATCACTGTGGTAAGCAGTTTTATCATTCAGCTGAATTGCTCTCTTAGCTTTAAAAAACATTGATTACAGGGTATGCAGTGACAGCACTCTTTTTTTAGACTTTAAAGCTGCAGACGAGCCCACTCAAGTATCTGGCTTCTTCTTTAACCTTTTCCTGCTAAAATAAGCAGTGAACAAATGCATCGCGTCCTGTGGCCTACTCTATTTAATATAAAACTTTCAGAAATACCCTGTGAGTTCTTAGCCCTTTTCCATGATTAGTTCTCATCCTTCAGGTGTGTTTGATGAGCTGTGACACTCTGCCATGGGTGCAGTGTGTGTGATGCTGCTGACTTGTATTCCCAGTGCAAGGAGAGATGAAGGAACGTGGCAGTCCCCAAGTGCTGTGGGGTCTGTCAGTGCAGTGCCAAGAGGGGGGCCAGCCCAAACACTGCATGAGAAGGAAGCATTAGAAAACAAGCAAGGCAATGATTTCAAATCATACTTGAGATTATGGTGGCTAGCTGAAAGAGCTTGTAACTACAATGGAAAGGTGAAATTCAGTCAATCATTTGCTATTAATTATTCACTGAGCTCTCATCTCCATTTAGTGGGAAATTGAACCAAACCTAGTGACCTTTGAAACAATTTCATTAATGCCTAACTGCTTTGCAAAACAGTTTGAAACCTGATTTACTGGAGTAATATTCTCTGTTCTTGTTCAAAAAGTGTCTCTGAGGTCTGTTTTTAATAAAGTGTTACAGAGCTCTTGGAGCTAAAACCGGAACGCACAGTATGTGAAGAACTTTCACAGGGAACATTTAGAGTAATTGTGTCATGTAGTTGTGTTTATAGAAAGATGTCATTTGATTGCAGTGGTTGTCACTAAACTTTTGCTTATAATCTTCCTAGGGAAAGATGAGAATGTAGCTGTTAAGTAGGGTTATTCCACACAATTTGCAGCACAGGTACCTCTGCAAGGGGTGTACGTGGCCATAGAGGGTGGGTTCCCCAGGTTTGCTTCCAAGATACTATGTGCCAGATACCTTTTGAAATAAAAGTGCCCCACAAATTCAAACACAGGAAATCATGAACTACTCTGGTGCCTAATAGAACAACAAAAAGTAAAGGTGTACTCTAACATTTACATCACCAAACTCTAAAGCTAAGTAGATGGTGCAAATTAAGACTGTTAGCAGGAACCACCGAAATCACAGATTAAGAAATTTTGCCTTGTTTAGGCCTGCTCTATACTATTTCAGTTTTATGCTCCAGTGATTAAAATTGGCAGGGTTAAACTAGTTCCAAAATCAAATTATCACAATAAATGCACACATGAGGCTCAAAACTGAGTACAATTTCTGTACTGATACATAATTTTTTAGTTAAATCTGCTTAAGGACACTAAAGCTCATCAAGAGACCTTGCAGGCTGACTAATATCAACAGTAGTTTATGAGACACAAAATAGTTAAAAATGAGCCTGCACTACTCCTGAATACTGGAGATAAAAAGTTAAATAATTCCTAAAGTATTATTAGAGCTTTGTTTATGTTTTGCCACCATTTGTCCAGTTACCATGGCAACTTTGCCTGATTGCCAGAGCCCTATAAGGCATTTTTTACTTTGGCAAACACAAAACCTGGTAAGCTGGCTGCAGGGATGCTGGCAGACTGGGACATGCTGTTTAATAGCCTGAATGTCCCTTCAGAGATTAGCAACTAGAGTGGCACCAAACAATCAGTCATCCTTGCCTTGGCTGTGATTACTTCACATCTCTTATGAAATGGGAGTTATCCCTAAAATATTTTGTTCAGGAAAGACAGGCTTCACTGCAGGGATAGAGAGGGGAAAAGTATTTTCTTTAACAAAGCCAAAAGTTTCCTGACATTTTTCTCCATTGCAATTTCCTATCATTTTAATTCTCAAACAGCAAATGCTAGGTAAGTATAAAAAGATTCCAAGAAAAAAATAGGAGTAAAAATTTTTCTCTGGCTACTTACAAGAAAATACTTCAGAAATTAGGTTGCTTCAAATGACAAAGATCTGCTAGTGGAAAGCCTCTGTTAGCCACTCTCCAAACAAATAGTCTCCTCTGACTCAGCATCTTACGAACTGTGTGGTAAATTATGAACCTTTTGTTCTTCCTGGAACCACCTAACAGTAACAAAATGTGCATCTAAAAGGAATTTTTTTTTTTACCATTTCTTTGAGTGAACTTCTGAGGAGGAGAAAAAACTGGTGTGTTTAATGGCTACTTCTATAGACACTTTAACAGCTCCAGGTTTTTATGTACTGGGAGTATCATCTTTTAATAGCTGAACAAGAGTGCTTCTGATGGTGTGGAGACTTTGAAATTCCCCAAGTCACCATTCTTTATAAAGGCAGTGGTGCTTCATAATATTAAAGAATAGAAATGTAAAGATGCAAAAATTTCAAGAGGCAATCCAGTACCTTTTGCATTGAAATGGATTCAAGGACACTTACGTAAACCTTAACAGAAGCTTATGTGATCAGCTGTAAAAGAACCTTCAAGAGGTAGTTTTACAATCTGTGCAACTTTTAGTAGAACTTTACTGTTTTGAGTTTTTTTCCAAACTAAAGAATCAAACTTATCCATAATTTACTCATACCTCTTGAACCTGTTTTCTCTCTGTTTTTCTGAAGGATTCTCTTCAGCTTGTTGGTATTTCTCAGAAAGGGTGGCACTGTGAATAAGTGAATAAGTAAACATTGGCCTTGACTCCTGTTCAGGTCTTTTCCCTCACAGTTCATGCCTGTATTTTTAACAAGTTTCATATTGATTTTTGATTTTGCTGACCCTATCTCAAATTTAACCACATAATTTGAGCTGTGATTTAATCCAGAGTGTTTCCAGTTCTTTTGAAATCATTTACAGAATTTAAAAGTATTTTTTTATGCCATGATTCAAGTAATTGCTGAAAAGATTGGAAACAGAACTGTAACACAGTTGTACCAGCTCCTGTTTGAGATTTCTCCCAGTGATGCCAATAGGCATGCAGCAGAACAAATCCTCTTTTTACTAAAACATTTTAATAGGCTCTGTTGGGACAGATAGTCACAGGAAGCCGCTGGCAAACCAGGGCATTCCAAGGTCCCAAGGATGTGTGCAGGTATAGGTCTCACTCCTTGAAATTCCTGCTAAAAGTATGTTCAAAGTGGACAACCAGAACAGAGAAAAATCTCTGCTGCCCACAGAACACATCTAGGTACAGGGAGCAGAAAGAGCCAAGCTGCCTTTGCCAGTTTTCCAAGGTGCACACCCCTCCAATGCAAACTGCACTCCTGAGCAAGGCAACACACATCCTCCAGCATCTCCTGCTTTGGTACATCTGTGGCTGTATTACATCAGCCTTTTGGTTCAGGCCAGCAGAGATTTCCCTTTTGCCTCCCCTTTCTGTGCTTTGGACACACCATGGAGCGGGCTCAGGGCTCACAAATGAGATTCCTTTTAGATTAACTGGGAGCTGTGTTCCAGCAGTCCACCAGAGACACATGCCAACTTTGAAAGGGCACTTAGACTGTAGGCCAGACTAAAAACAACCTAAAGGAAAAAATTGTGAAAATATTCAGATAACATCAACAGCTGTTGCTCCTAGTCCTGTTTGATTTCTGTTGGGTTTTTTTGTTGTTTGGTTTTGGTTTTGGTTTGGTTTTGGTTTTTTTTTTTTTGTAGTAGAGGACAAATCTAACTTTATTTCAAGGCTTTCTGCAGCAAACTGCATTGTCAGAGAGAACACTGTCAGAGCAATATAGACTTGAGGATTCTAGTTGGTTATGAAAAAGTCTTTTTTTTTCTGAACTGTCTGTTGTAAAAAGGATCAGCTTGTACAAGAAATTCCTAAATTGGGTTTAGTCAAGTCATCCTCTTGTCACAAAGCAGCTAAACCCCAGAGTGCATGTGAAGCTCAGAAATACTTCAGCAGGCTGCAGCTGAATCCACACGATTCAGATTCCTGATCCTGCATAATATAGGCACTCAAATCACTGAACTATGGGGTGTTTTTAGCAAGTAGACTTTTACTTTCCGTGAAATAGAAAATTACAGAAGAAATGCCAATGCCTTATGAAGCACTTACACCCACAAAGGTAGAATGTTGAAGCTAGCATGTAATAAGAATGTAAATAATAAATAATGCATTAGTGTCTAGTCCATCAGCAGATAGGTATTACATAGGGATTTCTGAAGCTAGGAGAGCTTTTTAAAAGCAAAGTTTTGAAAGAAATGGAGGGAAAAGCAAAATAAAATTGACCTGAAACAAGTCTACCTCTACAGATTTCAAAGACATAATCCCCAGGAGCACAGCAAAAGCTTTCTTGCTCTTGTAAAATAAGATAGACTTGATGTGGATATTGACCCAGACTCAGGGAATTTTTGATTCCTTACACATGTAAGAAAGGATTGCTACTTGCAAGCACATAACTTAGGGATTTTTAAGGTAAGCTTCGCTATTTCCAGCCCACGCTCCCCATAACCAAAGAAATTATTTAATTTTTCTAAATTGAGTATGTCTTTCTTTTATAGCTCTGTAATAGTGGATACTATTACTAATACTAATTCCCATCTCAGAGTCGTTCCTTAAGAATCTTCTATTTGTAGACCTTCATTATTAAAATAAGCACACAGTAATTGCACTGTGTGCTGACACACCCTGCTCAAAAGTGAGAGTTACTGCAGTGCTCTTAGGTTGTCCCCATGTCATCCAGCAGCACAAACAGGCCCTTGATGGGTGATTAATTCTGTAAGGATGGAAGCAGATTCAGAATAAAATATTCTTTGCAGAATCTTGAATTTCACTGATTTTCTGTTCATGACACACCGAAGATATGGATGAGATTGGTCATAAAATAGGCCACGCACAGGGAATTTAATATCTTTCCAGGTATTTTGAGCTCTGGACACACAGCTTTGTTATTCCTGGTTTTGCTTCTGTATTGTACTTAGCAGCTGGCATAAGAACATAGAAGGGCCATATATGACCAGTCCAAATTTCTAGCTCTGTATCCTGTTTCTAACTGTAGACCAAAGCTCAAAGAAATGGAAAAATAATGCAAAATAAAAATGGGAATGTTACGCTATTTTCTCTTCTGTACATTCTCCTATCCCTCACATATCTTTAGCCTGAGGACACCTTGAGGTAAAGATGATATCTTTGTGTTTAATAGCTTTTATGCATTTTTCTTTTGGACTTTTTCTTGTGGCTTTTTTAACTCTGTGATACCTTTTAATATCTACAACATCCTGTACCTAGTTTAACCATGTTTTGGTTAAGAAGAAATAACACCTTCAATTTGTTCTGGAACTGTCATCTGTGTAATTTTAAACCTCCCTGTATGTAAGTGTAAGATACCTATGTTGGATGGCAGTCAGATAAACAATCAGCAAACAGTTGCTCCAGCCGCTCTTAGAAAATAAATTGAAACCTTGCTGAATCTCATTGACAGCTGAGTAATTGAAGATGTTGTTGAAAAAGTGCATCTAGAGTCAGCATATACAGGAGGTATAAAAAGGAGGTTTTACCTACCACTTAAGAAAAATGAGTCTTGATGCAAAAGGAGCACAGCTCTGGTTATTCCTGAAAAAGAGCTAAAACATGGTTAAAGTAGCACGGGCAAATAGCCACTAAAGGCAGCAGGATTCAGACAGCCCAAAATTACAAGGGCTTAGAAAATGTCGTCTTGTGAATGTTGCTGAGGTTGCTTTTATCTCAATGTCTGCCTTTCTAATAGCAGTCTAAGTGAATACTCTTAATACTTAAATAGATGCAGAGAACTCCTACCTCCTTCTACTTCTGTTTCAAGTGTGGCAATACTCAGGATAGAGATGATATGGGGAGGTGTAGGGTGAAATGTCTTCAGCTCCCTTACATTGATTCTCCAGTAGATATATCGGAGTACCTTTGGAGTTTGGAGTTACAAGGTGGCAAGAAATCTTGCCCTGTCAGTCACCAAGAAATTTCAGGGAGAACCCAGTCTCCATTTCTGTGGTTTTGTTTATCCATGATTTTGCAGGCTTTAAACCCAACAACACTTGTGGTAGGGTTTGCTTCTATTAAACTCCAGAGCTTCCCTGTAGAGATCCGTGCAGCTGGCAGTTTCCCAAGACAGTGGCTTGGTTGGTCTTCCTCAGAACTCAAGGAATGGTAAAGAGTTCCTTTCTCTTCCCCCCTAGTGAGGTGAGCTCTCGATACTTCAAAACAAAGCAGATGTCAGCAAACTGGAAAAAGTCCATCTGAAGGGCACTAAGGTGGCTGGGGAGAAGCTGAGAAAGATGGGTTCATTCAGCCTGGAAAAAGGAGGGCTAAAGGGAAGGACAATCTCTTCTCAGAAACACAAAGCAAAAGAACCAAAGCAATGATTCTAAGTTTCAGCAAAGAAAAATCCAGCTAGGTATAAGGGAGAAAAATTCCTGTCAGAGTAGCTAAATACAGGAAAAGGTGCTATGGGAGAGGCTGTGGAGTCTCAGTTCTTGGACATTTTTCAAACTCAGCTGGGCCTGGTCTAGCCTGATCTGACTTTGAAGCTAGCAATGCTTTGAACAGGGAACTTGAACTGAAGGACCTCCTGAGATCCCTTCCAATATTAATGTTTCTGTGACTCTGTGAATATGACTTTGAAGTCACAATTTCTTCTCTGCACTTTATGGCCTGCGGTCAGGTTGCTCTATTAATATTTAAACAAATTAAATAACAAGGTAATTGTCTTCATTCTTAACACCAAAGAGTTCCACTGCAGTTAAAGTGAGAAAATTTCAGAATATTCTAAGTAAGGAATCCCAGCCACCAATATGAAAGATTTTCCATACAAGAATTAAACTCTTTTTCATTTAGAAAAATGGGGTTTTCATTTAGAAAAAAGGGGTTTTTTTTTGTACTTCAAAATAATATAATATACACCATATATATGTCATTATGTGTGACGAAGGAGAAAAGTATTTGCATGCATAATTCACAAACCAGAAAACAAATGGCATTTGATCTGAAGCTCCAATGAAGTTCCATAACCAGATAAGGCCCTGTTATTTCAAGATATTTTGGTGCGGCTTTTCTCCTTGGTGTGGTTTTTTTCCTTTTTAGTCATTTGGAAGTTTAGGGGTTTTTTGATGCAAGAAAAAGAGAAAATAAGGTTTCATCACAAACATTGCCTCTTCACTATTGCATTCTATTATGTAAAGCAACACAGCAGTTACTGTAGAAATTACTTCTGTGCTGTCAAAGAGATGTTAGGAATGTGACATAAAGCTGAAAGAAAACCCTTGTCTACTTGTTCCTAGTGCAACTTCAGTGTAGTATTAACTGTGCAGGGATGAATGTCTCCAAAAGTGTGGAGAGCAGACTGATAAACCTCCTCACTGGGAATGTACTGAGGCTCCTCAGGCCACTGAAATCACAGATATAGATAGAAATAAATATAAGGGATTATAATATATAAAGGATTTAAAACAGGATCTTTGTTGAAGAAATAGACAGAAAAAAAAACCGAAAAGGGCTGTGAAGTATATAATGAAGGTAATAATAGTACACAACTTTGAAATTAGGGTATATTGTCTTACCATTTCAAATCCTCCAATTTCATTTTGGCATTCTATCAAAAATATTTTTCATATGCCTGTCTTAATTTCTCCACAAATGGAATGTTCACAAAATCTGGTTTTCTGTATCATTGAGACACAGAGTTCAAAATTGCTAAATTATTCTGTTGCACATGATAAAAAAATCCATCTCTATCTTTTCTTTCTGTGTGAGCTTTACTGTGCTGTTGGGACCATGCATTATTAAAACATTATTTGTCAGTGAAACCAATGGAAATGAGTCAGGTTCTCAAGAGGACTGTACCTCTTAAGCAATAAAGGCCTTTTCTTATCTGGTCTTTTTGCACAGTAGCATCATGCTGAAACTAGTGAGAAGTGCTGCTCAGTGTTTCTTGATGGCCTAGTGGAGTGCTGTCTCTCAGAGCTAGCTGTCTACAAGAGAGAATCAGGTCTACTCTTAGACAAAGCAAGGCAGTCTGGAACTTGTTATACACTCAGTTCAGATGCCTCAAAGAGGAATACTTCTATAAAGCAGTGTACAGACCCACAGCCAAACCTCTGCAGTCTTTGGAGTGGCTGCTCAACTTTCTATTTTCACTTTGTGTTCTCATCTTCACTGAAGAAACTCAGTTCATGTGAAAGAGAAAACTTGTCTTGTCAAACTTGTCTCCTATTCCTTTCTCAGAATACAGCTGAAGGAGTATGTTTTCTATCAAAAATACTGCCATGACAACGTTTGTGCACTGTGCACCTTTCTCTATCCCACCAAGATCCACAGTTCAATGAATATCTCAAAGTAGTGTCATTTTCCTGAAACAATCCCTGTCTGGTATTTATGTTGTGAATGGAGGCAGCTCATTACCTTTAAAACAATTACCAAGAGATGGTAGACAATAACTGAAAAATACTGTAACTTCATTGGATGGACTGATCAAAAAAGTGGCCAGAAGAACAACATTTCAAGAGAAATTTCTGTATGAATTTTGTAAAGAAAACTTGACCTGTGATTAGTGTAGAAAGCTTTAACTGATACATTTTTTCCTCTTGGTATAAAAGCCTAAACCAGTTAATGAAGAAATAGTGCAGTCATAGGTCTTACAGGATATTTTGGGTAGAATACTTGTAGATTAAATTTCTTAATTTTTTTCACGCTATTTAAAAAATGTATATATAGAAACACTGCAAGTGACATTATTCTTCTTATCTTTTATATATTTGCAGTATTTCCTATATGAAAAGACAGTTCATTGCAGACACATTTAGGCATTTTCATCAAATGCAACTATTAAATCTGGAACAGATTTTTAAAGTCAAACTTCACAAAACTTGGGGTCAGGTTTAGTTTGGAGTTCAGCATCTTTAAGTGGATAATTTAGCATTATCACGTTTAACTTAGCATATCTTTTTTTAAAGTTTTGTAAGTGGTTTTGTGTTCTTCCATCCTTCTGGCTTATTAAAAAAAATTAGAAAATTATTTACATGACCTAGAAACCCTTTGCTTGATATTTCATTGACCTTGATCATGATCATGTTCAACAAAAAATGCCATACAGGAACAAAATTACTACTTTTAATCTTTCTTTGAAATCTTCTATATCAAAATGTGTACAGGATTGTGACTGATATTTTAAGAGTAGGCTCAGTTCATTCCATTTCTAGACTTGGCTGAATATTTATTCTTATCAAAGAGCAACAAATGTGATCAGTTGAACTTTCTTAGATACCAGTAATTCCCAACCAGATGGGACCTGTGTAACCATCTTCATCAGAAACATATCATAAATTGGCATATTTTTAATATCTGACAATTTTAAGCTCCAGCTGCTGGATAGTATTCAATAATTTGAATTGTTAAAACCCATATCTGATATGTATGTGGGTTAAGAGATTTTGTAGCATTCACAACAGGCAGGTTTATTGGTGCCTCTCCACAGTTACCTTCTTTGAAAACAGTATGTCTGCTGTGAGACTGAAACCCAGATTTCTTATTGATCAGATACAGAGCAGAAAAAAATTTCAGTTGTTGAACAAGAAGCCATCCCCTTCCACCAAGCACTGTTTCTTGGTACTGTACATGGTTTAACTTAATATCAAGTTGTTTTTCACCAGTGTGAACTTCTGCCAACATTCTTTCTTTTCCAGCCCTTCATCCTCTGTCTTCTCCTTTGCAGTCAGGAAATCTCACATCCCGCTTTCTGGCAGTAAAGGTACTGACTGTCATTCTCTAGCACAGCATTCCAGTTTCTGCACACTGTAGCAAATCATTTAATCATAACAGATTGGTACTATGCAAATGTCAGCTAATCAGCAGTGTAAGAAATTACACATATTTCTTGCAAAAAGGTAGACTGGTTGGCTTAAAGAAAGAAACACAAATCAGTGCTGATGCAGGTATCCGTAGCTATGCGACAGTGTCTCTCTGTAACAGTAGACAGGTGGATGGATGGTGGGGGTGTGGTGGAATGGATGCATGGATATGTCACCCAAATGAAGTAAAGCCAACCACACTGCAAATGCCATTTCTTCTACCCATTATACAGCAACACTGTTACTCCCATTACAATGGCCATAGTGCTTGAAGGCAAGTGATTTGAAATAGAGCATTAAATGATATATTGCAGAGCTGAGTATAAGATGGATTTATTCTACATATGGATCATTTTTCTTTGGCTTTTCTGCTATAATCTGACATAATACTAATTTAAATAAAAAAACCCTAGTTGTAGGCAGATTGTTTGTTAACAAAATAAATAGCCAAGGAGTAAGGACAGCAAGAACAAAGAGATAACAGAACACTCACTGCAAAAGGTGACACAGAACTTACACCTTCTGTCCCTTCTGTTCTCCCTTTACTTAAAAACAAAATCAGGAAACAAATTAGGCATACCAAACCTCTGCTCTGTAGAGTTCTCAGACCAGACATGTCATGCATACCCCTCGCAAAAAAATACATTTGATGGGTGACATCTGATGGGGCTTTATGTCCTTTTTTATCCCACGGGTGCAGGACTACAGGCCAATGTAATACTGAACCAGTAGGTGTGATTTTACCATCAGCTTGGTTTGCTCCTTGTTTTGCTATCAGCTCTGATTTTCCCCAGACTATTTACATACATCAGAGTCTGGAGTACACCAAATTGCTACAAAAATACACCTAAATTGCTTTGTATCCCACACTGCCTCAAGCTTTGAGAGTGTAAAGAACAGATAGAACTAGAATGAAAATAAAATAACTGATGTAATTTAAACATACAATTTTTTGCCATCTCTGAATTTTTTGGACTCTGAGGATGAAATCCATTTTCCCACTTGTAAACAGAGGAAAATACACACCTCCAGAATGTGATTCATATAACACATGTAAGAAAATTCTTAGAATATGCTGAATCCCATTATAAAAGCACACACAGAAATATTGTCTGGATAATCTCAGATGATTAGCTGAGATGATAACTTCTCTCAGTTTTGCATACCTAAATTGAGACAAATGAATCTGAATAATATTTCATCATGGAATCCTAGAATTTACAATATCATGTATTTTCTTTCATATTTTTAAAAGGTAAAGGTTGCTAATTCCTTTCTGAAGATCATATTCTGAAAGCAGACACATAGACTCATGTCAAAGTTATTTTCTATCCTTACTGTAATGTGTATGGGAACTGAAGATGTCCTAGGTGATTTACATTTGAATTTATTTTTGAAAAGATGAGCTTACAATGAAGGTATGCCACAACAAGGTTAAAATGCCTCCAGTATTGGTAAAATTTTGTGTACAGAAGTTATTAAAAGTTTATCTTTCATCATATAGATGAGCTCAGGATCCACTTTAATATCTTAGCTGCTCGCTTCTTGTTATATAATTCTTCCTTGGGTTTTCCAGTCAGAAGGCCTGAATCATCCATGCCCTTCACCAACACATTTTAACACACACACACAAAGTTATCTCCTGCTTTGTAGTGAGATCAAAAGGTGGATCCTTAATCCTAAAATATTAAATGTTCCTCAGTTGTTTTCACTGATTCTTAGCTCTAAAAGGTTAGCACGTTTGAAAGAGTTAAAGCTGAGATTTCTCTTAAGTTTTCAGCCAGACCAATTCCAACTAAGTTCCAGGGAAAAGGAACTTATGAAAAATGAAAAGCATAAAGCTTTGTAGGATTGTGAAGGCTAGATCAAGGTAAAGCTGTAGCTCTGGCTTTTCAAGACGAAGCGGAAATAGCTGCCTCTCTGCTTCCATAAGGTACAGGTATCAAACCTAATGAGGGGAGGAGGAAGAGCATGAAATCATTCATTATAATTTCCTCTGTAGAAGAAAGTATTGAAAGAGGGTTCTCATACAATTGAGGAAGTTACACCACACCTCTAAGTGATGTGCAGAAGCACAGTCACTCCTCTGCATGCTTGGAAAGCCCTCTCTGCAATTGCAGGAGTCCCTTACCGCAGGCCAGGCATTCACAGCAGAGTTGAATCATAGGCTAAAGACCTCAGTACAAAGCCTGGAATACCCACGGTATTTACAATAAAGTATGGAGCATGGTAATCCATACAGTATTTCTTCTCTGACTTTCCAGATGTTCTTCCAAATTGGAAATGCAAATGGTCATTCTCTGAATGTCTGTAGTTATGATAATCTTGTCATCTAGTGGAGTGGGTATTTTTCTCGGTCAGTTGAAGTCAAGAGTAAACAAACAATTCATGGGTTGGTGTTGTGGTCTAAGCTCAGCTGGAAGTTTGGCCTCATGCAGTCACTTCTCTCCCCCACTCTCTCTGGTGAAAAAGAGAGAAAAAATGCAGAGGTTACAGGTTGAGACAATAATTTTCTGGAAACAGCAATGAGATAAGAAAACAAAACCAGTAACAGCAACAATAGTAACAACAGGAATATATAAAAGAGGGTGATTACATGCAGAATCCCCACGGAGTCTGTGACATGACTGTGGCCAGCACCCACCCACTGCTCCCTTCACAATCTTTTCTCCTCAAGCCCAAGACAATGAAAAAAACAATGGCAGACAAACCCTCCAGCTTGGATCAACACCACCAAGCTGCTCCTCGGACCACCCTCTCCCCTAGGAAAGGACAAAACTGGCTTTGGACCCCTCTGCATGTGACCTTTTTCTCCACCTGAAGCCATGTCCTCTTCTCATAAGTGCGAATTCCTTATTTCTGTACCCCGTCAACAAAGGGGTTATAGAATAATGAGCTGGATACAAACCCCCTGCTCCAGGCCCCACCCCTTATATCCTTGGCTGAGACTAGTAAAGTTGGCCACTCTCATTATCACTGTGCCACTGATGCACTTTTTGCAGGTTTCAGCATTCTGGAGAGCAGAAGCCATTGCTCTGTAATGAAGGAAACAAAGGAACTTCATTCTTAGGAGGGTGCTAAATTCCAGGATGCGCACAGAAACTCTGGGGCTGATCCAATGAAATGGTGAAACTAAAAGTTGTAGACAACTCAGTGTACCTGACGTGCATATTGAGAAACTACCTCGGTCCTAGGTTAAATACTGAATAAAATATGAAGTTAGAAGAATTCCCAGTTTGGAAGAATACATTTCATAACCTTAAAATTTACTGTGCTGTTTCCAGCCTTCTCTTAGGGATGGTGTTGCCCATTAGAAAAGTATTAGAGTGTAAGTCTTCTGTTGTGACATGGGTTATATTCAGTCTTCAGAATATTAGGGCCCAGATAATTATTGGAAGTAGTCTAGATGTGCTCCTGCTGTCTGGGAGCACTCATTTTTAGGTAAGAAATTGAAAGATACAGACACTTTTAGCATATGCTGGAAGCTAATCCTCAATGAATTGTTTTCACAATAATAAGCAAAAATTTGCAGCTGCAAAAATGATCTTGTAGGAATATTTGGGGGTCAGGAGTGAAGGTTTATGGAATTCTTTAGTCCCTGTTCAAGTGCACTGTTCATTGTGCTGCATAAATGATTTGGTAAGACCAAAATATATATAAAAATGTGTTGAAATAAAAAGATGTCATATATTCTTTTGCATGGGACACAGGGTGCTCCTGTCACTGAATGGCTCCCTAGATGAGACATAAATCCCCAAGTCCAGAGAGTTTCTGAGCTCTCCCATTCAGACTGTATTTATGTCTGCCCCAAATATTGCCTTCTGGGTGGTTTTTTTGGAGTTCAGCTCCAGTTCAGATCCAGAACACTCTTTTCAGTGCTAAGCTGGAACTTTGAAAAGGACATTCAATAAAGTAGAAATAAATGGTTTTGTATTGCTGTTTTTCTCTTTGTATGAAGTCCTCTGTTTCTTGGTTTCTCAAGCCACCTAAAACCAGCCCAACACAGATTCTGGAATATCATTTTAGAAGTACACTTTCCTAATTTCTTCTTACGCACTAACAGTTGATTCTTGGAGTTATTTAATTTTTTTTTTCCTGCAGCAGGTGTCATCTTACAAAAGTCTCTGCAGCAGTTAATGAAAAAGTGGAATATTCTGGGAGTTGTAGTCTTTCAAACAGAGCTTCACAAGGACATACCTGTATTGGAACACTACAGCTCCCTGAACTTCCTCGCCTCACTGCCTATGAAACGTCCTGCAACATGAGTAGATTTAGTGGGGGTGGTACTCATGGACTTCCAGCACTGCAGATCACACTGCACCTTACATCTGTGTGTGGCAGCAATTGGGAGCCAGAACAGACACCTGTGAACCAGTGCATGTTTGGGCTGTGAAATGGCTAAAGTCTGATGTGAGCCAACATTGTTATTTGAAATATTTCACTTTAGAAAAATATTCAACCCAGTTTGTGCCTTTTCCACAGGAGTCCAGCCACTTGGACACTCTCCAGACATGGAGACATTTTGGTCAAATTGTGTTGCACTTGATTGATATTGAATTTTCTTGGAACTAAAGTGCTTCCAGCACTGGCCATTACCATCACCTCAGGCTCATGCCCTGGGAATGTTTTGTCTCTCTGTGATCCCTGAAGAAAGGCTCTGGGGCTACTGCTGCTCTTCCATGCCCAACTCCTCCATTATTTAAAACTTCCTAACATTCTCACAGCTTAACTCTCCATGCAGACAGTTCATTCAGACAGACATCAGCTTTGGAGGATTACAAAAGAAATCTCTCTAACTAGCAGGAGATTTGTAAAGATCTAAATAAAAATACTAAATCTTGGACATATATCTTACCTCTGTTTCTTTTGGAAATTCCTTGGCCTTACCTCAAACTTACCTAATGAGCCCAGGTTAAATTCAGACCAAATTATTCCTGATTTGAGAAGTTAGGTACAAGTTACATATTCCCTGACAGCATATGGCTGGCTCCTTATAGATGCAGACTGTATTAACTGAGAGAGAAACTGGAGAGCTTTACTATGATTTTTCAAGTTTTTACAAAGTGAGTGTCCCCAAAACCTCAGGCTCATCAATTTGTAAACCTGTGCTGAAACTCTTATAAGAGCAGCTGTGCTTGTGCTATGAGCAGTGTTGATTTCTGCTGCTGAGCAGGTGGTGTTAGAACAGCCTTTTTCTCTTCTTTTTGCATTCATGATCCTAGCTGAAGACCAGAAGTTTGGAAAAAACAAAAAGCCGTAAAAAAAAAAAATAAATAGACATAATGATACTTTCTTTATCCCCAGGGTTTAAATGTTAGCTTAAGTTCTGAATAATTGGAAAATTTTATTTTAGATAAAAAAACCTGATTCTCCGTTTAAGTCAGAGTTTTCCTTTATGTGAACTAACACAACCTGCCAGTGGCTCTGATGTACAAAATCTAATTTTCAAGTCACAATATTCATTCAGACTATAACATCATTGAAAGTAAATAGAATGCATATGCATGCATTTATATAAGCATCTAAATATTTTGAAGAAAAAGGGGATTTTAAAATGCAAAAGAAGTATACAAGCCCTGAAGATAAAGAGAAGAAAAATGGATGGTGAAGGAATCAGATTCCACAGAGATCATTCCCTTCATAAGAAGGAACTTCAATTAATTGAAAAATGTTATGAAATACATGAGAGAAGTACTATTCAAGTTAATGACTAGTTTTATGCTTTACAGTCTTTGCCCTACATGCACAAATAAATTTCATAAACATCCAATACTTAGATCTGGCAGAAGATGTATTTATAATTAATGTTTCGTTGGACTGAGTAATGCTTATTTGCAGATTCCACTCATAAATAGCAAATTAACGCATTCCTAAAGAAGGCCAAGAAATTTATGTGAGGTAAAAATTTCACTGGCTGCTTTGGGGAAACTACAGTGTTCTTGGATGCTTTTTTACACCAAATGAAAATATATTTTTTAAATTTTGAACATATTGAACCACCTGTTCCCTATTGCTGAAAAAAGACAAACTTGTCTTTTCTGAGGTGTAGTAATGTGAAGAAAAATAAACAAACAAAAAAAACCAGAGAAAAGATAGTGGCAGAAAGTTTTTTAGGTAGTATGTCCCCGCAGAGGACAAAGTTGTTTTATTATCTTTATTTAAATATCACTTCCTAATGTTATGTGGCTTTCTATTCTTCAGAAAGTAAGTCTTTGTTATTATAATACCTGCCAACAAATAAAAAATACTGATGCATTTTGTCTTCAATCAAAATGTAACTCTTTTAAAGTTTTCAGCAATGAGGAATATTTGCATGAGCCCAGATGCTTTTGAAGATGAAGATACATGTTAAATGAAAAATTATTAATTCAGTTAATTAGTTATATTTATTCAATTAATCTATTAATTTATTCACCGAATAATCATTTGTTCACTTTCAGAGGTTCAAGATGTCCTTGAGCAATTCATGGACCAGTACATCAGTGTAATTAACCACAGGCTGCACTGAAAATGCACTGAAAATCTTTCATTTGCTGCTTGCAGTGGATGGAGGTGCTGGTCCCTAATGGGCTGTAGCAGAGCAGGCAGTGCTGCCATCACTCTGGACTGCTCACAGTCTAAACCCTCAGAGAACAAGGGAAGGCAAAATCCTGGTAACAACTCCCTCCTTCCACTGCAGGGCAGGACTGAGCAATGGTAAATAAATGCTGAGATTCAAGCAGTCAAGACCCTACAGTCTGCTCAATCTGCCCTAATCAAGAGAAATACTTCCAAGGCCAGTTATTGCTCTCCAGGAACTTTGTGGGTGAATACTCAATGTTCCAGGAGCATCAGACTCCAAATTTGTTGTCCAGATCTATAACTATGTCTAATCTACATCTATATATCTATCATCTACATGGCACAGAATTAAGGGGTCAAGTGTACTGTTAGAGGGAAGGAAAATTCAGTGTTAAGCCACAGACATTGATTAGCCTCCATTAATATCACCACACATTACAAAACAGACATCAGTTTTATTCTTCTAGTCTGCTGCTGTCCTTTAAGGTACCCTGCACTTATGCAGCAAATTTGCCCCAGCCTTTGTATCAGCAGTGCAGAATTTATTTACGTTCATTATAATTTTGGATAGTACAGCAAGAAAAACATCAGAAAATTGAGCTGTTTGGGCAGCAGACCATGAAAATGGATGTTTGTCAACAAAATTAGATTAAAGCATTTGATAGGGAATCTCGAACCATGAACTAAGATATTAGCTGTTGAACTAAAGACTCACATTGGCATTTTTAAGTTTTAGAGTAGAGATTTTCTGCATATTTTTGAGTACCTCACTGAATAACTGGATACATGATGATTAATGTAAAAGAAGTTCCCTACATTTCGACATAGCCCTTGCTTTTAAAAAGAATTCTTTTGTTCATATATTTTAATCAGTATGCTACTTGTAATAATTGTTGAAAACTTTGTGCTAATTGTGCATAAAAGAGAACATTTACTTGGAGATAAATAACTGCACACCTTTTTTTGGTACATAGCCAGCTAAGCTTTTTCTTATGCTTTTTCTTTCTGACTGGATGCCTGAAAATCAAATAAGTGAGAAATCTGATGTCTCAGCTGCAACCCTGCCAGTTTGCATGTGCATTGACATTAAGATTTTATTGTTATATAAACTGTATTTGAATAGAAATATGTTATTCATGTTTGAATCACTGGGAAGCACACAGATTTTGTTAGAAAAATCATGGAAGGAAATCTTTAGAAGTATATTTCCAAAATGTTTTCTCCTTTGTTGTGAATGGCTGATTAAATGTACTGGTTCATGTCATTAGGATGACTGTTTTATGATAATCAAGAATAATTTATTAATCATAGCACATTAAATTATGTTAAAACGTTTCTCAAATATTTATATCTATTTGCATAATTCATATTTATTCTCATAAGTGAACTTGCAGCTGTTTATATGTAGGAAGTGTCATGAGTGTGATCAGTTGAGTAATAACTATGATCAGTGATTCTGCTGAGTTCTGTGTTTTGGGAAGGACCACCTCCTGCTGAAGTTGGTATTACCATTTCCAAGGGAAAGTTCTGGCTTTAATTATTCCACAGCTGAATCCTTGCAAAATCTCTTCCATCTAAATATTGCTTTGTGACCAAGAAAAATGTGTCACAAGGTCTTTTGGACAACTGATTAACCTACAGGTACTCCAGGGACCTCATCTACTGAAAATTAGGGATATACTGAATTTTGTCCTTCCTGGGAACTATACACATGCATATACTTCACCATGGAACCACTTAATTTTTATCTTTATTTTTATGTTTATTTTTGATTAATCTAGGACATGGACTAATTGAAACTATTGGATTGAAAAGCAATATGTTTACATTATTTTTTTCTTTTAAAAAAGCTTTGAATGAGGTACAAATTTTTTAAAAATTCTTAATATTTTAAGGAACATTCGGAATGTTTGCTTTGCATTAAAATTAACACCCTAAGCGTAAATGAAGTTGCTGTGGAAATTATTTTTAGTTAACATAGCCTGAAAAACAAGCATCACTTCTCTATAGACAGTAGTAAATATCTAAGTATTTCTTAATTACTACAGGTTTTTCCTCCAGGAAGTCTA
Source organism: Serinus canaria (assembly GCF_022539315.1). NCBI lineage: Eukaryota > Metazoa > Chordata > Aves > Passeriformes > Fringillidae > Serinus > Serinus canaria. The sequence goes on along the minus strand of NC_066313.1, from coordinate 82,357,029 downwards.
TAGAAAGTTTGATCTCTCTAAAACCTGTGACATCATTTCCAACTATTCTTGTTAAATGTTTTGGTATTTCTATGTAAATTTAAGTTTATCTGAAGAAACACCACATGCCCCTCAATTTTTCTTTGTTCTAGACAGAGTATGAGTTTTGTATCTGTAGACAGCAGGAGATACTGAGAATTACTGCATTGCTGTGTATCAGGCAGTTTCAGCTACCAGAACTACAGCTTTAATGTCGTTGTTGTAGCTGATGTATCATGCTGGTTAGATAACAGAAGCAGAATGAAATGCTGATATGGTCCAAAAGAAACCAAAGCCCAATCATTGATATAGCCACTGCTATTGACAACTGTAAATTTAAGGGCACAGAAATACGATTTTGTCTTCAAGTTGGTCTATGCAAAGTTGTGATACCACAAAGAGCTATAGTTTGGTTATCTCATAAATAGAACATGGAAAGCACCTAAGGTAGTAAGAACCTTCAACACCAAGGTGTTGTGCATAGACTTGGTGAGATGGGAACTGGGGGCAGCAGGCTCTGCAGGATGACAGGTTCAGCTCAAGGTGAGGCCTGATGAAGGTGAAGGGAGATGAGAGTGTACATGATCCTTTTCCTGTTTCTCCCTTTTAGAGTAAAATCTCATTTTGCCTCCTTAAGAAGACACATTCAAAGACATATTGCATTTTATTCTCCCCCTATGAATAGCAATTCCAGTACAGATTCTGCTATTCTCATGTCTTTAATATGATGCTGTGCCATGGCATAAAAATTTAAAACTGTAGAATTTATGAAGGTCTATTTTTTCCAGAATAATGGCAGCACAGTTGAGAAAAGCCTTTTCAACACTATCTCTTCCTTCCAATCCTCAAAGAACAGACTTTTTTTTTCCCTCTCCTATTGGTTCAGTGGGAAATAATCTATAATTCACTGAAATGATTGATAGTCTTTCAAAGATCGGCTTGTGTACAGAGGAAGTATCTTTAGCCATGGTTTGTTTTGGGGATTTTAGTATGCATGGAAATATACTGTGTATGGGGAAGAGTTTTAAATTTATTTTTAGTTTTACTGGAAGCTGTTCAGCTGACAGCCGTGGAGAGTTAAATTCTCTGCCAGCCATAGAAATAGTATAATATGAGCAGTGTAGTTTTGTTATGCTGCCAAGTGAATAACTCCACCTTGGTCAGATGGAAGACCAAAAATCCAGCAATGACAAAGAAGTCATTGACCTCCTGATTGCCACCGCTGTCCCCATAGCCCTGAAGTATCTGGCAAATAAAATAGCTGGGACTGTGCCAGCTGCAAGGATGCAGAAAGCAGCTGTGAAGGGCTGATCCATGTCACGGACCATATACCCAACCACCACCAGAGGAGCAAAGTTTGGTCACAGATTGACCTCTGTTTGAACCAGTGACTTACAAAGGCAAATGCCCCTATGTGCCATTTTCAGTTCCCAGAGTCATCCAGCTCTCTCATGGAAATTAAATTTTATCTTCTATATGGCATTCCTGAGCCCAAGTTAAAAGAATAGCAGAAATCGAGGCTACATGAAAGCCTGTCTTTAAATTTATCTATCTCCTGGAACCTGAAGGAAGCCATTTATCACCAGGGATGAAAGAAAGAATTTGAATTTATTTTTTTTTTCCAGCTGCTTTATGTGTTTCAGTGTATGAAATATTTGATTGAAAAATAATTTAATACTTTTGTGATAACCACATTTCTCCAAAAATGCAATGTTGTTGTGCCAGGCTCCTTGCTGTGTTCTGCAAACTTTTAATTCATTACTGAGGAGAAGCTATCAATACTTTTTCATTATTACAGAATCCTTTTGCTCTGAAGGTGTCACAGAGGGAGAAGCAGGCCAGATGCCAGTTGCTTTCCTAGGCATCCCACACATTCTAAAGTCTCTCATGCGATTCCAAGAGTGACTCTTACTTCTTTTCTGGTCTTCATTCCTTCTGAACCCAAGTGTAGATTTAGCTTTTTCTTCCCAGGAAACATTCAGGAAAAAGGAGCTCTGAGAGGAAATCTTACAGTTAACCCCACAAGAAGGTAGTAGCAGCAAGTGAGGCCTTTCCTTAATCTCTGGTAGGTGAAACCATGGTGTACACCACCAGCCCCTGGCTGGGGAACAGCACCAGTGCTAGCAGTGCTTACCAACCTCTCAGGCATGCCTCAAGGCCCTTTCCCATTGATGGGATTAGAAATTGGGCTCTTTACCAAAGTATTTAGGCACCCTGGAATGAATAAGGCAATTTTGGTATAAATAAGGCAATGTCTGGGATGATATCCTGGACGGATCTTGGAGGTTCCTGGGTCTGCTCAGGTGCTGTAGTCCTCAAGGGTGCTCCGAGCAGCAGCAGGGAGGAAGCTGTGGAACACTGGTTGTTTCAAGCGTGGCCCCACATCCAGGACTAGTGGAACATAACATCTGGGTTTGGCTCTCTTGTTTCTTAATAACTTGGGTGGAGTATTAAATAAACAGGTAGAAAAAAATCTGTCAGATTAATTAGAAAAAAATCAGTCAGCAAGAAATGCCAAATTGTAGAGAAATCTACTTTACTTCTTCAGTTTAGCCATATATGTTAATTTTCCTGTGTATTTGAGGAAAGATGGTTGATAATGTTTTTTAATTTTTATTTGAGTGAAGTTTAATCAACTATGTATTACCATTATGTAAATTCCTCATATTTAATGATTGAAAAGGCTAGAAAAAGTCTAAGTTTCTGTGACTCCGTTGCATTTGGAGATATCCTAAGCACAAAAAAATTGCTGTTCTGTCCATAAAGAAGGATAGCAGAATGAGGGTGGTGCTGTTTGCCTTTGCCTATTAAGCTGATTTTCAGGTCATTCATAGACAGAATTGTTTACAAATTTTACAATGACCAAAGAATCCAATATATTCAAGGCTATGAGCTTTAATGTCTAGAGACTGAGATAATGTATGGACCATAAAATAAGCTTACCCTAACAATATGAGCATTTTGAAGGATCATCTCGAGCATGCAGCAGTGCATTCAGAAATCCTTTAGGATAAGGAGTGCAATGTAGCACACGTGGCTCAAGGCACCAGAGCCCTCAGTACTTTTCCTGACTCTGGTTTTGGCCTTGTGGGATGATCTGCAGCTGATTATTTCTCTTCCATGCTGCTTTACCTGCTAGCCTGTGTCCAAAAGAGAGATTCAGTCCCTGGCTGGCTTCCCATGACCAGGGCTGAAAGGTAGTTTGTGGTGGACAGTCAAGAATTGCACTTACCTTGAGGAATTTCAAAGCATTATTGCTCTCTTTTGTGTAGTTTTCTATTTATAAAGCAGAAATTAGACTCCAGTCTTCCGTAGCAGATAGAGGATTCAGTTTTGCTTTCCTGCAAATATGAAAATGTGCAGTAAGGAGATTTTTATTTGAATTATATAAGAAGAAGTAAATGAATAAACCAGGATCAACATTGTGTCTGTGAAAGATTTAGTTCTAAAGATTTTTTTTATTACATTTTTTGTTTAATATTAATACCAGAGATAAAATCACAGGGCAGATATTCAGTTTTTCCTTGTCAGGGACCATACCAGTGAGCAGTGCACTGGTTAACTATAGTTTTGTCTGGCACAGAAAATGGGATGGTCGCCACCTCCTACAGTCAATGCTCAAGGGCACTGTGATTGTCACCCTCTTTATACATAGCAGCTGTAGAGTAATCATCATTTCAGCAGCAATTGACCTTGCAAATATAAGGTCGTGAGGCAATGAAATGGTTTACAACAAAGCTGCTGGAGTGGCATCCAGGGCAGAGAGATCAGCACTGGTGTAGCAGCATCTAAGACTGAAGACAGAAGGGACTACAAATTTGTTTCCCAGATACAGAAAAGAAATGCATTATCAGCAAAGAGTGAAGAACACTAAAAGAATGAACGCGTCTCCAAGCTATTTGAGAAAAAGGACTCACCTTTTAACTCTAATATTGGAAGGAAGGAAATTGTTCTGGCTCACACCTGATGAGTGTGCAAGGACTGAGTAAATGGAGCATTTTATTTACATAAGAGCTCTGTTGGTAAGAAAACAAACATTGGTGGATCAAACTGGGCACTAAATCTAGTCCAGCATCATGTTCTTGCAACAGATCATACCTGAAGTTATCATGAAAGTCTGCAAGTCAAAATTAAATTATTGTGATAATTTGGGGAGCTATCTGTGTGAGGTTTCTAGGCCTTGCACATGTGTGCATTGGACCAGAACTTCAGTCAGATCACAGGCTGAGCTGTGCTGGCTCTTGGTCTTGATGTTGCCTTAAATTACTGCTCCTTAGGAGTCCTGAAAGACAGCAAACATCTGTTGATTGTTGCTGCTACTGATACACAAAGGAAATTTACAGCACTCTCCTGCCCCTTGGAATGTCTGGGCTGCCAGGCAGGACTGCTGTGGCAGTGCAATCCCTTCAGCAGGGTTAAACACTGTGATTCCCCTGGGTCCCAGTGCTTCCAAGGGCTCCCTGTGCCCCTTTGCTCTGGGCTTCTATGCTGAGGTGCCCCTAAACCAAGCTGTCCTGTGAGCCAGGGCATTCCTGCTCCTTGGAAGGTGCCCACTGTCTGTATAATTTGCAGAGCTAGTGAGCACTGCTAGATCTAGCAACTCTATGTCCCCTGGATTAATGATCCTGCAACCAGAGACATATGAGAGGCTAACCAGGTGATAGAAGGACAAGACTATCGATTTTTGCTATTTTATTCAACCTCAAGCTGAAATGCACTGCCAAAACTGGCAATCTTGTGATGAGGAGAAGACCTTGCACCCATCAATGCTGGCAGATTTCCTGGAAGCAGCTGTGGTGGCTCTTCTGTCTTTCTCTCTCCATAGCTGACCCCATTACTCCTCCTAAGATTCTTAGACTTTTCTCTCCAACACTCTTATGCACAGTTTGAGATGTCCTGAAAGGAGATGAGGGTTTCTGTATTTCCCAAATATTATTTAATTTTTTAAACATTTAATGTGTACATCCCAGTCTCTTAATTGTAGGTTTGTTTAATGTTTTGGGAGGGCTTTTTAATGATAGTGTTGATAATAACCATCAATGGGTCATAAATTTTATTGTCCATTGAAAAATAATTCTACCTTTTTTAATTTTCTACCCTCTGAGTTTAATAGCAAGCTCTTTCCATTTTTTAGTCTGTGGAGACACATCTAGAAGCATTCATGCCACCTTCCTGATGTCATACATGATTTTGAAAGCCTTTCATTATTTTGAAAGCCTTTGTCAACACCTCTTTTTCTTTTTTCCTAAAATAAACTGTCCCAAACTTTTCAATGTCTCTTCACACAAATGTAGTTTCTGAAACCAGCTACACCCAAAATTTATCTCTCACCTCTTCCCATTCTCAGACTTTTTTAAAAAGGACAGCTGGAGATGAACACCTTTTTTCAGGTGCTTAGGCATTTCTTCATAGTTTTGTTACATTTTCAGGCTGGTTTTCCTATTCTTGTTTGTTCTAAAATTTCATTTGATTACAGTTTATTTTCTGAATGCTGCAGCTCCGTGGATGGCAGGGGTTTCAATGAATTTCTAGAGTTATTGCAGCTTTAATTTAGACCCTGAGAAGCTGTTTTAGTAACTCAGAGTCTTCCACCCAATGTGCACTACACTGGTCAGCAGCAAAGAGGTGACAAGGTTCTACCAGCCAATTATTAGTTATTGCAAGGAATCACAGATACCAAATAGGATCTTGGTGAAGTGAGATGTTTTAGATTAATATCACTGAGTTGTAAGGTAGGTGTGAGAGATAAAGGAATTGGGATACTTGTCTGCTGCACACCTGAGTCTCCTAAAGGAAAAGGCAGAAATAGTTGCATACCTCCCTGTGGCTGTACAGCAATGAGTCACTTCAGTGAGATCTGTTCTTTGGGGAAGGACAGAGAGAATGTGAAAACTTGGAGAGACACACTGGGGCTGAATGGGATTAATGTCATCTTGGAGAAAAGCCATTCTGTGCAACAGATAATCATCTTCAGCCCTGCCTTTACAGTCATTCTTAACAGGCATTCTGTCACTTGGCTCCCAGTCTTGAGTGTATCTCATCCGTAACCAGACATGAGACATCTTGTGAGACACCACATATCAGCAGATATGGGAAAACTCAAGCAAAATTAGTCCTTGAGCTATATATATTATATAGGCTCCAAAAATATCTATTTCTCCATTATAAACATGTGTTTTCTTCTTAAAAGTGGTTATTCCAGTTACAGATTGCAAGAGGGAAATAAGAATTCTCCTCAGATTACCTGGAAGCTTTAATGTCCTGAATCATGCCAAGCCACAATGCCAAGGTTATTTATTTCAAGCAATATCTGACATCTCATTGTAACCAGCTGTTCTGCAAGCAATAATCATCCATGAATTTAGCATCATGCATCTCCATTGCCACCTCATGTGGTTTAAAACAAGATTGAAAAATAATACAGAAAAGAGCACCATTTTAACTAAGAATACTAATCTAGGTGTCAATCTGTTTTAGCAAAGCACTACATTTGGAAGACTTACTGAGGTGGTATGCTATTTAAAACATATTATGCCACATTTGTATCCAGAGGAATCCAAATTAAGGTAAAAAAGTGAAGAATCACTTAGAGTTCAAGAACATAAATATATAGAAAAATGATTAGAGAAGTAATTGTCATTGTAGTTTATGGACTCTGTTGTGGCTGTACTGATTGGTAGGGTGTATATCTTCCATGCTGCTTGTCTTCTAAATCCCTTTTTTTGGGAACATTCATGTCATAAAGCTGTGGAAGGGAATTCAGAAGCCTGTGTTCCTGCTGTGCTTGCTATGAAAGTCAGCTACCACAGCATTTGACTTCAGCTGCGTTTTTTTATTTTTCAGCAATCATCATGATCATGATGGGAAGTTTTGATGGGCATGTGGATTTCCCCTGCATCAAGCATCTGTATCTACGTAGGAAACCTATTGCAGCTCCTGGGAATGGAGGCTGAGTGATTTCCATAGTAATTCAAATTGAGATTGATGTCAGGCTCCCTGGGCAAGTTGCCTGCACAAGTGGGGAAGAAGGAATAGAGAGAGCAGGAGCACACTTAGCATAGCCACGTTTCTGTGTTCCACCCCAGGGAGAGGGAGCACCCACCAACACACCTGGTGTGTCAAAAACCAGCAGATTTTAAACAGGAATGCATATGGCTGCCTTCTCAGCCAAAAGAATGGGGGAACTGGATCCCTTTTTACTGATTTAAATGGAGTTTTAATTTAAAAAACTAGCAGTATTTGGCAAACTGGAAGGAATTCAGCCCTTATTTCTTCACATTTTATACAAATTCTGCTGTAAGCAGTCACGATTAGGGTTAGACTTTGAAGTCCATTTTACAGTTAAAATGTACTTCATATTACACTTACATACAGTATCTAGGTGAGGAAACCTGCTAGTCAGCCTATATAGTAGTATCAACTTCTACCTTTCCATATGTCATAAACCAGTTTTATAATGTATCCAGTTTTGAAGGGTATTGTTTGGCTTCATTATAACAGAGATGCCAGCTCACTATAAGGTGCTGGGTCTGAAAAAGTTAATTTTCACTCTTAAAATTCTCTTGGATTCTGTGCAGTTTTAAAGGAAACATGCCATCTCTTCAGATCCTCTCTAGCCATTATAAACTCTTTTAAATTGCTATTACCATTATCTTAATCTCATCAAAAAGGAAAAAGACAGGCCCAAAGTAATTCTCTAGACACTGGACAGCATTTTCTAAAGAGAAGCAGATTAAAAGGGCCTCCAGCCACCTGAAGCATCTGCAGTACCAGAAAAAAAAAGAAAAATAAAAAGAAAAAAGACTGTCTTTTCGTGTAGAGGGAGAACATTTGCATCGTGTCCTCTCATATGTGCCATCATGTTCTGAAGTGAGGAGTACTGCAACTAATTTAGTGTCTCTGACATGCTAATTAGCATCTCTGGAAACATGAGGAATATATACTTTTCTTTTAATAATACGATGGCTTTGAGGCTCAAAATAGTTAAGTATCACAACAGGAAGCACTGCAGAGCAAATGGCACTGTATATAATCAGGAAGAGAGGAAGAGACTGAAATTTTATAAAGACAGCAGTCAACACTTAAAATACTGGGCACCACACTTATGCTCTCAAGAAGGCAAATGAAGCATAGAGAGCATCTCTTCTCTCTACCACTGCACCAGAGAACCCACAGGCAATTCTCTCTCTCACCCCCTTCCCCAGCATGTCACTTCTCTGACTCTCTGCACCCAGACATGGGGGTAGTGAACTGGAGGGTGGCTCACTGTAAGTTATAGATGTCTATTGATCAGAGAAAAAATGAGAAAGAGAAATTAAAGTGGAGGTGGTGCTTTCAGGAGACAAATACTTTTACATCCTAGTCTCCTGGAGAAAACTCCATGTTTTCTGAGATCGAGCAACTGGTTTCATGTGCCATTCAAATTTGCCTGTCTGTGCTGCTGGTAACAAGTGTGAACTTCAGCCCTCATTTCACTACCAGACAAGATGAGAGTTACTCCAGTGATGGAGGGCTGCCCCATTGTTGGCTTTGCTGTGTGACTGTTATTTTCTTCCTTAAAAAGTTTCTTTTGCCAAGCCAGCTGAAAATCCAGGATAGTTGTTATTCTGTTCATGGGTTTTTTTAGACTGCCAAGTTTGCTGTTATGGGAGAATTTTTGCAGAACTGAGCGGGATTTGTGACAGGTCCTGTAATTTCTGTGCAAGGTACAGGGATCTTTCTGTGAAAGGTGTGGGGAGCCTGTGCAGGCAGCCCTGTGCTTCACTAAACCCTTTCAAAGGAGACAAGAAACTGAACAATTTGGAAAGGGAGTTTAGTACAGCTAGATATGCTGCTGTAATGAGTGGGTGGTGAAACTGCTCCCCTTTTGTCAGAGAGAGGATATTTTAATTGTCACTAGAAGTGACTGAAGAACAGCTTCAGGCCTATCATTCAAGAAAAGGAATTCTTACTTTCCAAAAATTTAAAGGTTTTTTGATCCAGAAATTTTCTAATAGGTGCTCACAGGTTTTCATCATATTTAGATTCCACCTGAAATTTTATTCCGTTCCTTTCTTAGTGGTGTTCACTTTTAAAGAGAAAATTGCAGCCCCCTGTCTCCATACTCAGGCATTAGTATAAGTCAAAGAGCTTACTCTGGGATGTAGGGCTCTCCTTGTTTTCCTCTTTCACTTGAGCATTGATTCATTCCATCTTTATTTCCTTGCTTTAGAAGCCTGCTCCTGGAAAGCAAGGAGAGGCACCGCTAGGACAAACAAAATCAGCAGCAGTCTTCTGTTTGAGGCAGAAGAGTGCAGGTTTCTTCTGACACTTTTGCCTGTTCCAGAGCCTTGGTAAGCTCATGAAAGACTTAAAAGACTTGGACCAACCATGTGACACTTGCATTTGAATGGCTTTGCCCTGTGGTTCTGGGAGGGCTGTCTCCACAGGAGCACGGGCTGTGTCTTTTGGAGCTGGGTTTCCTGTCCTGGTGACATGCCAAACCACAGCTGCCTTTAGCATCTCTAGCAGCCTGTCCTCAGTGAGCAGGCAAACAGAAGGAAGACCACTTGCACTGGGGTTTTTACCATCAAGAAAAGGAGATAACTAAAACATCCACCTCTTCCAAAATGCTTTAAGGGAAAGGCAATGTTATAGGATATAAAAAAATCAGGACTAATGTATAAAATAAAGATAGAAGGCCTATCTAACCTAACAGGGTTAAGGTAATGTGATTGGAGAAGACCTGGTGTTAAAAGTGAACTGGGGCACATTATCAGTCATGTTCAAAGGAATGTAATTGGCATGAAACCACAGCATGCCATGCCCAAGCCAGCCATTCCAATTGAAAAATCTGTGCTGGCTGAGAAGCAGAAAGCTGTGTCCAGAAAGCCTCAGTGATGACAGATTTTTGCCTGCTGGTAGCCTAAAGATGAAATTCTCTACTTGTCAGTGTCCTTGGGCAAAGCCATTCCAGCAGTCTAAGCCCCATTAAATATGGCATCTGCTAAATCACTGGCTGGAAGTAAGGGAAAGATCCTTTGGGAGGGATGCTAAAATAAGTAGTGCTGCTGGAGAAATATGTGATGAAGGCAACACAAAGGAGATGGTGAATTACAAACAATGTCAGGAGACCTGTTGAGACTTAAAATAGAGACTTGGAGCTCCACAATGCCCATGTCATTAGGATGAGCCCTCATACCTTTTTAAGAGCAGGTTATCTTCCTTCCCCTTCTGGTTTTTTTTTTCGGGAAAAGTCCTCTCAACCCACTGCAGTAGTGCAGTGTCCAGAAGCATTTCTGCTTTCAGGACAAAAGCAGATTGATATCCCAGGGGCACATAACTTGAGGATGAGTGGCCTTTCTGTGATCCTTAATAAGACTGCAATCTTTTCCTTCTTGAGGGGGATTATAACAAAATGTTTCCCCTATTTGGAAGCTCCTTTTAAAAGAATATATAATACCTGAGGCTTGCTTTCTTTTGTCAAATTACAACAAAATTGGGGAATGGGTGCAAAATTTATTGCAGCAGGGACAGATAACATGCACATAAACATAGACAAAGAATGTAATTACATAAGCCTCATTTCCTGAGCAAACCAAGCTAAAAAAGATTTAATTACTGTTACTTGGCCAAGAGACACATGAAGCAAAAGCTGCTGATGTTTTGATTTTCTGTCTGGGGATTTTTTTAATAGTCGTCAGTATGATTTATATAGGGCCTAGAATAGCTGTGCACTTTTCAGAGCAGTATTCAGACTAGTGCTGGGGTACAAGAAGAGTACACAACAATGGGGTACTTGGAAAGAAAATGAAATTTGAGCTATCCCAAAAATTCCCCCCCCTCTCAAAAATTTTCAAATATAGGATTTTGCACAATATCTTATATCTATTTAAGATATAATATATCTATATCTATATATATTATATATCTATCTATATAACAAATATTTTGCACATATTTGTTTTATAATGGTGGTTTGGTAATGTTTTCTTTTTTTACTTGCTAAATATAAACATGCAAACGAAATTTTTTAAAAAAGGGTTTTCCAGGAGCTGGATTTACAGATAATATTTCCTTTCAGACACATGGGCGCACATTTTTCAGGAACAAATGATTCTGACAGACCCTGGCAACTGCTTTGTGAACCTGGCATTACTGTCATTTTCACTGCCACAGAACAGACTGTTTCACTGTCAATCACCCAAGGGCCAGAAAGCACCTTTGTCTGGGACAGAGCTGCTAGGCTTCCAGGCATACACCCTGCACCATCCTTGTAGCCATAATATTTTGTGTGATGACAGCAGCCTGATGCTCTGGAAGGACTTGGGAGAGCCATAGGCTCAGGAGGATTCAGAGCTATTGCAGGCAGATGTATTCTGTGCTGATACAAAATTCAAATGCCCTAAATCCTTATCAGAAAATGAAGCAGCACAGAACTATGTATGGCAGGTGTGTAGACTTATTTCAGATTTTATCTGTTTCTGAAAAAAGGTATTGAAGAACTTGATGCTTACTGGTTAACTACAGGCAAAGCTATCCATGAACCGAAGGGCTAAGAAATAGGGCACCCCAATGAAAATTGAGATGCATGAGGGAAGCACAGCTGATACCTTTTTTCTATCAGGAAAAAGGATGAGTGACCTGGCTTCTTTGGTTCTACCTCCACCAGAACTCTTCAACTTTAGAGAATTAATGGATCATCTGAGGGGATTTAGATCATGATTAGAGACTGGGACCAGAAATTGCGAAATAAACTCTCAGGAGACTCAGCATTTACCCTATTGTGTACTGTAACATACTGAGATTTACAGTCACTCTGGGAATCTGGAGAGAACTGTAATAGAGCATGACTGCTCAGAAGTTTTAGCTAAGCTAAAGTAACGAAAATTAATTTCATGTGCTGGAAATAACATCCCTGAGTAAGAGATTGAGGCACTGAGATACACAGACACATCAGAGAAAGACCAGTGTACCCAATAAATGGATCTCAAAAGGTGAGAAAAGGACATGAAGGATACTTGGACTGGTGTAGTACACAGCACTAGCAGTTCATTTCGAAACATCACCAGTTTCCAGGAGCAAATGAGATACAAATATTGAGGTGGGGGGGGAGGCAATAACCAGAGAAGCAACAGTCCAGATGCTTGGAAAGTAAATGACAAGCAAAGATGTTGATAAATGTTTCCAGAGAACTGGAAAGACAAATTCAGTGAATGCAGTATGAATGCATTTACCAATTCATCATAACACTGTTGCTGATGTTTAAATGGAAAAAAAAAAAAAAAAAAGCACAGTGCTTTCACAAATTTGAATGTGACTGTAAATATGCCAAAATCAACAATGTGTTCTGTTCATCTGAAATTTCACTCCATCAGATAATTTTTGATGAGCTAATGTTATGATCAGGGACATTACATCTTAGCCATGACTTTTTCAGGAACTAAAAAAGTTCATTTTTTATAAGCTTGAGACAGAAAAAGTGTTTTAACATTTGTCTTTGGTTGCCAAGTCTTGCATGCTTTGCCAATAAGGTGAAAACAAGTCCTACAGAGCTAAAACTGGAAAACTAGCAAAATATTACCAAAAAAGTAGAAATTTCTTTGAGTCTTTACAGAGCTATAAATCTTTTTTTGTGGTGTGTGTGCAAATGACTATAAAGGTGTGTAAATGACAATTAATCTGCATACAGAATTATAGTAATGACATTAATAACCTGAAAACACTAATTCCTTTGTAAATAAACTGAAACCCACCCTTATTAGAAGAAATTAGCCATAAATAATTGATTTTGATTTTTCATTGTCAGTTCACATGTTAAGCTACACTGTGATTCAAAGCAGAGACATTAGTCCTTCATAAAAATTAAGTTTGTATAGGCTTTTTCTTTTCAACAGCAACAATCCTATTACATGTATCATTTAAAAGCTCACCCTCCTTAATCTCAGTTTTAATGAAATTTTCTGTTTAGTTTTGAGTTTATGCTGCAAATTATTTATTCTATGAAATGGCAGTACTTGAGAAAACCATGTTTTCAATTTGGAGTGTTCTGTGGTTTTACCTTTTGCTATTCATTCCTGATTTGTTCTGAGAAGATCTTTATAAAAGTCATAATAAACTTGTAGGGAAGTCTAATTCATAACCTGCATCCATTAATGTTGTGATGACTGAGAATAGTATATTTCTGATGGCTTTTGAAAAGCCATGGGCTTTGCTAATGCAGCTTCTGTGAAGCCTGTAATGGGTTTCATGGCAATTCAGAAAAAACATTATCGATAGCTAAATTTTCATTTTCATGGGTCTGAAAATGTGCAGTTCAGGCCAGTCACAAAATACATGGACTATGTGAGCTAAATATCTAGCTACAACGATTTCTGTAATTGAAATTGGATGGAAAATTTCTGTATGGGGGCCAGTGTGGAGAGATTGTAGAGAGTTTCTAACCCAAGAAGTTGGACACTAAAAAATAGGTCGGTGCCAATACTCCCAAGGATGCTATAGTTGTTTCATTTTAAGAGCTACCTTCAAGTTGTGAAAACAATTTTTTCTATCTATACATTATAATTATTATTAATTATTATTTACAAATTCTTCCTATCCATCTTTAGAAATGCTGCTAATAGGTGTACCTCTTTTAAACTTCATTTTTACTTAACATGCACATACTGATTATTGAGTAACACTTGGAAGGTAAGGATTAAGCACATTTAGAATAATCCTTAAATACTCTCAGGCCCATGTGAGAAACACAAAATGAGTTCTCAGTGTTAAAAACCCCAATCATATCAAGGTTCAAATAAAAAGATTAGATAGATTACTTCTCAATCAGAGGAATAAGCCTGTAATTAAATTATGTTCTCTCTATTTGTCTCCACCTGTCTGGACTAAGAAACTTCACAGGAGTACTTTCTTACATTTCCTGAACTATATAAGGCTGTGTTTTTTACTCTACTTGAGCTCTGGGTCTTCACCTAAATCTGTGCTTGTTCATTATATATTTTCAGAGGAGCCAAAACCACATTTTCTCAGTACTTTGCTTAACAATGCAATGCATGAAGTAAACAATGTTATCTTTCTCATCAGGATAGTCTTAAACGAAATCTTAGCAGCCCTACATGGAGGATTCAGTTAATTACTGTAATTAAATGGGTAAAGACAGGATTATTTTATCTTGTAATATCCAGTATAGTTGAAGCTGATACTGAACATATATGGGCTATTTTTATTCCACAACACATCTATTTGTGATAAAGAACTTCAATGGCATTTACTTAATTTTTAACTTGCACAGCTATTTTGCCCCTAATTTTGAGGTGGCCTACATAATCAGTTGGAAAAAAATATATATACTTTAAAGACCTTTGGAGAATGTTAGTCAGCTCCTGCTGGGGTGTTTGAAAGCAGCTCACCAGAATCTTTTGGTGGCACTGCAGTCCATCCCAGTCACAAGAAATTTAAGTGCTTGCTTTAGAAGGTCATTGTCACTAAGCATCTTTAATAAGAGTGCACTTGAAATAAATGGAAAAGGAAGATTGTGTTCTGGCTATAGAAAATGTGAGCAGATCAAAGATTTGACAGATATTCCTTTAATAAACTGAGATTCATGTTCTACTTTGACTGTTTTATAGCTCTGATTTCTTAAATGTCCCAAGCAAGCCCTGATGGCTTTGGTTTTAAATTCTCTTGCTAGGAGCTTTTACTTTCTCTGGTTTATAAAAATATTTTTCATCTGCTTTTTTGAAATAATGCTGTCTTCCTCTTTTTCATAAGGCTGAATTAGGAGCCAACTGCTGTGCAGAAAATTGTGAGTGATTGACATCACCTATATCTGCCTTAGATGCTACTTCATTATACAGTCAGTCAGACTTTGCTCATCTTAGCAAAAATTCTGGGAAGCACCTCAAAATTTTCACATCCAGCACAAAATTCATGTTGAAATGGTCATGAGAAACTCTTGCACACAGCTGGAGGTTCTTCAGTGGTTAGTTCTAAATTAAAAAGAAATTATTTTTTCTCTTCTCACTTAAGCTCATGCAGTCAGCCAAGCACAATATTTTAGCTGCTAAAATATTCATTTTGAGCTGTTTGTTTTCCATTGGAGAACTCAATGTACATATTTAGCAGTACAATTATGAGTCTGATCTCTCAGCAGTAGTACATAGTTCTTGAATTCTCAGCATCCTTCAGACATTGTTGTGGGGCATGTGTAAAAGAAGGGAGACTGAGATGAGATGAGATGAGATGAGATGAGATGAGATGAGATGAGATGAGATGAGATGATGAGATAACACTACCATCCATCTCTTTGAATCTCACCCTGAGTCCTATGGAGCACAAGAAGTGCTTAGGTGAAGCCTCCCACCTCTGTGCAGAGCTGGCCATGGTGTATAAGATCCAGGGCAGGATAAAGCAGCAGCACAGGATTCCAGCAGATTCTCAAAGGCCACCTCTTTGCCTTACATTTCTGACAACATCCTTTTACTGAGAATCACCATCTGCAGTTTTGCAGCCAGTAAAAATGTGACACTTGGAATACATTATCAAAAGTTTTCTGAACTAAATTATGAATAAAGTCTGTTCTTTGTCTGTAAAGACAAATAAATTCACATTTCTGAAGCCACACCAGTTCATTATCAAATAGCTATGTTAGCTATGAAAAATAAGTATAGGGAGCTAGAAACTGAAATTCTGTCTCTTACTTGCATATTTGTTTATAAGAAGTTTTTTAAATACATAGAGAATAGAACAAGTACATATTCCAGAATCATTCAGATTGAAAGAAAACTTGAGCTAGGAAATCTGCTTTTTGGACTTCCATTCTTCCCTGCAAGAGGTTGGTATTGCAGAAAACTGAGGGCAAAATCTTCACATTGTTACATTCATTAAAGAGCAGGAAGCTGAGGTGAAGTATCCATTCCACAAAGAGCATGAAGAAGACTGCACATGACTAAGCAAACTTTATCTGCCCTCAGTACTCTGATCTGTGCCAGAGTTCTAGCCTTAGGATAGATATTAATTTACATCCAACTAGCTAGACATGAGATCAGCCCATTTACTGTTAGTGATGTCAGGCATGGGTATGAAATATGGCTAAACCAGAAGAATCTGAACATTTAGCAGGTGTTTTAGTTAGCAGTGAATTGATTTGTGAAAGAAACTGTTGGCCAGAACAATGCAAGCAATTGTTGCACATGAGGCTTCTGAAAACTGCCTTCCAAATGAAACTGTTTGCAAGCAGTAAAAATAAGTTTATAGATAAAAATGCATAGAAAAATATCAGTGCAGGCTATAAGATGAGACTGTTTCTTCAGTTTTAGTTTTGGTGGATTTTTTTCAGAAAAGATGAAGCCATTTTCAAAACAATAGGAAGGTGGAATTATAGGGACACTATATGATAAAACCAAACGTCTTCCAAAACCAAATCACTCATGGTACTACTTGTAAATAATGTCAAAATGGAAATTGTTTGGCAAGCATAAGGATGGAGGTATGATGATGCAACAGGATTGCCTTAGTTAAGATGATTTCAAACTACTCTACCTGTCCTTTAGGATCTGATACTTGGAACAGGGAGTTTTTGCTGCTAGGGCTGTGTGTGACAAAATCTTAGTGCCCCCATTTGAGATGCATCTGTTAGATTGTAGAAGATAGTGAGTTCATGGAAAAGCCACATCTCAAAATGACATCGGGAGAAAACTTCTCTCTTTTCAGTTCAATTATGTTAATTTTTCTCAGCTTTCTTTCCCTTCTCATTTTCACCTTTCCATTCTCTTCTCTTCTCTGTTTTCCCAGAGCCAAATTTTTAATTTGTCTGTGAGTAGCAAGAAAATTATTACTTCCTACAGAAGCTGGTTCACAGAAAATCCTTGTTTTGGGAACTATTTCTGTGACAGCACCATCTCTCTTTTCTTTCTTTCTGTTTTGAAGGCCCAAAAGAAGAATTGATGACACAAGTTTGTCCCAAAAGCTAAGCTACCATATAATTTATCAGTAAATCACATCATTATTTCTACACTTCCATCAAATAGAGAATTAGTCCCAGGTAAAGGATAAATAAGCATTACTGTTAATGATAGTGACTGGATCCTCTAGTTCTTCATCAGAATTGTATCACAGTTATATTAAAGCAAATTTTTAGGTAGAAAAACTATCTTCAATGGGACATGTATCCTTTAACTTCAGGGCAGTATTAGATCCATTAATCTGCAGTCATGATGATGTTGGTTGATTTTTTTCATGAGCTAATGTACTGTTAATAAGGTGTCAGTTACTGATGCAAGCAAACAGGGCAAAGAATAACATTTTTAATTGCTGTAGTTATCACCTAAGTGCAATTATCTACTACTGCTGAAATAAATCACTTCAGGATTAAAAGCTGTCTCTACGACATACACATTTATCTTTAATATTATTATTACCATAGCAGCTTTTCAAGTACCTCATCCTCCTTTTCCTTTCCTTTTCCTTTCCTTTCCTTCCTTTCCTTTCCTTTCCTTTCCTTTCCTTTTCCTTTCCTTTCCTTCCTTTCCTTTCCTTTCCTTTCCTTTCCTTCCTTTCCTTTCCTTTCCTTCCTTTCCTTTCTTTCTTCCTGTTCCTTTCCTTTCCTTTCCTTCTCCTTCCTTCCTTTCCCTTTCCTTCCTTCCCCCTTTCCTTCCTTTCCCTTCCCTTCCTCCCTTCCTTCCTTTCCTTCCCTTCCCTCCTTCCCTTCCCTTCCCTTCCCTTCCCTTCCCTTCCTTCCCCCCCTCTCCCTTCCCTCCCTTCCTTCCCTTCCCCCCTTCCCTTCCCTTCCTTCCTTCCCTTCCCCTCCTTCCCTTCCCCTTCTCCTTCCCTCCCTTCCCCTCCCTCCCTTCCCTCCCTTCTCCCCTTCCCTTCCCTTCCCTCCTCCCTTCCCTCTTCCCTTCCCTTCCCTTCCCTTCCTTCCCTTTCCCTTCCCCCCGTCCCTCCTCCCCTTCCCTTCCCCCTTCCCTTCCCTTCCCTGCCCTTCCCTTCCTCTTCCCTTCCCTTCCCTCCCTTCCCTTCCCCCCTCCCCCTCCCCTTCCCCTTCCCTTCCCTCCCCTCCCCTCCCCTCCCTCCTTCCCCCCCTCCCTCCCCCCTCCTCCCCTTCCCCGTCCCCCCCCCTTCCCCCCCTTCCTCCCTTCCCCTTCCCCTTCCCCTCCCCTTCCTTCCCCTTCCCCTCCCCTTCCCTTCCCCTTCCCCTTTTTCCCTTTTCCCCTCCCTTTCCCTTTTCCCTTTTCCCTTCCCCTTCCCCTTCCCCTTCCCCTTCCCCTCCCTTCCTTTTCCCCTTCCCCTTCATTAGGGGACAGAGATAATTCAATATACATTAAACTACGAGTGTTGTTTTCCATGGATGTTAAGTAAGCTATTAAGTCTCCATTCACTTTCCCTACTTTTGCTTCACTCTACCCTGAAGGGTTCCTCCTGGTGAAACATAATGAGTTGTCCATATATCCTTTTTTTTTTTTTTTTTTAACTAATTGAACTACAACTTTGCTTTTTCTGCCATCTAGTTGTGCTTATTAAGTTCATACTATCCTGAAATGTAAGGTAATAATACCAATTTTAATAGGAGAACTTTCAAGAGTCTCCTACTTTAAAAGCCTTCTGAGAACAAACACCATACAGATACAGGAACAGATCACTGAGAAACCTCTTCCTCCAAACACCGAGAAGTTTGGATTAAAATTCAGTTTGCTTTCCAATAAAGCAATCCTAAAGACTGCTAACAAGAAAGAAAAAGCCCAGGTAGATTCTGTGGAAGCACATGATTTGTCATTCACAACATGGAACCAGAGAAAGGTGCACTTGTGGTGTTCATTATCCTCTTCTGACGAGGCGGTGTTGACAGAGGTCTCCCAATTAGCCTGCAGCAAGGTAAGGTAGCATTCAAGGAGGCAAAGTGTTTCTGGCTGTATGGTGTAAAGGGCTGCTTATTCCTTGCCTCTAATTGGAATAGAGCATCCTCCCTCTCCTGACCACTCCACCAGCATCTACAACCCTTCCTCCATGCCCAGGATGTAAACTCCAACCACTCACTGATGGCAGCAGCTCATCATTGAGATCACATTTCCCACTGACTTTGAGTCTGTATCTAACACCCATGGAAAAGCAAAACCTTCCCAGAATCCATCTACATCTTTCAAAAACATACTCTTGTCACAAGCATCAGCTCCTGACAGATACTTAAGAACCAGTCCTTTCTTTCATGCTTCCCCCACATTTTCAGCTTTGCTGCTGCTTTCATTGAGCATATTCTGAGCACATATTTTTGCAAGGCTAAGGAGGAGCCTAATTCTTTTGTTCCTTCTGCTATAAGTTGGGTCTGCTTGTGTTACGTGTGAATGAACAGTGTGGGAAACCAGCAGTGAAATAAATGAATTTCACAGAGAAGGTAAAGTATGTCTTAAGAGATGAAAGATGTTATTTATTTTTTCTATGCCTCTTTATCTTTTCATGTTTTGGATATTTTTCTGTGGAAAAATATCCTTTGACATGGTGTCTTTTTGGCTATCTTTCCAGCTCTACTCACTTCCCAAAATAACCACATTGTCACACAAAAGAAAGTGAAACAAAGATACCAGGCACTGATCTAAGATGTCCAGATCAATAACAGCATTGGGGAAATCAAGGTTAGAGGCAGTATGCACAAACAGGTCATATTGCAAAAGTTGGAGATTTTTCCATCAGCGTTGGTTCCTGTAGCAGACATGCTTCAGGGCCACTTGATAAGAATTCTCAAGGCCAGCTTTTGGCTGCATATGCCTCTTATCCAGCCTGGTGATGTTCTTGGCCTTGACCATTCTTTCAGCACTTTGGTGGAGCCTTCTGCACAAATCAGTCTCTCTGAAAAGTGAAGCAGTATGAACATGAAGTTTTGATATTTTTAACCTTCCACTTCTAAATTACATGGTGGTGATGTGAGACGATGTGGTAACATGAGTCCAAGTATTTCAATAATGAAGGGCAAATACAGGAAAACCCAGAGAATCTCAGAGGTTTTCCTGACAATTTACCTTTCTGTTATAACAGTTTCACCTTCAAAATGGCATAAGTGGAAAAGCAAAGTCATTATGTATGTTTGGTGAAAGTAAACACAAGGCATTATACATATACTTTCTCTTGAGCTCTTAAAGAATCAAATTTGTTTCTGATTTGATTTTGCAAAAATATGTAGTACCATCTTAAAAAAAACAGATGATCAGGGTGGTCTCTAAAAGTTGCTGATATGGCATATAAAAGTTGTAACACTGCCTAAAAAACAACCCTTGGGACAGAAAGTAGGAGAATTTAATCAACTAAAATGATGGGAGGGAAAACTAAGTTGTTGACACAGACTTTGGCTGAGAAGATCCTGAGTTGCAGGTTGCCAGAGCTCAGATGGCTGTAACACAGAACACACTTGGTTGTTTTTCTCCAATGCCATCACCCTTGCCATCTTACTGGCACCTGCTGGAAAGCCTCCAGGACCTCCTGGAGGCTTGCCCTACTGCAATGTGAATACTTTTACATAACCTAAAGCAACTTGGAAGGGTAAATACACTTGACAGAAGTTTGTTCAGAGTGAATGACTTGAAGCCACAAGGCTAAAAATTGAAGATAATTTACTGTCGTTTGTCATGCTGAGAAAATGAAAGGAAGCTGAACAATAGAGAGTGCATCTTCTTGTAGAGGTACTGAAGCCTCCAGTTCTGATATTTGCTCAAATGAAATATTGAAAGGGCTAGAAACGATTAGGCTGTGTACAAGAACTATTGAATATCACCAAAAGAAGAACTGTCATGAACAGTCTGTTCTGTAAGTTAAATGAATTCTAGGAGTGATATACTGTCCAAAGAGAATTGTCACTCCTCCATAAAATTATTATTCTTTTAAATAATTGAAAAGTGAAGTAAATCACCTGGCACCAGAGCAGAACATAATAGCAGTTATTTAAGAGGGTGAAACAGCTCCCATTGAATCTCTGGTACTTCTCTCTTTTGATGTAAGCAACCAAATCATTGTAAGAGCAGATCTCAGCAACTGTGGATTAAGGAACTATTGAAATGTTACAATGGTCTCCTGAGGTCAGTTGCTTATGATTTAATGATGATGAATAACACTGAAAAGAGATACTTTGAAACTGAATCTGACCTTTCTTAGTCAAAAATACAGGAAAAATTTTGAAGGACAAGAGTCCATGAACTTGTTATTGACTGCATGTTGTTCTTGTCAGGATAAACAGCTGTGCCCTGGTTAATATGATAGCAAGTTTTCAGGCATACTGAAAGAGTAATGGATTTTTTTTTTTTTTTTTTTTGTGGGGTGGTCATGGGATGAAAAGAAAGGAAAAAATCAAGAAGAAATTGAATTCAAGACTGACTGGCAAAACCTTTTCAGTGAAATTTGGGGAAAAGATGTAAAAACATCATTTTGGATCACTTAAAAAAATGTATTTTTTTTTTTTACTTGCAAGATATTTGAAACATTTTTAATTACAATGATTGTAGTGAAATTTAGCTGAGAAAAGGGACTCCATCTTATGTTCTCTAATATTCAGTTTAACACCAACACCCCCCACCCCAGTGCAACTTGAGGCCATTTCCTGATCCTATTGTTTGTTACTTGGAAGAGGGGCAAATGTGATCAGAGGGTCCAGTCAAACAGGAGCCAGACTCAAGAAGATTTCAAATCATTCAGGCTATGGCTTGGAGGCTCTGCAAAGCTTGACTTCTTTCACTGTGTCGCTGCATCCTCTGACATAATCTGCCAGCCAAAAAAAATTAACCTTTAGGTCAATCTCACAGACTTGCACAGTGGAATTGGCAGCAGAATCTATTTGGCAGCAAGAGTTCTCACAGACAACAGTGCTTGTTACTCTGTTGGGTCCTTCACAGGTTATTTCTTTATTTTCATTGATGGAATTTACAAATATTATACTAATGTGACATCTTTAATTAACACATAGTGATTGTTTTAGTCATTTTTTTAGATAAGAACTAAGGGACTCTTGGGTACTTTTCTTGCTGTGTTAGTGAGAGGGATAAATGAGGCCGTGCACACCTTACAGCAGTACCCTGGCAGGGTGGAACCTAAAACAAGATTAATAAAGACACTCACAGGAGGAAGACATCAAGGAAATAGCACCATGACCAGAGAGGTTGTTTTGCAATGCAAATATAAAAATGTATCAATGGGGAAAAATAAATTACTGATGTGACAATTATATAAACCATCCATTGTTGTTGTTAGGCTTTTAATTTGCCTTGTAATCTACAGCTATTATATTAATGAGATGAATAACAATTGATTGTATTATGCATTAGAGAACAGTCTAATTTTAACTAGCATGGGTGGGCTTTTGTTTTCTAGATGGTTTATTCTTATGGTTTGGACTGGTTTAAGATTTGTTGGACATCGATTGGAAAATGCCATTCTCTAACAAAGAGGAAATTAAAAATTGGCATAATAATTAATATGACCACTGAGCGCTAAACTGATTAAGACTTTCAGAAGCTATTTTAGCAGTAGAGATCAGGTGATGCCTCATTAACTACCCCAGACTTCAGAAGAAATATGGTAGCATAATCACTTTAAAATTATCATGCTAATTAAACTTTTGCTTTCTTTTGCACTGTTATGCTTCTTTCAGGAGTACAGTAGCACACCCCCCCCTCCACTAGAACTACTGCAACATTTAAAACAATGTGTCCTTCTCAATTGTTCATATTTTCCACTGAGAGACTCCCCATTTTTTGCATTCTGTTGGTTTGCTCAGCTTCTTCAGAGCTTTATGCAAAGCAGCAGCATACTTCAGTGCCTGGACCTCCAATTACTACAGTCAACTGCACATCTGAAGAGATCTGTTTGTGATAGAACCAATCATATTTTTTCTATTGTTAAAAAGCAAGGATTGTGAAAAATCACAGGTCTGCCAGTATTATGACTATTTTTGTGTACCTTCTGTCTCTGGTTTTGTGTGCCATGCAGCTCTGGCTGAATGATGCCACTGAACTCACTGACAAAGCATCAGATCAGAAATTTAAGTGTTCCCAAATAGCACTGAAACAGTGAACAGGTAATATTTTGCAGAACATTTTTTTATGAAATACAAAATATTCATATGCATATGTATATATATTAATTTCTAGATGGCTATCCTAAAGAGGAAATGATTTACAGATGGAGGAAAAATTCAGTGGAAGCTGCTGACCAGAAATCTTGGAGACTCTATCAGTTTGACTTTATGGGTCTCAGAAATACTTCAGAAATTGTGAAAACCTCTGCAGGTAAGAATGATACAAATGTGCTTTTTCTGGAATTGAAATTATTTAAAAATATTTATTATCCTTGTTTTGCTTTCATTCAAGTGCTAATTGATTTTAATATGTTGCAGTGTTCATTTTAGAAGCTGTAAAGTTCAGACTTCAAAAATATTGAATTTATCTTGATTTTTGATAACCTCTACTCTTCTAGTGACTTCAAAAACTGAGGAATAAATGTTTGCTTGATGTGACTATTTGTTGTAGACTTGAAGTTACTGTCTGATTCTCACTCCTGATTTATTAGGCCTCTCCTGTGTTGAATCTGTCTTCACCATAAATTAATGATTTTGAGCACAATGGTAGGTTAGTGAAATTAGACACTTTCTGTACTTAATCATTCAGAAAATGGTTTAATATTTTTCTTAATATTTTAAAGACATTCTCTTTCTCAGTTGATAAATGCCTTTGCTAGTGACCTTACCAATTGATTGCAATTAAAATCTAATGATGCCTGTTCTATTACTTCAGAAATTTTTCTGTTTCTTATAATAGCACAGTAATATAGAGGAGAAAAAAGATTTTTAAATGGAATAAATTATTTGAACTGAATAAATTGTGGTCACACCATGTCTAAACTTTATACATGACTGCAGTAAGCTCCATGATTGCCATGATTTGATAAGTCTTCCCATGGCTGCTGAGGGAATCTGCTAGAAGCAACTTTCTGTTTAACAGGTGGTGAAGTTTTGAAAAAAATTTTTTTTTTTTTTCAAAACATAAATGATAAAAAATTATAAATCTGTGGAACTACTGCTGTTTAGTACTGGCCCACTCACTTACAACAGCAATGAATTCTTAGAACTGGATAGGAGTTTTTGTAATGAAAAGTCACTAAATTTTTAGTGAATATTTTGAGCTGGTGGTTTAGCAGAAAAAAATGTTGCAAAGAGCACACATGTGAAAGTTCTCTTTTGCTATGGATGCAAAGTCTTTTAATTTGCAAGTTACTCAGGAATGCAAATTTCCCATAAATTGAATCAGGTACAAAATACTAAATCATTAAAGTATCTGTGTGGTGGTGTAACCCCAGCTGGCAGCTCAACCATGCAGCTGCTCACTCACTTTCCCTGGTGGTATGAGGGAAAGAACTGGAAGAATAAAAGTGAGAAAACTCATGGGTTAAGATAAAGTTAGTTTAATAGGGAAAGAAAAAGCTGTGCCCCCAGGCAAAGCAAAACAAGAAATTAATTCACTGCTTCCCATGGGCATGCAGGTGTTCACCCTTCTCCAAGAAACAGGGATGTTGGAACTAAATGATCTTCAAGGTCCCTTCCAATCCATGCCATTCTATGTTTCCATGGAAAAGAATTACTCAGTTAATATTAATAACACCAGTGTCTTGATAAACAAATCTATTAACTCTGCCAAGAAAAAGCCATATTTATAGAGGTCTTATTGAAATAAGTGGATGGATAATGTGGAGCAAAGAGAAACCTATTTCCTATGTTCATTTTAGCATGTGCCCAGTTCTCATTAAGACGAGTGAGTTGGCACAATATATTTGTATAATTGCTCTTGCTGTTTCTACTCACTCCTGTTTGTGAGTGCAAAATCCAACAGCAGTGTTGAACTCAAATTACTGGAACCACATGATATTTCTATTCTCCCAGAGGCACCACAGTGACACAAAGTTGTTGCAAACTAAAGCTTATTCAAATACTGAACCCCCCCTCAAAAACAAAAAAACAACCGAAAAACAAAACAACAAAAACCCCTGTCAGGAGATTGTGGCAGCTAACATGGAAGAAACAATGTAAAATGTATGTGTCAGATTGTCATCTGGAGTTATTAGGTTAGAAAAATGAGTTGTGCATTTCATCAGATATCCAAGATAGGTGTCAACAAACATATGAGAGACGTGAAGAATAAATCCCTGAGTCTGTACGTGGACCTGAGTTTTCAGAAAATAGTCTGTATTTTGTTACTCTGTAGTTTGTTACTCTGTATTTTGTTACTCTGTAGGCCAGGTTTACTGAATGTTAACAATATTTGCTGTCAATAGCAAACCAGGGCCAGGACTTAAGAAAAAGCAAATGCATTGGAAAGCTTTGAGTATGCCCCATGTTGTAGTGTAAAGAGTCCCAAAATAGAGGGAAGGGGGCAGAACACATTGCAATATGTCTGTGACAAAATTCTGTAAGTACCTGTTGTGTCTAAATATTTGTGAACAAATAGGATAAAGGGGTATCTCTACTCTGGGGCATGCCTGTTTACTAAAGTAAAGCCCTTGCCCAGAAGTTTGAGAATTAGGAAACCCACAAAGCTGCTGTTTCCTACTGTTTGGACAATCTGTGATAAAGGGAGGTGGCAGCTGCTTCTTGCAGGTGTTACATCTCTTTTACAGCCAAGGCACGGGGAGCTGCAGGTGATCAAAAATAGATGCCAAGTTCTGACATGGAAGATCTGTGACTCAAGCTACCTGGAGAGGGAGACTGCCCTGAGGCTGCCCCTAGGACACTGTGGGTGTAGGACTCTCTCTGAATTTATGCTGCTCCTCAGGGAGAGCAGTTCCTGTCCTGTGCTGGGGTCCTTCTGGGGTCCCTCTGAGCCCTGTGGAAGCCCAGAATGGCCCCAGCAGCCACCACCCCTTTGCAGGCTCAGGACAGAAAGGAAGAGCAGCACTGTTCAGAATGCTGCACAGGGTGTCATTCCTGTTAATAAGGTGGAGTTGGAGAAGGGAAGCAGGCTGCATTCCACCAGCAGCTTTCTGAAAAAAATGTACTAAACATCATCTCTTCCTCCCAAGGGAAGTTGTGGAAACTATTGTTACAGAGGGAGTTTAAAAGCAGATTAGGCATAGCATGAGAAGATCTATTGCAGAGACCAGTCCTGCACTAACAAGAGATGGATTCAAAACCCCAACTTCTGTTTTGCTTACACCTTCCTGCTTGTTTATGACCCTATTGCTTCTCACTAAATTACATCTCTATAATGTGAGAGCTGCTGCAGTGCCACCTTCCTATGTCCAGCTTGGGGATCTCTTTCTAGCTCCTCTTCAGCCGTGTTCTGGGTGTAATGAAGAGAGCTCCCACTGACCACACAGCAACTTGCTGCTGTTCTTCATTTGCACTTAGTCCTTTCTTGGTAGTCATTTTCATGACAGAATTATTAGATTTAAGATGTGGAAGTGTTCTGCTTTTTGATTTTTTTCAGTCTTTCCAAACCTTTTTCAGACATTTAAATAACCTTTATGTTAATCTATGACCATTTCAGAGGTACATGATTAAGAAGCCAGCTGTCACAGAGTGCACTTCAGAAATCCAAGCAATATGAAAAATGTCATATTTTGCACTGAACCAGCAGTGGCTTAAATTATTGACGCAGTGTTGTACTTTGCCCTTTTTTTACAATAATCTGGCAGCCAAAAAAAAGTCTTAATTGCCACCTGGAAGAAGTGTACATCTTTCTCCTCAGGATTTTTTTTTTTAATTTTCACGCTAAGATATAAACACCAAAAAATGATGATTGCATGCAATAATCAGCAGAAGTCACTGTGCTGGTGGTATGGTCATGAACTTTTATCTGGAACCCTAAGAAAGTTCTCACTGTCAGGTGATATCAAATTAATTCACAAGTGCTGAAAAATTCCCCTGTTGCCATCTGGCAAGGTTCTCAGATTCTGTAATGAGAGCACTTCTCTTGCTACAATGTCAAATAAGGATGGCAAAGATAATTAAAGTGGAGGGAGTACTAAAGCCACCTGTGAAAAGAGAGGACAGACTGCATGTATAGAAAAAATGTGCAGATTTTAAAACTGCAAGTCAGCCAGTGGAAAGGTGACCAGGACAACAGGAGAGAGAAGAAT
Source organism: Serinus canaria (assembly GCF_022539315.1). NCBI lineage: Eukaryota > Metazoa > Chordata > Aves > Passeriformes > Fringillidae > Serinus > Serinus canaria. The sequence continues at coordinate 82,329,930 of NC_066313.1, read as the reverse complement.
GTCCTCTTTAAAAAAAGCACTCTGTGTGTTTACTCTGTATAGTAAACTTCAGGTTTCTGAGTCCTAGACATTCCAAATATACTTGAGGGAGGTGATGGGACATAGGAGGGGAATAAAAACAGAGACCAAGAAAAACCCACAACAAAATTATGGAGGATTCCACAATTAAAGCTCATGGAGTGAACTGTAGTGCTGCTTGCACTTTTCTGCACTTTTCTCTCTTCCTCAGAAAGTCTATTCTTTTGAAATCACTTACTTTTTCACACTGTTAGATCAACACAAAGATCCTTACACTCTTGAATCTTATTTTCATTTACTTAAAAGCTTCTTTGCACCATACAAGTTTTGTTTGTGTTCTTTCTCAGATGCCTTTAGCCTGAGAGATTTTTTGCATTACAGAGGGGCTTAGCACAAATAAGTTCAAGATATTCATCAGAAATATAAAATACCAATAAAAGCAGCCTATTAAAAATTATAGCTGATTATTGCAAATTATATATGTAGAACCAGATAGAAAGCTCCATTTCATAGATTCTGAATTATCCCAAGCATCAATACTCAAACTCACTAAATAGCCATAAAAACTGCCATAAGAAGGAAAACCTTGGTTCACATACCATGGATGGGTGATGATTAGTGGAGTCTGCCTGTCATACAACTTCTAAATCATGCTTTATGTTTTGAAATTGCTGTTTCATAAAGTACTTCAGATTAAATGATGCTCTCAGCCCTGTATCACAGGGCTGCAAATCAAGCTTGATATCTGTTGTCACAGATTTGGATAAAGCTCTTTTGGGCCATTCTAGTAGCAACACAGATTAAAGCACATTTAAAGTGCATTCTCTTGCAGAGTACTCAGTAAATGACAAGTGCAAAGCTACTACAGAACAAAATAAAGCAAACTTTTCTTTCGATAAAATGCAAATATCTACATACATATATACATCTATGTATACATACATACATATATGGCTACTTGCAGAGGAGGGAAAGGACACACATGTTTTTATAGGAATGCTAAATTTCTCTAGGAGAGTCCCCATCAAGTCAAATGTGTTCTTGCAGCACAGAGCACCATCTGTATCCTGGGATCCATCAAAGACCAGCATGTTGAATGAGGTGATTCTGCCCTTCTGTTCCACTCTAGTGAGACCCTGCACGGAATACTGGAGCCCTCAGCATAATAAGGACATGGACCTGTTGGAATGAGTCCAGAGGAGGGTCATGAAGATGATCAGAGGGCTGGAGCTTCTCTCCTGTAAGGACAGGCTAAGGGGGTTCAGCCTGGAGAAGAGAAGACTCCAGGGAGACCTTCTAGCAGCCATGCAGTGCCTAAAGGGAGAGGTGGAGAGGGACTTTTTACAAAGGCTTGAAGTGCTGTCACTTCAAGGCCTTTGTAACAACAACAAGGGGAGATGGCTTCAACCTGAAAGACAGTAAGTTTAGATCAGATATTAGGAAGAAATTCTTTACTGGACAGACACTGGAACAGATTTTCCAGAGAAACTGTGTGTGTCCCACCCCTGGAAGTTTTCAATGTCAGACGAATGAGCAATCTGACTGAATGGGCTTTGAGCAATCTGGTCTAGTGGAAGGTGTCCATGCCCATCATACAAGACATGACACTAGATGATCTTTAAGGTCCCTTGCACCCCAAACTATTTGTTGATTCTGATTCTGTGGGTGAACCTGAGACTGACATTAGTTGATGCTCCTTGGCTTTGTCAAAAGTCAGCACACTCCCAGAGATTCATCCCAGAGGAAATGGTGCTCACGACTTTCTCTTCTATTAGGTGTGCAAATACCAGCTGACTTGAGAAAGCATTTCAAAATGGTCACCTTTGCTTACTCTTTACTGTCACATGCTCCCAGATCACTTAGCTGTAGACACAGAGAGCCCACAAGAAATACCCAGACAAGGTGAGCCAGATCCACCAGTGCCAGTCCAGGGCAGCACCCCATAGCTCTGTGCTGATAGGGGAGGACCAGCACTCATCCCAACCTTCAGACCCAAAAGTGCCAGCAGCAGGCAGCTGAACCCCTTAGCTGGGGGAAGAGGTTGCAAGAGGGGTGGCAAAGAAGGGTGGTCAGAGGCTTATCAAAGCAACTGGAGCTTGTTGGTGCCCTTATGGTCTTTACAATGAGTGGAAAAAAAATGGACAAAATGCCACAGTGACTGAATGCAATTGCATCCGTACATACTTCTTTCTAATGATCTGATTCAGTCACATCCTCATGTGCCAGATAACTCATCTGAAGATATTTATTTAATACATATCTATAAAACCTATGGGTTTTAAATTCATCAACATTTTTAATGTGCCACTGAGTCCTGATGACACAGCAGAGGGCTCTTGTCATCTCTCTTCTCCCCAGGACAAATGTGAATTTGAGGATTTTTTTTTTCCTCAAATGCTCAATTCATTGGGATCAAGAAGACACTAAAATTACTATATTTCTCAGACTGTCTTTAACCAGATGCCATCCTGAAGCAGACAGGTGGAGACCCAGAAGAATACAATGCACCATTTTAAAATAGTGTCCCTTTTCACTTTGGTGGCATTGTAGGATCTTTGCCTCTTTCACCATGGGTATCACACTGTCCTGATTCCAGACAGGACAGGGTTAATTTTTTGCAGTGGCCCGGATGTGGATGTTATTCTATACCACTTCCATTGGGAGTGGAGGGAAAGGGACTCCAAAAACACTGTAAAATCCAGAATGTTCATACAGTTAAAGATTACTTTGTGTGTGGCATCAAATTTACACCTGGATTTGAGCTGACTCTCATTCTTTGGCTGCTCTCAGAGGAACAGAATACTGTAAGTCTTTTGCCTCCACAGAAATCCTGGAATGAGAGAATATTGCAGGACTTACTTTCTGACAGTAAATACCAACAGAAAATTAGCCTGGGTATAAGAAGATTTAGCAATAATCTTTTTGTTGACAGAGTTTTTATCTCTGATACAGTATTTAGAATAAACCAAATCCCTTTTTAGTGGAGAAATCAACAGTATTGACTTCTAAAATATATACATTCACATGTCAAACAGCAATTGATCAATGTGAATATTTTGAAGATTTTAAAGTTTTTCTAAGAGAAGTTTCCATTTTCATTTTTAACACTAATTCATATAATAGTCTCATAACTTTGCCATTGGCTACTCAGATTAGAAATGTAATAAATAAACAAACATACCATTACTTATAATACTTCTAGTCTATTAAAGCATTTTCATATGTTGCTTGCAAGTTTGATAGAAATTGATGGGAATAAAAACATTTATTTGCCCTGAAAATCCAGTACTTGCCCGCCTTGTTGCAAAACTCTCTCATAAAACTCATAGTAAGACATCTTCTGAAGAGAGTGATTTATAACTGCAGCAGTAGCCTACTGAAGTTAATGGAACTTTTCCCTGGTGCTGGCCTGGCATCAGATCCTGAAATGTAGATGGCTGAAACTGTATATTTAGTGTGAGTAATTCTTTAGTCACTAGAAACTAGAGAAAGCTCAGCTTAATAATGTGAGTGGGATAAGGATAAAATGCTCCAAAAATCCCTTCCCTCTTCACAAATAGTGCAGAAGATTACAAGAATGAGAGGAGTAGAGAGAATATTACTCCTCTCCATACTTTTAAATTGAGTTGAACTGTATATATTACTGGTTTCATTCTTATGCTTTGCCTTGCAGAGACAAATGCAGTGTCCTTTGTATCGGTCCTTACTGCAGCAAATGGTGAGAGATAAGAAGTAGAAGAAGTAATTTTACTTAGTAGTAAAGACAAAAGTAGAACAAAAAAATAGACAGTAGAAGTCTTGGGAGCAAGTCTTCACCTGCATTTTTTTGAAGGGGAAACTTCAGTAGGAAGCAATTTTTCCCTGAAAAGACATCCATTTGTCCTTGTTAAAGTACCTCAAGTTGTCCTTTTTAAAACACTTCAGACTGTATGGAAAAACACACAGTCTTTTTTCTATTATGTTTTCCTACAGCTGATGTTTTTATCTGATAGTTCCATATTTTGGAGTGTTTTGTATGTGTCTGACTTTAAGGTTCCTTAATTAGTGTTCCCATTCACTCATCGAGTGACAATGCTGTATTTATTTGTTGCTTCTCTCTGTACACGGAGTCCTGATCTCATGCTCCTTTTTGCTGGAGCTACATAAATTTCCATTTTAGGATAGCTCACCAGGACAGGTAGACAACAAGGTTGACTCTGTTCTCCAGTAACAATAAGCCAGACCTCGGGATTTTAGCCTGAGCTCCCCTCTGAGCTTGAAAGACGATTGGATATTTAATAGCAGTATGAAGCACTAAGTAAACCCCTCAGAGAATTTAGCACAAAAGCAAGCCAAGTCACTCACTGGACACATTGGGACTTTGGTCTCACTGTCCTGGTGCTTTTACCAGAGATCACAAGGTGAAAAACAAAATGCTGGAATTGCTTCCATGTTTTGCTAGGAAAGATTTTGGTTCCTTCCTTCTAAAGAGCAGAGTTGTGAATTCAACAGAGGCCTTCCTGATAGCATCCACTTCTCATCTGCATTTTTCCTGTCTAGCCTAGATAACCCTGAGGTAAGCTGATGGCTTTTAGGAATTCATTCTGAGATTTCCAGCTTCCTCACTTGCTGCTCTCTGCAGTCATAGCAAGGTTTGATTTGTGAGGACAATTGTGTCGCCAGACATTGCCAAATAAGAAGCCACACTGCCATTTGTAAGATACCTGGATCTTTAAAAGTTAAACCCTCATTCTGCTGAACTGTGTTTATGAAGGCAGTAATGGGCTGTAATGGTGGATAAAGCAACAGGGAGAGAGATTTCCAGGGAAAAGACACCACGACTGCAGTCAGGATGGCTTTACAAGTGTCTCTAATGTGCAAAATACGAAACAGGATTGGATCCATTGGTTGACTTTTAATTAGGTGCACAATGAAGACAGAATATTTTGACTCAAATTGTGATACATATCTTGACCTTCACTGCAGATTGATGAAACAATTTCTGTTATTAATATCACTGTGATGGGGGTGGAAATATTGCATAAGAACCTGATTGCATTTATTCAGCTGAGAGCAGCCTTCTATACTTGCTGTTCCAGCACCTCTGGCTTTGATTCCTACTTCTCTGTCATTACACTGCTGTATTGGTGATTTATGGTTGGCTAAATCAAAAGCTTTATATTAATGCAGACTGTGAAGGTTTGGCCTTTGGCCAGGGTTGCATAGTCACTAAAATGTTATCTAAAAGTCTTTCAGAAGCAGAAATTGTACTTAATTTAAAACTCACAGTATTGCAGAGGATATTTTATATTTTATTCACTTCTGAATCTAAAATCTTAATGAAAATTTTAAGACACAGAGAGTATAGAAGAGCTGCAGAAAGGTGCTAAGTGTCTTTTTAGATTTTAATTTCCCATAAAGTAACAAAAATTGCAATACAGACTAGTTCTTTGCTAGCAAGATCTCTCTATATTTAGCCTTTACTCCACATCAGGGTCATGTTTCCAGATTTCTTTCATGGGGTTGTGGAAGCTCTTTCCTCTAGGACCCTTTTCTGCAGCTAATACTCACAACATTCAGGTCTTGTTCATAATAACAGCTCCATTTCAGTCAACACCTTCTGCTTCGAAGTTACGCTGGCAAGAGCCAAAATCTCTTCTATGATTAGTTGCCTGATGCTGGATTTACCCACTCTCTACTGAAGCCAATATTCATCTTACCTTTATCTGCCAGAAAGTCTGGCACTTATGAGCTGTGCTGTCAGATAGCTGAGGAAATGGCACAGTACAAGAATAAGCCTTCAGAAAGTTTCCAAACCTTCCAGCAAATACAGCTAAAGTGGTGATACGAGACAACCTGAGAGCATTCCAGAGATGTAAGTAAGCCTGCCATGACAAGGGCTGCCACAGCATCCCATAGAAACCCAGAGGTTTGGCACCCCTTGGCACTTGCATAGGGTTATTTGGCAGTGACAAAACCCTCACCTGGCAGCAATTACGATGCATTGCAGTGTTTACAAAATAATTTTGGCAGAAGACACAAAAATTTGCTCATTCCATCAGAAAAAATTAATCATAGTTGGCTTGAGACAAACTGAAGGTGTGGACCAGAGGTCCATTGCAGGGAAATGTATAATCCCAAGAGTTAAGGAAGGTGGCATTAGGACAAGGATCTCAAAATACTCAAGTGATTAGTCCTAAGGTCTGCCAATGTCCTTGTGCTTCTGGAAAGAGAAATGCTCTTGAATATGCTGCCTTCTTGAATGAACCTTGTAAGTGAATCTGTTTAGTGTTTTAGATGTTGTTCTATAAAACAGGGATGAACTATAATCATAGGCAATATCCTTATAGAAGATAATTCTGCATGATAATGGGGTATTTCCTTACCAAGCTTTCCTTCATAACCTTTTGGTCTTCCTCAGAAATTACAATCTTGTCTTTCTCCTCAGTGGAGAGGAAAATTAAAATTTTTCATTCTGACATGACCCCTAAAGACTGACGTTTAAAAGCCTACATTTAGCTATTCTGAACATCTTTAGGTTGCTCCCCAATTTCAAGACATTTAGAACACATTACTTTTCTTTACTAGAACCAATCCACAGCTACTCCTCTTCTAGCTGTTTTAAATGTCTGCAACTGCAGTAGGTTCACTTTAGGTTGTACAAATCGTTCAAGTCTGTCTTGGACCTGGGGACACCCTGCTCCAGCTTCCCCTCCTCACCCCCAGACAAAACAGGGCATGGTATTGTATCAAAGGAGGACAGTTTATTTTTAGACAAGTGTAATGTACAGATTTTCATCTGAGAAGTACAGAACCACCACCCACATTCTAATTCAAGTCAGTATCACAGTTAATTGCAAGCCTCTTATAGGTAGGAGCAGTTAGATTAAAAAAAAATCTGAAGCTCTTTCTGCTCTTCATATCCATAGCTTCAGGCATGTCCTTTGCATGCTGTAAACAGAGTGCCAAATTACTCCTTCAGTAATATTGATTCAAAACAAAAATTGTCTCAGAGTAAAGAAGTACAAGTATCATAGAATTGCAAAGCAGTCTGAGGAGAAAAAAGAATGTGCACCTAATTCACTGTTCACTGCATGCAGATTGCTATAAAGCACATAGAGATCTCAAAGGTTAAAGAATTTAAATTCTCATTCACTTTTGTATAGTAGTTTGACACTTGTCAAAAAAACGCAAATCTTTAAGCAAAGATGAAGCAAAGCATGCAGATCATAGTTTAGCATGTGTCTTGGTCTACTTGGATTTGAATTTTTCTGTCTAGTTATTTTTTTTAATAAGGATACACTCCACAAAAAAAAAAACCCAAACTGTAAAATACATGTCTAGTAATATAGAACATTGATTAAAATATCTGGTTTAGTAATACAAATTTATACACTCCCATTCCAAACTATTTCATCCTTATACTTCTATTCCTTCACTGAAAGGGAACATGTCTGTTTGCTTTTCTAAATGCTTCATTCAAAAGGAAGAAAATGTGGCAAATGTTGTCTGTGTTAACACAATAGATAAAGAGAGAACCACATTAAAATGTGAAAAAATCATGTTGCAGCTTTCTGTTATTTAAATAGAGAGAGTTATTTCTAAGGACACATCTTAGCATTCTGTCTGAAAAAGAACAAGTCCTAGAATAGATTTCCACAGTGCCTGCAAGGATCCTGTCAGCAAACTCTGAATTTTAGGACACCACTGGCTAACACTCATGGAATTAATTAATGTTTTCTATAATTCAAGCTGTCTCCAGAATGTGCCTGCTCATGGGACAGGCATCATCAAAAACTTTTAAGGAACAAACTTGGACTGTTTTTACTGCTTGAAGTCACCAGAAACATTGAGGCAGGGAAACTGTTATCCTGTGGTGAGATCATTCCCTTTGCAATGAAGTGCATCCTTGAAGAGTGCTGGCAATACTGGGCTGATGAAAGCCCCCTCCATCACCCTCAGGCAGCACTAGTCAGGGGCAGAGCTGAGCTTTAGTGTCCCCTAACATCAAATAAAGCAGCTGGAAAGTGTTTTGGTCCTGACATTCTACACTGTCACTTACAGGTGTTGAAATTTTAGGTTTAGCCACGTCATCTGAAATAACAAAAGCCCTTTTAACTCAGCTGTAGCCTCAGCATTCATTTCAGGCCAAAGTCCATTGCAAATGTGCTTAATCCCATTCTCTAACATCATGTGGTTAAAAATCAGATCCATGGTGAGATGTGCAAGGACAGTATTGCAGGATGCTAATAAATACCCTATCATCTAGGAAGGGATGATCCTTAAAACATGATACCAAGTTTTCCCATTGCCACAATCTTAAAATAAAACTGCACTTTAATTGGATTCAATTTTTTTTTTTTTTCAAAATCCGACATTTTTATAGCAAATAAATGTTCTTAGGACAGGGGAACTCCAGAGAAGTCCAAGAATTATAGCAAACAATACATTTTTTATTGCTTCTGGTTTTGAAGCAATACTGCCTCTGATATTGAAGTGCCAATGTGCCCTTTTTTATCCTATACTCAAAATAATTTATAAAATATGAGAACTGCTGACATCTAATCTCAGTTGTTTGGAGGAAGAAATTTACTCTTGTAGCTTTATCTGAGACAGTGATAGCATCCTGAAACAGTTTCAATCTCACTGATATCATATTAGGCATTGCGTTGTAACTTGTGAAGGTAACTTGTGAACTTTTTTTGCAGTTCCTAAATTTATACATAATGCTATTTTTCTCCACTTCTTCCCAAAGGTATTAACAAATTGACAAGAAAAAAATTCTGATTTCAATTGTTACATATTGTGGAACTAATAGTTTTTTGAAGAATGCTGTAAACATATCTTTGAACCTTTAAGGATAAATTGCTGAAAACAAATAGAATTTTGAAGACCACAGCCCACAACTTTCTTGAGATAATCTCTCTTTGACTGCAAGATTCTTTTATAACCCTAAAATTGGTATTTGGAAGTGTTTTCTTAGTAATCATACTGGTTCAGGAAAAAAATATGCAGAAAATTTATTTATTGTCTGCTTATTGTAAGCTCCGAGCTGATCCCACAGAGTAGATGGGAGATGCTGTTATGATTTTCAACTTCTCTTCAGAAAGCTTCTGTGGAAGGCAGTGAAAATAAAGTCACTTTAGCATTATGTATTTCAAAAAGCACCTGCATCTTATATTATCTTATTTGAATTTCTGTACGTAAAGAAGGACATAAGTAATTTTGGAGTTGAATTGAGTAAGATAATGAAAAAAATATTGTTGAAGGTTTTTTCATTGAATTTATGCTTCATAAATCTTTCAGTACATTGAAATCTGCATTTGCCATTTTTGTTACTTTGGTCTTGCTTTGTTCTGAAATACATTTTTTATTCTCCTGTTTACGAAAGCTGACAGCCAGTAAAGGCACAGACTGTGCCATTGTGTTTGATGCACCACAAAAGATTGACAAACTATTTATTGAAAGTATTCAACAAATGCCAAATAAATAACAGCAAATTCATTTGACAACACTCAAGGACGTTCTTAGAATGTTATATTAATCAAATAGAGGATTAAGTGTTCTTTAGGCCATCACATTTCTTAATTACAATTTATAACTTTTAATCATGGGATGGGATTTAACAAAAAAATACAGTTTTCAAAACCACCTAAAACACACTATGAATAGAAGCAATCACTTCTAATCTCTCTATGCTGGTTTAGATGTCAAAAATCAAAAATCTATGCTTTGACCAGTTTCATGCCAATTTGACTCAAACATGTCAAATCCAGCTTGCCTTTCCACACCTTGCTGACAGGCGTCTTTGCTTGTTTCTATTTTTCCTTCCCACTTTTTTGTCCCAAAGACCATCTTCTCTTAGCACTACTGTCCTTCTTTCCATGCCAGTTTGCTTTTGCTATCCTTTGAACACATGCTTGAATAAGACCTTCCTTGACCTTTTGCCATGGCCCTCCTGCCTTGTTCTTGGCTATTGTGCTTTCTGTTTAGCACAGATATTGCCATTCTTTCCCTACCCAGAGGCATGACACCATCACCTCATAAGGGTCATGCTGCTTTAGAGCCATGCACATTCTCCTGACTCAAATCTCTCCTGCCACCCTTCAGAAGGGACCAGAACACAAGCTGTGGGTTTGACAGAGCTCTGGAGTATTCAATATCCCTCCCTGGCAGCACATCATTTCAGCTTTTCTACACAGTCACACATGTAGATCCAGGCAGCTGGAGCAATGCAGAACCAGGGCTCTAAGAAAGGTCTCAAATAAAGATCATTATTAAACTATGATTGAATGATTGCCAAGGTATATGAGGGTGCAAAGATAGTCTGTAATGCAATAGAAATAAATGAATAAAGATCTAAGATTTCTGTTTATAAAAATGTAATTCTACTATTCTAAGGAGAAAAATGGAATCACAGATAATTAGCAGATATTTGTGACAGCAAGGACAATGGGAGAGGTTGGGTACATTCCCAGGAGTCGAGTCAAAAATTAATCTTTGTTCAATCAAAAATTACCTTAGTTCAGCATTTCAGGAAAAACAGGTTCAAAAGACTGCCCTCCCCTTTATGTCCACCATCCACATGAAAATGCCAACCAAGAACCACAGGAATTACAGATGTCACTTTTTTAATTGTACAGGTGGCTGTTGTCTCTCCAGACATAGTCTGCTCCTGCTCTGCAGTCAGCAGAGTTATGGTAGTCCACCTTCAAACTCAGAAACGCAGATCTCTTTCCATGCGTGGTAATAGATTCCCCTTGTCCATCTGCTACAACAAATAAAGGTTTAAGATCAGCATGAATCTTTGCAACTGTTATGTTTTCCTGCCTGAATTTCCTCTTGCTCTGGTGACCCTTATATTGCAGCGTGGCATTTCACTTCCTTTCTGTCTAGACTGATTCCCACCTCCACGGAATTCCCTGCCCTGTGCGACATCCATGGTGCCTTGGACCATCGTGCTTTCTTGGGTCACACATGGGCCACCATGAAACTCGAAACACTTTTATCAACACTTCAGCTGCAAGCATGAATGATGTTGCTTATGGATTCATGACATGTTCCTGCAGTGCAGGAAATGAAGGGTGTCACTCTGGCCGTGGCAGCTTCACCTGTAGTGACTCTGCAGTCTATCAGACTGTTTCTGTTTTGAAGTCACAGTCTCCAGGCTGTCTCTCTTCTGCTTTTCTCCCTCTACCTTGGGTTGATTCTAGAGTGCAGAAAGCTGTCAATGTAATGATTTATCAAACCACAGCACATGGACCCATTTTAGATTCACAGAGGTTTTTTTATGTTAAGAAAAACAGCTCAGTGGCTTTTGCACTAAAGGAAATGCAAAATTACGGGATTGTATTAACTCTAAAGAATCTATGGGCATGGACAAAGAAATTGAATAAGCCTGATTCCCTCTACCTTAGAGAGAGTTTCTGCTGTAAAAGGAAAAGAGAGACAAAAGCAGAACAAAGTAAATTTTGAACAGGGTGATTCGATGTTCAACAAAGTGAGAAGCAAAGGTGAAATGACTTGCCCATAAATACAAGTATTCAGCAAAGCTGGAAACAGGCTTTAGCTTTCGTGGTCTTTTTTTGTACCAGGTTTTTCCTGAAAGCAATCAGAAGACATCCTAGTGGGCAGTTAAGGTTCAGAGTGTTATTATGCATCATGAAAGGCTTTCTCTTTGACTTATTTACCTTACTGGTCCCTAGGCCTCTTCTGTTGGGGGATTGTGGTCATGGGTTTACTGCCAAATCAGAACTGACTCCAATTACTTGCAGTTTGACAATAGATAAAAGTTACAATATTTGAACTTGATTTGCTTTCCTCGGTGCCCTTTATTTTTCCCTTTGCCTACCCTGTTCCCCACCACTTCATATTATGAAACCTCCAGTTAAATAACACTGAGTATTTAAATCACATTCTATCAAAAGATAAAAAAGAAAACCAACCAAAACCTGCACTTTTAAAGGTTTTCTCCTCTCCTCTTTATTTTTGGCTGGCTGGGTTTTTTTGGTTTTTTGTTTTTTGTTTTTTTTTGTGTTTTGTTTTTGTTTTTGTTTTGTCTTTTTTATTCTTCTGACACTACTAACTTTTCATGCTGTCAGATCAGTTTGGCAAACTACTCAGAAGGTAGATTGTCTTCTGTGTTCACAACACTCGTAGGGACCTCCTTGGAATGTGATCTATGGGTTAGATTTATGTTATAGTGGACTACCACAATCAGGAAACCAAAAAGAAACAGATTAGATGTTTGGACTTCCTTTGAATTTAGCGTGGTAACTTCCATCAGTTTAAGTGGGATGTAAAAATAACAGCTACTCCGTATGTAATATTTAAAATTATTTTACCAAAGTTTACATGACTTAATTAAAAGGCAAGAGAAGTTTCTAATTATATAGGGTTTAGGAGTACAAATTCCTACTACAGGTGTATTTATGCAATTTTTTTACTGCGAAAAGGAAACGTGAAATTATCTGCAACACTAGAGACTGAAGGAAGAAAATGGAGAGGAAAGGTTTACTTGTTCAGCTGCAATGTAAAAACTTTGAGATTTGTATTTAGTTCTAAATAAATATGCCTAAAGAAAAGAGGGGGGAAGAAGCCAGAAAAACCTCTTTATCATAGTGTCTGTGGAATTAGGCATGAACTGTTTTTCTTTATGATAAAACACAGTTTTCTCCCTCTGCAATTCCATGTAAATGCAGCCTCAATCATTAGTATTACAGCATCTCTGATGATTTCCAGCATTAATAATAAAAAGCAGCAACTTTATTAATCAAACATGTCCAGCCACCCAAACATCATCAATACTTGATATAATCTCGTAGTGCAAATGCTTAAGCACCTGGAAACATTTCCATGAAATACTGACTTCATGGTAAGTGTCAAGAAGATAGATAGTCCTGTATTTTCTTTTCTTTAACTATATAATCCAACAATATAAATCATTAACAGGCCTGCCCAACATTTGTAAAACTACAGTCCAGCCTCCTGCCCATCCATTTAAGTAGCTAAATTCTAAGCAGTTTTGGTCAGTTAAGAGCTCTGTTTAATGCTCCATTGCTTCCTTTCTGAGGCCAGGATCAATGGAAGAAATTATGTTTACAAAAGATTTTAGTCCATAAGTAAGCCAAGAAAGATTTGAAATAATACTGAATTCTGGAAATAGCTTTGCATTGAAATATATCATTTTGAGGAAGAGAGCTAGTTAAGTTTAAAGTTTTCTTGCTCCAGCTGTGTGAGGCCAACATGTGAGTCTAGGCAAGGAGGAGCTTGCTCCTCAGAGTTAGTAAGTCCAGACCAACAGCTTGCTGGGTGAAATCCCTTGTCTTATTCCATGTTTGAAGAGTTGTAGGGTCAGTCCAAGCTCCCTCTGGTCAGGAGATCATGCTGAAGGAGAAATGTAAAAGTGCCCTGTAAGTCCAGACAGAAAGAAATCCTCTCTTCCAGGTCATGTTCCTCTCCAGACTGAATTAACCTAAAAGCATGCCTTTTTGGTGATATTGGCTTATTATTGTTCATGGTTCATTAATAAAATCATTAAACAATCTTAAAAATCTGCAAGAGAAGACAGAGCTTGGAAGTGATGAGAAACTGGAAGCTCAGGTCAGGGGCCCAGGACTTGTTGGACCAGAACACTAATATCCAGGGAGAGGCAAGCAGGTCATGAAAGCAGAAAAATTAAAAAGAGAGGACTTTATGGAAGGCTGGGTAAGAAAACTTATGTCTTAGGAAATGAAGCTATGCAGGGTAGGAAAGACTGGACACAGGTAAGAAGGGAAACAACAGGAATGAGTGGCTGGGAATAGGATGAGAATCTGGTGAAGTAGTGCTGGAGCCATTTGCACAAACAGCAAGAAAGTTGGAGCTGTGAACAAGGAAAGGCTCTAGAAAGAGGCAGAATATATTAAGCTTGGTGAAAAGATTGCATTGCTGTTCAGAGCCTGGAAGGGAGTCCAAGGCTCTCAGACCCCACCAGTCCTCCACTGTCAACAATGCATTTATGAATACATGGTAAAAACATCTGTTTTTTTCACTTTCTGGAATTAGGTGCTAAATGATCTTAGTAACAGTCACTGAGCTCAGGTACCAGTAAGGCTGCAGGATGATCTGCAGATAAAGTAAGGAGAGAAAATATTCAGGGGAACCTTTTTTTCAGTCAGGAAGTAGAGAGATTCAATAGAGGCTATTGAATCTAGCAAAAACATTGGATGAAAATCAAGAAATTAAATGAACAAAAAACATCCTAAATGCAACAACCACAAAGCTTTGACCATTTTGTTTTTTGCCATTCACTGTTATCTGGAAGGAGCTGCTGAAAATGTAATATACCCTGCTGGCAGAGCATCAAGCTTTGTGCAACTTGCTAGGTTCCTGCAGGGAAAATCACAGCAATCTGCATTAAAAGCATACTGCTTTGCACTGAAAGACCCTTGCAGAATACAGGGAACAAAAAAGAAGGTTTCGGCTCTTAACGTTGTAGTCTGCTGGTTTTAACATGAACCCATGTAAAGAATTGCCCTTTCCAATCACAGCCAAAACCTGATAAGGGAATGATAGTTTTCTTCAAGAAAAGATTTCCAAGGGAAAAGGCTTAACAGCCAGCAACTGGAAAGACATCATGTCAGATTTAGTTTTCGATTTAGATTTATAGCTGGTTTTGCTCAAAATTACCCAAATTAGAAGCTCCAGATCCAGGACTGCCTTGTTGTCTGTAGTAAGGAATAATCCCAGCTCTCCTGGCCTCCAACTCACCATTTTTGTTTCCTAAAATCTGGATTGTTATGGGATTATGTAGAAATCCATTCAAGGATGGAATATATGTCTAATCATGAACTGAGATTATTAGTTATTGCTGAAGTTCATTGCTTTCAAGATTGAGAGAGTGGGAGGGCAAGGACCAGTATATATACCAATAATAATCAAATTATAATTTTACAATTTTTAGCTGCTTACTTAATAAGAAAAATAAGGATTTTTTAAATACTGCATGAAATCATCCAGGTCTTGATTAAAACCATTTAAAATGACTAATTCATGGATATCATAAAAGATACTACCAGAGTAGGAATATATTTCTGTGTGCTCATGGGAACTAATTAGGTCTGCCATTTCTGATGGAGACATGTATGTTATCTTGTTAGAGTATGGATTGTTCTGTCTGGTATTTAAATGACAACATTATTCATTGGTCCCATTGGCTTAATCAAAAAGCTGTGTTTAATGATTATTTTAAAGAACAAATTGCTTTTTCTAACATTAAAATTCAATGTAGAGAAAACTTTTGAAGTGATAATTTCCAAAGTAATTCATAAGCTAAGAGGGAGTGTGATAGAGGTGAAAAAAAAAGTGTTTGATGGGTTGAGTTGGAGCAAAATTGTATCTCTCTCATTGCTCAAAGTAGGAAAATAATCATAATAAAGAAATAATGAAACAGAATGATGACAGCCTGAGGGTAGGTAGCTCCAACTGAAATAAATGAGATAGAAGGTTGATTCAAGGAGAAAGTAAAGAATGAAGTGGTTAGAGGTTTCATAATTGAACTGTTTTGGGGATATTTTCAGAATAAGAAAGAATTTGGTTTGTTTTTTTTTTCTTTATTGTGTTTTTTTAAATGTTCCTTTTCCAAAATAGACAAGGGTCCAAATTTCTTCTGCTTTTTAAGGTAATATTTCTGAAATTTCTGCAAATAAAGAGTCCTCCAAGGCAACAGTATTTTTGAAAAAAAATCACTTCTCTCACAGATGACCCATGCATCCCTAAAATCTCTGGGAAATGCTACACATAAGAAATAATAAAAACTTCAGGCAGTGCTCATAGGTGAACTGCCATTTTCAGTTTTCTATGTATCAATATTGTGGTCCTTGTCCTAAAAAGACACTTAAATATTAATGGAAAAGCAACCTACTTGCATCACAAGTGCTCTTTCAGGCTCTTCCAGGCACTTCAGTTTTAGCAGTGTCTCCTACTCATTTCATGACAGTTTAAGGAGGTCACACCTGTCATTAGCAATCCACTAACATTTTACTTCTGTACGAAGACTCAAAGTTTTCCATGGCTGATTGGCAGTGCCAGAGAAACCTAATTTCAGGGGCTAAAGAAGCTAGGGGCTTAGCACAGTAGCCTTTTACCCAAGCAGAGTTAAAAATAAAGCAAGAAGGGAAGGATGAAAAAGGATAGGCCCAATGCTTTGGTCCTGCTCCAGTTTGTTTTTTTCCTCAAAATGCTGTTTATTGGAAAATGTGTACACAGGAACTTTACTCCTTGTACACATGTTCTGCTTGAGCATCTATCTGTGCAGTTCCAATGTCTACCCTGGGCTAATCTAATACCCTTCTTAAATATTTCATATGTTGCAAATCAGTGAAATGTCAAGAACTAGTGTTCAGTAAGCAGGTGCTGCCAACACAGATTCAGCCGTAGCACTTGGTTACTTGGTTTTGCCTTCCCAGGGTGAAATTTGAGACTCCTCTTCCTCCTTGAGCTGACTCTCCCCCTCAGGTTGATACATACCAACCATTATGAATGTTAATTGTCTTGCTGAGAATTGTGAGCAACTTGTACAAATAATGTGCTTCATTCTCCAGTCTGGTGGTTTCTAAAATAGAGCTGTTGTTGAGGAGTGTCATGGATCAGGAGAAGCGCTCCCTTTCCACCCCGCTCACTCCCCTCCCCTGCCTAGTGGGAGATAAAAAAGCTTGAGGTTATGGGTTAAAATAAAAACAATTTACTGGGAACAGCAATGAGATAAGAAAAAAAAAAAAAAAAAAGGAACAATATTAGCAACAGAAATGTGCAAAAGAGAGTGATTTATGTGCAAAATGCTCACCAAGTCTGACACGATGCAATTTAACCGCAGATGGTGCCACCCCTCTGCTCCTTCCAGCATGTTCTTCCCAACCAGAAAGGAATACCCATCTCCTCTGAAGGAAGGGAGAGTCCAGAGCTGTCCTGTCCTGTCTTTTCCTGTGCCATCCCTTCCTTGCCCTGTTCCCCCCCACCCTGGGAAATTACCTTAATGGGTAAGGAATAACCTCTTAGACACATCCACAGCTGCATCACCATAGCTACTGCAAACATTAACTTCTCCTGGTCAAAACCAGGGCAGGAAGAGATATGAAAAACTTATTTCTGCTTCTTTCTCAAAGTAGAGAGTTGCTCAGATAGCTCTTAGGGAAAGTAGGCAGTTAAATGTGATGGCTGTTGTGTGTGTGGTCAGGTTTCAAAGGCATATTAGTTATTTAAATGGGACACTAACCTTTAAATTCCTGAGTTTACTTCTCACAGGTCTGAATCATATCTTCCCCAGCTAGTTATTTCTATGCTGTTACCACTTTGTGCATGTGGTATTTTCTCCCCATGTTGCATTCAGATTCATCCATGGAAGCAAAGCTCAGGGCAGAGACTACTGGCTGTGAAAAAAATATAAATCAGAGGCTTAAATTAACACTGTAAATGAAATTTTTTGGCTGGCCCTCAGGTACTACATCAAACACTTCATTTTTGCAGTCCTAAATCCTCCAAAAATTGAAACATTCCTACACTTCTCTTCAGAAGACGTAATTTGAGTGAAATATGGTATCTAAGTCCTGTACTCTTTGCTTTAGATTTAAAACTCATGTTTACAGGAGAAAACTCTCAAAAGTGTCTGTTGGTCCACCAGTGGAGCAGATGGAGTCATGGGGAACCTGTGTGCTGCAGATGCAGAGTAGCAGTGGTCCCTAAGTGATCCCCCTGAGACTGGAAACCCATCAGTGTTAACAAGGCTTTCCTGTAGCAGCAGTGTGGGCTGGTGCCAGAACATGCTGAGCTTAAAGCCTCCCTCATGCTCATCCAATTCCCTGGTAAATACATGGCACCAGTGACTTGGAAATCTGATTCACAGTAGAGTGAAGAGCTTTTGAAACGGCTACCAAATATTTAGGCTCTCATCAGCACAAAATGTTCACCAGGCTGGAGTTCATATCCAGTTGTTTAATGAAGGCAGCGCAGGCAGGGCATGGTTACAGTCCCAGGCACTGCAAGGCACAGCAAGGAAGGCTGTTCATGCTGAAAACAAGCAGTACAACCAGAGGTAACACAGCTATTATGAACTGCCAGCCTCCAGCCTTTCCATAGCCATTCCACCGGTGTAGCTCTTCAAATTTTTAACTCAGTACGTTCACATGGATGAACCAGGCTTGGTGCTTTCAACCAAAAATGCATGAAAATGTTATCTTTCCCAGACTCCCTGAGCTGAGCAGCTCTGGTGCTGGCATGTTCTGCAGTGGAGCAGGGGATCCCTGCACAGGGAGGGATTTCCTGAGCCAAGGAAACCCCAGGAGATCCCTGAGACTGACCAGGAGCTGGCAACTCACAGAGAGTGGCTGATGAGCTGTGAGTGGGCCAGGAGATAGGGCAGGGGCCACCCCAGAGGGTCTGCCTCATCTACCCCAGTGTTGGCCAGTGCCTCCACCCACACAGAGTTGCTGAGGGGACAGGCAGCAGTGTGGAACTCACTCTGTGGGTAGAGCCTGGACCATTCTGGGGCAGGGACAGGCAGCAGACCTGTGTAACAGGACAGGGAGGCTGAGAAGGAGTTAGACAGCTGGTTCCAAGGATGGTCTGCAGTGGACACACAGCCCCACATGTAGAAGAATGGATGCTTGCTAGGGCAAGGACCAGCAGCAGGCACAGGTGAGGGTGCTCTTAGAGAACCACTTTTGACTCTGCAGAGTCAAGAGGGAAGATCCATTGCATTTAGGAGAGGTTCAACACAGTCGGAGGAGCTGATGAGAGGACTGGAGCATCTCTTCTATGAAGACAGGCTGAGAGAGCTGAGGTTGTTCAACACAAAGAAGAGAAACCACCAGAGAGATCTTAACAGCACCTTCCAGTGCCTAAAGGGGCTACAAGAAAGCTGGAGACCTTTTTACAAGGGCATGTAGAGATAGGACAAGGGGGAGTGGGTTTAAATTTAAAGAGGGCAGGTTTAGATTAGATATCAGGAAGAAAGTCTTTACTGTGAGGATGGTCAGCACTGGAACAGGTTGTCCGGAGAAGCTGTGGATGCCCTGTCCCTGGAAGTGTTAAAGGCCATGTTGAAAGGGGCTTTGTTCTCATGGAAGGTGTCCCTGCCCATGGCAAGAGGGCTGGAACTAGATGGTCTTTAAGGTCACTTCCAATCCAAGCCATTCTGTGATTACATGATTTGGAAAAAAAGTATCTTTAAATCATACACTCTGTTCTTGCTTCTGTTTGCTGACTGGAACTTCAGCCACCACAGCAGCGCAGGCATTAAATAGTTAAAAAAATAAATGGCATCTTTAGCTATTCTCAAATTGCTCTCATCTTACAAACAGTTGGTTCAAGTTTCTGAATTTTCCAGCTTTGTAGTGTCACAGTCAAAGTTTATCTTAGGGTCTCTTTAATTTGCACGTACCTGATGTACAGTCCTCTTCAACCAGGCCCGTGTGAATAAGCATCTAGTGGTGATTCATCTATTGAAGTACATAAGGCCACTCCACTCCCTGCCAAAACTCATACATTTTAAGGTAATTGCATTAATTGAGTTGAGGAAAACTAGAACCTGTGAAGTAAGGATTACCATATGTTCTTGAAAAAGTTAGCAGAGTTGAAAATGAAATCCAAAGTATGGTCCAGCTTTGCTACACAGAATACGTTTTGGTTTTACTTGGCAAAAACTAATTAACTTCTGGCATCAATGGATATTGAGATCATACTTCACTACAGTTGATCAGTTTTACAGCTGTGAATTGTGAATGAAACATCACCTTTGTGTCACTGAACCGTTTACCATGCTCATGCCTTTCTTTAGAAGTCCTTTTCAGGAGTCCTTTCTCCTCTCTGCAGTTCATTGTGGTCACTTGTCCTTTTTCAGGTCATGCAGAGATGATGTAAAAAGATGTGGGCTCTTGCCCAAGTGTGAAGAGACCTAATTAAAAGTGTTACTGAATGGTACTTAGGGAAAACAGCTCTATTTCTTCTTTTGCCACAGGGAAAGCATTGGTAGTTTTTCTGACAGTATTTAATTTGGCAGGACTCCCTTAAAAATTAGTGCATGTTATTGATCTGTAAGTTAAGTATTTCCCACTGCAGAACATCTGATAAAGAGAAACAATTAATATACACAGCAATTCCCTGGAGACAGCAAAGGGAGGAGATATCTAGACATTTGGGCTGATTTTGTGATTTTAACAATTTTAAGTTAACATTATTGGCAGGTTAAGGCCAAGCTTATTTCCAGTTGAACTAAAATAAAAGAGAACTTCTGATGAAAACAAGTGAAAGTTTGAGCACAGAGTTCAGAAATGAAAGATATTATTCATAAATAGAGATGAACAGATGAGAGGCAGATGGGTTTGGATGAGATTTAGGCTGGCTTTTTTATTCCTCACATAGGAGCTCAGAAGTACCAGGCAGAATGACTGGGCAATCCAGGAGGACAATACAAGAAAGAAAAATGACTAGTAGAAATCAGAAAGAAGAGAGCATTTTTTTAATCACAAAATTAATTTATTAATAGCACATGGGAACAAAGGCACTAGGGAATGTGAAGGAAAAAAACCAAAACATTACATTATACCAGAGGTGCAAGCTGAGGAAATTAATAAGGGCAATACTCATGGCCTGATTATGAATACATATTTGAAAAGGTGATATCAAGGAAACTTGAAGACAAAAGAGTTATTGCTTGGAATGCAAGAAAGACTGATAGTAATCCAGTTAGAAAGCCTTGAGTAGGCAAAGAATGAGCTAAAATAACATTTAGAAGTAGCATTATCTTTCTCCAGCTGTCAAATGGCTTGGAAGTGAATAAGTGGCTGCATACAGATCAATATTTTTCTTTATTCTACCAGATAAGACAGGACACAGAATACAAGCTTGCATCTGTTACAGATTGCCAAATATCTTTGTAGGAAAAAACCCATATCTGCCTATAATGTGAAATGAGAAATACCATTTCCAGGGGCTTTATTCTGAAAGACTATGGCAGAAAGCTCCTTCTGCAAATGCTAGCATTCCTTGGAAACTCTCAACCTTTGCCTTTAGTATTTCTTAACTAAAATGGCATTGTCTACAGCATGCAGGAATTTGATGTGAGTTCAAAAGTTAGAGTATAAAAGATAAACCAACTCTTGGTTTTCTTTTAATGCAAGTAATCAATACTTGTGAAAAACAAATATTGCAATGTAACAGGGATATGAAAGTCCTTGAATGCATCCAGAGAAGGGCATGAAAAAGCTGGTGAAAGGGCTGGAAGTCATGTCTTGTGAAGGAAGACATGGGTTTATCTAATTTGGATGGAAGGAGACAAACAGGTGATTTCATTGCTCTCAGCAGCTCCCTGAAGAGAGGAAGAGGGGAGGAACATATTGAGCTCTTCCTGGTGTTTAGTGATAGGACACATGGGAATGGTTTAAAGCTGCGCCAGGGGAAGTTCTGATCGGACATTAGCAAGCTTTGCTTTACTGAGAGCGTGATAAAACACTGGAACAGGCCTCCTAAAGAGGTGGTTGGTGCCCCAAGCCTGTCAGTGTTTAGCAGCTATTTGGAAAATAGCCTTAAAACCAGGCTTTAACCTCTGGACAGTCCTGAAGTAGTCAGGGAATCGGATTGTTGTAGGTCCCTTCCGACCAAAACTATTCTATTCTATTCTATTCTATTCTATTCTATTCTATTCTATTCTATTCTATTCTATTCAGATGTTACTAGTCACTTGCCCAGCACAATCTCTTTGTTAATTCATTCTTTGCTAACATATGCTTTGATAACTTGATAGTAATAAAGAGCTAAGAAGGGCTTGAGGGTTTGAGGGCAAATAATTTTTTTCCCCCTTCCAACAGTTTCTAAAAAAAACTACAGAAATCTAACAAAAAACAACAGAAATCTAAAAAAACCTAACAAAGTATTTACTGGTTTTTAATCTTGGCAATGGTCTTGAGCAAAGTTATGGAACAGCTGATCCTGGAATAAATTCATACAAACGTAGGGGGTAATGTAATTATAACCAATAAACATTCATTCATAGAAAATAACTCCTGTCAAACGAGCTCATTGTCATCTTCTGAGTTTGGACATTTCTGGTGATATAACATACATTTTTAAGATGTCTCCCATGATGCAGTATGACATTTTGATTAAGAAGCTACAATGATAAGAAAATCAGTGTCACATATAAATTACCAGATTTTGACTACTTGGAAATATTTGTGACATAATTAGAAAAAACACTATTTGCCAGGACTATCTGTTGAGATACTTCATCTTTTGGCTTGGTGCTACTTAACGCTTCTTTTAATGACACAGAAGCAATAATAGCATTGAGACTTGTTAAGCTTATAAGTGACACAAAGCTTGGGGTCAATAGTAGCTACAAGTCAGGTAGTTCTGCAGCCTGGATGAAAGTGACAATATATGTTTCTGTACTTCAGAACTTTTATTCAAGTTGGAAGGAGGTACTTAGGATTGAAGCCTAATGATTTTGCTTTTCCAGAATTGGACCTGCCATTCTGGGTGCTGCAGGCCTAAAGGCTATGTAATAGTTCTTGGGAATTAATAGTTCTTTCAAAATATACTCCTTGTTTGAAGTTATGGCCAAAGTACCAAGCACAGGTTTTGCATATGTGCTCAGAGAAGGATTTTTTCCTAGAAGAAGAATGTTAATATATTGTTATATGTAACATATATTGTATCTGTTATATTAATGCAGCTGCTGTTAAATTGAGATCTAATTCTGATGCCTGCACTTCAAGAATTATTTTGAAAATTTGTGGAGTCCATGAAACAGAGAGAAGGCTTATCAGAGACTGGAAATAATTCCTCTGGTCAAGAGGAGTAAGTGTTTATCTTGATGGATAAAGGGTAATGAATTGCTATTCCTAAATGCCTGAATGAGGAAAACAAAACTGGCTAAAAATGCTTCAGCAGTCTAGCAAAGATGTGCTAAGGCTCAAGGTCTGAGTTGATGCTAGATGACTGCAGACTAGGTCCCAGTTAAAAATTTCACTCAGTTAAAACATTCGCCTGTTTTTCCCAATGAGAATAACTAGGCATTGAAAGAACTTCAAGGCTTGCAGTGCAACTCTACTGCTGGAATTTCTTCAAATAAAGATAGGAAGCCTTTCTAAAAGATGTTCCACTTTATCAATAACTTTGGGGTTTGCAGCCGTGCTTTCTTCAGAAGAAGCTCATACCATTCAGAAAATGTAGCCAGGTAATCAGTGTGGTCTCCTTCAGAACACTGCATGGCCAGCAGGGAAGGGCTTCCAACAGTGAGAAACTGTTTAAAGCTATCCACAAGAGCATGTTAGGGACAGTTGAGGTGGAGTAGATGTCAGGACAGATAGAAAGAAACAGGCTACTCCATTCCATGATTATATAAAAGATGTCACAGTAATATAATTCAGTCACAATGACTGTGAATTAGGCCACTCTCATGGACATTTTTCTTAGGCAAAAAGAATATCAAGTGAAGCAAAACGGTTTTTTGTCCAGGGTTTTTTGTAATTTAATGTGTAAAAAGAAATTCTGAGGAAGGAAAAGATAACATTTTATCTGAAAATATTTACATGGGATTTTTTGATGGCTAATTAAAAATTATTTCAACTGGTTTGGGAATTACAAACCCACCAAATCCAGTCCTGTGGGACTGTGTAACAAACTGCAATACAAATGGGCCTCCTCCCACAGACAGCTCCTGGGAGTAAGAATTTCAATACTAGAAATGAATGAGAAGTGATTGGCATTGACAGATGTCATGAAGCTGGGGGTTCTCAGTGCTTTTTAAGAGCAAAGTGAAAGCAAGAGTCATTAATGTTGTGTATCCTCAGATGTGCTACAGTATTTGATGCTCTGTGGAATGTGAAAAAATATTCTGTTCAAAAAGCATTGCACAGCTCATCAATAAACCCTCTCAGGAAAAGATTCCTACATAAAAGACATTCATTTTCACTCTGATCCTTCATCTACTTTCACTGACATTGGCAGCTATGGTAATTTATTGTTGTTTTTACTTCATCTGCTATTGTTCACTTCTATTCTTCAAACACAAAAGAAAACCTATGTATGGAAAATAGCAAGACTTCTTAGGTATAGTGAGTAATGGATCATGCCATGCTGTGCTGTATTTGTATATTGATTTTCTCTCAGATTGATACAATAATTTAAATAGAGATTATGTGTGTAACTTTTCTACTGATAAGGCAAAAATTGAAGTAGACTAGTAATCATGGATCAAAGTCCACTTATGATATTATACATTTTTATTCTCATTATGTGGCTGGAATGAAACTGCATTTTTTGAAATATTTTACAGTATTACTTATACCTTAAAACAGCCAAATTAAAATTCCTTTGTTTTCAGTGGTTTCATGTTTCAAAGAATAGATGAAATGATACTTCATGTTGCAAAATGAAAATGTCATTATGTCTAAAGTTAATAGGCCTGAACATCCTGAGAGCAATTCTGGAGCTCGTAATACCTCATAGATGAATAACATGCTACAGCTTCACATGGCTTAGTGGGAGGAGAACTTTATATATAGTAGTTATGACTGCAAAGACAGAATAGCTGTATTTGGCAGGATAGCTTACATAAGATATAAACATGTAAATTTAATTTGTGCAAATAAAAGAGTCTTGATAATGCCACCAAATGCTAAAATAGTAGTATTTTTTCTTCAAATCTTCTGTTGTTTTAATTTATTCTGGAGGTCAATTGTATTCATGGAACTTGATTCATCTCCTGAGCACATTCAAAGTATCCCAGACACTTAACAGAAAATATGGGATGTGGAGAGTGAAATGATTGCAGTGGAATCAAAAGCAACTGTCTTTGAAACTGGCAGTTTCAACTGTCAATGGCACACAAAGAATTGTTTAGGGCACAAGAAATACTGAACAAGTGGTTTCAAATTACTCTGGTACACAATTAATGTTAGTCTTAAGAAATTGGGTCTTTTGCTTATTTAATTTCAGTTCTTCATGAAAAGTTCCGGTATACAACATATGTATCCCAATGATTCTGGGGGAAAAACAATCAATATAAAGAAGTTAGAACTTTGAACAAATCCAGTTATTTTCCAGATTCAATAATAAATGCCAAAATCAGAGGATGTAATTACTTTATGTGCTGAAAATTTAGTTACTAACTTTTAAAAAAAAGCTTTTAAATTTCATTTAACAAAACTGTCATTTTACGAAACTATTTTGAAAGTGCTGTTTGCATCAAAGAAAATGAAAGTTCAGGAAGAAAGAGCAAACAGAAAAAATTAAATTATTTTATGGTGATAAAAAAGTTGATAGCCTCAAGTAAAAACATGTTTCTTGTTATTATAGTCTTGATGTTACACAAGGCAATAAACCCAACATAATATCTTGTGGTCCTGCCAGGTTAGGAAGACATCTTGGTCTACGTTGACTTTAAAAATTCTTTTTCCTTGAGACAACTTGGAATCTGGTCTTAGTTTTTCACATTCTAATCTAACAATATTTGATTTTTATTATGCACGCTAATACATATATGTATACTTATAATTGAACATGATTTTACAGGCACAAACAGTGTTATTAGGGTTAGTTGGTGTCTTGAGGGTTTTTTTTTCCCACTGTGTATTGATATAGTAATTTGTCTATGATAATGGGAAACTTTAGCAATGATTTGGCATCATGGTATGAATATATTTCTGAAAAATTTGCTTTTCAAATGTAAGAGCTGAAAGCCAAATCTAGGCTACACTGCTCTAGTACATGTACACACACACACACACACACACACACACACACACATCATGATAATGCCAAAGGCAATTATGAACTCAAAGCCAGAGATCTCTGAGACAAAGAAAGCTTTTTTGATCTAGAGCCTAAGATCCTTGTCTATGACTAGACATCTAGTCACATTGCTGCTAGGGCAGTGGGTGTAAAAACGACACCTCTGAGGCCCAGTACACATTTTTTGTCAGATTAAATGTGCAGCTTAAGCAGAAATGCATTAGTGTAGCCTGTTCCCACTCCAAGAACACTTACTTGAGATAAGGTGTAAATGTCTTTCTCTGCTGTACACAAGCTCCCATCCAAGCACAATATCCAGGTGTCACTGTGGAATAACTAAATGCCAAAGCAGCATAGGGGAATCTAAGACTAACCCTTAAGTGACAGCATGGCCTTGATCATTTTACTCTTCCTTTTGTCTTGGAAGCATTTGTTTTAGCCGATTGTGGAGGAAAAGTTTTTCCCACCAATGAAAACTCTTTGCTGACTGACCCATTTTGGAGGAGTCAGTATAAGCCTGCAATAAGTCTTCAGCATTTGTTCATTATTTATAATGATGCTGAAGAAGATAGAGGTATTTTTAATGATACTTTCATGAGTCTCATTTGTCCTACAGTTTTCTTCAAAACAACTGCAATATCCTGTTTTCATCCATGTCTTTTTTGTTTTAATGATAGCTGATTTTGGAGTCATAACCACCTATGAGTACATTAAGCTCTTTGTTCTACCATTTTGTTGAGTTTTTGGATCTTCCAAAGTTGAAACTTGCTCCATACCTGGCTGGAGATAAAGTTATGTTAGGATGGGATAACAGTTCTGAAGACAGACTGGCTGATGCGGTATTAATTGTAGGCAGTGTAATTGAAGAAATCACAATCCATCTTTCTTTTCTTAGTAGTTCTAGTAAGAGGGTAGCTTGGTCCTCCACAAGGTGTGTGAGGTGGGATGAAGGCCTGGCATGTGAAAAGAACTAGCTCACATGACTCTTCTCTATGATTTTGAATCACAGAGTCAAAGAATAACAGAATGGCTTGTTGCAAGAGACATTAAAGGTCTTGTTCCAACCCCACTGCCATGGGCAGGGATGCCTTGCGCCAGACCAGGTTGATCAGAGCTCCATCCAACCTGGCCTTGAACTCTTCCAGGGACAGGGCACCCACAACTTCACTGGGCAACCTGCTCCAGTGCCTCCCCAACTTCACAGTAAAGAATTGTTCCTAATGTTGAATCTCATAGTGCTTTCTTTTCTTTTGAATCCATTCCCACTTGTTCTGTCACTGCATGCTCTTGAAAAGAGCCTCTGTTTTTCTTCAGATAGGCTCCCTTCAGATATTGGAAGGCTGCAGTTAGGTCTTCTGAAGCCTTCTCTTTTTCAGGCTGAACAATCCTCATTACCTAAATTAGGCAGGCTTGGGTTTTGTAAAACTGCCTGTATTTCTGCCTGACTTTGAACTGAGATATTCTTTTCAGCCAGCACAGAATCTGGAGCAATGTCTTGAACCTGAAAGTTGCACATTTCCAGTTGGCACCAGCACTGACACAATAGTTTTGCTTCCAATTCCACATGCATCTCTTCCAACAAACCTCTCTGGTGAACATTTTGCAGAAACTTCTGTACATACTGATTAGAAAACTTTAAACTTACTGAGAAAGAAGAGAAACCTAGCCCAGGAAATTTAAAATGGAGCTTTGGGAAGCAAAGATCAGAAAACAGGTTCAGGGTGACATGAATAGTTAATGACAAGATTAAATAAGATCTTCTCTTGGCTTCCAAATGAAAAAAATAAAATGTAAAAAACCACTGAAGATTTGAAAGTTAGTTTGCTTGCTATTAAGTAAATTTGATTTATTAAGATAACGTGGAAGATGATTCAGTCTCTGTGGTCTTGCTGATCAACAAAGTAATACTTATGGCACACAGTGTGACCCCTCATTTTAATGACTAGGCTTTTCTTCTGAAATCAAACTCTTGCAGTAACATGGATAAACTCTGCCACTCCTCATTATTCTGCAGTTCTAGTGATGGACAGTAGACCCATAACCTTCATTCACATGCTGAATCTGCTTTGTGTATTCATTGTACCTTCATATATCAGTCTTTGTAAAGCTAATAATTTTATCTCTTTTCTAAGTTAATTTTCAACCTCAGAGTATAATGGAAGGATGAATGAAAATGTGACATAAGATGGTATAGTATGGTTGAAAATAAACAAATTATTTACAGTATATAATTTTGTATACTTTTAAATTTATTTTTAATAAAATAACCAGTTGCATTCTGCTTAAACATTTTACCTCCAAGGGGGCCATTGTTGGTGCAACATAGGCAAAATTCTAGCAATTCAGGCCAACAGACCCTTAGTCTTCAAAAGTAAAAAAAAATTTGATATAGTTTAATACTGTTCATTAAAATCCACAGCAGCTATTACATGGGAAATCATTATTTTTCTAAACAGTGTCCTACTTTCAAACTAGAAACATAGGCTAATATAAGTCCTATAGGTAACAGCCAGCAGTCATCTTG
Source organism: Serinus canaria (assembly GCF_022539315.1). Taxonomy (NCBI): domain Eukaryota; kingdom Metazoa; phylum Chordata; class Aves; order Passeriformes; family Fringillidae; genus Serinus; species Serinus canaria. Next base: position 82,301,639 of record NC_066313.1, on the reverse strand, counting down.
GTTTCATGGGAAGCCTTGCTACACTATTTCAGTTACTCCAGATTTGTTGCCTAAAGGTGCACGTTTTGTTCCCTTTATAGAAAACTGATCACACTCTATTTTGCCTCGAGATAGCTCTCAATATTTCAGTGAATTGATAGCTGATCATTTTGTTCAAGTTTGTCTTCCTGGGAATATTATTTAAGTCGCTAAGAGATAGAATTCCTCTCTGGGTTAAAAAATTAAGTTTATTGGTATTAGATATTCCAGTGGTCCTTTGCTAGGCAACCACAGTGATTCCTTTCAAACCAAGTGCGCTGGTTCAATGACATGCAGTTTGGAAGGAGATTTTTCCCATCTTTCCTGCACTGCAGAATTGTCATACAATGACCCCCAGCTGCCCTTCTAGCAGTGGCAGTAACAGCAGGTGGAGCTCTGAAGGCTTCCAAAGGTACAAGGAGGCACTGAGCAGGGCTCTTGAAAGTTTTTCCCTCCTCTGGGTTGTGCATGACTGCAGGATGTACAGGATGAATTGCATCCCAGAAAAAAGGAGTCTCTAAGAAGAGAGTTTCTTTGCACAGGTTATTTTGTGTGTATACAGAAAAAAATATACGTGCCGTGGCTGCTTTTCTTTAATGTGCATGCAAGGCTTTCAGATACATAGAGAATATTTACTTCTGGAAGGAATAATGTGAAGAGTAATATAACCATCCCCATCATCGGCAGCAGCAGCAGCTGCATGCAGTTTGGAGTAGTGCAGTAGGGAAAGTAGCCACAGCACATAGTCTTGTATGTAATGTGGCTCTTGAATGTGATGAGAGAATCCAGTAATCTCAGTAGAAGTTTACTTGGCTGAGTATAGAAATGAAGTGGTAATTTAGCTGAACATTTTAATTTACCATAGCTATTAAAGAAATTCATTCAGTATATGTTGTACAGAAGCATGCTTGCCTCTGAGAGCAGCACTGGTGCTTTCAGCTGGGGGAGGAAGGAAGGAAGGAAGGAAGGAAGGAAGGAAGGAAGGAAGGAAGGAAGGAAGGAAGGAAGGAAGGAAGGAAGGAAGGAAGGAAGGAAGGAAGGAGGAAGGAAGGAAGGAAGGAAGGAAGGAAGGAAGGAAGGAAGGAAGGAAGGAAGGAAGGAAGGAAGGAAGGACGGAAGGAAGGAAGGAAGGAAGGAAGGCAGGAAAAGGGGAAACGGGGAAAAGGGGAAAAGGGGAAAAGGGGAAAAGGGGAAAAGGGGAAAAGGGGAAAAGGGGAAAAGGAGAACAAGCAGAATAGTTGTGTGTATCCTAAAGGGTGAAGACATCAATTTTGACTGGGAAAAGGAGGAAAATAACTAAAATACCCTTTAAAATGTCAAGAAGGATATTATATTCAAATAAAATAACTTTGGCATCCTCACAGGAGTAGCTTAATCAACAACTCCTTGTGTAATCTGCAAGTGTCTACAATGTTTTTGTCCACATCTCAGCCCTACACCCTTGTTTTTTAATCACAGGAGAGAAATGGCAATGTTTTGAATACATTCACCTTCTAAAATGTGCCTCTAATGCAGATAAGACAAACCATGTACTGAAAGTACCAATTTCTTTTCATTAAGTGTAGAAAGGAGGCCACAGTGTGCAGGTTATCTTCAGAATTTTCCTTCTAGATGTCTGAAATCACAGGAAATTAATCCTGCCTGAAAGACACTAAGTCAGTTAATGACTAATTGTGATGATGGACTCTCTACATCATTTAGTGTGCCATATTTTTCTCCCACTCTCATGTTTATCAGGGTTTCTTTTTCATCAAAGGCCTTGGCAGCAGAGACTCTTTATTACTTTCCCGGTATCTTACAGTGCAGTATCTACTCCTGCTCCTGATTGCTGGGCTGGCTATCTACTGAGAGGAGCAGTGACCTGTGTGGGTACTGGAATTGTGTGTATCATATACTGTTTTACACAATGGAGGTGTGCAGATTGTGCTTGACTTTATACCATTCTCAGGCAGCTTATCCATAAACACACAGTTCTAGATACAGGAACTAAGTAAAGGAAATGGAAAGGCTTGACACATTTCCCATAGAGTCTTTGATCTCATTTTTTGCTCATTCTTCTACCTTGGTAGACAATGTTTGACTCATTAACATTTCTTGTTAACGCTTTTCAGTTTGTTCATGTCAGTAGAAGCTCTGGTTTACACTCTACCTGACTCTTTATACCTGTTTCTATGAAATTATTTCATTTCTGTGGTGTAAGTCTTTCTTCAGTGAGGCAAACCAGCCAAACAGTAAACCAGCAGAACCTGTGGTTACTAACCCACATCAATTCCCTGGAGCCATTCCCTGCACAGAGAAGACTGCTGGGGATTAGTGGAATGACAATAACCCTTAGCCACAAGGCTCACAATGTCATGATGCATTGCAATACCTCCTAGTTGTAACCAGAGTGAGCCCTTTAAAGACAGCTTCTGAAATGACTTTCCAGTTTCTTGGGGTCACACAGTTTTCACTGGCAAAATTCTTGTGACATGTTTGCTTTCCTCTAACAGAGGCATTATGGAAACATTCACAGGTTTGTCAATCTCTTCCAAATATATCTGTCTCAAATGGATGTACTTTAAATATAGGATCTTTTCCTTTTCACACATTCCCAAATTCCCACCATAAGATTTTTATTTACCTTCAAGTTTCTAACCTATGGCAATTCATTGATTTTACAGTTACTTCAGAGATGCTTTGGATGAAAGTTAGTCTTACTGAGTTAATTTTTTTTTATATAATATTTAGCTGTAGTCAAATTGTCCACTGTAGAAAATGCATTTGTTTATATGCCCTCTGTTACTGGATGATTAAGCTTTAATTTGCCTCAACTAATAAACCCATTGTGCTTCTGCTTGGGCGAGTTGTATGTACAATCCTTGGGGGATTAATCTTTATATACTTCCAATTTCTTCATTCTTCTGATGCTTTGCTGTAAGAAGACAGAGTTACTTAACTATTTCAAATGATGCCTTCTGCAAATATCATACTCTAGAAAGTTAAGGTTTGTAACAAGAAGCATAAAATTTATTAGGCCAAATCTGATGCAGTCAGACAAAACCGCACAGAAATTCTCTGGCATATAAACTCTCCTTTACATCTGAAATGGAAGCAAGCTACTTCAGGTGAAGTACAGAAATCAATCCCAGTTCAGTTTTATTACTGTTATTCACCATGACTGTCTGAGAAAGTGAACATCTGTGAGGCTGAGACAGCTGCTAGTAGGGCAGAGGTGATAAGGTCAGTAGACTCTACTGAGGTGAGAGGAGAGACACATTATTATCCCCTGTGGAATCACAAGGATTAGCAGGATACAGTGAAAAAAAAATGTAATGTGAGATAAACTAACCTTCTTACTGATTTCTTGAATGCATGATTTTTGCTATACAACAAAATAATGAACCGTGTGTTCAGACTGACCCTGAAAATACCACAGATGGCCACAACTGTTTTGAAATGCCAGCATTGAGTTCTAGTGTCTATTAATGACTTCTTCTGTAAAGGAATACTCATGTTACATTTGCCAGAAAGACCCTATTTTAAGATTCATATCTCAAAAGAAGATAACAAAAGTCACTCAAACCTGAAATCAGAGCACAGAAGACACAGCCTGCAGAAGGGAGGATTCTGTGTGTAGTGATTGCAGAATATAGAGAATGACAGTACCTTCACATTCATGGCCATGAAGATATCCAGAAATACCATGTCTGGAAATTCAAACTGCCTTCAAAACTTTACTCATCCAGAATAATTGCTGAGAAGCTCTCCCTGTCAAATACATAATTTCCATAGAGACCTAAAACTTAAGGATATTAGAATGGCAAGGTTTACTTAAATTTCACATGAGAGTTACTGTGCAGATGCTGTTGAAACTCTAAAAGATATTTCATATGCAGTTTTTATGAAAGTTAAAATATTAGCAGGCCAGTGAACAACTATCTGTTTCCCATTAGAATGTGAATTTCCTTTTTGTGCTGTTGTTGCAGGTGATTATGTAGTCATGACTATATATTTCGACTTAAGTAGAAGAATGGGATACTTCACTATACAAACATACATTCCCTGTATATTAACAGTTGTTCTTTCCTGGGTATCCTTTTGGATCAAAAAAGATGCCACACCAGCAAGAACAGCATTAGGTGAGTTGTTAATAATTCCCTTTTCTGATGTTCCTACACTACTATTTGAAAATGTCAGCTTCCTTTCAAAGAGACCACTGGGTATACCCTTTGGATTATTACTACTATGTCTTTCAGAACCAGGTGTACTTATTACTGAGACCACTGGGTTTTTTTCCTGTAACAGGGTAATTAAAAGTAAACTAATCTGACCCTTTGGATGACACTGCCACCTATTTTGCATAAAACTCTTGAATTAATGTCTGTCTCCTTGTTCTCACCATGATGTTTTAGTGACATTTTTGAAGACTTAATTAATTGCACTGCTGGCTTCCTTCCCTTGTGTAACTCTCCCCCACTGGCAATTATGTCTTATGTATACAGAAAACTGTGGGATATAATAGTATTAACTCATGCAAAGTGTTTTAGCTTGCATGCTTGAAGTTAAGCTTCACACTGGGTGTATTGATATTTTTCATAGATTGTGAATTTTTATGCTTGGTTTAGGTTTTCCAGAAACTCATTTTTGTTGGGACCAGCATATGCATTTTGGCAATGTGCCTTAGTGTACACTTAGAAATGTTGACTTAGACTTAGAAATTTTTTCTATCATCTGTAAGAAGACCTGCAGGTTTTGACAGCATCAAGGGTATAGGGGTATGTAGCAGCCAATTATATGTAAATATCTGAACCAGAGGAGAAACGATTCCTTAGTTCAGATTGTGATTGCCAGGTCTGCCAATATGAGCTGATTCAGAAACCTACCAATCTAGGAAAAAAGAGGACCCCATGTCAGAGTTTGCATGTCTGTTTTCAGCCATTCCTAGCGATGCATTGCATCCTCCTACTGGAGTTTGTTATTATGTAGGTCCATTTTTCTGAGGTTATTTTACAGGAAAGGAATATTCAGTCCTCATTCCCTCCATGTGAGTGCCAAAGGGCCCATACACTGCAGCTCCAGCAGCAGCATGGACACAGACTCACAGTTATTCTGTTATCCAGTAACACCTCCAGAACAGCAAAAAGACCATACACAAGTGAGGACAGAGCAGCTTACAACTGCCTGTTCCTGGCTGGGTGCACTTGTCTCTGATAGCCAGAAAATTGAGCAATAGGTCTTAAGTATAACCCTCTGTTGAACTCTGAAAATGAACCCTTTTCTTCTTGAATTAGGTGACTCAAGGGAGATAAGGAAAGACTGACTGCTCTCGATCTTTTTTTAAAAGGGAATCTCCCATGCACGGGGAGAGTGACATAGCATCCAGCTGGTTTATCCTTCTTAATGCAGAAATAAAAAGAGACAAATGACATCCAACACTTTGCATTATTGATTTGCCATAAGCATTTTTCATATCCTGTACCTAAGGGTGGTTCCCCACACCACAATGCTCATTTTTCCAAATAACTAGACACAGAAGTATTTTGCATCACTGAGACTAATGTGTGACTCTCCACCTCACCCCTCAGCCAGTAGGCAGTTCAGAGAAAAAATGTATTCAGATACTGAAGTCATGAATTTGGAGTAAGAACATAAAAATGAGTTGTTCCAAACTTCTACTCTATGGATGTTGTGACTCACTCCTAAAACTCTGACTGAGAATTTAATTTCATGGGCTAAAAGATGCCTTTTTTTAAAGTAAAGCCAAGTATATATGGGTCACTTCATTTGTGCACAGAATCCTGTTGCTCCCAAATTGACAATGGCCTGTTGACTCCTGGGATGCAGTAAGCAGATGCTCCCATTGTGCTGTAGACCTGCACGTATAATGCAACTTATAAATCTGTCTGAGCAACAGCACACATCCACATCTAGACAGTGGCACATGGTAAAAGTGTGAGTAATGCAGCCAGAGGCAAACTGCTGAAATTGTCCTACTAATTAGTTGAAATTAGTTGTAGAGACTCTGTGTAACAAACCTTCTCCAAGTATAGCTGCATTAATGTAAAGGAATAGCACCAGGGAAATATTTATCTCTCTGAAATTAATGAATAATTTCCAAAGTTATTGGCAACTACTCACAGTTACACGAAGGACAGATTTTATTCCTTTCTGAATAATGCTAGCTAATACATTTCCATGCTGGGAGAACAAATATCTTGGGTTTGGGACTGTAAGTATTCTTTCAGCAGTAATGTCCAGAGACATTAAAGCATTCTTTAAAAACTTGTTTTTTAATCCCCTTTTTACATGCACTTTGAGGTACTAAGGCCCAGATAGGCAACAAGAATAACTCCAGGCCACTTAAAGAGTCAGTGAGAAAATGGAAGTAAAATTTTAGTGCTGGATGAGAACTGTGGTTTTTGATCCTGAGCTATTCTCCTCTTCATTCAAAGAGAAAAAAATGTCTCTGCAGCTTCTGCTTGTATCTAGTAATCAAAATTATCTCAAAATGTTCTAAGTCAAGAGGCAACTTTTCCCTGAAGAAAAGTTATGATCTGAGAAAGAGTAGGTTATTTTCTGTGAAGGTGAAGGGAATTAAGTTAAACTGATGCTTTCATTCAGTTTCCCTGTCACTTTTCAAAATGGGTATAATATGTAAGAGGACCAGGCAGTTACTACAGAGCAAGAACAAACTGCAGTTTAAAAAGATACTGTGGTATCATATTTAATAGGCATCATATAGGTATTGTATTTAATAAACATACCTATCATAATATGATAAGTATCATATTTAATAAAAAATGAACATTGCTTTCCTTGCCATTTCATCTTTACCTCATTCACTAGAAAACCAAGAAAGCACTCAAAACAGGGCCAAACCAGAAAGATGGAGGACTAACTGTCTGGACAAGTGATAGCATGCATGAAAGCAGAAGACATTTCCTTTAGTGTCCCACCAACATAACCTCAAGAAAATAAAAACATTAGCCTTGCTGACCAAAGAGTTTCTAACACTGAAACTCCTGCCACCTCACTTTGCATATGGCTGTCCAGTAAGCAGATTTCAAGCAGTAATAATTTTAAATAACTGTTTAGACCAGTGATCTAAAAGTTAGAGTGTTTTCATGCATTATGTAGATCTGCATAATTTGATCTTCCAGTCAGTCCTTTTTGTTATATCAAATAGCACCTTTGGTATGGGATTTACTGAGAGAATATAACATCCCAAAATGGTATTTACACAGAGACTTGTAAGCTTACACATAAAATTTCTACCTGAAAATTCTGAAGTCAGGTTACCTCAGGGCTGTCCTTATCTGATACTAAAATTCTGTTGAAATAGATAGTTCATGAGCCCTGTGAATTTCAATAACAGATGCAAAGCTCACTTTGCCATACGGGACTCCACAAAGTGAGAGACTTCACAATTTAATCTGGCAAGGCATATGCATTTAAAACCACTCAACAATCTGAATTCCCTTAGCATGAGAGATGGAATGAACTAAGAGTATAGAATCTAGATATTATATCTGGAAATAATGGTGCTGAATTTTACTCATACATACATTCATATATGTATATATATTCTGATTTGTAAATGTACAGAAATACAAAACTGTATCATCTGGTGCACCTTCTTTCTCTTTCCTCTCTGTATGTATCCCCATAAACTCATTTTAACATTTTAAAATTTGTGCCTGTTTGCTAGATGTAACATTGATACACTAGATAGAATTTTTATCATTTCAAAAACTCAGTGCTTGTTTAGAATGTGAGCAAGAATCCAGTTGCAAGCATGATTTGAGCTACTGTTTCACATTCAGGCTTAAGGCATGGAGTAGGATACAGGTGAGTTGAGGACTTGTATACTGAAGCTAATTAACTTTTTTTAGCATTTTAATAAAACCGGTCCTATCACATGATGAGTGGGAAACAAAAACTTACGTTTGAGTCCGGATAAACAGGACACTGTATATTGCACTGGAAGAACTCTATAGGTTTTGAGGAATTTTTTAAAGATAATAAAATGCCTGAAAGCATGTACATGTGGCTCTGAAAAGGACACTTTTGTGTCACAAATCTACATGTGGATTAGGAAGTGTTGAAGAACTTTATTTTATATTGTAGGGTATGTCATGGTCTGGATGTGGTTCTTTTGAAATTAGTGACTCCCAAGGCCTGGGTCAAACCCATACAGAAAGTGATTGACCTATAGTTAGTAAGGGTCAAATCAAAGCCAGCCAGTTCACACCTTCTGCACTTGGGCACCTCTGCAGTTGTCTACTATGATAAATGGCTAAACATGTCTTTGAAGCTTTTTTTAAAGCATCAGCTGGGTACAGAACTGATGTTGAGGGGTCTGGAGAGGTTGCTGGATCATGCCAACCCTATCTGCTTATACTGGGAGGTGGCATAGATTTCAGGAAATTATTTTTAGATGTCCAAGGCACACACATAGTACACACTTTACATTTCCTATCTGCACTGCTTTCATCTTGGTTATTGACTTGTGATTTTTTTCTGTTTGCTTGTTTCTGGGTAATAGATATATAAGGAATTCAGTTAATCATTATTATTCAAGGTTGAGACACAGGCAATAATTTGCCTTCTGGCTTTTCCAGGGACTTTCTGTTATCTTGAATGGAGAAGGTTGTTCTTGTGAATCACTGTAGCTTATATCAAATCTTACAAGTCAGAGATGGACAATCCTTCATAAAGAGAACATAGTCAAAAGTAATCCCCAGATACTTCTTTATCTCCAGAGTGCTTTTGTGAGAAGTTATTTAACTATAAGGAATAACTTCCATCATTCCTTGTCATTTCAAACACTATGCACCATTGTGAAACATCATTTTAACTATAACAAATGAAAGATTACCTTATGGCTATACTGTTTGTTGAGAAGGTTCTCTCTTGAGACTTACTTGTGGGAAAGCTTTATTTTTTTTCCCTTGCCAATAAGATGTTGGATTCTTTTTTCTATCAGAAGACGTGCAGTTTATAACAGGTTAGGAATGAAAAGACTGCTATTCCTCAGGAATGAAGAGAAATTGTATGAATTACTAGGAATCAAATAACTTACATGACATAGATTTCATTTTAGCACTGGTTTTATCATTTGGATATTTCACACTAATCCCATTTTGTTCACTACTACTAAATCAATCTCAGAAGTGATGCTTTGTATGAATTAAAAAGGCTATCTCCGTTACTGTTGCATCTGAAGTTTGTATGATAGTCTTAGTCTGAGTGAGCAAGTAACATTGACTTCCCTTACTCAGAAGGGAAATGGCACTGGAGGACTCCCAAGGAAGCAGTGGTGTTAAGACATACTTTGAGAATTTATGGTCAAATCTTAGTACAATTGTTTTTTTCTCTTCCAACCTCTTTTTTGATCATACAATTTTTCCTGAGAGCACTACTACCGTGGAATAGAACATGTTTCCTTCACTGCTTACTAACTTTCTTAATTTTATTTTTCTGGGTTTAGTATCTTTTCTGCTACATACTTCTCTTCAAAAATTTCTTCATTTTCTCCCTCACCCCCGTCTTCTACCTTACTGGGATCAGAAAAAGGAAGAGATGAAGAAAAGCATATTGAGAAACATAGGAATGTCACATTTGCAAAGATGGAAATAAAAAACAGAGCAAATCTGTGTTTACAAAATAACTTTGTCCCTACTGACACTATTTTCCATTATTTCTTAATACTACTAAATTAATTAATTACTTGGGTACACTCTGGATTTCTGGTTTGTATGTTTATTTCCAAAGATTCTTCTGTGATATGAAGGAGTGATGTAGCACACAATTAACTCAAGTTTCTCTCTGCAGGCATCACCACAGTATTGACCATGACAACTTTGAGTACCATTGCAAGAAAGTCATTGCCCCGTGTCTCCTATGTCACCGCCATGGATTTGTTTGTGACTGTCTGCTTTCTATTTGTATTTGCTGCTCTGATGGAGTATGCCACCCTCAACTACTACTCAAGTTGCAGGAAACCAAACTGTACTAAGAAGAAAAAGTCGGTAAGATGGAAGCATTTAAATTTCTTTTCATGTGCAGCTCAGAGAGCAGATAATCATTCAATGGTAGCCTGTAATCCCATGGCACTTCACTCCTCCAAGATTTTCCCAGTGGTGTGATCTGCCCCGAAAGCTGATGGAAAAGTCACCTGCAGGAGCAGTAGGAGCAGTTACGTGCCTGCTGAGTGAGGTCTGTTCCTCACAGAAGCAGCCTGCTCTCCATGGAGCAGCAACCCTGCCTGCACATCCTTAGTCCTCCAATTACTGTGCTGGTAGTTGGTAAAGTCTCCCACTGAAACAGATTGCATAGCTTGTTATACAAATAAATGCACATCAATGTATATTCAAATGCATTGCTATTTCATGGCTTAACAGGTCTAGAAATATTTATGAGCAGAATTTCATTGTCTCTGTTGGGAACCAGCATTTGGTTCTAGCCCTGTGCACAATGGAGGTCACCTTAAAAGGTTTCAGGCATGGCTAAAAACCATCTTCTAAGTGTAACACCCAGAAAAAACATAGAAGCTATCTATTTAGAATCAACTAAAACAATCATGAAGGAAGAATTGCCTTGTTTACTTCATAACTGACTATGGGAATGAGAGGGGGCAGTTTAATAGTGAAAAAAAATCTCAGTGTAAACATATGGAAGGGGGTTGACCACTCAAGATCAAGTGATAAATATTATTTGCTCATGATCAGTAGTTGGACATGTTGGATATCATTGTGTGTAAGGGAGGAAATAAGGACATTTGAAATCAGAAATCAAAGCCAAATAGGAAAAATGTGAAGAAGGAAATTGATGAGAGAGAAGCCTAAATTTAGGGAATAATAGGTCATGATGTAAAAAGGGATTGAATGAAGAACTATAGAAAATGATTGAATGAAGAACTAATGAAGGAAAAGCTGAAACAAATATGGGATTAGAGAAAGTCTAGAAAGCCACAGACTTAGTCAAAGACAACTCCATTAAACCTAAAATAGCTTCTTGCAAAATGCATTGCTCACAAAGCAAAAGATTGTTACCAAAAGAAAAGTTTGAGACCAAAATGAACTTGCTAGTGATCAAACTAAAATTGCCATCCTATAGAAAGACTGAATTAAAAAGTCATGAGTATCTTTGTTAGTAGGATGTAATTCCAGACATATGAATGAAGACCTGAGAAAGAATGCAAAATTGACGGGATTTAAATCAACACCAGAAAAATGCTCAATTACCTATTGTTCAATCAATCAATAAATTTAATGGGTTGAATAAAGTTTTTAAGTTTATGAAAACCAGACATGCATTCTGTTGACCACACATGACATTTTCAAGTGTACAGAATATTATGCTGAATAAATGGAACACACTGCATGGAGTGTTTTATGCATTTAAGGGCTTGGCCCAAGGAATACTATTGAATATAGATGCATGTGAGACACTAAGTATGTTTTCTTCTGAATAATTCTTTTGTTATCTTTATTTAAGCTACCTGATGTAAGTTTTGGTCATGTAATGGTAAGTAAGTTACTTTATTCAGTGAGAGAATTGGGGGCACAAATAGATGGTTGACATTTACTTGCACTAATTCCTGAGAGAGCTCTATTGCTGTGTTATGCTTTACCCTGACTTCACTAAAAATATTGGTTTGCTTTTTTGTTAAAAGGTCAGTTTGTTTTCAGATGTGGCAGAGGAACATAGCTGCCTCTTTCTATAAGGACTTATCAAGTGATATGAGAGGGAGAAGGGTCAAGTATAGAATATTATGTGTTATTTTTACCTCAGAAATTTTGTGTGTCTGCTTTATATAATGCAGAAGATTCTCACTACATTTTATCAGAAAGTCATATGCCCAAGTTATGTCATAAGCTTTTATGGAGTTTTAACTAAGCATTGCAGAAGAAAATAAAGTTCATTTATGCGTATGCCAAACATTTAGTAAGCTTTCAGGTGGATTTTCAAATAATTTAGGCACACAAGTTGAACACAGGTAGTTGTACTCTATCTACAAATGGAATATGTGCAGCAGCAATAAAGTTGGAACAGAGCACAAAATTGTGTCTCTAAGTTGCATGAATACCTGCTATAGTATATGCAAATGTAAAGCATTCTGAAAGCCTGAAGCCAGTTAACCAGCTGGTTGAATGCTCTGCCATCAGATAAGAATAGAGCCAGAACTAAAACACTGGGGATTGCATTTCTTAGGTTGGATATGATGAAGTTTCTCATTTACAACTGCCAGATCTATGTTATTAGCCTATTTTACAAATAATAATGTATACTTTTTTTTTTTTTAACATGAGCTCTCTCATGTATTTTAAGACCTCATATAACTTAGAACGTCTGCTCATTGGCAGTTAGTGGTTTACAGCAAGCATCACATCTATCCACTTTCTACTGCTGTCACTCCCTGGACAGACTTTTCTGGAAGATGAAGTTAACAGAGCATGTTGAATGGGTAGCTGCACTTTCCTTTTTCCAATTAAAAGCTATAGGGAAAGATAATTAAAATGAAATTAGGGTTTAAAAACCTTTATCTAGAACTAGTCATTCTGATCTGCTTGGAAAGCATCTGCAGCATTTTCAAGTTTTTTACTCACTATTTTCAAGTTTTTTACTTGCTGGTTTTTTTTTCACCTTAAGTTACTGAACACCTTTGTCTATACTGAGGACCTTTGTCTGTCCAAAGAAACCTTCACATTAGAGCTTAAATAAGCAATGTCTCTGGCTATCAAGATATCATTTTGTCTTTTTCAGCTTTGTAGTGATGACATTTAAAAAGTGAAGTTTATTAATCGTAGTAAATCCATGTTCAGGTAATCCCAAGCCTTTTCCTCCTAGAAAACACACATATACCTTGTCGGAAACAATATTATTAAGCCTGTTTAAAACTGCACCTAAACTGCTTTCTCCAAGGCCCTGGAGAAGTGCCTTGCCCTGGTAGACCTCTTGGGTGGGACTGGGACTGTGCCCATGGTGTGTGCACTTCTCTCCTCCCAACCCTAGTTCAGCGGGACACATCGAACATGGGGGGACCATCCACCTTCCCCTCATATCTTGTCACTTCAGGATACCTCCTACGTGACAGAGATTAAAACAACCAGATGGATCTGTCTGAATTATTAGGGCAATTATTTTATTTTCTGTCCTGAGCAGATAGTTGATATAACAAAACAACAACAAAACACCTCAGAGATGAGGAAGTTTTCCTTTGCAGAGCATTTTTGTCATCACTCACCAAAACCTCTCTGAGCCTTTATTTTTTTTTAACATAAATATTTTTAGACAGGCATGGAAAATTTCAGTCCCTGAGTTGGAAATGTTCATAAAGACCTGTAATAAATATACAATATATGACACAGTGGTATAGCAGAACTCCGTCTATACTCTAGTCACAGTCATTTCTTTCCATAGTACTAGAGTCAAAAAAGATTGTTTGTACAATAATCTTATACCTTATTCACATGGCAACACATTGTGAGGCTCTGAAACAAGCCACACAAAACTTTACAGAAGAGAGAGAAGACCAAAGGGTTTAATTTCTGTCATCTAATCACAGAATCACAGAATAATGAGGTTGGAAGAGACCTCTAAGATCATCAAGTTCAACCTATGCCCTTACACCTCAACTAGAACGTAGCACCAAGTGCCATATCCAGTCTTGTTTTAAACTCATCCAGAGATGGTGATTCTACCACCTCCCTGGGAAGAGCATTCGAGTACTTTATTATTCTTTTGGTGAAAAATTTCTTCCTGCTGTCCAACCTATACCTTCCTGAGACATAGCTTAAGACTGTGTCCTCTTGTTCTGTCAGTTGCTGCCCGGTGGAAGAGACTGACCCCCACCTGTCTACAACCTCCCTTCAGGAAGTTGTAGAGAGGTCACCTCTAAGCCTCCTCTTCTCCAGACTAAACAGCCCCAGCTCCTTCAAACATTCCTCACTGGGCTTGTATTTCAAGCCCCTCACCAGCCTCGTTGCCGTCCTCTGGATGCACTCAAGCATCTCAAAGTCCTTCCCAAACTGAGGGGCCCAGAACTGGACACAGCACTCAAAGTGTGGCCTCACCAGTGCCAAGCACAGGGAAAGAATGACCTCCCTGCTCCTGCTGGCCACACTGTTCCTAATGCCATTGGCCTACTTGGCCACCAAGGCACATTGCTGGATGATATTCAACCAGCTGCCGACCAGCACCCCCAGGTCCCTTTCCGTCTGAGCACTGTCCACAAACACTGTCCCCAGCCTGTAACATTGTAGGGGATTTTTGTGGCCAAAATGTAGAACTTGGCACTTGGACTTATTAAACTTCATGCTGTTGGACTCTGCCCATCCATCCAACCGATCTAAGTCTCTCTGCAGAGCCCTCCTTCCTTCCAATAGATCAACACAAGTTCCAGCTTAGCGTTGTCTGCAAATTTACTAATGAAGGACTTGATGCCCTCAGAGATAAAGTCATTCACAACAAATAGATTTGCAGTGATCTGCTTCTAAACTGCAATCTGCTTGCAGTTCACAGCAGAATGCCCCTGAGACATTTTAGCATTTACTTATGATAAAATGAATTGTGTCCAGAAGTAATTGACTGGATTCCATAGGGCAGCTGTTCAGGTGCAGTTGTCTGTGTTGGCAACTAAGTAGAGGGATGCCATATCAAGTTCTTAGCTCAGGGACCAGGATTTTTAATGAGATGGGTAATACTACAGCATGCCAAACTAAAAGATTTGTAGAAAGCAAATTAAGTCAATATAAGAAGGAAACATTTCCACTGAGGCACATCAGTCATATCACCAATATTTTTCACATCCAGGAGGAAAGTTTTCAGATAGCCCCTCAGACCTTCAGCAGGAAATGTTGAATACTTTGTATAGTATGGAAGCAAGAGCCCAGAGCATCCTCCTAAATGCAAGCAGCTGTGACCAGCTTGTTCCTGGCACAGCCAGCAAGTTCCTGCAGGCAAAGCCAAGGCTCAGCACAGTGCCAGGGAGAGGAGAGGCCTCAGGTAGATAAACCAGGCTGACAGGGCTGTGTCTGCTTTGTCAGGACGGTACAGACAGGCAGCAAAGCTGATGGGACCTTTTCTAGTGATGTCAGGGAGGAGGTGACACTTGTGAAGATGGAATGGGGGGTTTAATGAGAGGGGTGACTCTTGTGAGAAGAGTCCTTGCATGCCAAGGAAATGATGTGACAGAAAAGCTGACAAAGTGTAAACATTGAAGAAGGAAAGGTCTGTGAGCGTGAATGCTGCTGTGAGGATGCATGACATCAAAGTTCCTATTTCTGAGCATGGTTAGTGTGATAAGCACTGAGGGGACATGCCTCAGGATGGCATTTTGAAATCCTGTATTGAAATGATCACTATCTATTGCTGACCATATCTGTTCTTGTAAATCATAGTGAAGTTAAGAGGCAGCGAATGCACCTATGTGAAGTGGAGGACATTGTATAATTAAATGGAGAGGGGGGATAGCTTCCTTATTTTTGAGATTCCATATTAAGTGTAGTCGCTGCAAGTGTTTAAAACAACTTTCAAATTATATTCTGACAGGTAAGTGAATTCCTAGGTGTGAAAAAATGATTGCTTTCTGCTGTGAGTATTAATTTTGGTCTGCACCGTCCAGGGAAACCTGTCAAACTGTTGCAATTTTTTTCTCTCCTCAGAATTATTCTGTACTTGATATGAGACCACCAACTACAGTCATCACACTGAACAATGCCATGTATTGGCAAGATTTTGAAGATGCGTGTGTCTATGAATGTCTGGATGGGAAAGACTGTCAGAGCTTTTTCTGTTGTTATGAAGAGTGTAAATCAGGCTCGTGGAGGAGAGGGCGGATTCACATAGACATCTTAGAACTGGACTCTTACTCCAGGGTCTTTTTTCCTACATCCTTCCTGCTGTTTAACCTGGTCTACTGGGTTGGATACCTCTACCTTTAAATGTTGCCTGGAGCAGTGAAGACTGCTGCATTTTCTCACTGCGGATGGATGGTGAAAGTGCAGAAAAAGTGAAGGACACAGTCAGTTTCATCTCCAATTAAAAAGACCACATTAACTTTTACCATCACAGAGCCTGATGAAGAATTTTAACATGTAATTTCTTGAAAAAGAAGAACACAGAAGAATTCTCTCCTAACTGCTATTCATTTTAAGAAAAAGATTCTTACGAAGTTCAGCTGAATTTGTAGTGTAAGCGATGTTTATGAATAATTATTGTATATTAAAATCTCTACTATTGTCCCTTACCATAGGAGCTATTCACAATTCAGGCAAAGTTTAGATATGTAATTTTTCTTTTTCATTCTCATACTTTCTTCAAAATGCTGCCATATCCCTAAGGCTCAGAGAAATGTACACTGGCACTAGCAAATAAGCCAAAGCTGATGAAAATGTTCATTTGTATTTAAATTTGCTTGATACCACAGGTTTTGGGAAACTGATGATCTCCTTGATATGGAATAGCCGCCAACAGACACTAAGAAATGTCTGGTAGGATCCAAACATGGACATGACTTTCTGCAGAGGTCTGAGATTTATTGAATTAGCCACTTACCCACACATATTGGTTTTAACTTAGAGATGAAAAGGCAGACAGAGAAGAAAGCTATAATTTGGATAGAAATTAAACTTGCCTATCTGTGAGGCAGCTGTAGGTATAACTTCTACAGTTTTTCAAGCTTTTAACTGTGTTTTTTATGACTCATTAAACACAGGATGGTCATTGATTTCTGAAGTACTATACTTGAAGCAGGACAAGATTCCTCTTGTTTGTGTCATTGTAGCAGTTCACAGTGCATAGCCCATGAGTAAAAATTATAATGGCACCCGGATTAAGTGAATTTCCTTGGATTTCAGTCTGCTAAAAAAAGTGTGCCCGTGCATTCTTATTTTTTCTCTCAAAGTTGTATTACAAGATTGAAAATCATGTGTGCTAAAGGCCTTTTTTTGTTTCATAACATTAAACACTGCAATATTTACTGACAGTAGTGGTTCCCTGTGCCTGAGCTAAAGACTGAACACTTGCTTGAATAGTGCATTAGAGGAACTCAATTGTGACACTTGGATTAAACATGAAATAGCTGCCACATGTAGAAAAAAGGTCTTTTCATTATTTTCCAAAATTTCCAACTATATTTTACACTAAAAAACAATTTTTTATTTTTCAAGGTTTTGACCATTGAATTCTAAGCTACCCATTTTTTCAAAAACTAGTTTTACGGTATGGAACTAAGTGACGTCTTTTACAGACTGTCTACACAATTGTTATGAAGCAAACAAAACACATCCAGAATTAAATAGTTAGTTTTCCACTACCCTTTGCATGACAAATTGTTACAAAAGATTGAAGTTAAAAGATAATTAAAACAACAATTCTGTTTCTTTTCTCTTTTGGAGATATTTTTTTTATGAACTCAACAAATGTGTCTCTTCCAGGCAGTATTTGATGAAAAATGAATAGAGGATGTGACTTGAAAGGAGTTCCTTTTTCCTCAAAAGGAAAACCCTGCAAACAAGCAAAAACTAATGCAACAGTAATTCTAAAGGAACAGAAATGCTGTCATGTTCTTTGAAACATCACTGTCTCTCATTGCTGTGCTGTGTTCTTCAACTAAGTTTTAATAGGGGGGAAAAACCAACTAAGCCAAAAGTTAATTTTAGTTTTTCAAAATCTTTCTTCTGTTTTTAATTTGTCTCAAATATTTGAAACAAAGTTGTGTTTAGATCATGGAGGGGAATTACTTCTGTAAGGACTGACAAAATTCAAATTAGAAGCACAGAGAAGAAATATTTTGAGGCAGAATCAAAGCCTTATTTTTAGAAAATAAAAATGCCCAATCTGATGTCTTCTAAACCCATGATAACCTTCTGATTTCAAAATACATGTTGAAAATTTTGCTAACTCTAATTAGCAAATTAACTGCTCTGTAAACCTTTGTCCTGCACTTGGAGGTATGGACTTAATTTGAGGATGACAGTGATATTTTAAATAGTGCAAGAAGGTGATTAAATTTGATTTGGATATCCTGATCTCTAATTATTAATTAGTCTACTCTAATAGTCACCTTCAGCCATATTTTGCAAGAATACTAGAAATATTCCGAGCTGAAATAAAATAATGGAAACCATTTTCCTTTAGGGGGGTGATCCTGCAAACCCTCTGCACAATCAATTGATTTTGGTGGTAGCATTGAGAAAAATGATGCACAATCTGGTGCCTTCCACCATTAGATCTTGAACAGATAGAGTGATGTTTATTTAACAATTCCATGCTGTGTGAATGTTCTGGGAAGTGGAACATTCCTGTATTAGATGATGAGTGTATGATTTTGTTGCACTTCTGCTCATGGCTGCTCATGAGCCCTGCTGAAAGCAGACAATCCCAACAGATCCTTCTTTGGAAGACTGATTCTGCTAAGTCCATTCATATTGCCAATTTTCTGACTTTTTTCATAAACAGAAGATGGAAGCAAATAATTCCAATTTTTCCACTGTCCTAAATCAAGAAAGAAGCTTCAGACACTACTGTCTTCTGCTCTTACAGCGAGAGCAGAGGACATATTCTTCTACTGTGTAATTTATTCTACTCTGGCATGATCAAAAATTGATTTTTATGCAAGGCAAGCAGCTGCAGGCTGGCAGGTTCCTGAATGCACTCCTCTGCTTGTTCCCAGTACTTGGCTTACTCTCACTGCTTTGCTGCTCTGTGCTTTGGCAGCCACTGAGAAACCTTAGAGATCAGGGAAGACAGGCTTTCTATGATCTGCATCATTCAAAATGCCATTGTGGTCTGCATACATCTATGTTCTATATCCTTCTGTAGGAGTAAGACTGTCCTCATTCACCTTCAGATATTCTTTTGTCTCTTTTGCAAATTGGCAAAAGTTAACGTTTTCATGTGCTGTCCCACAAGAAATGTAAGAACTGTATTTTAGCATTCTAGAAGTTCTTATCATATAATTTCATATTAGAGACTTGCATTTGTTCAACTATTTCTTTTTCGTTATTTAGTACTTCTTTTTGCCCTTCCAAGGAGTGGAACAAAGGAAGGAAAAACCAAATGAGCAGTGAAATGAACACATTTGGCTATGTAAAACCTCAAAACCAAGTATCTCCACATTACATTTGTTCCTTGTCAAAGTTGCAGAAGGGATTGTAAAGGTTTTTTAAATAATCACCTTTGTTTCCCAGGAGGATTTAAAGTCAGTCCTCTTAGTCTCCCCATCAATTAAAATTCTTGGGTATAATTTTCTTTATTGAGGGCAGCATTTTCAAGGCAACTAAGAATGTATAAATAATATTGGTCTGCTTAATTCAATCTTCTCCATTTTCCTGCCTCTGATGCTTAGCATATTGACAGCTCCTTTTTTTACAGCCACTCTTCCAAGAGTAAGGGTATAAAAACTTGTAGCCAGTTTTTGCTCTCTCAGTGTCCAGCAGTAATGTGGAACTGCATTGCCACACAATTTTAATATAACTTTCTAACCAAAAAGTAGGGGTGTAGTTTAAAACACCTTCAGGCATTTTGATAAACTTTCTCATGTTCTCCTTAATCAACTCTCAACTCTATATTGGTCTATTGTGCATACCAATAAAAATGATAAAAATTACAAAAGCCAGAACTGTATTCACAGAGACAGTGATGAGTAGTGAAGTTAAAAGAAGAAAAATAAATTATTTTTTATTGCAGTACAGCTCTTATCTTTTGCAGTCCTCTTATTCAATTTAACCCACAGCTAATTCCAAATCATCCACCTGGAGGTTTGCACATTCATCAGCTGGAACAGCAGCGACACATGAGCCTTTAACTGATAGGAAATTATTTCTGGAACTGCAGGCATACTGCCAAATAACTCAGACAGATAGCTTTCTTAAACAATTCTGCAGCTCTAATGTGTCTTGGTGTCTAGCATCTCACGTTATTTCATGAATTTATCACCATGAATTATCTCTTTACTAGGTCATTTCATGAAGGGAAGGCTGCTTACCTCCTTTTTATACAAAATTTCACCATATATCTAATAAAATGACTCTCCTACATGAGTGGATGCCAGGTAGCTCTGGAACTGCTGACTTTGTGGGAAGGGAGATTCAGTATTTTAAGACAGACAAATTTCAAAGAGCCACAGAATCAAATAGGTTAGAAAAGACCTTGGAAATCATCAAGTCCAGCCTATGACCTAACACCACCTCATCAACTAAATCATAGCACTAAGTGCCATGAAAGCTGTCCATAACAAACTGTACTTTTTCCATTGGCTCCTCTTTCCTGGTTTCCATATAATGCAGTAAGAAAAGGCAAGCCATATCTGGTAATATTAGATGCCTACAGGCAGATGATTTTTTTCAAGGTTTCTTCTTCTTCTTCTTCTTCTTCTTCTTCTTCTTCTTCTTCTTCTTCTTCTTCTTCTTCTTCTTCTTCTTCTTCTTCTCTCTCCTTCTCCTTCTCCTTCTCCTTCTTCTTCTTCTTCCTTACAGTGAAATGCTTGTGCCTCTTATGTCAGTGCCTTTATCATTTGTTAATATGAAAGGATATTCCTTAACATATTTCTCATCTGAAAGTCAGAAAGTGGGACCAGTGACCTTCCTGGAGTTCTTCCAGAGCACCACGGTGTGTGATCAATATTCTAAATGTCTTCAACCTACAGACTGAGCATTTCTCTGCATTTTTCTTTATTTTTCTAAACAGTCTGTACGTTTCTTATTTGCTGTATAAGAAAAGGCTGCAGTGGAACTTCAGCAGTTTAGCAGAATCCTTCCTTCTTCACTCGACAGTTTCATTCCACCAAGAGATACAGAGCTTAAACTCAAGGCTCATCCAGATCTCTTTCCAGAAGACTATTTAAAATAGGCGAAAACCAGACTACAGATTGGGAATGTATTTCCCCAGATGAAAGGTGAGGTTCTTTTTCCTTTAGAGGTTTTTTGGCTTTTTCTCTCAGCTAATTTTTGGTTTTTCTTCACTCCACAAGCATAAAATTAGCTCAATTTACACTTGCCTACTGAGAAAAAAGTGTTATTAGTCTTATTCTATGCTTGTATGCCCACCACCTTTGTATGGTTCATCACACTCTCTTCTTGAAGGGTTCTAGTATGTATGTGAAAAAATGAAGGCCTTTCTTCCAGACTCAGTGACCTTAATAGTATTACCTTTTTCCCTGGGATCTATGAGTTCTTTCCTCATAATTTAGGCCACTGGTTTAGATACTAAAACCAAAGCTATGTTCTATCTCTAAAGTGAAATTATGTTTCAACAAAAAAAAATCTCAGCTTGAACTGAATTGCTTTGAGAAGTTAAACAGTAATTTTTTTACAGTGAACATTGGGTGGATAATTTAAAGAGATATGATGGCCTACAACCCTGTCTAGCTATGATTAAGTCCTGAACCAGGGATAAATATTGTTCTGACCATCTAGTTTACTTAGCAGCTGTTTCTTTAAATGAATTTGGATCATGACTGACTTCAAGCACTTGGTTAGTTACTGCTGACATTCCTCAAGTGAGATATCCAATATCTGTGATGATGTATTTCTTTCTACAGACTTTACTTTCTTTTACTTTTCTTCTTTTGTCTTGGGTCCTCAGGCTGGTGTCTGTATGCATCTGGACTCCTCAAGGGTTTTCCTAAAAATATGAGAAATTAGAGAAGAAAATTAATTACGAAATTCAGTGCCTCAAAGCTGGACACCTGAGAATTCTCTTTTCTCTACCAAAACATTCATTTTGGTCTTCTAATCATTTGCTATTTATAAAGGACAAGCAGAAGATGTGGTTGTGTTTATTCATATGTCTAGGGGAAAGCTTTCTCAAGGACTGAACCAGGCAAAGCAAGCACTGCTATACAGCCAGTAACTTGTTGGGTATTCTTTTATCTAGGTAAGGAATGGCTCTAGTGACAGGAGACACAACAGCCTCTGGTGTTATTAGAGCACCCAATAACTTGACTTGGAGGCCTAAGCCAGCCTATGGAGCTTCTTATAGGGGAATGCAGGTTTTATTAGTGTTTAATACAGCCCTTAATACTCTTGTAATGTCTCTATAACTTCTTTCAGCAGTGCTTGTGGGACAGGAAGCTGTACTGACACAATGTGTTCTAAAATACAAAGAATGAAATATCCACAGTGAAGCTGGTGATGGCTTGTTACTGAGACGGTATTAGGATTACAAAATTTAAAAAAAAAACAGACCTGCTAGGTCTGAGTCAAAAATTTCCACATTAATTAAGACCATTGACCAGAAGAGGAGTTTAAGTTCAAATCAGCAGTCAGGAAGATCATTGGATGATGTTCGGTAAGAGTTGATTATCCATTGTTTGGATTCAAAACTTGTGGAGTGTAGATTTGTAACTTAAGTGCTTAATGTGAGATTTGTGATTTACATACTTAAAGTGAGGCAGGTAAATGCTAAAATTTCTAAACTGCACATTAATATAAAATGGATGAAGAGAACAATACTGATGACATATATTTTAAAAACTTCTGACAAATGTGAAATAGAGCATGCTACAGAGTCCATTCCATGCTTACAGAGCTCATGGGATCCTTAAAATGAAAGCAACTGTGGAACTCATGGAAAGCTGGTAAAATAATTGCATTTGACAGTATTACACAGGCAGCCCAGGGAAGTACAGCACTGCCAGACAGAGTGCTGCAAAGGAGAAAAAAAAGACAGAATAAGCTCCCACAAAACACTTCCTCTGAACAACAGTGGGAATGCTGGTGCAGAGATTACAGTATCACACTCCCTTGTTCTCTTTTGCAGTCATTCAGGAGTCCTGTGACTCTTTTGTCATCCACGATCACTTGCAATACCAACCTTAAGTCATGGACCAACCTGCTGCTACCACAGGCCATCACCAAACCCCACATAATCCTGGTCTAAACTCTCAGTATACTGCTCTCATAACATTTTTTTCCACCATGGCAACACATGATTTTTTTTTTAAAGTGAGTGGAATTTTAGTAATCAAATAAATACTGCCAACTATGTGCCAAATTGAATTTTCTTATAGAACACAGAAAAAATTTTAGATTTCTAATTATCCTTCCTTCCTAAGTTTTTGTTAGGGATGTGTGATTTCGTTGCTAGCAGTGCAGCTTGTGATGTCATAGTGAAATGAAAGTACAATTATGTGCCCAATGTGCCTTGAATAATACAGGTAGCACTAGTACCAGTATGTCATTCTAAGTTAGATAGCCATCCCAGTGATCCCCCAGATTGACCTAATCAGAAAAGTCAAACACCCATGTGCTTCATCTCCTCAAGTTCTCAGACAATGACTTTCCCTTCTGGATCACATCCATTCCAGTTTACTTTGTGTTAAGGAGTAGGGCTGTGCGTCTAGAATACTATTTATATTCGTATTTTGATCCCAGCATTTGTATTTCTGGATACAAATAAATACACATTATCAGAAAATGCAAGTATGGCGTGCATGTTTGGTGGTTGTATTTTTCTTATGGAATTTGAGAGCTTGACAAAATAGAAATAGATTTCTGAACATTTGCTTGAGAGAAATGGCATGGTGTGGTACCTTTCTAATAGGGTGTGGGGTGATCTTGAAAGTAATTTCAAATTAGTCTTTAAAAAATATTTTCAGCAGTGAGCATGAGCTGACTAAATTGCAAAAAATATTTGAGACTGCAGTTTATCCATGGGACTAATTTAAACCGGGGAGGATATGCTACAAAATCCAAAGAGAAATCAAGAAATAGGCTCTGTCTTTTTCATAAACTGCTTGAATGTGAAGACTGCAATTTTTAAAATTGTGATCAAATTTGGCTTCAAACTTTCTCAGTCCCAGTATTTTCAGTACTCAGTGAAATCTACTGGTAAAACTATACTCTTTGTTTTTACAAGACTTATTTTTCAGCAGCCACATATTGTTAAGTAAGACTGTCTTCTTGATTTATGTTCTTTGAATGTAATTTAATTCCCGCCTCTGTACGTTCATGACCACGGAATTGTCAGTCTCAACGCACTCCAACTGTGAAATGCCTACTTCATTTTAGGATTCCACTCCATAGTAACACTGGAGCTGACAGCTGGGCCACAGATAATGCATAAGATAATGCACAAATTTCCCAGATCTCTCATGATCCCACAGATTTCCCTATCTGAGCTTGTTATATTTATACTTTCTATATGTTCCTAGCACTAAGGCATGTTTTTCCAAAGGACATTTTATTTCACAAAAACCAATTACACCCAGAGTATTTAATTAAACTTTCCCTAAGAAATCTCTTTTTTTTTCTTGTTTTCACTTATTAGTTTGACATGCAATTCATGCTTTATCCCCACTTGTGTTCTAATACAACAACTAGATACTTACCTGACCTGTCTACTGAAAAATAAACATAGATTCTGTACTTCCCCAACAGCATCTGACCCTTGTTACTACAGTTAGCAAAATGCAGTAACCAGGTAGATGTGGTTATGCCTCACTCCCCTGGACAGCTAGCAAGCATAATTGTTGCCATGACTATTTTCTGTACATTAGTTGTTACCTCTTGCCATTGTCACAGTGTGAACACAATGCCAGCTCTTCTCCCTTCCAGAACTTAACCTGCAGCACCAGCTATATTCTTGCAATTATCCAGGGAGCCTGAATGTGAGCTGAGCACATCGGCCATTCCAGAGGTTTAAGGTGCTCATCCTGCCAAATTCTGGAGGCTCTGACACATCTCTCAATTTAATAACATTTCCTGCAGTAGGCTCAAGTGTGCAATGGAGTATGATGATGAATTGTGCCAATAAGTTCTGCCTTTTTATGTCACCCTCTGTCTCACCACCACAAATCTAGTTAAGAACTGAATTACTGCTTGGCAGTTTTAGCTAAAGTAAACTCTGTTTGTGAAATGGAAAGTGAGCAAAGCTGAACATCAGGGAGCTATCCAGAATATAAGGAATAAATGGAATAGACATTTTCCTACTGACTGATATTAGAAGACCACTGTCACTTAATAGCCATAATAACAACTCACTTTTTTAAAGTTGGTTAATAAATGGAAAGCACCTGTATTAACAATGCAATATAATTGGTACATGCTGAAGTTTCACATGCAGCAATATGTGTCAGGTTTGGGGTTTTTTTTTTTGATTGATTTGCAGGTTTGTTTGTTTGGGGTTTTTTTAATAACTTATATTCTTACATTCTTTTTTTAATAACTTATATTCTAGAGTGCAACAGAACTGGCCTTAAAAGAAAGAATTTTTCATCTAAGGAAATTCTAGGCCAACAAGAGGTTCTTTAGCCCATCCTCTAGTCTTGAGCAAGCAGTGCACACAATAAACATTTTTATATACCATAGTGGCTTTAGATTCTAGGTTATGAGAAGATGGTGTATATTTAAGAGAAAGTCTTAGCCTAACAGTGTCATGGATCATAGCAGAGCCAAAAAGATACTCATTGATAAGGTGCAGTCTCCTGGTGTTTCACTGTTGTCAGGTAGAAGTAAACGTCCACCAAATGACAAAAAATAAGGCAAAGTAAAAAAAACAAACTTTCACTCTTCCTAGGTAAACAAAGACAACCTTGCTATCCTGTGCGGGGTCTTTTACCTGTAACATCCATTTTTTCCCTCTGCACATAAGCAGCACTTCTTGGCTCAGATAGGTCTGAGCATTGCTGTTAGGTATCCTCCCAGCAGCGAGGGCACTGGTACCGTGGTCCTGCATGTGCAATGACCAGGAGGGAAAACAGCACGGAGTCCTGTACAGCTCAGTGTCATGGTCACCTGAAATGAATGAAAGGGACCGTGAAACACACAGGAGTGGAGGCTGTGACAGTTCATCCAAAAGGAATCCACACTGAAAGCAATCATGAATACATTAATGAATGATTAGATTTTATCAGAAAATAGTAGATTTTAATGCATTTATCTCTAGGTCAAGACACCAAAGAACCCATTAAAAATTGAATTGAAAAAATTTGTATTCAACCAAAACCTTACTGCCTCCCAAACCCCAAAGAAGAGATTCTATTTCCAGAATTTTTTACTATGAAATATTCTTGTTTTAAAGACAGTCATGCACTTCCAGCCAGAGAAAAGTTGGTAAATATCAGTTCAAATGCTTTGACCAATTTTTTTTATAGAACTGTTCACTCAAAGCAATGACAACTGTAAAAGTTAAATGTAAAATTCCCATTGATTCCCCTGTTTCCCACTATCCGTGCTAGATGAAGTGCAAATGAAAGTTGCAATGCTTCTTAACTGATTATACAGAGAATCCATCTAAGAATCAGCCAAGGGCTCACTGGATTAATACCACATGCATGCTGTTGTTACTACACATTGACTGTGCAATCGAAAACTGAATATCTCCACATCCAGGGAACTATAAATCATGCCATTGTCCACTCCTGGCACTTCTGCTGAGGGCTAAAGTGGAGTTCAGTAAGAAAAAGCATAACACTGTAGGAGAGCAGACAGATGCAACACATCAGTGCAGGCTGGTAATGAGCCAGCAGAGCAGCACAAGCAGCCAGTGAGAAGTGCTGCAATGGCCAGGCTGAATGCAAGGTAATGAGCACAGCTCACACCCCTCTGTAATGGGTTATGTTATGGCTGTGTCTCACAGATCAAAGGAATTGATTACTGCCTCATGCTCAGCTCTGGTTACTACAGGACAGTAACAGCAGGTTTTGGCATGCCCTCCCTACCCACAAGGTCAAGGAGGATGCTGAAAAACCAGAGGGAACCTATTAGACAGCTGCTTAAGATGATCAAAGGCCTGGAGCACATGAACTGTGGGAAGCTGAGGAACAGAGTTCATTTGGAGCTGAGGCTAAGGGATGTTCTACTTGCAAACTGCAACTACTTGAAACACCAAAACAAAGACATTAAAGCCAAACTCTCAGTCTCCTCTCAGCATTGCTGTAAGCTAGCAGGGAACAGGTACTTGACCTTGGGATGCTTAGGTTGGAGATGAGGAACAGCTTTTCCACATTACAGAACTGCAAGAAAGGGGATGCCTGGGAGAGGGATCAGGGTGCTTCTGCCAAAGAGGCTTTACACATCTGGCTGGATAGATCTTGGCCTTGTGTGGGTGGTGGTCCCCTTCAAGCATAAGGTTTAACTACATGACCTCAAATCCCCCCCCAAATTCTGATCAACATTTCTATAATTCTGTAAAAGGTTTTTTTCACCAGTTACGTGGTGAGAAACCTTTCATAAATATTCAACTAGATACACAGTGAACAATAACATAACTAAAACCAACATATAAAATATCTGCTTTGGCATTGCTGCTGTTGTTCATTCTCTGAACAATTTGTATATAGTACATAAGACATACAGGGAATCACATCGTGCTTTGCAAGTGAAACCTCTCAATGCTGTCTTGAGAAACAGATTTTTTATGACTGCAAAGTTCCAGTTTGAACACGCCATTTATGACAATGATTTTTTTAATGTATATTGCTGCCCCAGTTTTGTCAAATTAAAAAATAACCTTTATTATGCAGCTTCCTAAAATAATATTTTGACACCATCCCTATCTTATTATTCCCTTGCAAATTGGTAAACTGTACAAATTCCATGTTATATTGCAAGAAGGAAAAACCCTAGTGGCTTTTATTTGGCAATGTACAAACTACATCTCCACACAAATCCAGGCTTCAAACAGGCAAAGGTATTAACCTTGAACATGAAAATGCATGATTGAGTAACAGGTTCACTGTTACAAAAGATCTAGCTGCAGTTCATTGAATCTATAATGTGTGAAGATACTCGGTGTATGAAAAAACAAACAACTCCCTTCACAAGAATTTAATTAAATTTCTAGCCCTTTCTGTAACGCAGGGTGTACTGGATTTTCCAAAGTAATTTCAGCAATTGGTGGACACCAAATATATATTTTATCTTCTTTTTATATGTTGCATACACAAATAAGATCACCATTGTCTGCTTGTTTTACATACAATGTGCAGTTATATCCGAAAACGTACAAGACATGTACATTTACGCTCTACACCTCTACAAAGTTCCTGTACCTGTCTTCCCCTTTGGCCACATACAAAACCAGCCATTCACAAGTGGGAGATGGTAAGGATAGGTGAATACAGAATGCTTAGCAGAAGGTTAAGGCCTGGAGTGAGTGAGAACATTTCTACTGAGTACCTTTGGCTCGAAGGTTGCCACTCTGTCTGTGTTATGTGTGTACATACATTTGCTTAATAGAGGCAATGAACTCATTAGTTCTGCATGTGTGCAGAATCAAAGCCAGATTAAAACTGATGATCATACAAAGATCATTTCAGCACAAAGTATTATCTTCACACATCTGTGGAGAAACCTACCAAAACAGAAACACTTAGCTTTGTGCAAATTAAATCCCTGTACCATCTGCTATGCAGCTGATGCTAGGAAGGGGTTGATACACATGGTTCACTCCAGAGTTATTGGAAATAACAGGGCAGAGGGCTTTTGGCAGTAGGACCTCATCACATGGCACTGCATCTCAGACAAGACAGTGAAAGGCAACTCCTGAGCAAAGAGGCTGATGTAGGCTATACCCTAAGGAGAGCTGAATTCCTAGCATGGACTCATCTACACTGCACCTATGTTTGGTACTGGAACGCAACTTAGAGTTCCTTGCACGAGACAGCACTCTCAGAAGTACAAAAGCCAGGAAGAGCTCAAACTACAGGTTGTAGGCACGTGGGTGATCTGTGAGGCACTGTCAGACTTTTCACATCACCCAGGACAGAAGATTGTTGCCAGCTGCAGCTCTACACAGGCAACTGGGATTGCATTTCCCCCATCCCTGCCATGTGGCAGGGAGACAGCACTGCACTCCAGTCAGAAGGAGAGGCCTGCAGGTTTAAAAGTGTTGACTATCCAAGGTACAAATAGTTCCTGTATGTTTTGCTCCCTATTCTATAGACCCAGAGGTACTATTGTCGCTTCAGCACCCCTGCATCAAAAAAAGAAATCCCTTAACTCTTTCCATAAGAAGAGATCCATGAGAACAAAAAAAGAAAGGACTCCTCCAAGTAATATGCTGCTTGAGTTACTTTTACTGCAGGTGGCTATTTCTACAGTGCAAGAGCCCAGCCAAATCAAATACCAGTGGAAAAAATGACAACACAAAGCAAAGTTTGTCTGTCCAAATATAGCTATAAATATTGTAGACTCTGTCACTGGAGTTAGTAATCTAAATTCTCTTTATAGTTGATGGAGAGGCACAGATATTTCTGATAAGCTCAATTTATTTTAAAAAAGACATCTGAAATTGCAATCATATAAACCATACTCAAAGAGGGTTAACTTATTTTTAACCAACTATAAAGGGAGTCTAAAGGAAGTCTAGCCCAGACATAAACATTTAGAGTTCTGGAAGATTAATCCTCTGCTATCTCTTAAACAGCAGAAACGTGGATGGCACACTGAGGAACACAGAACAATAGCAAAGGAAAGATGCGTAAGCAATAGTGCAGTTACAAGGAAGAGAGCTGAATATGTGTCTCTGTTCCTTCAAGAAATAAGGCAAAACACCAACACAAATATGTCTACATATCTGCTATATTTATTGAGTACTTTGGGCTCTGTGGTGTCGCTGTGCAGGCTGCTGCACTAGAACAAGGACGTGGAGACTTCTTGCTCTGATAATATGGAGTGGAACACGACATCACTCACTTTGCAGGGAGCTCTAGGCTCTCTCCAGTTCAAACTGTCTGAAAAAAAATGGCTCAAATATTTCTAGATTTCACCATAACACGCATTAGTTTCATACCCAAAGGTACCTATGAAAAGAAGTATAAAGCACAGTGGTCTTGAAAAGTCATGGTCAGTTTTACGTAACACAGCAATGAAGTGCCCCAACTCATTTTCCTGTTATGTTCTAGAGGATCTCAAGCCATTTCTACAGAGAGTGAGAAGTAGGTATTAGGAAAACAAGGTGGTGTGGAACAGGAAATAATTTTAATCTGGAGAACACACACAGTCTTGTGCTTTTGATGTTATTTGTAATGAACTTGTAATGAGCTCTTCTGCATGAGGAACACTCAAGTAGGGTGAAGTGTTACATATACAGCATGAAGTACACGTGAAATCTCAGGGGAACAACTTCACAGTTGGTCCCCTTTCTGCCATTTTTGTACTATCACTTGGGAGTTCCATCATCAATCATTTTATATTGTGCTCTGGTAAATGCTTTTACAAAAGTTTTTTCTTCTATCAAGACTACCGTGAGCTATATTGAGAAGTGCTCCTGCCAAATATCTGCCCATATTGAAGTAACTGCTGAAAATACAGACACAGTAGGCTACAGTGTAGTATGTAAAATATCTCACCAATATATCATCTGTCTATCACATAAACACTAGGAGAAATATGCTGAGAACCTAATATATTATCTGTCTATCATACAAACACTAGGAGAAATATCCAGCAGCATCCCTCTTGTCTTTATTCTCCATTCATGCTATTGAAGTCTTGCTTTTTTGACTGGTGTTACTGAAATGGCAGAAAAGATCTTATTGCCACAACATAATGATATCCTTTTGGGTTAAACTGTATTTCTGAAATCCCATAGAGAGCCTTCCCTCCCATTGAATAACTGACCACCCCACTTTCCAGGAAGATATTCTCAATGGATAACAGAGTATGTCCATGTGCTGTGCATATCCTCTCAAATAAGGAAAACTCTTGCCAAAGAAGAATGGATGCAAAGTGACCATCATGCACACCCCCAAAACCTCTAGATTCTCACATCCACGTGGTCAGCAGCAAGAGGTAAGCTACCCTCCCTTTCTGACTTGCATTTCATGCTGTATTTGGCACACTCTGAAGAATAATTTCAAGCTGGCAGAGCCATTTGAGTATGAATCCTAGCTGGAATGAGTTTTCATACTTCTCCCACAGACCATCCAAGAGTCCTTTGGCAGAGTCTGGCCTCTGTTCACAAATGGGGATGTGTCCATTGTTACCAGCATAACAGGGTGTATGGCTGCACTTCTGTCTGGACATAATTGCTGCAGAAATTTGTATGAAACAGACAATGGATGTTATTGTTTAAATGCTGGTTCAGTGTGACTCACCAGAGGCAACTTGCTGTTTTCATTTATCCTATTAAAGCCTGCTTGTCCAAAGGGTGGCCTTTTTTCCAGCTCCAGTGTAACTGTTTCTCAGACAGCTTCAGTAGGGGTGTTTTCTACTTTTGTTTCCCCCTTTTTCATAATGTGAGAAGACCATAGCCCTTACTTTTACAGTCCTCTGGAATAAACACAATAGGAGCTACATCGCTTTCTTTGGAAAACTGTAACACTCCTTGCTGAAGTAGTGCTCCTAAAGGATTAAAAAAAAATAGTCATGCCATTTCTTGGATGGAGTGAACTCTCCTCTCCTCTCCCTCTCCTCTCCTTGTTTGTCCACTTACTACAAGAAATTAACCTGATGGACACAGGTGAGTGAGTGTAAATACTTGTTTCTGCCAGCTGACAGGTAGGTAGCAGCATCAATCATGTGTTTGTTGGCTGAGACAACAAAATACCCAGGACTTCTTCCCCTCTGCTTAGGTTCTACAAGTCAAATTTGAAGCAGATTGTTAGAGCTATATGGAGCACTTTCACTGTGGTTCTCCAGCTCATGCCCTATAAATGGTAGGTAAATACAAATTAAACACTTCAGTAATTTCAGAATTCATTTGAAAAGAATGTACTTGAAGACGCAGTGCTTACTTCTTGCATGAACCCTACAAAAATTGAATGTGCTTCAGTACTTAGAAGCATTTTTCAAAACAATGCATTTGCATTTCAGTGAAAATGTTTCAGTGTCAAGTGTTGTAATAGTGTTGAGTGCTTCTCCTTTCTCTTTGATAAGTTCAGATTTGTTAGTCAATACTGGAATTTCATTATTCTCTAAAATATTGGACCAGTTTTTTCTGATTAAATGCTAAACTGAAAGGTGTTTTTACTTTCTTCTGTTGCATCTTAGTTCTGGGACTATATGTTATTTAAATGTTGCATTAAGACCAGAAGAATTATTCTAGCCCCATCATTAATTCCACAGAATATTTAAATTATTGAAGTATTTCACATATTAATGAGTATGTAAGGGTTTTTAATGCTGCATAAATTATTGCACATTTAGTCATACTTTATAACCCTGCTGTTATAATATGTGAACAAAGAAAGGACAATATATGTAACAAATATACATGTTACATCTAAAATAATATTACAGCTAATGATACAGCAAAATTACATATATTGCTGATCAGTAAGCCTCGAGAGGTTTTTGTTAATTTTAAGCTCTTAGTTTTTTCATAGCTGTGAATACTGAAACTGACTTACAAAACATATATGTGCTTCAGTATTCCCAGAGCAGGAAGCATTTGAAGAACAAATTATCTGATATTTTTTTGAAAAGTGTTACTGTTAACCTAACTTTACAATAAAACCTCTCGTACCCAGGGTGAGACTGATCTCACTTTCAGGTGGCTAAATCTAATTGAGAACTTGACTTCCTTCAGTGCTAAATAAGTAAGAACAAGCCTCTTTTAAAGTTTTTGCTCTTTTGCACAGGAATAGCATAGAAATCCTGACATGTAACCACCCTGTAGCAGTGTGGGCCTTGCTTCCAGTTGCCTCCAGATAGGCAGAGGTCTCCAGCAGAACCTGTATCACATTGTGAGACCCAGGAAAACCCTGGATAACCCAGAGAGTCTCAAATGGCATTAGCTACATGTGTATGAGCACCTGAATCTAGCCCCAGACATGCACACTGTAATGAAATGCCCTAGAAATACCTTCTTCTGTCACCTCATATGAATAGAAACAAGACAACATGAGCAAGATTCAGTACCCAGAGAGCCCACATCACTGACAAACATGATGCAGGACATAGGGGATGCCTGTGCCCACTGAAATAAAAGCTGCTATGAGCCATATTATTCTGTGGCATCTCCCACGCCTCAGAAAAGATATATTTAGAGCATTTGACTGACACCAGCAAGAGAAGCTAGTGATTTGGGCACAGAAAAAGGGTTTCAGCGGCAGCACTCCACTTCCACAGGGTGGCCTTTGGCCCCAAATAACAAAGTTTAAGGCACTGGGTTTTCTAGTAGACTAGCCCATGTGTCATGGAGACCAGCTCAGGTGCAAAAACCTTTCCTAACAATCGTAAAAGGGCCTTGTAAGCCAAGTCACTGCATGAATAGTACTTCCAGAACCACACTTTTAAGCCTTTGTATTATTCAATTATTTGTGGAATTACAGCAATGAGGTTGCAAACCTGCATATTTAGCAAATTGCTTTAACCCATCATGTGCAAAATGAAAACAATGCCATTTCCTTATCTCAGAAGCACTGTGAGAAACAGTACAATAAAAAGTGTGAGGAAATATGGTAACAAGGCTCTTCTAAGTAGCACAGAGAAACTTGCTTTTGTTACTTCTGAGTGCTAAAGAAGTTGATAACAGCACACATTTCTCATGTTAACCACAAACTGCAATAAAAAGAATGAGGTGAAATCTTAAACAAGAAGTTAAATCTAGTAGTTCCTTTAGGCCTAAACAATCTGTGAACATAATAACATTATTTGAAAAAAAAAAAAAGATAAAAAAAGTAATTTATATGGGGAATTGGTAGGCAGCTTTTAGGTGTAAATTTTTTTCAGACTTGAGCTGCATGGGTTTTCCTCTGATGTTCATTTAAATGAAATGTCCTGTGCTCAGAACAAGTGCACCATAAGTATCTTGAGACACATTTCAAACAATCTCACAGCACATGTAACTCTTCCTCTAAAGTGCTTGGATAACATGGAAATTATTACCAAAGAAACACCTGTAAAAATAGCAGTCCAGCTTCTTAGACAAGCTGAATTTTAAACCTTTATTGTGATGTAAATTTGAGCCACACTGTAAGTAGTTCTGAGAAATGTTAGCCTTAGCGTATCAAAATTGTTTAAAATGAACAGTCATTTTGCCTTTCATTTTTCAGCTATAATTGCCTCTAGAGCTGTTGCAAATTTTCTGGTTGATGGTTCATGGATCAAAATTAACTACTTACTTGCTGAAATGTGGTCAAAAGGCTGAAGAATCTTTGGATATTTGAGCAGGGCAAATTGTAAAGTAGCTGTAGCAGTGTTATTTGTGTCAGAGGACAGTCTTTATTGGGACAAGCCACAGGACCAGGAGACACATTCTTGGTCATTATCACACTTACTACAACCAAACACGTCACCCTCATCCATCTCTGAAGTCAGACATGATCCATCTTAAATTAGGCATTTTCTCCTTTGTACTCCCAGAAGCTGATTACAGAGTATCACTGATTGGGTTTTTTCTTCTAGTGCCCACTCCCAATTCACTAAAGATCACTCAGTCTTTTGGTCTGATGGTCTGAAATTCTATTGCTCACAATTCAAGGCAATGTAGAAAGAGTGGAGGGGAAACCAAAAAAAAGAGGGATTGGCTAAAGGATTTTAATATGTTTTAGAGTGCCAAGGTGGGATGTCTGCAAAAATATCTCACATGGCCAGATTAATTTGTGACACAGATTATCAACTTTGTTGATAATTGAGTTTCATTTGATTTCTAATGGAGGTCGATCTTTTTGACTTATCAGTGACAATCGAGGTGAGGCTGCGTGGGACGGTTTGACTGGGCAGGTTGTGTGTGTGCTATCCAGCATCAGCCAGCAAGCTGGGGACAGAGCAAGCCCCTGAGAGGGGGAGCACTATCCCAGGCCATGGGAGGTGTACAGTAGTTGTGATGTTTGCTCCAGACAGGCAAACACAGATGGAAAGAAATAACAGTTTTTCCTCAGCTCCAGGCATAAGACCCCTGAGCCTCAGGAATTTCAGAGAGGGTCCACTGAGGTGGATCTGCAGGAGCAGCAAATGAGATAAGAATTGTTTTGATCATTCTTTTCTCTGCTCCTCTCACTGCTTCT
The DNA here is from genome assembly GCF_022539315.1 of Serinus canaria. Lineage (NCBI taxonomy): Eukaryota > Metazoa > Chordata > Aves > Passeriformes > Fringillidae > Serinus > Serinus canaria. The sequence goes on along the minus strand of NC_066313.1, from coordinate 82,266,736 downwards.
CTCAGGTTCAGAGAATGTGAATCCCACACTGGACAGGAGCCAGAGGCTCTGTCCACAGGGATGCCCTGGGAAGCTAACTTTCCCTGCCCCCGAGAACTTGGGTTTACATTTCTGACTCACAGCAAGGAAAAAGCTGTGTTTGTCCCACTACTATTCACACATTAAAAATTAAACTATGGAACATCAGTTAAACTAAGAAATTGTTTGTAGGTCAGGCTTTTACAGAAGTTTTCGCTTTTTTCCTTCAACCTCCACTGTCCCCCTATGCCCATTCTGCTTTCTTTACCTGGTGCAAGCAGGAACAGGAAGAGATCAGGGCACAACCTTCTGTCCTTCTTCTCCTTACATAATCATATGAAGATTTCTGACATATATACATATATATTTGTACATATTGTTAGTTCCTGTTCCAAAAGAAATGGGTAGCCAATCAGAGGGAGTTCTGAGTTCATGTGGGTACAATGTATTCAAAAATAACACAAAAAATAATCTCAAAACAGTGTGAAAAGAGGTGGGAAAAAGTATCAATGGAACTGGAAGCCTGTGCCCATGAAGGTAGGGGCTTCCTCTTCTTGGGAAATGGATGTCTGATCCTGCCAGAAGTCAATTATTATCATCTACAGCAGGGACAATTTCAAGTCTAATTCTTAAGAAACAGTCTTTTTCAGTATTTTTTTTTTTCTCTCCTTTGTCCCGATAATTCCGCTTCATTCAACTTTGCTAACCTTGGATTTTCTTTTGTTGCCATCAAGGATTTCCTATGACTGTCAGACAAAGTGCTTTATTTAAGTACAAATAAATTAACCCACTTCATTGCCTGTCTTGAAAAATCTGTTATCAATAAAAAGCTATTGAAGCAGACTAAGTGCTCTACCTTTGGTATTCAACTTCTTATAAGCCTTTATATCTGTGTTGTTTTTCTTTAAAATCTCTTTCAAGGGCTTATAAAATGGTAGTTCAAAAGAAGATATCTCTGCTACCTTGAATAACTGACTTTTTTCTACACTTCTACTTCCTACCAGTCTCCAGGTATGAAAATACTCCTAAAAGAAAAGATTCAGGCAAAAAAAAAAAAAAAAAAAAAAAAAAAAAAAGGAAGACTCACACATTGATTTTGCCAGCAATGTTTTCACAGTCTGTGACAGAGATTGACAAAAATATCCAGTATTACATGCTTTGTAATGCAAGCCAAAATAATCATTGCTGATAACCTTAAACAAGGTCATTTAAACTATTGTTCTATCCTAAACTACTGTTCTATCTTTTTCAAGAATTTAAAAATAGTTTGGAAAAGTCTACCCTATTTTTTTTCTTTCTAAGGAGGTTTTGCAAGGATTATTCTCATAAAGCTTGGAAAATTATAAACTTCCCCATGAGCCTGAACCCTATCATTTTGTTCATCCTTCTGTTCACAAATGTAGCTTTGCAACTCTGTTTTTAATTCTCATAGAGCCACAGACAGGTCTGGATTTGAAAAAAACCTTCAAGACCATCTAGTCTCAACCTCCCTGCCATAGACAGGGACACTTCTACTAGAGCAGCTTGCAGAAAGGGCTGACCTCTCAAGCCTGTCCTGGTCTCTCTGGATGGCATCCCTCCCTCTCCATGTGCTGATCGCACCACACAGCTTGGTGGTGCCAGCAAACTTGCTGATGGTGCTCTCAGTCCCCCTGCCAATGTCACTGACAAAGATTTTAAACGGAGCTGGTCCCAAAACCTACCCTGGAGGGCACTGCTCGTCACTGGCCTCCATCTGGACATTGAACAGTTGACTGCAAGTCTTTAAATGTAAGCATCCTGCCAATTCCTTGTCCTCCAAGTAGTCTATTATCTGGCTCAGTCTTTCCTTTTTGATGCTTCCCTTGCAGGCTCAGTGTATTTCCTCTCCAAACTTCTGGGCATATGTTGACAATAGTTTTTAAATGGTCACAATCTGAGAGGAACTATTCTGAAATGCAATTCAGTTGATTGTTAATAGTAGTCATCAGAATACTTTGTAATTATTCCTGTGAGAATACTTTTATAGATTACATGAAAGGATGATTGCAGAGGAAAATAATGGCTGTCTTGAGCGCCTGTTATTTATCTGGAAAACATTTTTTAATAAAGGAAAAGTTTCTGGCATACATTATGTAAATGTTGCATTGTTTCAAGTCCTTGTTCTTAGCTTCTCTTCCATCCAATTTTCTAAAATACTTGCCTTTGTTTTTGAGTGCCACTACATCTAGAAATGTAGAACTATAGCAATTTGTGACAACTAGCTCTACTGGAGAAAGCATGACCATGTGATCTGGGAACTTTTCCCCCACCAGCAGGATCAGGGAGAGAACTGGAAGGGTAAAAGATAGAAAATTAGTGAGTTGAGACAAAGACAGCTTAATAGGGAAAGCAAAAGCTATGCACAGAATCAAAGCAAAAGAAGGAATTAATTCACTGCTTCCCATGGGCAGGCAGGTGTTCAGCCATCTTCAGGAGAGCAGGGACTCATGCCATGTAATGCTTACTTGGGAAGACAAACACTATCATTCTAAACAACCCCACCCCCCTTCATCCTTCTTCTTCCCAGTTTATACACTGGGAATGATTTTGCATGGTATAGAATATGCTTTTGGTCAGTATGGTCACTTGTCCATCTGTGTCTTCCTCATATCCCCCATGCACGCCCAACTTCCTTGTCACCCTGGCAGTAGGAAAAGCAGAAAAGGCTTTGGCTCTCTGAAGGTCCTGCTCAGCAATAACAAAACCATCTCTTTATTATGAACCCTGTGTTCAGCAAAAATCCAAAACACAGACCTACATCAGCCACTGTGAAGAAAGCTAACGCTACGCCAGCCCAAACCAGCACCCCCATGAACATACATTTCCACACAATGCCCTAGCACTGACGTGAGTGTTGGGCAGTAAAATGAGTCAGTGAGCTGGTACAGAAAGTTTTCAAATATGTTTTTTCTTACTCGACCTAAAGCTAAAAAACGAAAATATGCATTGCCCATTTTGTTCTTGCAACATGACCTAATAACAGTTCTTTTTTTTTCAGAAAGGCTCTAGAATAATGGCATAATCCTAAAAGGACTCCATAGCACTTCATGTCTATTATTGTCTGACTAAGGAGTGAGGAATTTAACGACATGCCACGCATATTAAGCCAGTAGGAAGTTCCCTGTAATGTTCTGTGTTATTCTTCCATCTACTTTCCTTCAGCTTAAAGGAAGCTCATTATTTTCTCCTTCTGTACAGAGATATGTCTATTTCTGTCAAAATTTACCATCTCTTCCTTACATAACTGATTGCATTTGGGTACTGGGATTCACTAGAATTAAAAACTACAAGAGAAATATGATATTTCTCCTGATATGAAAGAATTGGCTTGCAGTCACCATTTCTACCCTGGGAAATGTTATTACTGAATAAATTAGGTTTGCTGCTGGCAGCAAAGAACTCAGCATTCCTCAGGGCTAAATGTACTGCTCAAAAGAGCCTTACTTTTCCTGAAAACATGGGGATTTTCCAGGTACACAGGAATCTCCTTCAGTTTCTCCTCCTTTGCTCACTGTAAACTGAACAAACAATAAAATCATAGAGAGGTTTGGGTTGGAAGGAACCCAAAGCCAGATCTGTGTCAGTGTGCATGTGCTTGAATGTGGCGGGGGAGTCAAGACCTGTCCTTAGGAAAGTGTGACCCTGCTCTGGTCTAGGGCAATTCCTCTGACTCCTGCAAGAGACCAGGCAAACACTAATAAGTTCTGCAGCCTTGGAGAAATGGTGTCCCCGTGCCCTAGTTTCACCCAAGGACAAGGTTAATTTTTTAAGTGGCCAGAGAGGGTGGAGCCTGGAGCTGTGTGGGCACGGCCAAGATCTCTCACTGTTCCATCCCATCTGATGCCATGGCCGGGGGGCAGGGCAAGGAGGCTCTCTCTCACTTCCCAGAAGGGAGGCTGGTCCTGACTGGAAGTTCTATCCCCCACTGTTCTGTCATAATCAGAGATCACTCCCTTACTAGCCTGATGCAGAACAGACCTTCCCCTACCTCTAAACAAAGATAAAATTCCCATCAGAAAGGAGAAATCTCTTCTTTAAATGAGTGAACTATGCCCTATGAACACTTTTTTTCAACAAGGGGATAAAAAGTGTGTTCAAGCTCCTCAAGGTGTGGCACTGACTACACTACACTGACTATTGATTCTAACTTGTTTTATGAGCTTTTCAAAGACATGCATAGCTGGGTGACAGAATTTTTTGATGGCATTTATTTATACAGGGTAGTAAAGTCTAGGTCTAATTGCAAGAAATTGTTGGAAGACCTTGAGACCAAGTACCTGAGAGTTAGAAAAAAACCGCAAAAATTTAACCTACCAAACTCACAACAACGTAGTAAGGACAGATTAATTTACAAATAAAATTACAGAACTTCACAAATAAAATTACAGAATCAGAGCAGACCATTACTCTGTGGAGGATTAATCTAAATCTGTATTTAAATATAGTGTGAATAATCCAGTTCAATGGAAATGTTATCATCTGAGTCTGTGGATAATTATCCTCTGAAGAGTTTTGTACTTGCTCTCTGGATATGCCTGCTTTCAGCTCCAGGTCATGAGATTTTTTTTCCCCTTGTTTGCCTGTGTTGTCAAATATTTCTTTTCCACTTAGCAGTTACCAAGTGACTGCTTTGTGAGGCTCTTGCTTAGGTGATGGCAAGACCTGAACCCATTAGCCATGGGGCTCCTGCCTGTTCTTGACAGCACTTAGGGCATCTCTTGGACCCCTGCAATGGCCCCTTTGCCTGGCCCCAGGAAACTGAGTCACTAGTAGGAGCAGAGCAAAGACCCAGCTGAGCAGAGGCAAAGAGGAGAAGCAGGAGGAAGTGCAACTGCAAGAGGCTTTGTCTGGTGAAGGAACCCATACTGCATTTTTTGCCTCAGACACCACTGTCCCCCTATGGTTGTTCTGCTTTCTTCACCTGCTGCAAGCCCAGGCAGGAATTGGGAGAGATCACAGTACCCTGCATCTTCTCATTTTTTCTTCAGGCACACAGGGATTTCTGACACTTTCCAGTAGGTTGTCAATGGCCCAAGCATAAGGAAACACATTCAGTACCAGCATGTTCCCTGTATAATGGTCTGGCAGACAGCTCTAAGCTCTCCAGCAGCTGTGGGAAAAGAGTTTTTCTCAATATCTGCATGAAACCTTCCTCAAAATACAGTTTCCAATTCATGGGCCTTTGGTCAGTCTTTTCCAGAAACCGTTCTGGGAGTTTTTCCTTATTGTTCCTAGGCATTTTTTTTATTTTCTGAAATTTGGTATTTTATTTGGGTTCACTTTGTTGAAGTGATTCCTTGGCACCAGAAATACGGTTTTAACCAAGAAAAGTCTCACAAACAGACAGAAATACTTGACAGATTCTGAGAAATAGAATAAAAGCTTCTTTTAACATTTGCAATTTTATTTTCTTTTTCCTGTTACAGTTTTTCCAATTGTTAATAGCCAAACCCATAAATCTGATAGTAGTGTATACATCCAGGAATGAAGAGAAAATCACAAAGCAGAAGTCTGGTTCTGAATCACTTATTTAATATCTCTGACATTTCCCTAATAACAATTTCATGTTTTGACAGGTCTAAAATAGACATATTAATGAATAGGGAGAACTGAGACCATCCTGAATTGGCAACATGCCATGTACCTCATGATGGTTGTGATCTTCCAATTTGTATACAATCTGTAACATGAGGCTTGATAATTCCTCCCCTTTCTAAACTGCAGCCTGAAAATCAGACTGTAACAAAATCTAAATTGATCAATGCAAAATCTTTTTTTCTTTTGGGTCAAAACCAATTTTCCCAACAGTTCTGTGCCTGAAATCTCAAAATAAGGAGACATAAATAGGAAATTAAAAAATTGCCTTAAAACTCACAGAAACTTTTTTAAAGCTAGGTTTTCTTTTCCATTTTGAGTCAGACATTTAATCAGTCTCAAAAAGTGAGGACTGCAATCAAACATCAGTTCTGTACAACACTGCTCTTTGAGAAGCTAAAGATCCAAACCCAGCTTGGCATCTCATGTCTGTTTCAGGGCCCTTATCGGTGACTTTCAGATGTATTAGAATGCTGGCCTTGGTTGATCTTGGCAGAGAAACAGCAGTTAAATACTTAGTCATTATGATTGTGATGAGGAATTGTAATCCAAGCAAATAATACAACAGAAATAAACAGAAGAGAAAATAAAAAAGGTGAAAGATACAAGGAGTTTGTTTAATGATAATGGCTGTGAATTGCTGAGGTCCATCCAAAAGAGCGCAGAGCAGCGGTGCTGCAGAGTATTTGGCAAGCCAGCAGAGGAAGATAAAAATAAATGAGACTTAAAATAGATAAATGTAAAGTAGCATATTTATGGAGAAAAAATAATTGGCAGAGATAGAAAACTGGAAATTACTGTTTAGAAAAGCAGTAATGGAGAAAACCAATCCCAGAGCTATAATAAATATATTAAAAAGGAGCTCACAGTGGATTTTCATTGCAATGTAAATAAGTGCCAATCTGTGCTGCAAATAATTGAAAAGGATCCCTCCTAAAACAAAAGAGGTAATCATAATTCTGCTCAGCCCTCTCTGACTGGAAGCTACTCTTAACAGTTTCATTTTATATCTGTTAGACCCTTGAGTGTATCATATAGACTAACAGAACTGTTGTTGTCTTTAAAAAGACAGACTAGTGTCATATCTATGTATATATTTATGCATTTATATACTCAATAAGTTGGCAGAAGAAAAAGGTACAATTGCAAGCACTTCTTTGGCAACATCACAGATGCCTGTGACAGACTCATTTTGAGGGACAGGGATATTTCTTTGCTGCAAAACACGGTACTAAATCATTGTTTAACATAACAACCTGTAGTAGACAGTCAAGGAACTAGTGATGTTTAGGCTTTCTGTCAGTAGCTCTCCTTCACTATCCTGATAAACTGAGTTGAGCTAGTCATTCAAAGACATAGTTAGGAGAACACTTTGCTATTCGGTTTCACTGGTGTGATTAGAAGGCAAAGATATTCACGGTAAGCTCCAAAGATTTCATGCATTCCCTGTGGTATCTAAGACTGGGATGACATGCTGAGTAATCATGATGAGCAGTCCTGCCAAAAGCATTTGTGAGACACACTTCAAAGAAAAGCATCCTGAGGTCAAAATATTATTTCACCTTGGATGGAGTATCAGTGTGAGTACAGAGATTCACAGGTGAGGACCCAAGGTCTCTTCTCTTTGCTTTTTCTATACTATACAGTCTGATCACAAAATATTTTTGGGGTCTGTTCCCAGGAGGTTGCTTCCCAGTGAAAGTCCTTATTGCTCTGAGGATGCCATCCCCAATACTGACTTTTTCTGGGGTCCTATATGTACAGCTGTTCCTTGCTGATGCTTTGTTTGAAAGAAGGTGGAATGCTGTGACAAGAGAAGGGAGTGAGGATGAGTGCAAGCAGTTCTTTCCCTTACCTTTGTAAGCAAAGGCCTTGTGGAGGCAGCACCAGCTGGAGACGTGGGCGTAGGGAGAAGAGAGAGGGAGAGGTGCTGTGCATAGTGAAGCTTCAGCAGGTGGTATGGCACAGGTATGGGAACAGCAGTGCTGCCAACAGTGTGAGATACATGAATCCCCGTTATCGTCTCATGCATTTATAACTCTCAGTATAAAATTCTGAGTATAAATTCCCCATGCCAAAATCAATACCAAAATCACATGCATTTACTTATATGTAAAATCTTTGAAAATATACATCAACAAGCATAACTGGACCCACCATCCCCCACTGAACATGGAATATATAAAGCCATGACAGCCCAGGTTTAATTCACCAGGTCTTGGTTGCCATCCCTAACTCTCCCATCCCAGATTAGACCATAAGCATATTACAGCAAAAATGTGACACTTTCTCCCCTCTGTAAGAAATTACAGTGGAATCTCATGCAAAGGCTTTTCCAAAAGCAACGTTTGGGCAGCTACACCAAACACTCTGAAACTGGAATTTCTTGGAGTAAGACATTTTAAAAAAAACACAAGCACACTGTAAAGTCATCTAAGCAACTATATATTTATATCTCATCCCACTGAACTTGTGTCCTAGGGTGACATTATCATGCTTGTATCCCCATTTGTGTGTTCTGTTTATGCTGGATATTATGTTCTGTGCCTTCAAGACTGGCTCTGAAGAGTGAATGTTTTGTTTTGGTTTCTTATCAACCGTTCCCCCACAGCTGGTGGGACACACAGACGGGGCAGTACCTCGTGCTGCTTTTTGCTTTTTGCCTGGCTTTTCACTCTGCTCTCGCTCTTGTTTCTGCTTTACTCCTGCTTTGCTCTTACATTTTGCTTCTGCTCATTAGTTAGGTTAGCTAAGCAGTCTGAATTTTTCCATGGACTGTTCTTCCTTTCCCTTTTTTGGACCTACCTGAACCTGCTCTGGACTGGGACCTGGGAAACACCGAGAGTTTGCACCTTGTGGCTGCAGCAGCTGCCCCAGCACTGGAGGGACTGTTAACAGAGCAACCACCCCCAGGAGAGACTTTCTAAATTTGTCATCTTTTTCAGAGCAGTGAAAGAGTGGTGTCATCTGGTATTGTTCATTTTGTGTGCTAGGGTGCTGTGCCTGTTAAATAAACAGGTTCTTTCCACTTCTCTCCGAGGAATCCTTCCCGAACCGGTTGGGGGGAGGGGCCATGTGGGTTTGCTTTCTAGAGGGACCCCCTTTTAGAGGTTTTCTCCCACATTTGCCCTAAACCGAGACAACTTCCTATTAAAAGGATAATTTCTATGCTTTGGTTAATCCAGTCAGTGTCTGTAGATTAAAAGAAAAACATTGCATGGAGAGTAAATGAAATCTACAGCTTAAGAAGGATGAGGCATAAAATATAAGAAGCTGGAATTTTCTCCATTGCTGTTAAAATATGTAGATATTTCTGGTTGATTTATCTAGATCCTATCATATTGCTCTCCTGCTTGTTCTACGAAAAAAATCTATTCAATAAAAGTAAAGCAGATATAGAATAAATATTCTTCTAAGAGCTACATGACTATAAAGTCTATTTCTGTAAAAGTATGAAATATCACTGCAGTGCTAATGCAATTATTAGATAGACATCTCGTGACTTTATCTCAAAGGTCACTTCATCTTCTAGAATGCATTTATCATTTTCTATTAATATTTAATGCATGAAGTCACAGATATTCCACTCTCAGTTATGACATCTACAGTTTGAGCTTCAGTTTTTCCCCCCACAGTTTTAACTCTCTTTTCCTTGCATTATTTTTTTAACATAATAGGTCTGCAATGGGAAGCAGAAGCAGTATAAGAACAATCTCTGTCAAGTGAGGGGTTTTGTTCTTTTTGTATCTCTTCTTCTTCACTGTGGAGTATCTATCTGTTGTGTCTCACCTTCCTTGCAAACATTTCCAGAAGTGTCATAAAACACTTAAGTAGGCAAAAGCACAGCATTCTTGCCATCAAGATGTCAAAGAGGCAAGCAAACTTGGCTCAAAGGGATGTGTAGGCAAGGATTTAACTGAGATGCAGAGGTCTGATGGCAAGTGGACAGACAAAATCACTTTTGTCCAAGGTCTCAGTCAAGTACCTGCACTCCAGAGAGAGCAGGAGTTCAAACGCATCTCAGCCATTTAGTGTGAGGATAGCTCAGACTGTCTTTTCAAGACAGATGCCTGCTCCACATTGTACCCTCGGTGGGGAATCTCTGATCATCTTGCTTTAAACTCCAATTTTTATCTTGAGAGTCAACAGCAGTGGTCGTTTTTTTGAGCCTGGATCTTCCCAGGAATTCAAATGTTTGGGAAGATCCAGGCTCATAAAAATAACTATTGTCATCACCATTACCAGTGGATCTTTATTACTTCATTTTTACAAATCTTGTTTCCAAAACACCCCTTTAGGTTCATGAGTTGTTTCTTTTCCTGCATTTGTTAGTGCTTGCTGTAGTTCTGACATAAAGATGGGCTAACTGCAGAATGTCCACAGTGACAGCATCTTCTCTAAGCCAGTCACCCTCACATCTCTTTAGAGTTAGTGATATGAAATAGGGCCCTGCTGGGGTGGGGTGTATCTGCCTTTACACATCTGCTTGAGAAGGAGAGCAATGACAGTGCAGAAGCACCCATTTCCCTCCATTGCCTGAAACAGCAGCCTAACAAGTCAGGTAGGTGGACACACAACCATTTGGTCAGATCAGGTCACTTCACTGTGTGCTCCTGGATGCTTTGTACAGACATAAGCACAGCACTAGGACCAATACTTTATAAAAATTGAGACTCAGAAAGCAGAAAAAATGTTAACAGTTCTTCCTAGGAGCATGCACACTTAAGGTTTGCTCACAGGGCTCCATATGACTGAGTTGTGCTGCTTTGTGTAGGTGATGACATTTTCAGTGTCAGGAGAGCATCCATATCAGATGACAAATGATATGTTGTGAATATGTAATAACTCAAGGCTTGTGATTGTGTGAATTTAGCCTTTGTTAAACAAAACTTGCAGGCTGCTATAACAATGACATATGTCAACTACTAAAATTAGGATTTGCATTTTATTTTTGCTGTTTTCCTCCTCTGTTTTGTGTCTTCCCTGAAAAAGCATATCCAATGTTTATTCCTTCTTAGAGTATATTTGATTTATTATTTTATCAGAGGCTGATTTTTAATCTGTTTTCTTTTTGTCAAGCCTTATAGTGGCCACAGGAGAATTGTGAGGAAACCCCAATCAGTATGTTCCTGAAAGCTTAAACATTATATTTAACATTATTAATATTCTGAATAAAAAATACATCCCTTGCCTTCAGAATAAAGAGTTATTTTCAAAAGGATATGAACATGTGGGGAAAAAAAAAGAGTGTACATTTCAGAATGAAGCTTTTTACTGTGCTTAAGAAAAATAGGTATTTTCTGTGTCAAGCTTTGGGTTAAGGCATAGATGTTCCGTATTTCAGATCCATAAGAAACTTTGGGTTATTATTTTCAAAATGCAATTCCCTTCTTCCAAATTTAAGTTCCTATCTGTTATTTCTGTTATGTGTGAGATGAATATTCCCCTTTGAAAATAGCACTTGTAACAGTGAATGGAATTTTAAGCAAAGCCATCTCAATTTTGATACTTTAAAATTTCTGAATGTATTTATGAAATACAACAATACTGTGCTGTATGTTTTGTAATTTCCTTTTTGGAACAGAATAATGGAAATAATATTATAATAACATAGCAATTAACTCTTCATTGTAGCTAATTATACTGGAACCAGTTGTGTTTCTCATGATATTCTGGCCTAACTCTGAATTCTTTAGTTTTTAAAATGAATAATGGTTCCTATAACCTTTTTTTATACAGAGATGTCTGATTCTTCTGAAAAATTATCATAAATTGACAAAGAAATAATAATTAATTTCTAGATCTACCAAAGAGGAATTCTTTCCGAACATCTCCAGTATACTGGTCAGCTTGTCTAGTCAGTTAATAAATCATATTTGCAGTCTGAGGGGTGCTAGAGATGCAACAGGGATGCATGAGTGGATGTCCTGGTGCAATTAGGTTTTTCTTCTCTTGTGCAAAAATTGCAAAGCCAGGATGTGTCACAGAATGTAGTTGCTTTAAAGCTCTGTACTTTCAGAACTGCATGCTCCCCTAAGTGTGTATTACCAAGCATCTGGCCATTGAAATGTGTTTGATGTGACTGTCCAATAGATTAGGTGTTTAAACTTCCTAAGAAAAATTACCTTTGGTGTTGCATAATTAAGATAATGCATAACCTTAGAAAGACACTAGCCCAGGATTTTCATGATCACAAACCATTTTTCTGATACCAACTCAGACCCATTTGTATTACTGACTACTTCAACCTTGTCCTTGAAATTGTAAACTTTTTCTAGCAGAACCTGTCTCTGTGTTTATTTACATAGTATGAAGAACTATCTCTTATCTCCACTGATAATATTAAATATTAATACCTAATTTCAACCATCCAAGAACTAGCTGACCTCTTGTTATGGTGCTAAGAGCCTTTTTGTAATCAGTGGAGAGAGCTGATGCCTGCAAGGGGAAGTTTCCTTATTTAAGTTTGTGAGAAATTGCCCTCTGAATGTGTCTCCACTGACTGTGAAAGGAGGCAAAGACTGATTAAAACTATGTGGGGTGCACTGACCAATGAATTTCATGGGGATTTTCCACTCTTAGGAGCTCACTACAAATTCAGAGCCAGGCTTACTGGTGATTGAGAGAAAAGTCAGACACAGCACAGCTTGTCAGTCACTAGAGAACTTTCTTGATTCCCTACTGGTCATGTCCATACTGCAGATACAGGCTCAAATGACCTCAAGGAGTCTTCTCATTACCTGGAGTCCAGAGAGATTAATTGCCTGTCCTCCACAAGAGCACACTAAACAGAGCTCAGGTTTCACTACTGATGAACATTACTTCTCCACCTAATATTTCTGTCACCACTGCAGGAAAGTTTTGTAATTGTTTAACTGTAGTTGGCACAAGGAATAATTACTATATGCAAAGATGGCTAAACTAAAGAAGTGAAAGTTTGCTAGTGAAAACTGAACTGAAGATGAGTGCAGGTAAGGCAGGAAAAGCAGCTACTGGGGTCAAAAGGCTATCACTAGACACAGAGAAAGAGCTGGAAAATTTTTACAAGTTGACAAGAATGAAAAGCCTGTGGCCACTGTGAACTTTTTGATCCTTTGAACTGAAAGAAGCAGAATCTGTGGGAGGCTTGATGTACATCAGGTACCTGAGAGCCCAAGGAAATTTGGTGAAGTATTTGTTTAGGAATACTAAAAATCACTGCTTTCTTTTGCACAGTAGAGTATGTTTCCAGGGGAGCTTTTCTATTAGAGGACAGGCTGTCTTCATCTCAGCTGCTGACTGCTCAACTGCTTGCTACCCAGATTTATCACTTTGGCAACTGTGTGCCTGCTAAGAGTTACCCAAGCATTGGCTATGTGCTCATGGTTCCCATTTTCCCTTCCCTCATTTAATTTAAAAAACCCCTTGAAATAACTTAGATCAGCTGGTTAAGGTGATTTTTTTCTGTCTTTTGGTGAGATGTATGGGCCTGGTCTTTTATTAAAAGCTTCCATGACATGCACTGGCAGCGGCCCAAATGCAGTTTTGTGTTTAGCCCTTCAGTTCTCAGGGTCTATTTTAGCATCCCCAAAAGCTTTCAAACCAATGAGCCAAAGTCCACGAGTCATGGTTCAGGTATCTGCAGCTTGACTCTCTCCCAAGAAAGATGTACATCATGGAGAGGGAGATTGCTACACAAAGAATTTATTGGATTGTGTGATTGGCAGAAATTATAAGAATCATACAGCTCTCTTCACTCATTCTGTTAGATTTACTTGCAGTGTTCTTTGATTAAAGAAATATTTTAAGTGGGGAAATCACAGTAGCAGATAATTTTCATAGATTGTCGAGGTGGTTTTTTGATAATCATTTTAGGTACTTTGAGAAGCTTCAAACTGCTTGGAATGGATATAGTTTATAAGCTGGGTTTTTTTCTTAATCATTTTTATACCTTTGTTATATTTCTGCATAAAAACACACTTATTTCTTTCTGTTATATAACTGAAGTGCCACAGGATCTGATAGTCTATCCTTTAGCTTACAAGGCAGATTTCAAATCCAAAGGGACCAGATTTGTTACTCTGGTCCCAGCCTATCACACTTCAAGTAGGCTATTACCTGGGCTCCAACTGCAACTAATTTTTTTCCCCTCAGTGTCCAGAATTTCAGGTCAAATAAGCTGTGAGTTGCATAGGCTGAAAGGCACTAAGAGCTGGGTTATGTCATGTTATGTTATGTTATGTTATGTTATGTTATGTTATGTTATGTTATGTTATGTTATGTTATGTTGTGTTATGTTTGTTATGTTGTGTTGTGTTATGTTTCTTTATGCTGTGTTATATGTTATGTGATGTTATATGCCATGTTACATTGTTATGTTTTACTATGCTGTGTTATAGCACCAGCTGGATAACAGTTCTGCAAAGGCAGTCTTTAGGGTTTTTCTGGTCTATGAGAATGAATTGAAAATGAACAATAAAATTTCATCCCAGGAGCTAGTATATTAGCATCCTATACAAAAGTCTATGTTCTTACAAAATTAAAGTAAGTAAATTCATGGGAATCCATGCAGTTTCTGGAGATGCATGCAGTTGTGTAATTAGTAATTAAATTACACCTTGTCATCTCTCAAATACTTTATTTCATTATTCCAGTCAGATTGCATATTAGGAGGCAAATGCTAGTTTTATCCTGGAATTTCTATCCTAGAAATTCTGAAGGAAAATAGGAGTGACATTATTTTGGCTGAGAATCATCTGAGGTCTCTGATCTGGTCACCTTAAGTTCCTGCACAAGACAGGGGGGAAAGCCTGTAGTGCTCAGGGGTAAACCTCTGAACTCAAATGTGTGTCTCCAGAACTACTCTGGACATTTGTGCCTCAGAATGTGCTGATTTCACTCCACTGGGTATCTCAGTAAGGATCTCAGATCTATATGTTTACAATTAACTAAGCTAAGAGGAATGAACTCTACACTATATGGGTGCCACATAGGTCAAACACCAGTGAGATGTAGCTCTGATTGTGTTTTCCTGCTCAGCTCTTCTGTGGGAAGATGTGTCTTTGCCCACCAGCTCTGGATACAGTTGATTTTGGAAACCGTGTGTATGCCAAGCTAATTTCCATTAAAAAAAACTACTCTTTTTTTGTACTTATTACTTAAATTTTAGTGATTTTTTAATTTGTCTTTACAAACGAGTCCAAGGAATAAGCTCAGAAACAAAGTGATGTTCCTGAAGCAAGCCACCATGAATAAGTAGCAAATAATTCTCCACCATATTCTGCACATTTGTGTTTGCTGACTTACTGTGTGAGTAATAACCTGCTGAGAATTAGAAACATCTGTGACTCTTAAGACAGAAATATGAATTCTCTTGTGTCATACTGAGCAAAAAGCAGGATGAGAGAAATTTTATTTATTTTAATTTAGATTGGTTTATATTTTTATTGCCTATTTCCATTTTCTCCTGTATTTTTTGGAAGGAGAGAGAAATTTCACAGCTCAACCAAAGATTAAACATTAACTCCTTTTTCCCCTTCAGTGTTCCTTCATTTCTCCCTTGCTATGGCCTTATGTACACTTTCTTTGAAAAAATATTGCTACTGACCTATTGGACTTCTCTTGTTTAGGAAAAAGGAAATTGCAGGTCAGTATAATTGTTTGAGGACATCTCATATGCCAAAATCTCACCTAGTCCTGTGAGCTTGCAAACAACCAAAAATTGCATTTAGTAAGCCAAGAATTCATTTGTGCATGGCATATGAAAAGTGGATTCACATTCCCAGAGTTATTTGCAGAGCTGGTGCTACCCCTGCCTGTCCCATGGCAGTGTGCTCAGCAAACAGCAGCCATGGGTGAGCTTTTCCCTCGCTGATGAATGTCAAGTACAGTGGCAAATAATCTCCATCTGGCCATGTGACTGTTTCACCCTTCTCTGTTTATTGTCAATGGACTCTCTCCAAAAATATTCACCTGAGTCGTAAGAAAGACTCAGAGATCCGATTGTGGATCTGTGTGACTGTGGCTGAGCTGGGAGAGTTTCATTTTGTGGTCCATAAAATCTTTTCCAGTCCTACCACATGGAGTACTTCACAGAATAAGAGAATGCCTGAGTTTGGAAGGTACCTGGATCTGGAGATCATCGAGTCCCACACCCTGTCCAAGCAGCTGCTCCCTAGATCCTATCACAGAAGGGCTAAATCTTTGCTTGGTGCATTGAAACATTGTAGGGCAAAAAGGACAGAAAGAAGTAAAAATGTAAAAAACCCAACTGAAATTGTGTAAATGTGTAAATTTTCAAGTTGAAGATGCAGAACAAAACTTTCAAAGAGAGAGGTAGCATTGTCTTCACCTTTTAAAGTATCTTTTGAAGGCCTGATGAAACTTCGGTTTAGCTGAATATCCGCTCTACAATTCAGAGGGAAAGAATGGAATTACAGAATGGGCAGAGTTGGAAGGGACCACAGTGGGTTATCTGATTCAACCTCCCTTCTCAAGCAGGGCTGTCCTAAGTTGCTTTTAATGCATCCCAGACACAGCAGGCCTGGGCTGTGAGTGCAGTGATGGATCTCGTTGAGCTTCTCATTAAGCAACACCTCAAGTCTTCCTCCTCAAGGCTGCTCTCAGTCCATCCTCTGCCCAGCCTGTCCTTGTGCTTGGGATGGTCCTCAGCTGCATGCAGGACTTTTCACTTGGCCTTGTTGAACTTAATGAGTTTTGCAGTGGCCCTCCTCTAAACTCTCACCTGTGCTATTCAGAAATCAGACCCAGTGAGCTAATGCTGCCCTAATGGCTTTAATTATTTATAGCTGACACTGACCTCTTGCTGATTTGCTCCAGAATTTCCCTAAACTACAAAGACCATCACTCACACCTTCTCCTATTCTCCCTTGCCTTTGTGAGGAAAAAACAATAACATTACTCTTCATATGTCTGAAAGAAAAAAAGAATTCAATGGTGAAAGGAAAGTGAGTAAGAATATCCATACACTGCTAAGTTCTCCCCTTGATTGATTCAGAGACAAAAACTTGATTCTATGTCCATTGGAATCTCTGACACCAGATAAAAGAGAGGTTTTCAGAATTTTTATCGTGCATCTAAAATATGTGTTTTAAGGGTAATAGTGAAATTATTAGGACAAAATAAAAAAGAAAAGCTATTTCAATTTTTTTTCCTCAAGATTTGTTCTAAATTGTCTTCTTAGCTATGCTGTGGCTAACATTGATTAATTCCAGCCAGTTACTTTGCTTCTGTTTTAAGGCACTGACATGAAAGCAAATGCAAAATTTGTATATTCAGAACATAACACATACATCTATAAAAATCTGGTCCACAATGAGTTGCTAATGTTCATATTATATTTCTTAATATGCTTCTTGAACTTTAAAACTCTTACCTTTTGTTGTTTGTGAGAGATATAGCTTATCCTATCCTGGCATGGCATCAAATATGTAAAAATTCACTAACAGAAATCGTCTTTTGCCAACTGCAGTAAGATTGACAGCTTGATGTTTTCATACCCATTAAAAAAAAATCCCAGGGAGAACAATTACAGTTGAAATTATTGTGCTTCCTCTTACTGTAGTGGAGTAGTCTGAAATATTAGGTAGAGTTTGCTAGAGTGGACTGCTTGAATGAATAATGTTTATTGTTATCCTTTGGATGAATGAGCAGTATTTGGATCAGATTTATCACCTAATGCTGCAATACATAAGTATATTCCCAATCAATTTTATGCTTCCAAAAATAGAAATGCTAACAAAGATACTTGAAAGGCAGCGAGAGAAAGTTACATCTTCTCCCACTGCAAATGTCCATACTCACCAGAAATTCCCTGTTCCAGGTTTGTATAAATTCTGCTTGCCTGGAACATCCACAAGAATTGTATTAATTGCTGAAATTCACCATCTAAGCTCATAATATTGAAGTGGTACAAATTATTAACAAACAGCATGCAGTCAGATGCTGAAATTTTTACAACATAATCAACTTCAGTGATAAAAATCTAAGCTGATAGCAGTCTAATCTTTTGACAGATGCTGAAAGAACACAAGCTTCCAGAAAAGCTCCTCTTGACATTTAAGAAAAAATAACAGGTATAGTACCAAGCACAGTTTGAGTTCTATGGACAGTTAATTTAGTCCAAGAAGGGTTGGAGCAGAGAGCTCCCCAAAATTGTGATGATAATGGCAGGAGCCTTCAGAGATTATCTGTTCAAAATAATTAATGCATGCTATGATTGAGAGTATGACTCAACAGAATATCAAGGGCTTGATAAAACCAGTGGTAACAGCAGACTCCGTGTTTTTTCCCCTATTCCTTATTATTGTTGTTTCTGTTGTTATTTGTAATAGGATTTCCAATGAGGACTAGACATCAAAAAGCCAAACAGCCAAAGGCTGTTCCCAGAAGAGGATTTGCCTGTCTGAGAGCACAGACCTGAGAGGTTTCCAGGAGGAGCAGGCTCTTTCCTGCTGCCTGGCAGGCAGTGTGGTGAGGACCAAGCAAGCCCTGACTGGAGCCAGCTGAAATTCATGCAATTCTTCTCATTCAGTGCTACCCAACACGGAATGGAATGGAATGGAATGGAATGGAATGGAATGGAATGGAATGGAATGGAATGGAATGGAAAGGAAGCTTGCTGTATTGCACAACTGCTCCTGCACTGAAGTCCCCAGCACAGTAGCACTTGGGTGATTAAGCTGAGAAGAAACTCCTGGAAAAAACAAGTCTTTCCTGCAGTTAAGTTTGAACTTCAAGTGTCAACAAATTCAAACCCCCCAAGAATAATGCTTTCTCCCCACAAAATTTTTCTCTTCCCCTTGCTCTTGATTCAGCCACTGAAGTTGCCAGCCAAAAGAAGCTTGAGGCAGTTTTGCAATGCAGATCCTTAGGGATGGAAATTAATGTCTTCTTGGGAAAAACCATCAGTCTGAAATGTTGATTGCAATACTTACTCTTTCTCCAACAAAACATGCTGTAAGCTGCATAAAATTGTCCCTTAATTGTTTAATTTAAATCAGCTGTACTGGGACATATTAAGGAGGCATCTGTTCTTTATCTACTAATAGACATAGAAGGTGCTAACTGTCATGTGAGTGGGTAGCACTGGTTCATTACAAATATCTGCAGCATGACCTAATTTTAAATGTGTAACAAAAGAATTCTGTATTTTCCAAAGATGACAATAATAGCAATATATGTTGTCTTTCACAGCGAGAAATACCTCAGAGGGATGCACTGATGTTCTGATGCAGATTGGTCTGAAAGATTTTTTTCCTGTTCTTTTTAAAATATTGAACACAACCTTGAATAGTATTTCAGCACTTTCTCAGGCTGAGGAATCAGAGATAAAAGCCTCTTCCCATAATACAACATTTTTAATGGGAAAATGAGGCAAAACACCTTTATCAACATAGAATGCTTTTTTTTTTTCTAATTAAGGAATCTACCTAAATCAGAGTTTGCAGTCTCTCTCTGTGTCTTAGCATTTCACCTTCCTTTGCCTCTTAATCCCTTTTATGTGCTTCAATCACAACTTCAAGAAGCAGTGTGTGGACCCTCTCCTTCCTCCAGTATGAATGCCTTGTGCCAAAACACGGAACCAAATAGAAAGCTTCCTCAGTGTACATTAAAAGAGACAAAACAGTAAGCCCACTCAGTTCACTTGTCCTGTGAAATGCCCAGAGATGCACAATTCCCTTGTGACCTGCTTTAGGGAGGTGCCAAAGGTATGGTATTCACAGCACCATATACCTTGTGAT
The DNA here is from genome assembly GCF_022539315.1 of Serinus canaria. Lineage (NCBI taxonomy): Eukaryota > Metazoa > Chordata > Aves > Passeriformes > Fringillidae > Serinus > Serinus canaria. The sequence continues at coordinate 82,247,360 of NC_066313.1, read as the reverse complement.
AGTAAACATCTGTGTTATCTGAAAAGGCTGAATCAAAGCATGATGTGCCACACAGTTAATCACAGAAACTTTGTGGGACAAAGTGTGCAGTGAGCAATCTATTGCCATGACTGCCATATACTCAGGAAATTGCAGCACTCAATTGGCTCTTGGAGTAGGATAGTATGATTTTGCTGTTTTGACACTGTGTTGCTTGAAGTAGTAAAAATATTTGAATGGTGTCACTCTGCCATGAGACCTACCTGCCACCCCTTCTTGCTGCCAACAGTAAAAGCTTTTTTGTTTCCTCTAAGCAAGAGACAATTAAGATATTTTTCTAATCATGTACTATTTTAAAACCTGTCTAGAAGGTGTTACAGATGGTTTGAGGATGTTAACAAGGCTCAGTTGATCCTAAATTACCCATTGATATTTTTATTTTCTTTTAATCTATGTTACGAGTTCCCCTTCTTTTTTTCTTGGTGGAATGATTAAGGTCAGCCGCTTTCCAGCCCCAAAGGCTCAAAGCAATAATTTTGCTATTGTGCAGTTAATGTCAGGCTTTTTTTTTTTTTTGGCTCATTGACTTTGTTTTTTGGATTTGGTTGCACTATTAACACTCCTTCTGCCACAGCAGACTAGACATCCTAAGTCTATGCACAAAATCTATTTTTCTGTCTAGATGACAAAATAGTGAAGACATCCTTTCTGTTAGCTTTTATCCACAACAGATTTCTCTGAGTAGTTGTTGATTGCAGGAAGTTTTAATCCAGATTCAGAAATCCTAGTGACATCCTGCTTTCTGAAAGGTGATGTGAAGCATTTTCTCGTGATAAGGACAGTCAGATTCCCCCTTTAAGGAATCTCATGTTTTGCAGCTGAAATTAACATATCCATTGGGGGAAAAAAATAGATTTCCTTGGTTTGCTGAGATTTCTTCATTTTTATTCCTCAATCCTATGAAAAGGTAGTGTAGCCACAAGATCCTTGCCTTGGATGGTTACACTATTGAATACCTGCATTACAAAGTCTTTCTCAGTTTTGAAAAGTATTTACAGAAAACACTACAGCAACATTGAGAACCAGCTAGCTGGACTTTTTAAGTGTCTTTAAAACACGTGAGATGTCCAAGCAGGGAGGTGATCACTAGAAGACAAGCACAGGTAACCCAGAAAATCATATGCCATTTTGCCTTTCTAATTTTTAGTTATATTGCAAATATATGGCTGTTTAATTAGAGTGTGTTTTATTTTATTTTAAGTTTGGTTTTTTTTCCCTAAGAGTATTTTTCTAGGAAGCCTCACAGGAACATGTGTCTTCTAAGGATATGAAACAGAAAAACCAGGACTATGAAGACAAAAATCAAATTGAGGCAGTTTAAAATTCACCAGTACTCAGTGTGACGATCTCCAGCATATTACTCACACTTCAAGGGTATTGTCTTAGCATAAAATAGCTTATAGGGGGGAAAAAAGGAAAAAAAAAGCACGTACATGGACTTCTGCTAAAGTTAATGTGATGTTCTGTGGGACTGGTAGTTAAATGGACTGGTGCCTGTCGATTGTGCTATCACTTCAGCTTGTAAAACCAATTTTCTTGCAAGCAGTCCATATGTCATTAGCATTGTAAGTGCTGCAAGAAAATAATTAGCTTCTGGTGTACTCTATAGCTAAATCACTGGAGCAGAAATGATCAATAAAACAGTCAATAGCAAATAATTTTGTCCTATTTTATTAATGCTGTTAGAATTCATGCACTTTCCAATCTGGTTTATCTGCACATTATGAGACATTTCATGTCACACTACAACTTTCATCACAATGACACTGATCACACAGCTATGCAATATAGTTGATAGAGGTCAGCTGTCAAAACCAGTAGGTGTCTGGGAAATCAGTAATTCTTAACAGATGTAAAATTTACTCACATAATGTTATGAAGCGCTTAGCTAACAGATCTGATCAGACAAAAGTCAGAAGGGGAAAATGAGGGAGTTTAAAAGCAGGTATTGGAGGTCTTCTCATATATGATTGAATATTCACATAATCACAGAATTATTTGGGTTGGAAGGTACCTTAGATGATCTTGTTCCACCCCATCTATCATGGGAGGGCCACTTTCCATTTAATCAGGTTGCTAAAAGCCCTATGCAACCTGACCTTGAGCACTTCCAGAGATGGGGCATCCATAACTTCTCTGGACAAACTGTTCCAGTGCCTCACCACTGTCAAATAAAGAATTTCTTCCTTTTATATAATCTAAATCTCACATTTTCTGTTTGGAAGCCATTGCCCTTTGTTTTATCATTATCTGTCCTTGCCAAAATCCCTCTCCAGATTTCTTGCAGCCTCCCTTTTGGTACTGGAAGGTGCTATAAGGTCTCCCCAGAAGCCCAGAGCCCCAACTCTCAGCCTGTCTTCGGAGGAGAGATGTTTCAGCCATGTGGCTATTTTTGTCTCCCTACTCTGGACTGACTTTAACTCACTATCTGGGAGTCTCCAGAGCTGGACACAGTGCTACAGGTGGCATCTCACAAGAGGAGAGCAGAGGGGCAGGATCACCTCCCTTGCCTTGCCAGTCTCAGCTTTTCACGCAGACCAGGACACAGTTGGCATTCTGGGCTGTGAAAGCACATTGCTAGTTAATGTTGAGCTTCTTGTCCACCAACAACCACAAGAACTTCTACTCAGGGCTGTTCTCAGTCCCTCTCTGCCCAGTATGTGCTTGCACTTGTGATTGCATGTTCAGGACCTTGCACTTGCTCTCACTAAACCTCATGAGGTTTGCACAGGTCCACCTGCCAAGGCTATTCAAGTCTGCAAGGCATCCCATCCATCCAGCATGTCTGGAGATCAGTGTGGCTGTGGCACTCAGCTCCATTGTCCATGTTACCAACAAAGGTCTTCAAGGACATTGTACCCAATACCAAGCCCCGAGGAACATGACTTGTCAGTGATCTCCATGTGGACTTCTAGCTATTGACAGCAGCTCTTTGAGGGTGACCATCCATCCTATTCCTTACCCACAGAGTGCTTCATCTGTCAAAGTGCTTCATCTTGTCTCTTCAGTTTAGAGACAAGAATTTTATGCTGAACAGTGTCAAATGCTTTGCAAAATCCAGGCAGATGACACCAGCTGCTCTTCAGTTATCCACCAACACTGTAACCCTGTCATAGGCCACCAAATTTACCAGGCACCATTTGCATGTAATGAAGCCACGTTGGCTGTCACAAATCACCACCTCATTTTCTGTTTGCCTCAGCATAGAACTCTGCTGAGCATCTGCTCCATGATCTGCTAGGCACCAATGTGAAACTGAATGGCCTGTAGCTCCCCAGTTCTTTCTTCCTTCCCCTTTTAAAAAATGGGGGTTATGTTTCCCTTTAACTAGTCATGGGGACTTCACTAGACTGCCATGACTTATCAAATATTATGGATAATGGCTTAGTCACTTCCTCAGCCAGTTCCCTCAAGACCTACAGAAGCATTTCATCAGGTCCAATGGACATGTAAAACTTCCCATTTCTTAGTTGGTCTCAGACCAGACCTTCTCCTACAGCAGGGAGCTCATTGTTCTCCCAGTCCCTGCCTTTGCCCTCTGCAACTTGAGTGATGGGAATGCTTGTTAGCAAAGACCAAAGCAAAAAAGTCACTGATTACCTCAGTTTTCTTCTCAGTTTTCCCAGGGAGTCAGGTCCACCATTTCCTTCCAGAAAGGGCCAACATTTTGCCTGGTTCTCCTTTTATTACTAGCTTAAATATAGAAGCCTTTCTTGTTTCCTTTGACATTCCTGGCCAGATTTAATTCTATCAGTACTTTATCTTTCTTAACCTGATTCCTGGATGCTTGGACAATATCTCTGTTTCTCACAGGATACCTGTCCTTGCTTCCACCCCATGTAGCCTTCCTTTTTGTGTTTGAGTTTATCCAGGAGGATAAACTGCAAAACATCTCTGCAAGCCAGTTTTTTGTTCTTTTTTTTTTTTGTCTGACTACCTCTTTGTTGGGATGTGTTGCTCCTATCTTGGAGGAGGTGATCCTTGAATATTAGCCAGCTTTCTTGGGCCCTTCTTCTCTCCAGGGCTTTATCCCACAGCACTCTACCAAACAGCTTTCTGAAGAGACCAAAATCTGCGCTTCTGAAGTCCAGGTTAGTGAGCTTGTTGTGCTCCATCCTTGCTTCCCTAAGGATCTTGAACTCCACCATTTCATGGTCATTACAGCCAAGGCAGAGCTTGAAGTTCACATTCCACACCACAAGTTCCAGCACCTCTTCTCATTGTCTCCTCTATCACTTAAAGACGAAAGCTATTAGCAACACAGTCCAAGAAAGTTCTGCATTGCCTATTGCTGCATGCTCATGTTGTGTTGTCTGTCCTACAGATACTGGTGTCATTGAAGTCATGTTCAGAATCTCATGGATCAGAGATTCTGAACATGAGGCTGCTCGCATCTGTTTGTAGAGGGCCTCATCTGCTCAGTCTGCTTTGTTTGGTGGCCTGTAGCAGACCCCCAGTGCAATGACACCTGTCCCTGCCCTCTCTTTAATCCTGACCCATAAGGTTTTGGCCTGTTCCCCATCATCTGCAGGCAGAGCTCCATGCACTCCTGCTGGTCACTAACATAGGGGGTGACACCCTCTTCTCATCTCCCCTGCCTGTCCTTCCTAAAGAGCCTGTATCCTTCCATTCCAATTCTGTAGTCATAGGAGCCATCCCACCATGTCTCCATGATGCCAATAAGATCAGAGCCCTGCAGGCTTGCACTTCTAGAACTCCTCTTGTTTATTCTCCACATTGTTAATTCCCCATGCCATTTGCATAGGAACATTGAAATTGGGATCCTGATGAATCTGACTTGGTGGCTGGAGCAGCTGGAATTCCTTCTTGCTGCAAAGGAATGATGTATCTCACAATTATTATGAGGCATAAGGCTCTGCAGTCAGCAATCCTGTAGTATCCAGAATTACTGCTGTCACATTTTATCTTTGTTGGAGCTATGGAGGTCAGAAATGCTTGTGACCCTTTTTTTCTGTATTTAATAGCTCCTCTGTTCACGGTTTTCATCCAACAGAATCACATTGATTGGAATTGGAGGAAATAAGATTGCACACAGAAGTCTGCACATAGCCTCTATTTGTATAAATTTGCATTTACATTATATTTGCATCTGGGGAGAGCCCACATACTATATTTTTCACAGTGCAGCTGCAATGTCTTTGGAGCCTGGGTGCAGTGGTTGAACACATGTTATTCAGTGCCACTAGTTTAGCTCTTTTAAAATCATCAGGAGCTGAGTAGTAGATTAATTAAATACTGTACTGTTTATTTGTAGTTCTAGCACTTCCTCTTCTTCTTGTTGAGCCATCATTTTATAGTAGGATTGAAATCCTAATTTTAGCTGCATTTACAGGCAAAGCATTGATTTGAGAAAACAGATCTTAAAAGTCTAAATATGACTGGCCAAAAGGGTGTCAGAATAGTTAGGTAAAAGGAGAAAATGATAAACCACATGAGTGTATGATGAGTATTTCAAGAGCTAGAAGAGACTGTTAAGTAAGGACCTAACAAGGTAGCACTTCTTTGGTGATGGAAAGAGAGAACCGGTGAAAGGCAGTTGAAATATAATCAGTAGCAACACAAAAAATGGCAGTATGTGAAAGCAAGCTGAACACACATTTAAAACATGTGCTGAATGATTCTACCAAACTTAAAGATGAGAGGAGAAGGTCTGCGAAAATAATTGTTTTGTGGAAATGAGTGTTAGGAGGATTCAGGCAGTCACAACAGGGAGCTGCTGCAACTTTTACCCTACCCTTAATCATCAGAAGATTTAGTCTGAATGTCTATGAAAACCTAGGTCAGAAAATCTCTTAGTCTTAGGTCTGTGTTTTCACCAAAAAAACAGTGCAAATGTCATTGTTAGTATCACTGGAAATGAATCCAGTAGAAGATGTACTATTAGGGGACAAAGATTTTAAGAGATAATCCCAAAGATTCTCCTCTCAGATAGACCTAGGCAAAAAGAGACTTCCACTACATACTTTACAGATTACTAATTTTTTTCAAATAGGACCAACCAATTGGAGAAACATTATGTTTCTTGTCTCTGATGAATAAAATTAATTGACAAAATCTAATAAAAATGTAATATTGTCTGGGAAATATCCTCAAACTTTACTATGTCTTTCCCAAGGGCTTTCTGAATGTCATTATCTATAGGGAAGCAACAGCCTGTCTTTAACTCAGTAAAGGCTCTTGATTTTTGTTCATTTCAAATGAACACTCTTCATTCCAGTTTGTGTCTACTATTAAACATATAAACATAAAACCATATTCTCAATTGCAAGCCAGTCTGAGAAACACGGGGTTCTTCACCATATTAGATTCACTGGAAATAAATTCAGAGGTCAAAAAAATGCTACTAGACCAAAGGCTGGTCTGAAATTATTTGAACAGATTAATATGTCATTGTAGCTACTTATCTGCATCTTCATATATTGGGATGATGTACACCTTCTAATCACTCATTATGATGCACACTGCCTGGCATGATGCAGGCTGGTCACCACTCCTGAGATGGGACAGTGCCTCCTTACTGCTGCTTGACTCCCTCCTCTCATTCCTGGCCACCTTCCAACCCTGCAGGAATCTGTGGCCCAGGAACCATCAGAAGTCACTTCCTTTTCACTCTTGAGCTTGGCTCCTGCTGGCTTGCTTGAAGGCTGTATAGTTCTTACACTGGAATTGCTTGCCATACCCCCGACCCATGCCAGTGAATATTTTATAGACCTGCACCATAAACCTCTTGTCAGTTGTCTCTGTTTCAGGCTGAGCAGTCTGTATCTATTTCAGTTACTGCCTACACAGCAGCTCTCCTGGAAGCTTTGATCATTTTTAATGTGTACTGATTTTCACCTGCTATTTTATCATCCATGCCGTGTCATTAGAGTCTTCTGCCACTCTCTATTATCTTTTTACCTAGCTTTACCCTTAAATTTTTCACCTTGAAGAGCTTTTGTAACTGATTACTTCCTTAAGTTTGAATCCAGAGCATTTATTCCCCTTTATCAATATGAGGGCATGTTACCTCATTTTATGATAATTTTAAGAGTTTTTAAAAAGGAATCTTGTCCAAATGCGTTTTCTAAAATCATATACACACAGCAAACAGATCTTCTTTGTCCATCTCCTTCATTTTCAGCATAATGTAGTAGCTCTGTTAGATGGGACTTTCCTATACAAAATTCATGTGATTTTTCCCAAGTAATTAGTACATATAATTTCTTCCTCATACAGGCTTATTGATCAGTATTTCATTGCACCTAACCGGAATCCTGTCCAAAAGTGGTCCCACAGCAGCCTGCTGAGCTGTAATACAGAAGCAATTGTAAACTTAAAGTTGTGCATGAGTTCAGATATTCAAGATTTTGAGAACTCTTGGGTGAATGCCATAAAGATTTTGCAATTTTTTAAATTTTTTTTTTTTAATTTGCTGCCTCATCTCTTGGCATTTTATTCCAAGACAGAGCCTTCACTGTGTTTCCCAAAGATTCCTGGTGTGGAAACTTTTCATGGGTTCCTCTCAAGGTAAATGAGAAAGAAATTCACTTAGTTTTTTTTTAGTACTGCACCTATACCCGTGAAATAATGCAGTCACTGCATGGGTTCTGGTTGTTGTGGTCTGTTCACAAGGAACAGACAACAACTATTATAGGTTTGAGACACAGGAACTCCACATGCTAGCTTTGCAGATCAGCAATCATTTGTACATGTCTCCTGGCTACCTGATGCTTTTTAAGAAGAATCTCTCCACAGCTCCGGTGGAATCTAACTACTTTGGCTTATATATTAGCCAACACTCACTCCTTCAGCAGTATTATTAACTTCCCTTAATTTTGACTGATATAAGCAAACTCAGGATATGTTCCTAACGTTTAAAATTGTTTCCAGCTTCAGTGCAAAGGTAAGTGTTAATCAGCTTCTGTTATTAACTTCTATAAACCTGCTCTGGTATGAGAAAATATGTATACCTCCAAATAGCAATCAGATAGTAACTGTCCAAAAGGTAGCCAACATCATGGTGGCCTCAAAATTTGTTGGAGAACAACTGGTCTAGCAATCCATTATCAAAATTGGATTTCATTGCTTCCTTTCTGTTTTATCTCCACAGGATACCCACTTAAATACAATTTAAAGGTTAGATGCTTCCTTATACTTGTGCAGCCAAGAACTGAATTTTGTTGTAAGGGAACTGTGGCTTAAAATCACTGAGCGATAGCAAATTGACATTTTCTACCTCTCCTTCTGCAGAAAACTGTCTAAGTGTTACTATAAAATTGAATTATGAAAGTTTCTAATAGCTATTAATGACTTCATAATGTTTTTTCTTGCAGCAAAAAAACTTTTAAAACCACTCTGACTAGAAGTTCTTTCTTGTTGCTGTCATTGTTACAATTATAACTGTGTTTTCTTTCTAACCAGTGGAGGAGGTTGAACTCCTCAGTTTTATTTCTAACCCTAAATATTCTGACTCAGTGTGACATGGAACATGACTCTTAGCAATGATAACATTTGCAGGCAATGGTTATAATAACAAGGCAAACAGTGTTTAATGGCAATTGAGGTCCTTAATTAATAACATTTTAAATCCCAGGACAATCTGTTCATTAAACATTGCAGTAAAACTGCTCAAAATTCATGCTTTTATTCCGATGGTACCCAGAATCATTGCTCCTCTAACAGGTTTCACCAGTCTCTCAGTTAAATCTGACAGATATAAACTGCTTTGCCACATAGCTAGGAAAAAAGAGTATGTTTATTTTACAGCCTGTGGTAATCCTGGCTGTTGAATTTACATCTTGGTTCAGCTGGTAGCTGCATCACTGCTAAGCCTCTGTTGCAGAATGACCCAAGAAAGGAATTATATGGCTGTAATTAGCATCTGAGAGATTTGCCTCCAAGGCATCAAATATCACCCAGAAGGGTTAACACAACCTCCTTACCACCTAAAGCAAGCCCAGGAGTAGGAACATCTTCTGCATGTAGCCCTTTTTGACTGAAGAATAGCGAGCAGTATCTCAGAAGTGTCTGCCACCAGTACCTGCAGCTGCTTTGGGGATCCATCAGCACCTGGTGAGATGGGGCTTCACTTTGGTGGCAGATCATGGCAGGGATAACATAGCTGAGAGGTTGGAGCAGCTCTAGTGTGGATTTCTGTCAGGTCTTGGTGCACCACTCTATCAGCTAAAACCTAGGAACTGTTATGCAACATTTGGTATTTAAAGAACATCTTCAGGAGAAGTTGAGGGCATTCCAGCTGCTACTCTGTCCATCTGTGCTAGCACATGCTCCAGCTCACATGACAGGGAAGAAGCAGTTTTTTGGCAAAGCATTTCCACTTCTCTCATCATTGCAGAGGTATCTGTCCCATCTGTCTTCTGCTTCAGACAACTGTAATTTGAGAACAGCACTCTGGCAGTGAGAGCTGTGATTGGGTAAGTACTAGAATCAAGCCTGACATGAAAGTCTAGTTAAATTAAGTAATATTTGCAGTCAGAAAGGTCTGCCTCAGTCTGGTACCTTTTCCCAGTCATTTTCCATCAAAAATCTATCTGAGATAAGTACTTGCAGTTCACATTTAAGATACATCTTAACCTTTCAGCTAAATGCTAAATGATTTTCTTTGCCTTATGACTGCTAATTCTTTTTTAAAAGTCAGTAAAAAACCATCAGATGTGTTTAAATTGACATCTGTACAATGCCAGGTGTCATACATCTAGGTTGGTATAGTAGGACTAAGGTTTGTTTCCTTTGCCAGTATTACTGACAAAGATGGCACACTTTGTATTTAGAGCATTCTGCTCTTGTGACAGTAGTGCAATATAAATTTTCCACCTGAACCCCGTCATTCTGTTCTCAGTCCAAGTATTTCTTTCAAGGACTGTGGATCTTGGGCAGTTTCAACTGATGTCTTGGTGAGAGAAACATTACAGAGAGAAAAAAATCACTTTCATTTTGAGGGGTGCACCAGGGCCTGAAAAAAAACCTATCCTAGAGCAGCTTTTGTTTCTTTAAAATTATTTTTCACTTAAAATATAAATTCATTCAAGAGTTCAAATATTGCTTATACAGCTTTCTATGGTCATCACAATGTTGATAGTTTTGGTCAACTTTTCATTCATAACCACTTTGAGCCACATTCAGTAAAAGACTTTGATGTTTTAAAGTTACTGAGGGCAAAATCTGCAGCTAAATTATACATCCTGGAAAAAGTCAGAAATGTTTGCTGCACTGCAGAGCTTGGGCCTGCAGGGCACTTGTGCCATTCAAAACCCAGAGCTGAAAACCCACTCCTCAATGTTCCTGAGCTGAGTGTGCAGGTGGTGTTTGCCCCACCTCCACAGTTATGCACCTCTCAAAGCAGAAGAGTTGGAAATCCCCAGTCCGTGGAGTAGTTCACATCACTCCCTTCCACTAGCAAATAGGAGTTTGATGAAGGAGCCCTTCTGACACCACCTATTGGTACATGGCTGTTGTACAAGCAAAAAATGGAATTCTGGGAATTCCCATCGGTAGCCAAGAAAGATCCATGTCCAGTGGTTATGGCACTCAGAGGGAGGAGGGAAAGGCTATCTCTACCTTCTGGGCTTGCTTATATCCTTGCTTGTATTTATTCCATAATTAAAAATGATGTAAATTCAGTATAGGAAAGCATAGGAAAGCATCAGAGAATATTTCCATACGAAATTAGAACACCCTCCCTTCCAAACAAACATTGCAATTTTTCTAGGGTTTTTTTCAGGGGTGGATCTGTGACAAAACCACTGAAATATATGCTCATCAAAACATGTTGTAACATTTATAATCCCTGGGAGAGGAGAGAAAGAGCAAGCTGATTAGCATGTGTATTTGGTGGTGAACTTCCAAGAAAAAAACATTAATTGACTTCTGAGATTGTACTGTAGATTTATGCTCTCTTCTTTTTAAGCTAAAATATTTACCCAGTTAAAGATTTATGCCACGGCTGTGGTGCATCATGTTTTGGAACTCAATGAATGGCAATCTCCCTGAAATTCTTGCTTTAGGTTTAGGGGTTATTATTTGCAGTGTTCATTTGATGGTTTTAACTAATCTGAGGATTTACTGCTAGAGGTTCTGATAAATTTTTTACATTATTTCATTTTGACCATAATTCTGTACCTATGAAGTTTAAAGTGATTGAGAAGTACTTGTAGAAGGCTTAAATATTATGTCCTCTTTGAATTGATTCCTGCTTATTTATTACTTTTAATAAAATTAATGAAAAGCATATTCAGTCACTCTTTCTTCAATACATGGTTTTAGATGTGCCATTGAAAAGGAACTAATTACTTTCCTTTACCTGTGGCTCACTCTGGAGGACTTAATAGGATGAACAGGAGGGGATTATCCAGTCTGAATGAGTGAATGCACACTGGTTCTAAGAGCTTGGTAACTGCAGACATGGCTCGGTAAAAGCAGAGGCACCATTAATTTCAATTGCAATCAGAATGCCCTTTTCCATTACGATTTCCTGTCACAGAATGGCCAATAAAAAAGAAGTTTCAGTGCACAAGAACATTTTCGGCATACGATTCTAATTCAAATCAGATTAAACCCTACTTTTTATAAAAATTTCCAACGAAGCATAAATTCCTCAGAGCCGGGAACTGTTCTGTGTTGAATATGACATTCTTGTCAGTTTGCCTAAGAAGAGCTGTAACATTGATTTATGAGAGCAGTTGCAGGAGGTTTCAGTATTCTCCTGCCCACTGCAGATATGTTGGTGGGATGCCAAGACACTGACCCTGATGCTCAGAGCATCTGTAGCTCTGGGATGGACACAAACCTGTTTTGCCTCCATGGGAACTATACTGAGTCTGAGATGCTTTGAATTCAGTATTTCAGGCTTACTGAGCTGGTTTTTCCAAGCAGAAGTTTTTCTTTTCACAAAGTGTCTGAAACTGCTGAAGACACTTACAGGTTTATAAAATGTCCTAATATGTCCTGCAATCAACTGAAACAGTGCCGTTTTTAACAACTCTCAGTTGCATATCTCACCCCTGGGCTGAACTGATTACACTGCAGTCTAGTCTTCATTTTGAAAATTAGGTTTCAAAATGTGTCCCAAATTCTTCAAATACTTTCAAACACTTGGTTTTTTTCAGCTGAGCCTGCAAAGACACTGAAACAACAGCTTCAAGCTACCCTTCTGATGTCGTCTGGAGGATTAACTGGAAAAGGTGGAAGTTCACCAAGTCATATGTTCAGTAGACCACATCACCATTACAGCAGAGAATTTTCTGCAGTCATAGAAAATATCTGCAGAGCCAGCAGGTTCCTCAGCTCCCAGCTGTCATTATACTTCAAGAGGGAGGAAAACCCAAACCACCAACTACTGCCTTCCATGTGAAGTGTCAGCATGTACTGTACTCTGATGTGCAACCTATCCAAGGTCTACGGCAGTGGGAACTAAAATTTGCTTTTTACTGCAGCCTGCAGCAGTAAGTCTTTGCATCAGCAGAACAGGAAGAACAGGGAGAACAGCCCTCCTATTCTTCAAAATAGAAAACTTTGTCTTCCAGAATCTGGATAGGAAGGATCAGAGATGGCAGCCAAACAGAAGTGAGGAGGAAGCACTTCTGTCCAGAAAAGATCAGCACTGGCACTCCTGTCAGCCAGGTTTTGAAACAAACAAGCAAACAAACAATAAACAACAACAAACATACAAAAAAACCAACACAACTTTAGGTGGGATTCAGACTGAAATTCAGACCCCTAGATTTAGGTTTCTGCCATGTCAGCCTACAGCACATGTACCAGGATCATACAGCTGATAAGGCATAGCAAATTAGTGCTGTATGATATATACCTTACATCCTCTGAAAAATCTCTGTGTGTGGGTGGTGGGAGAGGGATGGAGCCTTTGGGACAACATTCGGAGACCCAGTGGGATTTCCCATAGTTCCTAAAAAGATGGTAGTTGACTATCTAAGAGTTTGCTAATTATTTATGCCCTATCTGTTTAAGCAATCATGGCAGCCAACAGGCAGCTTGAGTTGTTTGCCTACGTTTGGTACTCTGGGATGAGCATCTGAGAGAGTTGAAAGGCAGGTATGACCCAGGACTGATGAGTGTCACACACATCCTGGAATGTTGTCTGGAGAAAAGGCAGGATGCCTCAGAGCTGTCCAGATTGGAACACTGGCCAACTACAAGTGAGCAACTAACTTCAGCTTAAAAGCAAATCACACTTCATTGAAGTACAGAGACCTGTTGGCCTCACTAAATTTAAAGACACATTTCTGAACTGCTCTCCATATGCATTACCTCCATCCCCACTGTCTGCAGAGATTAAAGATCTTACTCAAAAGGTGAATGCTCTTAATTCACCTACATTTTTTTAGGTATTTGGAGCTGGAATGTAACCTAACACATTATTTTTATTATTTTAAAAAATCTTGGCTATGTGTTAGATGCCAGTGAGACTGTGGATACCAACAGGACTGTGAATCTCATTTAAAAAAAAAAATCCCTGGAATTCCTAGAGAAAGCACATATGGTCCCAGATAGGGCTGTTTTATTCAAGCATACCCAATATCCTTGTTTTACATATGAGTCCTGAATACCTGGCACTTGAAGATTACATGCTGCACTGTATCAGGCACCCATGGTGGATCTGAATGTCTGTCTGTATTTAGGACCTTAAGCAATGTCTTCTGTGATGGATTCAAAAGGAATAGACAAACTATAAGAGTGAGCTTCATTTTTCCCAAATTTTGTAAACCACAGATGCTTTGTATTTAATAAAAAGGTACCACTTGATGTTGACTTCCTGTGGTCCTTTTTATTAAGTGTTACTTTCCAATGCACCCTGAGAGAGAATAATAATAAGCTCTGCCACACTTGCTGCACAGAACCCATTAAAACATCACCTGTCCTTGCCCTGTGAAGATGTGCCCCCTGAGAGGTGGTATGAACATTGATTTTCAGAAAATAAAGAAGAAAATTACTTGCCAAAGAGCAAATATAAATTTCCAAAGTCACATGCACCACTGTGGTACTTCAGAGAACACATTGCAAACTTTGATTATAATTGAAGCAATCTAACTGCAGCTTGTCAAACTGAACATTCAAACGCTATTTGAATGCTTTCTCATTTCATCCAATTGCATCTAAAGGTGTCCTCCCTCACTTCTTGAGCAGAAACTTCAAAGTAATCTCAAAAAATTTAGTCCACAGCACAGTCACCTTTTGGTGCCTCTGAACCAGCTTGTGAGAACAATGAAAATCTACATTCTTTCCTATAAACATTTTTTCTGAGTAACTCTGGGATAATACTCCTCCACCTCATGCTGCTCTGTCCATGGCTACAGGAAACTGTGTTTGGCTGTGAAGCAACTTGAGAGGTGCAGGTTCAGCTCCAGGATTTACAAATGTTCTTAGACTACTACTCCAACAGAAGCAATGGGACCAGAGTCACAACAGAGATAGCATAAAAGCTAGATACAGCATCAAACAGGTGAAAACGGTGCAGGGTTTTGAAAAGTGGTTTTGTTCTGCTTCATTCCACAGCAACAACTACCACTAAAAACCTGGAAAAGTCCTATTGACAGCAGAGGAAAGGAAGAAAATGAAAATGGTTAAGGCTTTGATGATACAAGGTATTAAGTTCAGCTTTTATCTTAATGCTGTCCTTAATCCTTTTCCCTTTTAGTTACAAGTTTTATAAGAAAAGTTCTTGTGTGACTGTATTTGAAAAGACTTATTTCTTACTTTCAGGGGCTAAAAATAGTTGAGAGAGCGCAGACCTCATTGCTGCTGCTAAACTACTTCCTTTGGAGCCAAGCAAGATCAACACACAGCATGAAAGAGAAGAGCAGAGCCCCAGCTTCTGTCTCCAGTGCTGCCTGGTGTTTGCTTGCTGCTGGAGGCAGCTGTGCTGCGGGCACTCCTCAGTAACTGTGCTGGTGCCGGTGCTGTCCTGGTACCAACACCTCCTGCTGGCACTGCCACCCTTCCTGACCCACCTGACCCTCATGGCACCCTTGCCTGTGACCACATCACCCTGCAGGACTGAGTTTCCTGAGTGCAGATTGTTCTGGTGGCTCTGAAGGAAGTTAGAGACTGGCACTAAGTTGCTGCTGTTTGAAGGATGTTATTGTAAGGCTTAATGGTGTTCTGTGCAAAGAGCCCAGAATGGGTTCTGAATGAGCATCTTCCGGGACTTGGAGGCAAAAGCACCACTTGACTGAGTTCAGTTTATGAGTCTGTTAATTAATTCAGATAAGGCTAATTAGCACAGCACTACAACACCATGGCCCTGCTCCTTGCAGGGCCAATAAGAGTTTATGAACCTCACAGTTCAGCCTCCACATTAGAGCCTGAGAATTTCTCCCTGTTTGGCAGGGCACCTTGGAGAGGCTGACTTGGTGCTACAGGCAGGTACCTACAGTACTCACTGGCCAAGAGCTCATGCTTCTCCCTGTCCAGGGCAATCATACCTCCACAGTGTGTTATATCCAGCTTGATAAAGACCAAGATGGGATTTGCTGTTTCAGGTTGAAAGAGTTAACTGCTTTTCAGCTGATTCTAGCATCTCCATTTATAGGTAGTGACTTAGGTTTGCCTGAGTTGTCAGACAGTGTGTCATTCCTGTATTAGTCATAATTTAGTTATATGTTTCTGCATCATTTTAATGTATGTCAGATATGATTCATCTGGAACGCTATTTCTTCTATCACGCAGAACTTACCCAACTGATATTCCAGGTTAATGCAGATCCTGGGAGAACCTGAGAATAGGAAACATATTTAAGCACTGGAAGAAAAATAAAAAGAGGGAAAAAAGTCAAACAAAGACTGTGAAGTTGAGGCTGTGGTTAAAAAAAGACAATCAGTAAAAATGAGCAGGTATCTTGTACTAGCTACCAGGTACTAGCTCAAGAATTTTAGCTTTCAAGGTCAGCCATCTACCATTCACAATATTAACCTGTGGATACTTTCACATAGAAAATCACTGCAACTCAGGGCAGGAATCTAACATAAATAAGAAAAATTACCTTTTTCAGACACTCTTTCTGTTTTTTTTTTCTACAGAGTCTAAATAACCAGCTACATTTTTAGAAGTCAAGAGTTCAGCAGATAAGCCCCACTCTAGGCTAACTCAAAATTGAAAGAACAAAGATTTAGTTTAAATCCTTTTCCTATCTTAGGCTTTCTTAATTAATTAGAAGCTGCAAGCAAATAACATACACGCTACTCAAACATCCTTTTCTTCTCCCACTGACTGGCATATCAGTTATGTGGAGCAGCCACCAATGAAACTCCTACTGAACAAACCAGGCCTGAGTTCTCCAGGGGGTCCACGAGGTGAAAAATCTCATGAAGTTCAACAAGGCCAAGGGCACTTTGGTCAGGACAATCCCCAGAACCAGTACAGACTGTGTCACAATTCCTGAAAATTTCAAGTATGATTAAGGTTTTGTCTGCCTGTGCTACCTCAGGAATGACCTATCTGTGGGAATGGCCAGAGCATGTCTCAGTGATTACAGAGACCCCCTTTCTTTTTCTGTCAGTCAACTTCCCAATGCCACATGTGGTGCTCCAGCAGGAGATCCTGAAAAATTCCCATACCTAATATTCAGTAACTGAACATATAAACACTGTGAATTCAAGTTCACATTTTGACTCAGACAACACAGAGATTTTGAGCCCCCAGGGTGAAACTGCATCAGTGAGGCATAACGTAATGTGTGAGGGCAAGAATGCAGTCCCAAATACCCAAAAGGGCTGGTAACACTGTTCTGTTTCAGTAGGAAGTTTTGGTGGGGAAATATATGTAGAAATGTCAACAGTTATAACTAATTTCTTTCTTGGTCGATCAGCAACAAAATCTCTTTAAAAATGGACTGTCAGTGACAACTCTACTGAAAAATTGTACCATGACTAGATCCATTAATCACTGTGTGACTGTAATACCTTAAAATGAAATCAATCCAAAATAATTGAAGCCTTTCTAAAGACCTGACTCAGGTTCTTGCACTGATTCTGGTCATGTCCAGCTGAGATAAAATGAAGGAATGATGACTTACTCAATTCATATACTTACTCTCTAAGACAGATGAAAAAAAAGAAGGTATACATGCTTCATAGATATGTCAATTATCTATGCTTGAAAAACTTGCTTTTAAATTAAGGTACTTAAGAGTTGAACCATCAACAATAAATAAAATATTGGTTTTACTTAATATAGATATAGATATGGACACAGAGCTGTAGTTCCCACACCATGGGACTGGAAAGCACTTAGATCATCCATTCCCCACCCCTCTCCTATGCAGATTCAGCTATTCTTATACAAGTCTTGACAGACTTTTGAATTTTTTGTCTTTTTCTTCGTAAAATACAGAGAAGACGGTGTTCCCTTTTTCTTTATAACTAATTTCTTGAAAAGTCCCATGTCTGCCTTCAGTTATATCTTAATTAAAGAACTCCATGGCTTCCATTAGCTTTTCCTCATTCACAAGAGTTTCTAAATTATGCTTGCTATGCACTTCTCTCTAGTTATGGAGAGAAAATATTTTACTAAAAATAAGTAATAAAGACTCCTCCCAAGTCCCCCAGATGTTACCAAGATCTAATAGGAACAG
Organism: Serinus canaria; assembly: GCF_022539315.1. Classification (NCBI taxonomy): domain Eukaryota; kingdom Metazoa; phylum Chordata; class Aves; order Passeriformes; family Fringillidae; genus Serinus; species Serinus canaria. The sequence goes on along the minus strand of NC_066313.1, from coordinate 82,229,710 downwards.
CCATTTCACATCTCCCACAAAAATAACTCTGCTTATCCATTCAAGGACACACTTTGTATGACAAAGTGGCAAAACAATATAGCTTCATGCTTGTCTTATGTGCCTCTGTAACCCCTTGTGCCACTCACTAAACTGCTGTCCTGCCAGTTTTTCTCTACCCTGTCTTTGTGCAATCTACAGCTTCTGTCCTCAGGTTGCACTTCCTTCTTGCTCTCAGGGAAATGTGCCCTGTTTGAGTTGCATCTTCTCCCTCCAATACATTCTTCACTCCTGACCATGAACATTCTATAATTATTCTCCAAGAAGTTTTCCAACAGCAGCCCATCCACTAAGAGCTGTTGTGTGTCTTCCTAGTTTGCCTTCAAAAATTGTAAATAAGATAGGCTTAAGAGCCTTTGTAGCACAGGATTTGCTAGTGGGCTGCATTAGATTGGTTTGATATGTGTTTGACAAAGTATTTGCTCAATGTTTTCTTTCTCTTATCTTCTAGGTGTTTACACAAGGTTTACTTCATTTCATCTCTTTGTAGAAATGAAAAGTACCTAAGCTTATAATTACTTGTCTTGGGACAGTGGAGGGGAGAGCTTTCCAGTTGAAAAAGAAAGACACTTCTGTTGTCAGTTTTCTGGCCTTCTGGAAGCTTAACTCAGCTCCAGGTCCTTCCAATTTTCAAAAGTACTTACCTGCAGTTTTGAAAGACCTTCTGTCTCTCAGATGATATATGGCAAATTTTTGGGTTATCTAGCTTGTGGCTTTCAGCTAGCCGCCTGACTAAAATTAATCTTTTCAGTGAAGACTGTTGCAAAAAAAGACAATGAAAACTTTGACCTTTTTTCTGTCATTTGCTAATATTTTTCCATTTCTATTGAGCAGTAGTCAGATGCTTAACTTGCTCTTTTCTTTCTGAGCTAATTCACTTTCCCAAAACCTTTATTCTTCGTTTATATTTTGCATTTTATCCCTATACCTTATGGTCATCTATTCATATTTTGATAGGTTGCTTCATTTGGAAGATAAGGAGGGAGGATTGTTTCTTCCTGAGCTTTTGGGCAGTAAAAGATCAAAGATTTTGTCAGTCTTCCTTTTCACACCATCTCCAGGCTGTGAACTAAACTTCTGATAGCCTGGTTATGATTTTGTTTCCTACGTACCTAGTGTAGCTGATGTGCCTCTGCTGCATAACATGGACTAGTGAATTTTGGTGGTTTTCCTTTCATCACTAGATAAAAATACAGTTCTCCAGCACGTTGTGCATGCAACAAAAACCTGCCCTGAGATTACCCATGGGATAAAGCAACTCACAGGTACAACTAATGATGGATAGAAGGGAGCAATGCAAACAAACAGCAAATGTGACTCCTGACACAGGCAATGATGTACTACCCTAGGTCTCACTTTGGAAGTAACAATTAACCATGGAGACAATCTAGGCAGTGATTTAAGGCACCTATAATTCCACTATCACATGTGCATCACATGTGCATCCAAAAATCACATAGAAGAGCATATTTTATATGATAAAAACAAACAAAGAAAAGATCAAAACCACCCCACCAAAACCCAAACTCAATCAATGTAACTATCTAGAATACAGATATTGATATCTGTACTGACTACCTATGATATTATCTAGAGAATCCAAAGGTTTATGCTGACAGCAAGAAGGTGAATGTTGAATGCATCATACAAGTTGACGTGCTCTCAGGTATTCTAGAACTGTTGCTCCAGACGAGTTCAGACATGTGGATTATTTGCCAGCCTAGATGCCCAAGATATCCAAGGAGTATCTCAAGTCATGCTAGATGCATACCTGTTTGGGCAACCAAATCCCTCCTCTAAAACTCATCCTCCTTTGAATTTCTGGCAAAAATAAAAAGCTGAGTGAATATTTGCATGTGGAAATTCAAACTGTAAAATACATTATATAAACCTTAAAACTTGTGAAATAAAAAACTATGTTGGAAGAAGAACTGCTCTTTAACTATTGTAAAGTTCATCCAGAAATCCTTCCTTTGCAGCTAAGACAAGAATCAGGTCCCCACTAGACTCACAGGACTCTTGTGTGTTCTCACAAGTAGAACAAAAAAACATTTTTGGAGTATCACTGGTGAAAGCATAAAAGGTTGCTCATCTTTGCAGCTATTTCATATTTGCATTTAGGGCTACGCAGCAGGCAGAATTTTTTCAACTCAATCTCTACTTGAGTGGTTTTGTTTTGTCAGTTTATGGACAACATGTCTTTGGGATTGATGAGGTTCCAAGGCTGTATGCTAGGCAAGACTGAAGATAACGAATGAAAAGGTCTCTGAGGGTAGAAGAGGGATGACAAGTGATACAAATAAGTGGTGTCCCTCAGATATGCACTCCTTGGTTGTCAGCTGCTTTCCAAAGGCAATTATGAAAACAACTAAGGCCTGAGGGAGACTCAGTGGAGTCAGTCGTACTCAGTAGCTCTGTCCCATTCAACGGTGCTCCCTAGGGATGCATTTTGCTGTAAGAGGGCAATACATTTATATTCTCTCTCATATTTATGGAAAGATATATATATATATATATATATATATATATATATGTACATGTGGACAGTGTAGGCAGACACAGCTTCTCTGCCTGTGTCTGCCCCAAACTGGCCAGACACAAGTTAGCTTTGACACAGAGGTCATAGGGTGTTGTGCAAGATCCATGTCAGCAAGATGGATTGTCTCAAGATAAAATCTGTACACAGCATCTGGATTCAATGTTCCTCCTTCCTAGACAGCTCAGAGAGTATCGTGAACCCTCACTAACAATCCCTCTGTCTCAGCTCCAGACTAACCTGGCACAGGCAATCAGCCTCATGCATTTGTACACAGCTCAACCCACAGGAATCCATCCCACTCTACAAGGATGGGCTCCTAATATTCTCCACATTGCACAAGCAGCAAAGGTGCAGGTCTCACATGAATGAATAGAAGTAATACTGTTCCTATTCAAGACAATCCAGTCAACATCTGTTGACTCCATACCCACCTCTTTTAAATGAAGAGGCAAACAGATGGGAAAAGATCTTCCATTTTCGTGCTGCTTCTGGCATCTTTGTTTCCACATTCATCATTGTCACACAATAGTTGCCAAGTCAAACAATTGTTGCTTCTCTTTGTTCATTTGAGCATAAAGACACAGTTCTGTGGTCTTATACAGCTATTTAATTATTTTGAATAAACACAATAAGAGTGAAAGTAGCTGAAAAAAGTCAATCAAAGCATACAATCTTCACTCTCTTCATTACTCAATTAGTAGTGTGTTAGGGCAGGGTATAGTGGTAATACAAGATAAGTTTCAGGCCTCTTGTGGTCTCAGAAATGTCCTTTTCATTACAGAATCACAGGATGGGGCAGGTTGGAAGGGACCGCAGTGGGTCACCTGGTCCAACCTCCTGCTCACCCAGGAATGCCCTAGAGCACATGGCACAAGATTGTGTCCAGACATTTCTTGAATATCTCCAGCGAGGGAGACTCCACATCCTCTCTGGGCAATCTGTTTCAGTGCTTGGTCACCCACACAGTGAAGAACTTTTTCCTTTTTCTCATTTCCTTATACTTTTTCCTTATTCTTTTCCTTATACTTCCTGTGCATCAGTTTCTGCCCCTTGCCTCGTGTCCTAGTGACTGCCACCACTATGAAGTGCCTGGCTCCCTTCTCTTGGCATTCCCCCTGCCTAAATTTATACATATTAATGAGGTCACCTCTCAGTCATCTCTTCTCAAGGCTGAACAGGCCCAACTCTCTCACTTTCCTCACAAGAAGGAGGCCCCAGTCCAATTAAAATCCTCATCATCCTCCGCTGGACCCACTCCATTACCCTCTTCTTTACAGTACTATTATGTGCACCTAATTAATTTTAAGTTATCAAGTTGCATCACAATTTATACAGGAAAATAGAGTATGAGAGGGTTGAGACTTCTTAGAGAGGGGTTCAGTCATTTGTAAGGAACATCTTCCAGCACCACAGTGTCTTGCCAGCTTGGTTCCCCTGCCATCTGTACCTGCACCGCCTACCTAATATGCACTCTCCTGTTTTATCATGCTGAGACAGACTGGATCAGACAGATGCTGGGCTGCAATGAGGAAAAACACCTGCCATATGAATACTTATGAACTCTGCAAAGGTACACATAAACACTTATATGTGGGAATTACCCACTCTATTCAAATAATGGTGACTGGAAGGTCAATCTGTAAATGATGAATATCCTGTAATACACTACAGGTCAGAATAAGTGATGTGGGAATCCACTATGGCTTAAATTTGGAAAAAAATCACATCTCACTGAGTAAGTGCCCTCTGGTGGTCTTCTTTACTGTTATGAATTAAAAGTCACCGCAATGTTTGGTTTTTTTCACATGGGATAGTTATTAAACTGACAGATAGAAAGTCATAAAACACACAAAATCTTTACAGGGAAAACACCCAAACAAGCTATTGTGTTTGAGAAACATATTCTGTAGGTTCACATTGCTTCTTGAGTATATTATTGATCTTTTTTAAGAAAACATATCTGGAATGACATAAAAATCAGTGCAGCTCAAGGCTGACTAAATTGGGTCACAAGTCCAGAGGTTTACAAATGTGTCTTTTTCTACCTAAACTTACTGTTCGTGGAAGAATATATTGAACTGGAGTCAAAAATCAAGCCCTTCCTATTTCTGTTTTGGTATGTTACCTCAGCATTCTAAGATTTATGAAGATACAAATGTTTGGGTTTTTGGGGTTTTTTGGTTGCTTGATTGGTTGTTTTTTTTTTGTTGGTTTTTTTTTTTTTTGCCGATACACATTCAAGGAATAATTCTTCAGTGCAAAAACAACAAATAAAAACGTTATCTTTCAAAGTGCTTTCCATTTTACATTTTTAATATTCTTATTCTTCAATGACTAAAGCTTCACTTGAAATATGGTTTCAGGAGTTGTTTTCCTACAGTGTGTTCTTTGCTCCAATATGAACCAGAGAAATCATCACCTGAAGAAATTTTCAGGATTCTTGTTTCTAGGTTGTAGGAGTTGAATTTTAAATAGGTTGAGTTAACCTGTAAAGGCAATGATTGCATTTGTAGCTATGTCTTCCATATAGTCAGTTCTGCTAATACACTGATAGTTTTGCTGATCATGTGTTTAGTATGTTATTTGCTAGATGGTCATAACAGTAGCCCTGGGTGAAGGAAGTTTGGTCAAATACTGAAAATTGGATTTTAAAATGGACTATGTGAAGATTTTTGTTTTGCTTGAGAAAATTCTTTACCTCTATGAGCATTTTTAAACCAGGGAAGAAACAAAAATCTTGTATGATGAGTTTTGTTCTGGACTGTTTATAATTTTCTTTATTTTTTTTCTTAAATGTTGGAAAAATAAAGGCACATACCTATCAATTTTTAAAAGTTTCAAGACATCTTAGGCACCCAGGGTGAAAGAAATAAACTGATTCTGGTGTATATATTCAAAAAGATGTTCCTTGCACAATCTATCAAAAATACAGCTCCTTTGAGGTAGCTGAAGTTGGCTGTTAAAAATAGAAGTACTCGACATTTTAGAAAGCTTGGACCAAATAAGTTTCTACCCATTACAGAAAAGTAGATTTGTACTCCTGGGAAAGATCCTAGGCCTAATCTGGCAAAAACTTTCAGTGCATAATTAATGCTCATCCTTGCTGCCACATGCGTATAACTGAGATCAAAGTTTCATCTGTGTACAAGTTAATTCAAAGCCCTTTTTTTCCTTCCTCTAACAAAGAACCAGTGTTATTCTGGAATCAGTGATGAGCAATAGGATGGCAAGTAGTGACTCATTTGCACTTTCAGTAATCACACTGGAGCACTTGACCTGTACAGCTAAACCAAGCCATACACTTCAACCTAACATTGTTTAAGTTCAAGCATAATTTTCCTGAACTTTTAATTTGAAAAATGTCTATCAATTACAGAATGAGTCATCCAAAAGGAGAGAGAATTTCAAAAATATGTCATTAACTACAATGTTCTTTGCAGAAGAAGACAAAGGTAGAAAAGTCTTTCATGGGGACCTGAAGGACAGTGGGGATGTAGTGAGCTAGCACTTGAATAGAGTCCACTAAGAATTAAATTTTTACTCCTGGAAACAGTTAAGTCCATAGCCAGCACAAGTATAAAACACAAGCCTGTAGAAGGCAACATCTATGTACAATTGGATTAAAGCCCCTATATGTCTCTCCACATGACTATAGGCAGAAAAAAATCAGTTTTCTTGTGAGTTTGTTTTTCTGAGAGTTCAAATTCATGATTCACTTTCCATTTTTGGCACCAATTTACTTGTGACCTTTTTTCCTCTCTGTGAAATCTGAAAAATCAGAGCAATGAAACTTCCCGAATACATTGTATTGCTGTCATGAAACAAATGAAGACTGGGAAGTAGCAACATAAAGCAGTAAATATTAAAATGGATTTTAAATGCACCTGAGAGTAAACTACTAATCACAAAGTGACTGAATTCTAGGTCATCCTACATTTCCCCTCTGATGGCATAGTAGTCATCAAAATTGGTTTTCTACATCATACAATTAGAGAATAGCTTTAATAACATACATAGTCTATTTTTGCAAATTGAGTCTTGTCTCAAAATACAGCTACAGAGAATTTCAGATAGAACTCAGATTTCTATTTTAAAGATGCATTTCTGATCCTCCAGAACTTTTACTGACCCTTTCCCTATGCTATTTCACTGTAACTATAGAAATCCAGTTGTCTGTGCTTCTGACACATTTCTGGCTACTTCAGTACCAAGTAAAACCACCAGCTAATAATTCCACACCATGGGATACACTACACTGTGTGACTGGGTCTTGCACAGGCTGTTGGTGCTAGGACATTCAGCGTGTCCCAGCACAGTCACCTTTCCATGGAGCTGTAGTCCCTTGCTGTATGATTGCTGGAATTTAGAGAGTTTGCAGACTGTCTTTACAGGGCTCTGTTTACAAGGGTCTTTAGTTCTGTGCTGCTCTGACCTTCCCCTCTGTGCCCCACTGCCATGTGAGAAGCAGATGCAGGAAAATGGGCCCTGTAATGTTTTCTTAGACTCCCTCCTGGAGGACTTCATCCCACCAGGAGTAGTGTAGACTACACAGGGTAGAATTAAGGAAACTACACAATATTCTTGGTGATACTAATGTTTATAGCACTTTTTTTTTTTGTTTTTCTACTTTGCTTATATTGTATCTATCTGCTTTGCAGCTCTGGTCATAATAAGCCAGTTATAGCAGTCTCAATGTCTTTTCTCTGGCCAAACAATTGTGCAAACCCTGAGAGATTTGCCCTAAAAAATGCTAGTGTTGTTTGGCTCAGTGGTAGATTTTCTCTTTTGTATAGAAATGAAAATATGAAGAAAAAGACTCAGAGCTTGGTGAGAAACATGAGCAAATGTTTAACAAAATTAAGCTTTGTTAAAGTAACAAAAAACTCAAACCAAAACAAGAAAGCTTTGCAGGCTACCTATTCTGATGGGAAATGACAGCAGTGTATAAAAAATTCATCTACAAAGTCACTTTGCATAGCTTTTTGTACATCAATATGTTTTTTTTTATTATTTTCTTGGGAGTTTTTTTAGTGGCTTGTTTATTTGTTTTTCCTTTTAACTGCTTGTAGTCATTACTTGATTCAGTGGTCATTACTTGATTTCCACTATAGTGGTGACCCATGCAGATTCTTAGCCATTTATGAATATGTAATACTGAACACTTTACAAAGTTCATTATTCTTCACTCCCAGGTAATTAATGTCAAAGAGACAGAATACTTTTACATTCCCATAATTAATATAATTATAAATGGGGGAAGTAAGGGGGGAAAAAAGCAGCAAGGAAAGTAAATTAATTCTGCAGAGGCCTAGATAACCTCTTATTGCTTGTTCAGGAGTATGTGAAACCTTCTTCAAGACACCATGAACACAAAAATTAATGAAAGGGTAGGAGGGCTTGACAGACTCTAGAGGAAGTTGATGCTGTCCAAAGCAGTTTGCAAAGTAGAGAAGCAAGCTAAATTCTTCTCCAGCTTTGAAGGAATGTAGAAAGCAGAGAACAATGCAATCCTGCCACATTCCAAATCCAGCTTCTCTCAGCAGTGAATCTGATTTTAAAACTGGTGAACTGGTGCAGCAGACACTGTCCTTACTATTTTCCTGCTGCTGGCCCAGCAAAGTATAAAGGGTGGCTCTAGTACAAAAAGCAAAGGGTCTCAGGGGGAATTCTTCACAAGCAGGGAGGTAAACACAGCCCTGATATGCCTTTCCCATAACTATTACTGTATGGAGGAATTATCTGAGTAACAAAAGGCAAGTGTGTAAAATGTACACAAAACAGGTGATTGCTTTTAGAGGATTAACATCCTGTTGCTGCAGCTAGATGGTATTTTAGGACAAGTCTAGTCTAGGTCTAGTTTAACCCTGGATGAAGAAAGGATTTAACTAGATCCCTTGTCTAAATACAAATTCTGCACTCTTTTAAGGACGTAATGATCTGGTGTGGAAATTTTTATGTAGTGTCAACCATCAATTGACTTTTAAACTGGAGTGCTTGGCTGAAGAAAGGTGCTGATTATAAATAGAAACACAAGTGACTGCAGAGTCCTGAATGTCTTTCCTTGGCACCTAAAAATAATTGTCCTGGAAGACATAGTTCCTGAACCTATTTTGTCATACCCTTGTCCAGTCATCATTCATCACACAAGAAGGGATCAGAAGGACACTGCAGGGAGCAAAGATGCATGTGTGCTTTGAGAATTGCCTGGTATTACTGAGAGAAAGGTATGTTTACAGTAGCTTGGTCTTGCAGAGTCTGGACATGCTGACACTGTGACTTTGCCTCTTTCACTCTTTGCCAAACTGTACCCCAAGCTCTTTCTTTGAAACAGAGTCCTTTGGGAATTTCTCCAAATAATCTGTGCAAAGAGAAAGTCCCTGTTTCCTCACGGACACCTATCAGATAAGGTAGTGAAAAACAACTAAGAAGCAGTGGAAAATTTAGTACATGGCACCTTTAAATGAATCTATAAATCACAGCAGATCTGAAATAATGAACAATGTAACTGCGACACAAAAATGAATTAGAAAGTATAATGGGAATTTTTCTATTATTTTTATTTTGCTTAAGTTTATGGCTTTCTGCTCAGAACACTAATCATTACTGATTTTAAGTACAACTTTAAATATATTTTCATCAATGCATTTGACAGAGGTAAAATTTCTCATGGGGAAATTCCATTCTGCTATATTGCCAAGACAAAGAGCTCAGAAGTAACAAAAGAGGTTTAAAAATCCTAAGTCCTTCAAAAAATATCTTGTTACATTGAAAGTCCACTCCCTAAAACTTTTGTGTGACATTCAGGCTGTGATTTGAGGTTAGTTTTAAATGATCATTTCATTCAGCCCTGGAATTTTACTAGACATAGCTGAAGTTTTCCCTCTGTGAGGCTAAGATAAATGTCCTAGCTGTAGAGTAAGAAAAAGGTATTCAGATATATACTTGTATCAAAAGCTCTATACAACTCATTCCTAAAGTAGCTGGACTAGAAATATCAAAGCACTGCCATGTTCCATGTTGTGAGCACACACAGAGAACAGAAAAAAAGTGCAGCTTGTGTCATATAATTCACCATCTGATTAATAACTATTATTAATACTTTATTTATAATTATTTCATTATAAAAATTGTTATACTGATCACTAATTTTAGAATTTTATGAATATTTATGGCAAAATCAATTAAATACTGACTGTAAATGCAATTTTCTAAAATATCAAAACCCACCTAAATTAATCAGCACAGAGTATAACACCAAAAAAAAAAAAAAAAAAAAAACACCAAAGGGAAATATCGGAGCTAATTCTGAGCTAATCAGTCCACCAGAATAACTTTCCCTCTTTAAATGATGCTATTGCTCCAAGCTGCATTTTGTTGAAAAAGCTCAATTATTTTGCTTAAGCAAATTTATTCTAACATTGTCAACTGACATGGTCAACTTTTTCTGAGATAAACTGGTCATAAAGAAACTGATTACATTCTTTCTAAAGATAGTAGAAACATTTCCCTTCCCTGAAAGAAGTACTGAATTAAATTCTAAAAGTCAAAATTGCCTAGACTGTTCGGTGATATCAGCAGTGATCCTGAAAATTGGAAAAAAAACCCTTTAAAATGTTCTGAAATGCAACAGGGTCAATTCCAAAGTCTGGATGAGTGACTAGTGGATAAGGGGCAGCTCTGCAGAGGACATTCCAATGATGATGGGGACCCCAGCATGAGTAGCAGCAGTCAATAACAACTTAGTCAAATGTTAAGTCATCACAGGCTGAGCAGATCTGGCCCTGTTTTAAATTAGCAATTAAGATGCCCCCCACTGCTGTACACAAGCCAGCCTTGCTAATTTCTGTTTTACATGAGCTCCTATTTCAGCTGCTCTCCAATTCCTATAATGTCCTCACAGCATATGTTCAGAGAGCATGCCCTGCAGCCTACCCTGCACGTTCCACATCAGTCTAGTGAAATTTCTGGAGGACAGACACCAGGGTGTTAGTGCAGAATGTTTGCTGGAGTCTCCTTCTCTGGATGTATAATGCTGTAACATATCACATATCTTGTTTAGGGAATGAAAACCTGTCATTTTATTCTCCTGTTTCAAGGAAAATTTTCTTTGGGAATTATAGTCAATCAAAAGAGGAGAGGCTAGCAATCAAGGGAGGTGATTCTCCCCCTCCATTCTCATGAGCTACTGAAATACTGTGGGTCTGTTAGTGCAAGTTCAGAGGAGAACCAGGGAGATGGTCAGAGGGTGGGAGCACCTCTCCTAAAAAGACAGGATGAGAGAGAGCTGGTGTTATTCAGCTTGGAGAAGACTGCAGGGAAACCTCATTGCAGGTACCTTCAGATGTTTTCAAAAAAAAAAAGGATGGAGAGGGACTTTTGGACAGGCAGATAGTGACAAGACATGGGGCAATAGTTTTAAACAGAAATAAGTTAGGTTTAATTTAGATGTTAGGAAGAGATTCTTTACTTAGAGGGTGGTGAAGCACTGGAACAGGTTGCTGAGAGAGATTGGGGATACTTCCTTCCTGGAATTGTTCAAGGCCAGATTGTAATGGACCCTGAGCAAGCTGGTCTCATGAATGGATCCTTGCCCATGGTAAGAGAGTTGGAATTAGATGGTTATTAAGGTCCCTTCCTACCCGAGCCATTCTATGACTATAAGATCAGAAACAAAATACTGCATAAATAATTTCAGGTGGGTTTTTTTTTGCCTTGGAGTCCCTGTGCCCACTTCTGTATTCTCAATAAAACCCATTTTCCTACTTCAGGATAATTTTTTTCTTCGCTGTTTCCATGTGAAATGTAAAACAGATGATTAAAATTGACTTCTGCCCCATTCCTGAAAACACTACAATGAAAAGTAGGTATTCATAAATGCATAAACAAGTTTAAACCCCCAAATGTCATTTTACAGTCTCAGACATAAGAATATCTAATAGAATTCATCTTTGTCTATGTAAGGGACTTCAGAATTTTGGGTCATTTAAGGTGGACAAGTGTTCTTTCCAAATAAATCCTTTTTTATTTTCTCTTATTATCTTGCATATGAGCTGCAGCTATACAGTTATGTCTGCATTTTTTTTATTTTCAAGCATAGGAATAGCAGGAAGTCCTAATACACACTCTCCAGATAAGTGCTCTTTGCTCTCCTTTTCATCTCCTCCTTCTACTGCTGAGCAAGAGCTATGAGTTGTTTTACCTTATCTTCTCATGCCCTATGGTTCACATTATCAAGCCTTTGCATGTTCCAGCTGAATACTTGCAGTTATTTCTGTGGTATCTTGTGAGGAAAAAATAGACTTCATTGTGTATGAGTTACTTAGCAAACCAAGGCCTTTGTATTGTATTAAAAGAACCAGCACTGCTTGTCTCAGTAATCGTTTTTGTTTGGGGTTTTAATTATTCTCTTCCAACTTTCCCTTAATATTTGCAGATATTTATAATTAAGAAGGTGACTTTTTATTCCCAGCTGTGCATAAATGATGTCATGGCCAAATACAGAATAGTAAGAAAATGTTTGTGTCAGGTGATAATGCAGGGAGAATAAAAAATATTTTCCTCAGTAGAATGGTGCTAATAATTAATTTTTCTATTTAATGGTCCAACTGAAGATGAATTAAATGGGCACTTGGAATATTTAAAACTTCCCTCAAACTTTTTAAATATAAACATTTTTAAATTTTTATTCGACCTAAAATGAAAAATTTCAGTAATAACCTATAGTGCTCAATCATTTAGCTTTACAAAACAGTGAGGAAATACTACCAGGCAACACAGCTTGTTGACATGGTGCCAAAGCCTGGATAAATATTAATGCCTGGAAAGATTCCTGCCTGAAAAATGCCATTTGCCTGTTTTGAGGTAAACAATTATTCTTTGGAGAGAATCCCACCAGATGAAGCAGGCAGCACTCACAGCACTAATTGCAGGACAAGCACAGCAGTAGCTGGGAGTTACAGCCAACTCAGGAGGAGTCAGGAATCTTGGATGAGAGATCTTAGGGGAGAATCAGCAAAGCCAAGTGCAGCAGCAAGGAGCAGCACAAAGGCAGGCAGATGGAGAACACAGCAGCTGCTTGGGAGAACGTAGAGAAAGCCAGCTGAATAGGAGCTAAGTGAGGAGTTCTGAAAGCACAAATGTACAAATTATGACTCATTCTGTATCTGAGACGATAGACAAGTATTCTGTGGCAAAAGCTAGGACAGAACCATCATCCTGTAGCAAATGTCATTGATGAGCAGCATGTAGTGGGATGGGGTAAATAGTGAGTCTTTCATGGTGTAAAACAAAGGCTCCCAATCTCCAAAGGCTGACGGGACAAATTGCAGAGGAATAAACCCAGTGCGGACAGCAACATCATCTACTTTCTCCCGTGCCATAAAAAAGACATGTTTTCCTCTGGCTGTACATAGTATTTAGGGTGTCAGCAGAGCCTGTCTTCTCACAGAGAGAGAAAGGAATGTCTCTTCTGGGTAATGGTTTCTCTTCTAATGTCTTGTTCTCTCTCAGACTTTGAGGAGGCTGCTCTAGCAGACCTGCTCTAGAAAAGACATACTCCACCAGGTGTCCTGGTACACTGCAGTAAGCAAAGTGGATATGCCAGTGCAATTGTTGTGGTGCTCTTGATCCACGTGCAATTGATGTGAGTGCATTAGGGAAGATCAAAGCCACAACTCCTTCTCATGTTCCTCCTCTCAGTCTTTCATCTCTTTACCTTCACTTGGCAGAGGCAGCTTCAGTAGTTAATTTTAGGGTATCAATGGTTTATTTTGAAAGGGATGTTAAACCTGCCCTTTGCCATGCTGCTGGCTGGATTAGTGATAAAAAGGATGAGGAAAAAACAGGAATGCACCCTGAGACTTCTCAGAGAGCAGTGTGGAGTTGAGTGTTGTGGTTGCTAGGCGAAAGATGTTCAAAAAGCCCTTGTTACAGGTAGAACAATGGGTTCTTTAAGCCCACCACACCAATTATGCCCATTATTTCCAGCTTCCATGAAATATGTGTTTATCCAGAGGAAATTTAATTTCTTCTTATCTATCAGCATAAATAGCTGCAAATGTGTACAGTGTGATTTGGAAATGGCCAACAGCTTCTCTGTGTCCTGCTCTGACCTGGTAGGCATGGGATAGGAGGAGGAAACCCAGTGCTGCTGGAGCTCTGCTTGTGCTGAGTAAATTTTTATATTTGTTGCTGCATTTGAATGGATGGATTTTGTGAAATACTAAAAACAATGGTATGGGAGTCACTTGCACCTCCTCTACCTCCTGATCCTTTATTTCTGACTCCAGGAGGTCCAGAAAACTACAGACTAAATTAATCAGGCAGCTGGGGAGGGGGCATGTATTTAAATTAACAAATTAATAGGTTTCCTACCCATGTCAATCTTCTTATTCACCCTAAAAGGGAAACTTCTAATAATTACTGTATTTTTCTGTGAATATACAGTACTGCAATCACATGATAACTGCATAGTTTGATTATCTGAAAATATTAATTTTGTTTAAAAATTAAATCAATTACTAGGGGAGAAGTACAAAAATAACACATGTAACTTTTAATTAAAAAGTATCACTTATCTCATGGGGAAAGGAACAGCTACAGGCTTCAATATGTGAACAATTTTTCCCAGCCTTTTTTTTTTTCTCAGGTTTTGGTAGGAAAAAAAAGTTGGAATTATCACTGCTGAGATGGATATGATTTTCATCAATATAAGGCTGTGGTTGTTCCTTTACTTCTATGTCTTTGTTTTGAATTGATGAAAACACAAAGCTTTTGGATCACTGCATCTGCTTGCTTCATAAAGCCACCTGGATTTTCCAAAGCAAGTTAGATAGCTCTGATTGTTCAGTCACAGGTGAAAAGGAGGGCAGAAATTGTTTCTGGAAGGTAGTGAATTCCTCTTTAATTCCACATTAAAGCAACTATATGGGATCTATGATGACCAGTTTCTTCTAGTCAAAAGAAAAAACTGTGCTGCTGAACTTTTCCTGGAGTTCCCTAAAATAGTAGCTTAATCAGGCATTAAAATTGCCTGTTCCTCTTCATCAACTGGAAGGGGAATAAATATTAGAGGGATTAGTTCAGAAGACACCTATCTAGTGTCAAAGCACAAGAACTTCCATGATCCTTGATACTTACACCTGACCATGAGGAATCTAATTTTGTCTTTTAGAGAACAGTGCTTGGCCCTGTGTTAAAAAGTTCAGACTAATATTTTGACATGGCTGGTCTCTACAGAGGTATTTACTATTGGCAGATAAAGGGATCAGATAAAATCATTGAGAATTGTGACAGAAAAACTGTGGGGACTTCCTTTAAAAAGAAAAGAGGTGAAAAGTCAGGACTCGAGTTCTGCTGAAGAAAGTTCTTGGTTTGGCATCATCTCAAATTTGGATAAAAGTGCAGTACAATTTTATTGTTACTTTCAGCAGTCTGAAGCTTGGTGTAAGCAGAGACAATTATTTCATTATTCCTCAGTGACTGTTGAAATGGAAAGAAAGTGCTGAAACCCTCCCTGCTTCTAGTGGTCTCCCCCAGTGCCAGCCTAGTACCCAAGAAGATCTAGAGCTCTACTCTGTACAGAACAGCCAAATACAAGGTAGCACTAGTTTTTATATAGGACAATAGAAAGTAAAGACCTTTGTTTCCTTGTGTACCAAGTTAATAGTAATCATGACTTTGAACTTAGGTAGTTGTCATTATCTGCTGAATAAAATCATTCAGCTCGGAGCCCAAATTTTTTTGTTCTGGTAGAATTCGTATTAAACTTGAACAAATCTGCTGGAAAACCTATGGAAGATACAGTGAGAACATCCCCAGGATTAGCCAAAATCTAAACCATTCCATCTTCTCAATCTAAGAGAAAGGGAAACCACACAGAGCACAAACAGATTAACCTCAGCAGGAGCTGAGTGGGGTCAGACTGAAGTTCTGTCTAGTCCAGTAGCAAGCACATAGTGAAGAGCAGAAGGAAGGAACTATATTTTTTATATATATAGGAAGAGTAGAGATATTTCTCAAGAACAGGCACATCATCTGTAGTTATTTGTAGCTGAATCAGAACTAGTCACAATGGACTCTTACACCTAAAGTTCTTCAATTGATCTTTGAATCTGCCTTAAGTTTAGAACCCACTGCTCTGAGGCCATGTATAGAATCATAGAAAAGTTTGGTCTAGAGCAAACCTTCCAAAGTCATCTAGTACAACCCCTCTGCAATGAACAAGGACATCTTTCATTAGATCAGGAGGCTCAGAGCCCCGCTCAGAGCAATTACCACCTTTCTGAAAAACTAATCTAAATCAACCTCTTTTAATTTAAAATTATTAGCTCTTTTCCTATTCAAAGAGTTCTTCAGCACTTTAAGAATTACCATCAAATTAAAATATGTGAAATGTGTCTTTTTGGCTGGTTTTGATCTAAAGTGTTCTCCCTCAATACATCCTGAAAGCTGAGTTAGGAAGACACTATATAGAAGCAAGAAGGACCTTTGTTCTAGCATGAATAAACTTTCTGCTAACAGCAAGTTCCCCCAAAATGAACTTCGCCATTTGTTTACTTTCCAGATATTTTTAAGCAACCCTGCCACCTTGTTTAAGTATTGAGAAGCAATTTCTAAATATTCATTTCAATATTTTTCAATATTCTTCAATCTAAACAGAAGTGTGTCTTTTTCAGATACTTGCCATTGTGATCACAGGGTCAATCATTTATTTTGATATTTGCAGTTTAAGGAACAGCACACACATCCCAGTTGTGTGCAGCTTTGAGAACTTGACACTGAATTTTACATAACTGCATTTTACATCTTTTTCTTCTTAGGCTTAATTACCTTTCATCTGCTGACATAATTCTTTTTATTCCATTCCCCAAATCCATGAAAGTTTCTCTTGAACTAGAAGCATCAAAACAAGCTCTGTTCAGGGCTCCACAATCTTCACTTTACAAACTACAGTTTGAAATATTTCTTCAGAATCCAATTCTACCTACGCAAAACTGTGTGAATAAATCATTTACTTTTGCAAGATTCAGCACCCTTAATTACACACACATACACACAAAATTAATCCAACCCACAGGATATTTTTCACTCCTATGTATGTTGCATGTGTGCTACTTTGGTTGCATTTTGAAAGTTTTAAAGACCTCATGTAAAGCCCCAGTTTAATTGAAATCAATGAAAAAAATCTTCCTTATCAACAGAATCAGAATTATACCTTCTATTTTTATTATGCTTATGTATAATTAATTCATTGATTCCTATGAAAAATTACACTGAAGTTCTACTAATAATGAGCCAGAGCTTTGTTAGTGGTCTCACTTTGACTAAGAAAAGAAAAAGGTTTAAATTTGTTCAATGTCTACCTGTTCCATATTCCTCACTTACCTGCTAACATCTTCAGTAATTTTTTTCTCTCAGGTACACATCATACTGATTGTCACATGCTCATTCAATTAGGAAGAGGAAAACCTCTATGTGTCTTTGATGAGAATGAGTCTGATTTCAAGTGCTGTGGCTGCCACAAACCATTCACAGAAAACCACACAGCAGGGAGAGGGGAAGAAATGACAGAAAAATATTATCAAGTTATAAAATGTAAATTCATGAGTCATGCATTACTTGCTGAAAGGAACATAAAGAACAAAATTATGTTTTTACCATTGACTGAATGGGAACATGACCAAAAGTATTGAATTTTTTGCTCTGACTTATAGAATTGAATCTAGTTATGAAAAGCTTCTAACCAGAAATGGAACTTGTATAGTTTTTAGAACTTCAAAATGAATTTTGTTCTAAACTTGCTGTACTTAGGCAGTAAATTAACATAGTCCTAAAACTGTGAAACTGAGGCCTCTGTAAAATATGACTCTATACAACTGACATCACTTGTCCAAATTGATCAGATTAATGTGCTGGTGCTTTGAGATGTGGGAGGTCTCTGCACATTAACCACCAGAACCATCAGACGGAGATAGCATGTTTGATTCCCATGACCCAGGTATCCTACAGGTGTGTGTATCTGTGTATAAGAGATATAAAGGCTCATTCAGGCCTCAGCCTTAAAACTGTTTTTCCTCTCCCCCTCCTGAAATTTTGCAGCCCTGGTCAGGCTCCCTGGCATACAATTCTTTCATATACCGAAAGTACTCAAAAGTACAAAAGCTACTCAGAGGAGCACCATACAAACCTAATGCATTCAGCTGTGAGGTAGATCAGCTACCAGCTCCTTATCCTTCTGCAAGCAGGAGTAATTTGGGATTATCATTCAGCTGGTAGGATTAAGGTACATAATTGTAATGCCAATTTCCTCATGTTTGTGCTGTCATCTACCGAATATAAAACAGAGGAAAGGCTAGACTATTTCTACCAGATTCACACTATGAAGACAGACACACAAGAACCATTATTTCTGTTATCAAGACCAAATTTGTATTCTGAAGCTCTGTCAATCTTTTGTGGTTTCTGCACAATGGAAAAAGACATTTTTGCCCACAGATTCATGCTACCCTTGAACTATTCCCACAGGGTTTCACATGCACCCACCTGCAAAGGCAAAGGATCTCAGGAGATAGCTGGTCTCCACCTTCACACAGCTCTCAGTGCACAGAGCAGATAGAAAGGGTGGTGGGTATTTGCTGGCATTTTAGATAGGAATGATCTCATTAAAATCTGTGGGCAGCTATATTACAGGCAGCTACAACTCAGCTATTCACCTGAAGTTCCAATATAGCCAGTGGAGAAAAATGTACTTATGCATGATTCAGAAAATGTATTTTAGACATCTGCCTTCAGATGAGATTAATGTCATTCCAAAAATTTCTCTCTAGCAGTTACAGTGTGAGTCTAGACAAGAAATTCAGATGTAGGAATCTATGCTGCAAATCCTAACAATCCTAAAATGGGATTTTACTTTCCCATTTTCTTCTTCATCCAATGCAGAAGAGCCTTTTTCTCACAGAGAAGGATAGTGAGAAACAACCTGAATCAAAACTGATTCCTTTCTAAACGTTCTGGAAAGGCTTCAGCCTAGGAAATCTCAGCTAAAAAACAGTCCAGAAATGGAAGCTGCTGAGAGAAGGTCATAACAGTGATAGGAAAATTCAAGTTGGAAGGGACATTGGGATGCCAAGTAGTTTAAAACCCTGCCAAAGCACAGTTAACTGTGAGATCAGACCAGGTTGCTAAGGACTTTACACAACTGGGTCTTCCAGGAGTGGTCACCATTCAGCCTATTGGAGGAACCTCTCCACTGCCTGACTTGTACTCTCAGGAAAAACTTTCTCTTCTTTTGCTTCCACTTACGCCCATGGCTGTTCTGCCTTGCACCACTTTGAGAATCGTGGCTCCAGCTCCTTAATGACTCCTTGTAGGTGCTGGGGGAGCTGTTAAATATTCCCAAAGTGTGCCTTCTCCAGTCTGGATAGGATCAGCTCTCCATGTGGGGCAAGCACTCCAGACCCATGATGCTTGGAGTTCTCCACTAAGCCTTCTCTTTCATATTTGGGGGAGGCAAAAAATGAACACAGGATCCAACTGTGCTCTTGGCATTTGTCCTTGCTTAGTTTTAGGAGGTTTGTGTTGGCACCTTCGTCCAGCGAAGAAGACAGTCCCACCCTTGAGCTCATCAGATGTTACCCCAACTTTGTGTCACCTGCAAACTGGACTGGAGCTCATTCTACCACCTCTGCCAAGACATTGCAAAGACATTAAACAGAACTAACCTCTGCAGTACTCACCACAGACACCCACACAGGGACAACACATTAACCACTGACAATCCAAACAGCTTTCTACCCAGGTAGTCACCCAGACATCTAGACCATTATGTCCTAGCCTAGATATAGATGAAATTTGCTCCTACGTGCTCTTAGCTAGAGCAGCAGAATCTGATTAACTAGACAAGAAAAAGCTTCACCCTAGAGTCCTGTTTGAGTGCTCTGTGTGAAAGAGGAGATTTAGCTAATCTATCTTCCATGGACCTACACAGTCTTGCTTCAAAAGCAGCTCTGCCTAGCAAAATGAGTAGCCAGGTGGGTTGCCTCAGGTTTGCAGACATATTCAGAACTCCCAGGATGAGGACTGGATGTGGTCTTTGCCAAGGTCTGGGAAAACCCTTCACAGCCTTTATGCCTCTGTAAATTATCCTGGAAGGTGGAATGCAGAGTCAATGCACATGTGTTATATGTATGCATGTATGTATGGAACCTGTCAATAAATGTCTCTGCCTAGAGTTGGCTTCAGGGAAAGCAGAAAGTTTCTGGTTCCTGACCTCCTATGAGAAGCAACAGGGATATTGTTAGGTTGAGGATTAAGAGGTCAGACCCCATACAAAACCAGCAATGACTGTCTCTCTGCATTCTCACTTGTCAAGGAAGGATAGTAAAGCTTAGCTTTGGCCTAACCATGAAGCAGGAAGCTGAGCACAAAATCTTTACAGTTCTTCCTTGTGGTGTCCCCCAGAATCCTGCGAGTTTGCAGGGTGATATCAGTTTCTTCTGCAGGTTTTAAACACAAGAGCAAAAGCTACAAAATGGCAATTAAGATTCTCACAGAAGATTGTCTTTTCTCAGCTGTACCTCATTAATCACTTCTTCTGATTAGCTTGCACCTTCTGTGAATCAGCAAAGTAAATCAAACATTAGTTGTGCTGTGAAAGTAACCACTTCCTTCAAGTAGATGGCCATTTTTTCCAGAAATTATCCAAATCCAATGAAATCACAGGCAGAAGATTAAATTACTTTTATGAAAGACATTTTCAAGCTAGTTTGTGGCAGTCTCCTTCAGGAAAATCTAAAATGTCCTTATGCCGCAGAAAAAAATGCAGGAAAAAAGAGCAGTGCACAAATAAAAAAAACAAAAAAGGAAAATAATTTTTAAAACCCCACCACAATTTAGCAGAGTTTATTATTAAATAAGCACTAAGAGCAAGTATTTTTCCTGTTTTTCACTGATGCAAAAAACCACCATAACTTGAGATGCTCCTAATTACATCAAATATTGGAAAACATCCCAAACTTCTCAAGACATTTAGCCAATTTCCCATGGAATAGAATGTTATCATGCACATCAGAAAAACAAGTTTCATACATAGAAATGGGAAACCCAAGCTAAACAAAAGTAAAAGAAAATGTAGAATTACTAAAGCAATGCATACCAGCCTTTGCTAAACTGGGAATATCTTTTTCAGCTTCTCCTGGACAAGGAAACAGACCAAATATTGATTCAGAGCTCCCCACATCCTCTCTTCCACAAAATTTCTTGTCAAGATTTTGTTTCAGTTCAAATCTCCTGGTATAGCCACCACCTAACATGCAAACCACAACATTTAATAAGAAAGTTTTCACTAGAACACAAGTTCACCAAAAAGGATGGAAGGCTAGGATGCTTCCTTTGTTTTGGGGTGATGTAAATGCAAACATTTACATCAAATGTGTGCAATTTGTTACTTGAGTGGTTACAAAAAAAAAAAAGTTGTATGTAACATAACATAATTTCTCTAAATATAACCTTTTATTGTTATATCGGTTTTTTTTCTATTAAATGTTCCAATTTTCCATCATTAAAAGTGAAAAATGTATATATATAGATCCATTAGAAAGTATCTGGATACTTAACTAAAAATGAAAAAACCCCCATAGATTAAATTATAGGGGAAATCTTTAATTATATTGCTGCCTTATCCATAGTGTTTTCCTGTATGTAGAAAAGATCCCTCATATGCTTCTAGATTTAGTATAGGTTAAAGACATTCCTAGTGTGTATCAAAAATAATTTCTATTTTAAGTGCTTTCCTCTGCACCCAATCCTAAAAGTAAAATATGAGTAGCATTACATCATTTTGTCCTTCTAATGTTCACTATCCTACAGTAAACATTATTTTGTTCACGTCACATTTTTATATCATATTTACAGATGAATATTTCTACAAGAGCTATCTGTTCCTTTTCCTTTTCACTACTGTAATCAATAAATACAAATTTTAGAGATGCCTAATTTTACACTCCAGTTAAAACAGTAATTGCTAGGGAAGAGTTAGACTCAAAAATCAGGCACCACATAATCCTTGGCACAGAAGCTAGGGAAGCAAATGGAATTCTGAAGATTTTAAATATCCAAACAAGGTCCTAAGACTGGGTTAATTTCAAACTATTTCTAACAGAAATTCAGATGTCCAGAACAAAATAAACCTTGCAGAAGTTTCAAGCATAGAATTGTGCTTTAGTAAAACCAGAGGAGGCAAGGTTTCTAATTTCACTTTAGATTAAAAAAAAAAATAAATTGACTGGGTATTTTAAGATACTGCTTAACAAAATTTCACCTCTGTGAAAGCTTTTATTCATTAAAGGTGTTTTTAATGCACAGGATGTTGCTAAAATAGAGTTACAAGTTTGTGCACTTGCACTGTATTTTAATATTCAGCTAAATTAGAACAAAGCATACTGTAAGTTAAATGCAAAAAGTGGTAATAATGTAATACAACACAGACATTGGATCTCAGCTAATTACTTTTTTCTCCTCTGTGGAGAACAGTCTGTGGAACTGCTTCTGTGGTTCACTTCATCCTAAATGAAACACTTCTATTTGCCAAAATGAGTTTTACTCTGGAAGCACCCATTGTCTGAGAAAGAATCCACAGCGAGCAAGCTCAGGGTTCTACACTAGAAACACTTAAAAAACAGTGAAAATAACACCTACCAGATCAGGTCCTTTATCAGGAAATATAGATTAGGTTTGATTTGGATGTCCCAGAAATGGAGCTTGGCTTAGTAAAGTCAGCCCAGAATCATAGAACCATTTGGGTTGGAAGGGACCTTTAGAGGTCCCCCAGAGAAGCCCTCTGCAATAAGCAGGGGCACTTTTTCCTAGGTCAGGTTTCTCAGAGCCCTGTCCAGCCAGGCCTTGAATGTTTCCAAGGATGATGTATCTACCACCTCACTGGGCAACCTGTTCCTGTGTCCAGCATCCTCACAGTAAAAAATACCTTCCTTTTATCTTGTCTAAGTTTGTCCCTATCTTTCTTATAAGCCCCTTTCAGGTACTGAAAGGATGCAACAAGGTCACAGTGAAGTCTTCTCTTCTCCGGGTTGAACAATCCCAGTTCTCTCAGCCTTTCCTTATAAGATCAACGTTCCATTCCTGAAATCATTCTTGTGACCCTTCTCTGGATTTGCTTCAAAAGTTTTGTTTCTTTCTTGTGCTGGGACCCCAGAGCTGATGCAGCACTGCAGGTGGGGTCTCACTAGAGCAGAGCGGAGGGGCAGAATCCCCTTTCTTGCCCTGATGCCCACGCTGCTTTGGATGCAGCAGAGGACATGTTTGGCTTTCTGGGCTGTAAGTGCCCATGGCTGGGTCATGTCCAGCTTCTCATTCACCAACACCCCCAAGTCTTTCTTTGCAGGGATGCTCCTGATCTGTTTATCCCCCAGCCTGTATTGATACTGATGGTTTTTCCAGCCCCACTGTAGGACCCTGAAGTTGAATTTTTAAACCTCATGACTTTTCCATGGACCCAATCCAAGCTTGTTCAGATCCCTCTAGATGGCATCCTGCCCTTCAGGTGTGTCAGCCTCAGCCCTCAACTTGGTGTCATCTGCAGGTTAGCTGAGGGCACACTCAGTTCCTTACTTGTGTCATTGATGAGGATACTAAACAGTGCTGGTCCTGGCACAGGTCCCTAAAGGGACACCTCTTGTCATCCATCTCCATCTAGACTTGAGCCATCTACCATTATCCTCTGGATGCTACCATCCAAACAATTCCTCATCCACTCAACAGTCCACCCATCAAATCCATATGTTTCCAATTGTCAGAGTAGGCTGTTGCAGGGGATCATGTCAAAGGCTTTGCAAAGTACAGATACATGACATACAGCCCTTCCCTTGCCCCCTGGTTTAGTCACTTCATCATAGAAGATCACTAAGTTGGTCAGACAAGACTGGCCCTTGATGATGTTGTACTGGTTGTCTTGAATTATCTCCCTGTTCTCCACGTGCCTTTTTCTTGGAGGGTCTTTTCCATGATCTTCCAAGACAGAGGTGAGGCTGATGGGTCTTTAGTTCCCAGGGTCCTCCTCTCTACCTTTTTTAAAATGGTGTAATGTTTGCATTTTTCCAGTCCCCAGGGATTTCACCTGACTGACATAACTTTTCAAATGTCATGGAGAGTCGTTTGGCAACTACATCATCCAATTCCCTCAGGACTCTGGGACGCAGCTTGTCATGCCTCATAGACTTAAACACAATCATGTTCTTCACATCATCATGAACCTGATCTTCTCTTACAGAGAGGGACTTTTCTCCCCCAGTCGCTGCCTCACAGTCCATCCACTTGAGAGGTGTGGGAGGAGAGATTGCCCTTAAAGACTTGGACAAAAGAGCTGAGTACCTCAGCTTTCTCCATTGTTACCAGTTTGCCAGTGGTGTTCATTGCAGAGGGGTACATTTTCTTTGTCCTTCTCTTTCTGACTGACAAGTTCAACTTCCCAAGTTCCGCTCCAGGTGTGTCTTGGCCTTCCTGACTCCATATCTACACAAAGAGGCAGCATGCTCATTCTCTTCCTTCATTTTTCAGGATGCCTGTCCCTGGTCCCCCTGCCTGTGCATTTCCTTCTTGGCCTTAAGTCTGATGAGCAGGTCTTGACTTAGCCATGCTGAGCGTTCCTCACCTGATTTCATACACGTGGGCATCAAGAGTACTCTATGAAAAGGGCCTTTAAAGATCTGCAAACTCAAGAATGCTGCTGCCAACTTTCTTGCCTATGTCTGATACCAGTATTATGCCACAGAGAATGTAAAGACTTTTTTTTCCAGATCTCATAAAATAAGGTATCAGGAAATAAATCCTTTTTCATTTCCTGGTTTCCTGTGAAGAGTGAAGTAAGGTGGCTTCCTGTTTGAGATGAGCTGTGGAACGTCCTATTATGCACACAAGCAAATAGCCTGTTGCTCATAATATCTCTCTGAGATAACAAAGCCTGAGTACTAGCTAGGGAGAAAAGAGATAGATAGGTACACATCATGGTGTCCCTCTGTACATGAATGCTGGGTAAGGGAAGGGGATAATTTGTGGTTTGGCAGTTCTTTGACCTCAAACCTCAGCTGGAGTGATGCAAAATACACCTCAATGCTTCAAAGTGGCGCAGGGCTGATTCATCGAGTGACTCACCCTGTTAAGGATGTTCCTTAGCTGTAGGCTGACCAGAAGTACCAGAGAAGCTGGGGGAGTTTGTGACCAGTGCAAATAAATGAAAAACAATCTGTTCAGAAAGTCATAGTTTTGTTGGCACAGCTGCTCTTGGGGTGCCCCATGACAAGCAAAATGATAGAGGATATCACAGGCACCTGAACAGTTCTCTAAGAGGGCAAGGAGGAGAGCAGCAGATGGAGAGCCATGTGACAGGATGGTGTTAGGTAGGACTTGCCTATAAAATAAATATGTGGGAAACCTCCATTTTGGACATTCTTTTTAGTGCAAGGAGTGAAGGGGAATGGGGGACACAACCTGTGGGAGTTACAGCCCCTTTATCTTGTTGGTTATTGGCAAAATCAGGAGGTGCCTGCCCCCAGCTTTGCCAAAGCAAGCACCCAGAGTGCCTCGCTAGTCTGGCGATTCATTCACAGGAAGAGCACCACAGAGCACTAAGGGATAGCTTTATCCTGTGACAAGCTCATTTCCTTCACAGTATTCAGGTTTGATGTTTAAATGTTTTCAGGTTTGCTCTTTATTGTCATGGCTTTCACAACTCTTAAATGTCTCAATTCACTTCTATTAAACTCTAAGTGTAGTAGGTCAGAGACCCCATGAACTTCTAATTGTGTAACTTGCTTGAATTTTTTTCTTGGACTTCACACTCTATTTTCAAATCCTACAGAGATTTAGAGTGGGGTCTTTTTTACAATTCAAGACATATTTTTTGTGGATGAAACATTGTTCCACCTTTTCTCAGATCACAGGCAGTTTTCCTTGGTAGGGAAGGATAACATGTTTTTTTTTTCCTGTTCTAGAATATGAACACAACATTTAAGGTATCAGTATTCTGAAATGATAATCCAGAAAATAAGGAGTGAGCACCATAATAATTTGGCTACAGATTTGATTTATAAAGTAAAAAAAATCAACGTTTTCACAAAGCCACTTCAGAAATAATGTTGGGTTTACCATTTTTATTCAGAAAAAGTCAAAGAGAAAAAAAGTAACAGCTGGCCTAATCTAGTAGTTTATTTATGTATAAAAGGCTGGATGTGATTTTTTTCTATATAAGAAACACATTGGTTTTCTACTGGTAGCATATGTATTGTACAGTTTGCAGCACCACTGACATTAACAAAATCTTGAAAGTCATAAAACTTCTGTTCAGCCTGCTGTTGCTCACCTATTGTTCTGTCAGAGAGAAGAATGTATTATCCACTTCCCTATGAAGGAGAAGCAGTGGTTTGCACATGGAAGATTAGCATTGCATGGGATGCTTCCCTGCTGGAAGGTGTTAATAATCTAAAGAGTATGAACAGCTGTTCTCTTTACAGTAATTAGCATAATATTTCCTGATTGACTACACTATGCATTCACTTTTTTTTCTCAACAGCCCTCCATAAAAGTGATCCATTTATTCTTTTGTTGTTGTTGATTTGTTGCAGAGATTGTTTCCAATTTATAGACTTATGAAGTTCATAAAATTAGTATAAAAATCAGAAAACAGATGCAGTGATTTACAAGTACTAAGTTTTGATGTATTTTATCTTAATGCAAACAATGTGAACAAAAGCATTAAAATGTAAAGGGCTACCTCCACAGAAGAGTTAAGGAAAGAAGGAGAGCCAAAAAAAATCAAGTGGTTTTTATATAAACTCCCACTTATTTATGGCAACCTAAATACCAAGTCTGTATGTTCAGGTTCTCTAGACAAGAGTGTTGAGCAGCTTCAGGTTGCTCATATTACCTAGTAGAAAATACAGAAGAAACAAGTGATTTCAACATTAGACATCTCTGAAATTGCTATATGTCAAGTTTCAAGCCCAAGGAGATCACTTTTCCACCTCTTACTCTTGCAAGAATTCTAATTTATTAAATTGCTCCATTGCCTCAAACAATGAATTTTGAAATAATGGAGTACAAAGAAAACTTACAGTAAAAAGCCTTCTGCCATGGAATTGTAGAATCATTAAGTTTGGAAAAGACATTTAAGATCATTGAGTCTGACTGTTAACCCAGCACCACCGGGTTTACCTCTAAACCACCTGTTTAAGTGACACATCCACACACCTGTGGAACACTTCCAGGGATGGTGATTCCAGCACTTCCCTGGTCAGCCTGTTCCAATGTCTGACCACTTTGTCAGTGAATGTTTTTTTTTCCCCTTACTGAGTCTAACCCTCTGCCCAGTGCAAAAGGAGGCAATCTCCTCTGTTGTTGGTTCTTTCTATTTACTCTCATAAAAAGTCTTCAAAAAAGATATTTCCAGCAGGATAGACAAATTTGTTAAAACCTACTGTTCTGTTGGGGTTTTTGAGGGACAGTTAGGAGGATGTAATAGATTCCACCTTCTACAGTAAACACTTCAGAGTAGCTGAGAATGTAGTGCAGAAAGAATATGCATGCAGAAATTTGAGTGAATAATTTCTATTTCCCACTCCACTTATCTTTTCTCAAGGAATTAAAATTCAGTGTTGAATTAGCTTCATGTTGTTGCAATGGGTCGGAGAGTAGTAATCATTACTCCTCCCTAAAATGGTTTATTTTGCTGTTTCCTATTCTGATTAACTAGCAATAACTTGTAATATTCTGTTTTCCTTCTATGCAATCTGTGAGTCTTATTGTCTTGAAAACATTTCCTTTTTAGTACATGGATCAACAAAAAACTACACATCTAAATCCATTTATTCTCAGGTTTGCAAACCTAAACTACAGTTTAGGTTTGCAAACCTGAGAATAAATGGATTTAGTCCAGCTGGAACTGATTGACCTTATAGTGTGTATTTAAAGTGCTATATTGGAACTTGCAAGTACTTTCTTTATATGAGCACATACTAACAAATTCTCTTTTTTTTTTTTCCTTATCAATCAACAACAATCTGTCCTTAGTCTGGTTCTTATTTTTATTCTGAATAATCTGTTTAATTTCACAAAGAGTGCACTTGCTACTTTGACCTACCCTTGGTTCATTCTGTCTCCTGCCTCCAGTTCTTGGAAGTTGTGCCTTGAATTACACTAAAAAGCACCATAAATCTTGTCCCATCCACTGTGTCCCCATCTGGCATGTTGCCCATACCACAAATTTCTCTTGAGATACTGAGCTTGGATACTAGCTTGGACCTAGTAAAAGTGCTTTGGTGATATTTTGGATTGCATGACATGGAATATGACAGTGGAACTCAAGACTTACAAATCAGCCAGCACTAAAGTAATGAGAGAGGAAGATTTATTCTATTTCAGAGACCCACAGGTATTACAAAGCTCCAGTCTGCTCTCACTGAAGCCAACAGGACGCTTTCCTTTGATTTTAATAGGAGCTGCATCAGTGGAGAGAGTGGAAGCAGAGATGTAATTTCTCAAAGTAATAGCCTTTCCTTTGCAGGGTAAACTATTCAGCTTTCTATCTCTCAGTGCTCTCTTGTAGGTCTCAGCATTTTTGCTAGCTTGAATAGCATCTGTTTCCATTAAGGGCTGTATACAATGTAGGGTCATTTGATTATTCACAATGGTATCAATAATATAATTACTCTTTTGAAAATATAACCAACCTGTACAGAATTCAGGCTGGTAGCAGACAGGCATACTAATGCAAAAAAAATTATTGAATTAAGCAATCATTTATGTAGGAACAATCTGGAGACAAAATGCATTAGAGTTGTAGCTTTAAGCTAATAAAAGGTCATTTCCCAAATTATTATTCCTGTAATTGATGTTAAAATATTTAATCTAATATTATAATTAATTTTACATTGCTAAATGTAAAGTTAAAAAAATAAATCATCTTCATACTGATTTATTTAAACTATCAACCTAATTCAACCTAGTTTAGAGTCACGTTTTCACTAGAGCTTTGGAATAGACTTAAGCAAAATCATCAATAAAAGGAGTCAAATTATATCTTTTTTAAAAGCTATATATGCAGTGCTTCAGTGTTTAAGGACCAGGAGAAACTAGAACAGGAAATGTCAGAGGACAAATTGCCATGGCTCTTTCACTGGAAAAAAAAATTGCTTTGCAGAAAGCCAGCAAGAAAAATAGGATAATACACCCTGCAAACAAAATTGCCCTTTTTTTTTACTAGTTTCATTATTATTCCTCTTAACATCTCAGCTGAAGATTAGTGGCACATTATAGGAAAGAAATGAGGTAGTTTATTCTTGTAGGTTCTGAGTCTTCCCTTTAATTTATTGTTTCTGTGTAGGAATTGTATTCTTCAATTTAGTTTTCCCACTGAAACTACTCCTAACACTCCCTGCTTGCTCACTCCCCCATCTCCCCCTCCCTTCCCTTGCAGGTGGCCTGAGAGGAAAATTGGAGGTACAAAAGGTGAAGGTCACAGCTTGAGATTAGAATAGTTAACTGGAATGAGCAATGAGGTAACAAAATGAACAGTGTTTAGCAGCAATAATAATAGCAAAAATGTGCAAGAGTGGCAAATGATCCATATTCCAGCTCTCACCATTACTCCATGCAGAGCCCAGCAATATCAGACTGTCACCACACTACCCCAGCCCAAAGGGGACCCTTTCTCCCATCTCCAGGAAATGACAGGAGGTGTAATAGAATAACCCCTGGGTCCTGGCCTTGCCTCCTCCTGGCTTCTGCAAAAATGAGCCCTGTCCTGGTTAGAACAGGACACCTAGTAATTTACAGGTTGTTTACCCTACAGCCATCTATGACTTCAAAAAGGTTGTTTCAGCCATCTCAGACACTTAATGATAAACAGATATTGGCCAGTATTTTTTTTTTTAACATGAGAGAAAATGTCCCAAAAATAATGAAAGCCACAATGCTTGTGAACACAATTAGCAAAGACAGCAGGCAACCAGAGCTCTCTTACTGAGGTGTTGTTTTAATATGAGTGTAATGATGGTGCAATTATTTTCTGAAATAACTGATGGTTAATGTAGAGAAGCTTTAAAAATGAATGTACAAAAGGTAAGCAAAGAGATACCAGCAACAATTTATGTAAATTCATAATCTTTATAGCAAATGAGGCAAATATTTAAATCAGCGCCCACTCAGAAGTCCATAATCACCTCAGCAAAAGAAAATTATTCAATGACCTTTTCTGTTTTAGTGAGTTGTGTGTACTGAGGTTTTGCAATTTCACATAACACATTTGCCATGATTCAGTGTCCATCCATTCAGTAACTACTGGACATGTACAGGACATATTCAGCAGGCAGCAAATACTGACATAGTTCTGCAGGAGCCACAGTTCAGTAAACTGTTTAAAGATGAGGTTTACTGTCAGGATGCAAATAAACTGCCTTCAGATTTACAGTCACACATGCAAATGAAGGCATTTGCATCTGAAATAATGCAAATTATTTGTTTTGCCACTGAAAATTTGAGAGACTATGTAAAGACACATAGTAAAAGAGAAGGGGATCCCAGTACTCTTCTGCTGTGATTTTGTTGGCCACATCAGAGTAGTATTTGATGTTTTACTTTAAGGTCTGGCTAGTATATAATATGGGTTACCCTAGGGCTTTTTCTATACAAGTCCTCATGACAATCTGAACTCCAGGCAATAAAAGCATTAAAGTAGCACAAGCTTTTCAACCTACCAGACAGATATGTTTACGTACACAGAGGCAGCACAAGCTCTGCATATGAATTTTATCTCACCAAAGCCCTATTTTTAAGAGCTGAGGGACTTCATATGTGTCAAGACCTTGCTGAGTTAGGGTGATTTTATCTGAGAAAAAGAGTATATTGGCAAAAGGGGATTATTCAAGAGTTCTATATATCTTCAAGGATTTAGCCCCCATGCCCATTGCCAGAATCAGATGTATTTTTTATATTTATGATTTTTCTCCAGGTAATTGCATCAAACCAAACATATTAGCATTTAGATAAGAGTTGTTCACATAGACCCAAATGGAAAAGAGAAAGTAATTGGATGAAGAAGAGAATAAGATATTAATTAGATAATCATACATATCTTCTGTTAACTTGTTTTTGTCAGAAAAAGAATGTGATCTTCAGGCTAAAAATTAAAGAAATCTTAAAACTCACCAAGTTTGTCCAAAGAAAGTAAAAACATTCACTATCCATAGCAGAGGAAAAAGTAGAAAGCGTAGCTATATGAGTAATGTTGAGTATGTTAAAGGCTCTCAGCTGGTTGTTTATTTCTTCAATTACTTTGAGCAATAATTGGCACATCAAATAAAAAAATATAATTAAATTAGAACCATCCATTATTTCATCATTTTTCTAAGTCAAATAAATTATTCCATGTTCATGACCTGTTTCATATTACCTTACACAGTCCTAGCATGTCCTTATATTTCTCTCAGATCATAATACAAATACTAGTTGTATTTGGCACATACTAAATACAACTAGATTCTTTTTTCCACTTTCCAGTTTAATCTCATTTATTTAGAAAAAACTTGTTGAGAATTCATTTTTATATCATGTTCTTGACAAGGTGAGTCTTCCACTTGTAGCCTGGAGAAATATTGGTCCTATCCTATCACATGCTGTCATTTCATTGTAATAAAATTCTTAAACACATGTATACCCTTAACATGATTCAAACAGTCTGTGTCAATCTTTTAAGATTTTTCTTCATTTTGGATTTAGCTGTATGGATGATTTAAAGAGCAAAATAAATACTGTTTTCCACTCGAGAATGGGTAATTGCAAAGGTTTTATATTTTTTGTGCATTTCCATTTTATCTCTAGTGAATACCCACAAGTCTTAAAACACTGACAGTATTTAAGTTCAGGTGTCTCATTTCAAGGTTCCCTGTAAACTTGCAGTAACAACCTGCCCACTGCCAGTTATTTTCTGATCTGAGCATAAGCAATAGTGTAAAAGGCAAACAGAATCAGAGTCAGCCATAACAAAGTGTCTTGAAAAATCTCTAGGCTGTCCAAGTCTTGTAGGACTGGCCTGTTCAGGCAAATTTGATTGTCCAAGCCAATTTATGCATATCAATGCATAATCAAGAAGACACAAATATACAGTGTAAACCTGGTTGCTCCCATGGCTGAAATCACTTTTCTCACACTAACATAGCTTTGGAGCAAAGCCATTGCCAATATGAATTTCATGTCACTCAAAAGCACAAAGAAGAGACAAATAGTCCCCTTCATTTGGTTTTCTTTTACACCTACCTAATTCAAGATACCCTGTGTCTAAGACCTGCTGAACTGAGTGTGACCTCAGGACATGCTCATTGATGAAGACACTGAATCATCAGGAGCAGCTGTTGACTCCCTCCAGGGCAGAGAGGTCCTGCAGAGAGACCTCAACAAGGTCTCTTGGTCTGGAGAGATGGACAATCATCAACCATATGAAGCCCAACAAGGGAAAATGCAGGATTCTGCACCTGGGGTGGAGAACAGGTGAAAAGGGACCTGGGGTTCCTGGTTGATGGCAGGTTAAACATCAGTCAGCAGTGCCCTGGCAGCCAGGGAGGCCACCCATATCCCAGGGGCATCAGGCACAGCATGGCCAGCTGGGCAAGGCAGGGATTGTCCTGCTCTGCTCTGCACTGGGGCAGCCTCACCTTGAATATTGTGTGCAGTTTTGGGTGCCACAATTTTGAAAAGACATTAAGCTATTAGAGAGGTTTCAAAAGAAAGACATTATGATGGTGAAGGACCTTGAGGAGAAGCTGTGTGAAGAGTGTCTGAAGCCACTTGGTCTGTTCAGCCTGGGGGAGACGGAGGGGAGACCTCATTGTGATCTTCAACATCCTCCTGAGGAGAAGTGGAGAGGCAGGGACCAATCTCTTCATCCTCGTGAACAGGTACAGGGCCTGAGGAAACAACACAAAACTGAGTCAGGAGAAGTTTAGATTAAAGAATATTACGTAAAATTTTTCACCCAGAGGGTGGTTGGCCACTGGAACAAACTCCCGAATGGAGGTGGTCAGGGCACCAAGCCTGACAGAACTCAAGAGGTATCTGGACAATACTCTCAGGCACATGGTGTGACTTTTGAGGTGTTCTGTGCAGGGCCAGGAGTTGGACTTGATGATCCTGATGGGTCCCTTCAGCTTATTTTATGATTCTATGACTCTATGATGTTTATGTGTTTATTTACCCTTCAAAGGCTGAAAAGCATAAAATAAACAAGTCCTGGAAAAACCATAAAGAAAAAATGGTGAACAAACGATATAGAAAAGCACAAATTGATACTATCATGAGAAAATAACCAGTTAATATTAATGTGCTTCCGACAGCAAAGCAATATAGACAAGTGCTATCAAATTTTTCTCATGAAACCCTGATGACATTTCCCAAATGTGTATGAAAGGGTTAAAGGCAAAACTCTATACTCAGACTGGTTTTTTTTCTCTTCTCCTATTTGTCCATAAAGATAGCTTTAATTAGTACTTGCCTGGAAACAATTTTGCTATGTATTAAGTGTAATCAGTATGAAGAAAAGCTGATGAATAGTTACAAATATAGCATCCAAACATCAAAGTCTCTTTCATAAGAAAAAATATTATTATATGAGATTGTACAGAAGTGTTGCCATGTCACAAAGAAGTGCTCTCTCTGCATGTCACATTAACATAGCAATGGAACAGTGGTTAATTCATATTCACAGAATCACAGAATCTCAAAATTGCTGGGGTTGGAAGGGACCTCTGAAGAGTCTAACCCCTTTGCCAAGGCAGGGTCACCTAAAGCAGGTTACACAGGAATATTTATTCAAGACACTTTTTCAAGATCCACAGGGGATATCAGAGCTAAGCCTCATGTCTCAGATTAAATTTCTCTTTATTTAAAATTTATATTTCAATTATATTAATCCCACTTTCACAAGAAAATTAAAAAAAAAAAAAAGAAAAAGAACGAATAGCTACATTTTCTCAATGCTTTAACTACATTGCCAGATTTCTAAATATTACAATTTTTGTAATAGTGGGTATTGTCTTAATGTCCTGATCCTATCACTACTACTACTACTACTGCTGTTTTTTTAATTTGCATGTTTCTTGCCTTTGGTTAGGAACATATTTGAATACATGAAGCTTTATTCCAAAAAGAAAAGGGTGAAAAACAAGAGTGTGTATACATAAAGAAAGTCTTCAGTGTATATGGGAATTTAAGGGGTATGGAGTGGGGCAATTTGTGGGACTTGGAAAACTGCAAATGTTGACAAAGAGTAGGCTCACAGTATCAAGGCATCACTTAAGGAAACATCTAAGCCTATGTCAGCTTTCCCACAAAATGCCCTTTTGAGTAAGTGGGAAGGTATAGCAGACAAGGAGTGACAGGAGACAGGGAAGTGAATGAAGATGACCATGGAAAGTGAGCAGAGGAGTTGAGCAGAAGAGAAATGCAAAGACATGACAGCACAAAAAGGGGGAGGGATGGGGTGGGCTGGCAGAAGACATAGAAAACTGTGTGTCCTGTCAAAAAAGGAAGGAGAAAGGCAAAGTAGGAGCAAAAGACTGGGTACTGTGCATTACAATACTTTCTGACAGGAGCAGTACACGAAACAGTCCGTGGCAAAAGATGTGGACTACTGATCTGAGAGTTGATGCCAATAATCCTAAGAAGCTGACAAGTGCCAGAGTGCCAAAACAAATCCCCTGATCCTCTCCACAAGACAGAAAAATTCAAAGGGCTAATACCTTTTATCTGAGCTCATAACATATTACAGCACAGTATACAAAACCAGAATTTGAAATATTAGTGCTTTCTTTGGGAGATGTGAAGAAAAGCTGCAGGAAAATGACATTGGACCTAGAAGGTCAAGGTACCATTGAGCTGTAGCCTTTCTTCTGTAAAATAGGAATTCAATGCAAACTTAGGTGGCTGTGAAGATGATATGAACAAAGGCACTTATAAAGAGCTATAAAACAATGATTTTAGGTTTCTTCCAGGAATCCTGGCTCTGATGATGGGGAGAGGAATACATAAGTCCTGTTGAGTCTCTACCCATTTGGTTATTTCTACTGAATATCTGTGTTTATTAATGGCTCAAACTCTGCCTTGAAAAGATGGGAGGGGACGAAAATGAGCTGCTTCTACTCTGCCTACTGCTTTTCACAAAGAAAGGACTTTCAGGGATATGGAGAGAGGACTGCAGCTGGTTCTAGTCTGACTCTGTGTTAGGGCAGGTTTGTGTTTGAGCTAACAACCCACATAAAGGGCATATCATTAATTCTTTACTCGGGTCCAAATTTAAATGGTGCATTTATATCCACAAGAGGTTAAAACCAATCAGGGTGGTAAGATCTGATTCTGTGCACATCCAGCTTGGGCCGCATTCCCTAGTGCCTACAGGAGTGCCTGTGTTATCCAACAGTTGCAAAGCCTAAAGCTTCATGGTTTTTAAGCCTCAAACAGTTACTCTTATAAGCCATGATTATGATTTTTCTTGCTACTCTGGGGAGTTTTCTGGATGCAAAAGGTAATGTTCTTGGGAGGGTACCAGGGACACACCCAGGATTTATTCCCCCTTTGAATTCCAGGGGGACAATGTCTGCAGAGTTTTTCCTCTTTTTAAGTTAAAAAGCGCTTGAACGTACTTTGCAGGCAGATTCTTCAATCCCAATTCTATAAGATGCAGCTCTTATAAAACAAACAAACAAACAAACAACCTCAAACAAAAAAAACCCCAACATTCAAATGGGATGCATTTTAATTACCCAGTCTTTTCAACTCCTGAGCAGAATCATTACATTCATTCCAGAGGCAAAATAAAGCTGTTTGCTTTTCTAAAGTGAAATGAGGCAAAATTCTACAAAACATACATGTGAATTAGTCTGCTTAGACTTAATCGATTCCAGGCATTTCTAATCTCCATGAACTGATGGATGTTTTCTGTTATGGAAAACTTGCAGAGCTCTGTGTTCCTGCTTTGAATTTCATCAATGAATATCACAAGAGAATCCCAAAGTCTCGAACATGATGGAAACGGGATACCCCACTTAACAGACAGAATGGACAGTAACTGTGTAGTCAAATAAAGAAAAAGTTAAAAAACAAAAAACAAGCAACAAAAAAACCCACCCACCCAACCAACCAACCAGAAACAACCTGCATCATTAACTTGGATGATAAATAAAAGCCAAAAGAGCTTTTAGGGAGGCAGTTTGTAGGTCACAGCCAGGAGTCTAAAAGACAGAGTTTGCATTCTCTCCCTGAATTTACTATTTGGAGTCAGTATACTCACAGCAGTCTCCTGTAAAAGATTGTTATTTCCCAAAATTTGGTTTATACCACTGAAGCGGAGTGCCAGACTTTTTCAAAGACAAAATGTTTCACATAATCAACATGATAGAACAATTGTTTTACTTTTTTAACAAGTGTAATCTCTGCATTTACCCACAGCCATTTTAGTAAAATTTATCCTGATTCCTACCTACACATTTTCTCCTGAAATAAATTGTTCTAGGCACAGGGGGAATAGCACAACAGGCTTTTTTATCTCTAAAGCCATTGACATCAATAGCATTGAACTTGCTTGTTCCAAGATCCAGTTTCACCTGGGATGTTGAATGGTTTGATGAAGTTTTATGAAGTTAACAGACTATGATTAGCAGAAGAGCAAAAGCCAGGTCTGTGTCTTCCTCTTGCCTCTTTGTACTTCATTATGTAACCGATATATTCTCAAAAAGAGTGTCAGGTTGAACAGAAATACAGCTGTCAGCAGGAAACTATGCAAAAAGAGCAT
Source organism: Serinus canaria (assembly GCF_022539315.1). Lineage (NCBI taxonomy): Eukaryota > Metazoa > Chordata > Aves > Passeriformes > Fringillidae > Serinus > Serinus canaria. Next base: position 82,193,288 of record NC_066313.1, on the reverse strand, counting down.
GAATGGTCCTTCTAAAAGAGGCACTTGGTTGTTGGGAAATTACTAACTCCAGCCCTCTTTTAAAATCTCCCTGTTTTGTTTTTCTGGCATAAGAGGGTTGGGAACTCAAGTATTAAAAGTTATAGTCCCATCCCCCCAGTCAATGTCCTCTGCTGCTGTGCTGGGTCACATACCATTTTTGCTCCATTTCTCTCTCAGAGAATTACAATAATAATACTTAATTTTGTGCTTTTAAAGGATGCCAGAGACTTCATTAGAATAGTTTTTCTGCAGCAGCATGAAGGGGAGCAGTATCTGAGATAATACTTTATTTTATTGGACCTTTTTTTAAGCATTATCTCCCTAAATTAGCTTTCTTTTCAGTGGTGGTTCTTATGATTTCTATTACTCCCTTGTGCCAAGTGTCAGGTTCCTTCATGACAGTTCACATTTCCACTTTCTGTGTTTCATTCATGATTATTTCTCTACCAACTGGCAGACATTCCTGAATGTTTAACTGCAAAATTTTAAGTTACCTCTCACATTCCTCTTCCAGCATAGCCAGCAATACTCTAGTATTTCCATCAGAAGGAAACCCTGGAAATTGCTTTTCCCTCAACATTTCAACACTTCCTCTTTCCTCTGTAGGCATTCAGAGGCAACTGTCCTGTAAAAGGTCTTTCATTTGCAATATTGTCTAATAAAAATAGTACAACATGGTGTTTATTCTGATGAGCAGCTTTGATTTTTCAGTCTGTCATGTTTTACTATGGGAAGTTAGAATCCCCTTTGCAGTCCAAGGAATGGAATTAATGTGAACAGAGGCGCTAAGTCTCGTTCTTAGAGCCTGAGCAGCCCAGGCTGGAGAAGTCAAATCTTGCTCTGGTGCCTCAGAGAGATATGAGAAAAAATAAGGAAAAAAATGTTCAGGGGGGAAAAACTTGCATTTAATATTTTTATGAAAATAAACAAAAAAATAATTAACTGCAAACAAGATGCTAGTATTGAAAACTGAGATTTACAAACACCAAAGGAAACAACCTACAGAACTTGGAAGTAGTAATTGGAGAAGAAAGGTGACCTTTGTAAGATTTACCTGCAGTAATATTGGTGGAAAAGGAAACTGTCTGTCTAGGTAAGCTGTATTACCTGACAGTCAGGAGAATAGTATATCTGCTGTTCACCAGTTTGTATCTGTTCATAGGCTGTAATTGGTAAAGAGCAGCTGCTTTTCATTCTTCTCATGTTAAGGCAAGCCAATGACAACACCCAGGATCTCCAGAGGTGTTTATTAAACTGGCATTTGCAAATGTCATACAATTTATTATCTCTACTGGTCACCCAAGTGTTTCCTAAAGTCATGAAGACAAGATAGGAAAATGAGCAAAAGGAGGAATATTTAAAAGAAATATAAGGGAGCTTGCTGGCCCCAGGATGTTTCTAATCAAGTTGTGCTGGCATTAATTAAGACTCAGAGTTCCAGCCCAACTCAAAGAATGTGGTGTATTTTATAAATCAGACTGAGAACATATTTCAAATAAATTGTAAGAGAAATAATCTCATTCATTGGAATTCTTTTCAGAGAACAAATAACATTGTAAAGAGATTTTTCTGTTGCTTAGTGGATGGACGTTTTCTTAGAAATACTAATTTTACTGTGCACTGTATTAGCTGCATTGTAGAGGTGTTTGCCAACTTTTATTACACTAACAGTCCTTTCCAACTGTTGTTTCCTTTTAGGATCTTATTCCCTGCTGGGTTGTATCTGTAATTTTCCTCTCACTCAGCTAGATGAGAAACAAAATGCAATAAGGGTCTCCAGCTTGTAATCAGAGAAGGTCATGGAAGTCCCCTCTACATCTAACAGTTTCTGACAGGGTAGAAATGTTCTGCTTACATTCACAAATGAAAAGGGGTTAACCTCAGATTGCTTTCTGTATGGCTCTGCAGAAAGCAGACAGAACTGAAAAATTGTTGAGGAAAACCATCTCAGATATGGCTGTGTTGTTTGTAAGGAAATTTTCGGATGGTCTGTCATGGGAACAGAATCCACAGGGAAGTGGTCAGTGCCAGAGATCAAAGACGGTCTGGATGATGCTTTTACTTGCATGGTTTACTTTTAGGCAGCCCTGAGAGGAGCAGGGAACTGTATTCAAAGATCCTTTTGTGTCCTTTCCATCTTGAGAGGTTCTATGGTTATATAACATTCAAGAAACACAATCCGTTCACACCCAAAAATCCTGCCATCTACTGTGTAAAAATACTCTTCACTCCTGTTCTCACCTCATGCCTCACTAATGATGCTTGCTAAAACATCACCACAGAATCAAACTTTAGAGGAATGAGATCAGGAATAATCTTCACCTTTACCAACAGAGCAGGCAACTCGGTGGCATAATGTCAGTATAAGAAATGTCACTCTATCTTAGACTATTAAGCTTTATTTGCTCACTGTTTTAGAGGTTATTAACCTCTCCAGTGCATAATTGACTCAACAGTAACATTTAGATAGTCACGAAAACCATAGGTGATCCTTGTATTATCATCTCTTCAGACATCTTTTTTCCTCTTTATCAAAGTAAATAGGTCTAGAGCTGCATTTGGAAACATCCTGTACAAGCTGTTAGTCTATGTTTTGCATTTTAGAAAACCTTTACATGAAAGTACACCTAGATTTGAACAAGTCGTAGGTATTGGTGTTATAAATCCACACTTTGTATGTCTTTTTTCTTAAGCAGTGCTTCCTCAGAAAACAGAATGCAGCTGTAACCTTACTTTCTTGTGAAAGATCCTTGCTTTACATTTAAGGTGAATCTGAGTGGGAAACTGCAGCCACCTTAATCTTCCCTTGCTTTAGACAATTACAATGTATGTCAACATCTGATCTTTGGGGAGCAGACATTTATATGTGGATTTGATATTTTTATCATGTCTCTAGGGGCCTGTTTCCTTCTACAGAGCATAAAATAAGTATGAGGTGAACAGCCTAGACATGGACATCTAGGATGAAATTCAGTTACCTAAAAAGTATTACCATTTCCATTACCATTATCTATTCTTATTACTATTTCCTATTACCATTTCAAATCTGCCAAATTATCTCACCTTGTTTAAGACCTACCCTTCTGTAGGTCCTGCATTATACCTAGCTGGAGAAATTAGCAGAAATTTCAGATAAATTGGATGTCTGAAATGGTCCTAGAAAGCTCTGTCTGGAAACTGAAATCTTCTTCTACACTTGAAACCTCCGGGCATGATGTGATGAATTCAACAATTTGCTTTACAATTGCACTGGTTGGACCCTTAGGGAATGGGTACAAGGGTATTTGTGCAGTGAAGCAGTGGGTGCCATGGAGACCTCTGCCTGAACAGAGACATCCAGCTTCACATCAGTTACCATGCAGAGTCCAAAATGTGCAGGTGAGGCTTGTGGAAATGGCAGAGCTGTGGGCGTAGGGCTGTATGCTGGTACGTAACAGCCGGATGGATACCTCCAAAGAGCTGAAACAGGAGTAGTGCCGATATTTAGACAATTATCACATGTGGGGAGATTAAGCCTGAGCTCCAGACAGCATCAGGTATTCTGAGATAAATATCAACCTGTGTGCTGTACATCTAAGTTCTCATTATCATCAGTGGTGAGCTGTACCTTCATGTAGTCGTCTACATCAAGGCCACAGTAAAGACAGAGATGCCTAAAGATGTCTGTTCAAGTGATAAAACATTGTCATCTGCATCATCCTTTAAGGATGAGGTGGATATGTCACTAGAGTAGAGCCATTGTTCTCTCTCCATCCTAGGAGCTTAGACATCTGTGTCACGTACAGACAACCACGGTTCCTGAAACTCAGTCTCAATCCACAGCTGAACTTGGCCCCTGCATTTGGGAGATTTCTGGGGTCTCTTTATAGATTTTTGCCTCTAGAAATGCATAAGTGATCAGCTTGCTTAACCTGAGTATTAACGCCAGCTCTCCCAAATCTCCCAGACTCCTGTGGAAACCTGTAATACTCTCAAGCCAAGAAAATGTCTCTCTTCAAGTTCTAGTGGAGTAAGTGTGTCATCCCTCATCCAGGGACTTCATTAGTTGATTTTCTCCTGTAGCTGTGGAGGAACCAATCCTCTGGACTGCAGCTGGTGTATTATGATGATGAGAAGGAGTTCTTGTCTGCTCTTGTTCAGCTGTTCTTGTCTTTGCTTTGTTAGTCACTCGTTATCAGCTCTGTAAATCCCTTTTCAGCATGAGATACATGATAGATAACTTCTAGCACAGAAAAATTTATTGATTATAAAAAAACAACCCCAAAAGCACGCCCCAAAAACATGTTTTGTAATTTGAAATTCTGGTGTGCTCCATCTGGTATACACACCTGCTCACACATTACAGCCCTGGCCACTGTAAATGAATCTTTGTGCAGAACAGGAATGCTCATGTGTTGCTCAATTACACAGAGAATAAGTAACCATATAAAGTTCCAGCTCCTTTTTTTCACTTGAAGGCCTTATGTACCCCCTCCCTTTCAATCCTATTGCTCTGCAAAATGAAAGAGAAATAATTTTAATTTTAGGAATGCAAGGAAGTGTTGCTTGGCAACGCTATGGATAAAAGATGGACTGTGTCTGGCCTAGAGCATGCCTCTCCAGAAACACTTCATATAGAGAAAGCCCTTTATTAACAAGGATGGTTACTGAGATTTTTTTTTTTCCCCCAAGTCATTTTAACATGTAATTCTTTTTTCAAAAGACCAAAATTAAAATCTTTTGGCTTTATTTTAGGAAGAAAAGTGTTCATATTTCACATAGAACCAATAAGGGGGAAATTTTGATAGGAACTTACCAATGCACTAAGTTATTAGCACAACTATCACATCAATTATCTCATTCCTCAGTTAGGAACATTTGCACCATTATGTGCTTTTGACTTCTAAAACCAGTATGTATTTTTCATGCATTACTATTAATTACTAATGCTGCTGTTTCTGTACAAAGTAAGGGACCCATCACACCTTTTGTCTCTACTGATAACATGGCCATTCAACCATTTGTTAAAAAAGGGTGATGATTTATGCAAAAAAAAAGTCAGCACATTTATTTCAGTTTTTAATGAAAGTCCAGTTGTTACTGAAGTGTGTGTGTGAATTCCAGAAATAATTTTGTGGGATCATTTTTTGAATTAACCTTGCAGAATTGTTCAAGCTGAAAAGGATCACAGAGAGTGGCTTGTCTAGAGCTCTAGAGAAAACTTTCAAGAAAATTGACAAAACACGAGGGTGTTTTCTTCCATCAGTGTGAAAGACATTTTAAACTCAGGGAAGGTACATTCTCAGAGTGCAGATATTCACACTTTCTAATGTGGCATGTGTACATATGCTAAGCTGGTCTGTGAGTTTGAACCTCCCATACTAACACAGAAGTAGTTAAGCTAAGCAAGCAGGTCAGCAGACACTACAGGAAATACCTTGAGATGGAGAGATTGGTATGTCCAAAAACTAAATCACTAAACTCACAAACAGCATCCATCCAAACCACTGGATTCAATAAATGGTTACTTTGCAGGCTCAGTCCTTAACTCATGAACTATCTTCTCAGTGTTAGCCAGATAACAACTTTTCCTTGCTGAGTCTCTCCTCAGACCACTGCCAGTCTCGTCTGAGCGAGGAAGTTACCAGAGGGTACCAGCTTGAAAACATCTTTCTGCATTGTGAGTATAATCTTGCTTATTCTATATTTATAATTTCTGCTACAAGATCAAGGCTAAGTTTCCATTTTTTTTGAAGAAGAAAAATTTGGCCTTGAAAAACTTTGGGGCGCACACATTATTCTCAATAAAGTTTCTTAATTCACAGACACAAAAAGAAAAAGATACACTCCTAGTGCCAAGTTCTTTCTGAATATTGATTCACCATTCAAGAGGAGTTATTGTTACTGGATTACAGCATTTTTCAAAAGTCCATTATGAAATTCTTTTGGCTGAATATATTTACACTATGAATTTTCCAGCTTACAAACCGCACACAGCTGGAAACTGTGGACTTTGAATAAATTAGAATAATATTCTAAAGTCGAGGGTAGATTTAAATATCAGACTTGCACCAGTGTCTACTGAAACATCCTTAATGAGTCTCCAGGGCACAATAAACTGCAGTTATTCTGCACAATTTTGAATGAAAAGCCCCAACTATCAAAGCAAAATAGTCTTATTGAAAGACTGATATACTTTTTTCATTGTCCATCAATTTCACTCAGAACCTCAGATAATCTCCACATGGAAGATAATATTACTTGTAAGTAAGTTATAATACATCTAGCTAAGGTGGCATTATTTTCCTTGGGCTGCATACAATTGGCCAGGCAAGAAAAAAATATATTTAAAAGTCTTCTGACAGAAAGATTTTTCTGGTTTTCAAAGAGTTCAGACATTACCCAGTAAAGCCTACTAAAACAGCAACATAAGAAAATTCTGGTCTTCTTAGCTATTATGACATACAATGCATGGTGATTAGCACAGAGGAATATGCAAAGGGTAAATAAACCAATGCGATAAGTAACCAAAATTAGCAAGTGATCATTATAGCATTTTTACTGCATCCTCTTTTCCCCATTTTCCCTACAATTATTATTCCAATTTCTTTCAAGTATTTGTGAGATTTTTGGAAGATATTAAGATACATTTTTCTGAACAGATTTTTTTATAACTTTTATGACCACAATTTAATGTTTTCTAAGGGAACTATATGTTGCAGTTCTCTTTAATCATCCATTCCTTACTAATTTGTGGCAACAAGCTGTTCATGAGCCAGCAGTGTGTCCTTTGGGCCAAGAAGGCCAATGGTGTCTTGGGGACACCAGGAAGAGCATTGGCAGCAGGTCAAGAGAGATGATTGTACCCCTTTACTCAGCTCTGGTGAGGTCACATCTGGAGTGCTGTGTCCAGTTCTGGGCTCCCCAGCACAAGAGAGACATGGAGATATTCGGGAACCACCTGGATACAATCCTGTGCTGTGTTCTCTAGAAAAACCCTGCTTGAGCTGGGAAGGCTGGACTGGGTGGCCCCTTGTGTTCCCTTCCAACTTTACCTGCTTGGTGATTCTGTGACAAATATTGCAAGGTATAGGAGTGTTTCACACCTCCTCCCCCCATCTCTGACAGAACGATTGACTGTAGTAGGAAGAGAGTCAGAGACAGAGTTCTGTAAAGTCTAGTCTCTAACACATAATTATGTGCAATCAATGCAAGTTCACATATAATAAAGAGAAATTATGTCTTAGGATGTTTGAGGAGTAAGGGAAAAAATAAGTGCTATTGCAGAGCTGGCTACACAATTCATGAAATACATACATTTCTTGTCAGCTATGATTAACAGATATAAGCTGACTTTGGAAATGGTAGAGAAGAGATGCTAAGACAGTAGGAAAATGAAGGTTGAGTTATCCAAGAGGAGATTGGAATAATTATTGACCTGATTTGATGAAGTTTAGGCCAGAAGAAACAATGGTGAAAGCTTATCAGAGAGACAGAAGAACATGTAAAGAAGACAATAAGGCAGCACTGGCACAAGAAACAGATGCATGTCAAATGACCATGAGCAGGTTGAGATCATTTCATGCCCATCTTAGACCCAGGACCAGGGAATCTAGCCAGCTCCTCCAGGGGAGCGCAGTGCAGGCTGACACTTTCAAGGTTTACAGGAATTATATCAATTCAGATTTTTCTGTAAATAATAAAGGTTATCCAGTAATATATTTTCATTAGAACCACTGGGATGGGTGAAGTAAGTTTACACAAACCAACAAGTATATTACTGTCAATTTAGAAAGAAAAAGAGACTGTCTCTTCAGCTGACCTTGCTGGCAAGGGGTGAGTTCAGCCATCTAAAGTCTAAACAGTATTTAAACATAGAAAATATTTTTACTCTTATAAATATGAAAATAATAGATTTATACCTAAAGTAAACCAGAGTATGTTGCACTCCGCCAACACAGGCTGTTTTAGTGTCTCAGTTACGTTTTAACTTGCTCAAAGTGTTACTGTTATTATAGAAAAAAATGCCTGTGTAGGACACAATCTCATTTGCCTCAAAAGCCATGGATAGAGGTGAGCAGTGCATTCTAAGCTGTGCATTATATGTTTAATCTAAATCCACTTTGGAGTACAGGGTTCATCCAGATGCATCTCGGATTATGTAGCCATGGACGACGTTATGCAAGTTTGTATACCTGAACAGGGATTTAAAGGAACTGGATTACTTGGCCACTGATGGTTTTCCAAGAGGAGCCACCAGAAGGGAAGATGATTTGTCACATGGTAGGGCATTAAAAGAATAAAACCAGGTGGATGTGGATACAGTACCTTTTGACTCTTCCAGAAGGCAAAAATCCATCGTGAGACGTTTGCTCCCACCAAAAAAAACCAAATGCCTTATGTCAAAGCAGATTGCACTGAAGGACATCCTGCTTCAGGACAATATTCCTGGGTTTATTTAATAAAGACAAATAATAATTATGCTTGGATAATAATTGACCTAACCTACTTGTACAATCCAAACAAAATTGAGATGATAATTCACAACATATGATATCACATGACATGGATGGATGGATGGATGGATGGATGGATGGATGGATGGATGGATGGATGGATGGATGGATGGCTTTTGTCTGCCTGTCCTTGATCTCTCCCTTTGGTCAAAAGTGATGCTGAACATCTGTGAATATGGAGGGATTTTTTTTTAATGAGAGGGTGCTAGGAGGGAGTAAGTGTCCACTGCAGAACTCTCACAAGAAAGAGGATTAAAACTTTACATAATGTGTTATATTTTTTACTGGATAGCTTAATTAAAATACGTATTTAGCTTTGGCTACTAATATTATTCTTCCTCTAACACAATTATCTATTTAATTTTATAATCAAAGAAGCCTAATTTAGTTGAAATAAAATTTCTAAAATTAACTGTTTTAAACTTACTTTTTAGATGTTTTAACAAAACTATAGTTGTCCTTAAAGAAAATCCTTGCTTTTGGATTTCAAAGGCCAGAACAAAGCCTGCACACCAGTCCAGATCTTCAGAGAAGGTACTCATTTCAGACCAAGTGTTACACAACAGGTAGGGGAGCTTTGGCGCAGAAGTAGAGCATGCCATCTCCTTGAGAAGTTAAAATAAAAAAATAGTTATTTCTATAATTGTAATTAGTTCATTACAAGCTCTTATCAGTTATTAACCTGTACACAAGCCTGTCTAAGAACATTTAAGTGCTTCTCATTGAAGCTGTCTGAAGTATGGGACCATCCTTCAGCGTGACTCCTCCTCGCCTGCCTAGTAAATGTGCTGTGTGATCTGTCAGAATCCCTCAGTCTTACTATAAAGAAAAACTCACCAAGATGAATTCAGCTTGATCAGGTTTTTTGGCATAATTTTTACCCATTTTGTCTAAGCACCCAGCTATTATCAATAGCATGGAGTTGATTTATCTTTGTTTATCACTGCCATTTAGCTGTTCTTCAACCACAGTGTCCTAATGTTGGCACTTCACAAGTTACCAATGAATGATTCGCTGTAGGCTTCTCAAATACTTAACCTCCCACTGAAGGCTTTTTCTGAAATACCTGATATATGACTTTAGTATATCAGTACATATATACTATATGTATAGTATGTCCTATCTTCTTACTATAACTCTTGATAAATCTGTGTTAGAACTAACTTTCAGTTTTTAGCACCATCCATTATTGATACCACCCTCTGTTACAAATCAGACACAACCAGGTTGTCTGACCATAGAGCAGGATGGACAGAAATGGCAAAATTCATCTTCTCAAGCATGTCCAAGGTAAAATGAAGGCAAATACTCCTTATTTTATCACACCTGTCAATGGTTTCGGTAACAGGCTTTGCTCATGGTATGCCAAGAAAATATGCTTTTTGTATTCTTTATTGAATCAGTTTCTAAAATATGAATCCATGAGCAACATCTCCAGAGATTCATTTGAAAATTCTGATATATCAGAAAATTTGTCAATGCAATAATAATCAAAGAGAAGTTATCAGCCTGACTCAAAGTAGCCTCCAAAAGTGCACAAAAAATAACAAGAGGAGAGAAAGAGAGGGAAAGAAAGAAAGAAGGAGGGAAAGGTGGAAAGAGAGAGACAAAAGAAAGAAAGAGAGAGAGAAAAAGGAGAAAGAGGAGAAAGAAGAGAAAGAGTGAAAGAGAGAAAGAGAGAAAGAGAGAAAGAAACAAAGATTCTTCATTGGTATAGCACGGTTTTGTTCACTGAAATTTATTATTGCTTCAGTGAATTCTTCAGAGATTTACCTCTTTCCACTTTCCATGAACAAGATGGAATGAATTGTTAATCTAACAGGGAAAATATCAGGAGTCAGAGTCTCCACTGCCTTGTATCTTGCATTGGAAAATAAAGACAACCTCATGTTCATTAAATAGCATTGTTTTATTTTTCAAAGAGCAAAAGCGAACATCGAGGATATCTAGAGATATATATTATTTACCTACAGAGAGACTTCATGTCACAAGCCAGAAATCAAAAGGCAAGGGTGTTAATTACATTCCTGTTTCAAGTCTCTCAAAATTGGAGGCAGAATTCATTTAGCAGCCCTCAGGAACACCTGACCTCCTAGAAATATCATTGTGTCACTGTAGGTCTTCCTTGTCAGAGATGAGCTATAAAGCCCAAATTATTGATTGTTTGCCGTATTTCCACAAGCATACCTTTGCCAGAAATAGCTTTCCACAATTATTCTAATTTCCAAATATTTGTAAGGTCACCACCATCACGGTGATAGGGACAATATATCCAGAAAGATGTTATAATATATACTATGTGATAATGTTAAAACATAAGGCAAATTTAATTAACTTGTTATTCACTGGTACTTCATGTGCAATTGTTTTACACTTTTCCTCTTTACAGCTGTGACCTGTTTTCCCTCTTTTTTTTTTGTCCTGGCTGTCCACCAAAACACAGCACAAACAATGACAACAGACAGAAGAAACAAGCAGAGTTCATCCAAGCATGTTGAGAAAGGATTGGAAACACAAGCAGTGAGTACTGGCAACATTTTTTCTGAGGTTTTTGCCCTAAGTTCATCATTTTAATGAAGAAAAGCAAGTAAATCTTAGCTATTAAAAAGTTATGGAAATAGCTGAAGCAAGCATAATGGATACAAGGACATGCCTTTGACAATCTGTGGACAGCTTTGCACTATACCTTAGAAAAAATAGTGTCTCTTTTCTGTGAGATGTCAAATCTGCTGTCCTTATGTGGATAGTACTCTGTCAGTCTTGTAAGAAGCTAAATTAGTCTTGCAAGATGGAAGGGGACATAAAAATCTGTCTTGTATATTGTGATTTGTATCTCATCCTAATGTCAAAACTTCAGTATTTGAAGAAAAAGAAGTAGGCACTTTTCTCTGCAGGGAAAATGACAAACTTAAGAACTCTCACATGGTCCCTGAGTATCTCAAAGCCACTGCAAACAGAGCCACTAGGAAGGAAGTAACCAGCTCTACAGTGTGATAATTTTTATTAACTATGCAGTACTCAAAAGGGTACTATTTGATTCTGATAAATTTCTCACAGATTATTTACTTAAAAGTTGTAGAATAGCTACAGCCCTCTTTCAGGTTTGTACTCTACAGATCTTCAGACCAAAGAGGAAAAAAAAATGGCTTTGGTCTTGCATCTTCCTTTCCTGAGTTTTTATTTTTAATTTAACTCATACAAAGTTTAAGTAAGACTGACTTACAAAGGCACCCCAAGAGCTCACACAGTTTCCCCCACAGCTGAGCTTGCTGGACCTTTGACATTCATGGCAGATGTTCATAAAGGTCTTCAGTAAAGAAGAGTTAATTACACCCCTAAGCAATCTCTTCCAGTGCTTACCTGCAAAAAAAGTGGGTTTAGTCCCTTCAAAAGGATAGTTTATAAGTGGTAGACTAACATCTGGAAAAAAATAAACTTTCTGCTTTTACCACACTAAAATTTTTAAAATCCAAGAAGTAAAAAATGTATTAATACAGCATAAGTAAGCTAGAGTGCAAAGGTTTCCCAACCTGCCTGTTACCCTGTGCTGTTATCCTTATGCTTCTATTTTCTTTGCTTCAACACAGCACAAGAAATTTGGGAAACACCCGTTCAAAGGACAACCTTTGAAAGGAACACAGAGAATACAGTGGGCAAAGGACCTTGTTGCATACCTAAGATCTCACAGCCTGGCTGAAACTCTGAGGTTTCCTTGTTGACACTTTGACCTAGCTGAGGTTCATAACTCAATTTACCTTCGAGCTCAATTCCATTCTCAGGAGCACCAGAGCAGGTATTCTCCTGAGCACCCCAGCAGGCACCTGGACAGACACAGTGCCACAGCTACCCATGGGTCAAAGCACTGCTTGCAATAGATTGACAAAGGTGATTCATTGGAGTGCAATGAATATGTTCCAAAGGAATACAAACTGAATGAAAAATGAGGAGGGAGCAAAGTTCAGTCAGTTGGACACTGGCTGTGCAGGTAATTAAAAGAAGCTCCCAGCATTCCCTGAGGATGCATCTCTGTGTCCATTGGCAGGATATGGCTGTCATCACTATGTTCCCCTTAGTGTTTTTTTAAAAAACTTAATATCAAATCCTTTTAAAAGTGGGCAGAAAAAGAAACCTAAACAATTTTGCTCTGAAGTGCTGGAAGACAATGATAAATGAACAATATAACTGCAGAATTACCAGTGCCTTTAAACAGCCAGCAGGGATATACTCAATGAATCTCAGAAATGTGATTCTTGACACACAGCACAAACTTGTGGAAGAAGGAAAGGCCTGTGTCAACCGGTTTGGGGGATTTTTTTGAGGGCATTGTACTTCAGTCTTTCCCACCATCCAGTGAATTTGACTCCAAGGTCACTAAAATATTTATGGCAGTCAATAAAACACATATGGCAATTTCTACCACCTGTTTTAGCTTTTAAATTGGGGTTAAACATTGCCTATATGTGATCTCCCCTCTTCAAAGTGCAAGTCTTTATTTGGAATGGAGAAAGGTTAGAGTCTTTGGCTGATCTTCAAGTAAAGACATGGAGATGATTTTCATGCAAAAATATAACAAAACTTCCTATTGTTGAATAATTTTTGTCCATTTAAGAATGTGTACTTGCTGTAGAACCAGCTACATCACTTCTTATTTAAAATTTAGAACTGCCAGTAGTCAGGATAATTATATTTAGTATTAATGTGAAGATGAATTTTACTCAGCTGACAGGACTCTCCCTTCTGATTCAAGCTCTAATACTTTCTTTAGTGCAGTGAATAAAAAGTGTTTTAGTGTGGGTTTTTTTCTCATGAAGAACCACTATCCTGAGCCATAGCCACTTATGAATATTAGAGATTCCTGGTAGTGTTCATAAGCCAGTGGTGAGTGAACCACATTTTCACAATGCCTGTGAAGTTTTTTCTGAATGCACTAGTCTTCATTCATTGCCCTGAGCAGCAAATGAGGAAATTCAGGCTACATCTGACATGACATCATGCCTGAGCCACCTGGGATTTTCCATGGGCACTCAAGGTGGAAACTGTGCTTGGTAGGAGGACTGGGCCAGGAAAGGACAAGCCTTTCCTCTGACCTACAGATACAAACCAGTATATTAGAGGAGCAATGAACCGTGTTTCTGTGAGTATCCAAATGTGCACAGGCAGCACTTTGCAGGCCTGTTTGCTCTCTTGATGTGTGGCTCTGCTGAGACCTATGCTGTGCCTGTGGAGTAATGTAAGCAGATCCCAATTACCCTTAAATTGGCTTGCCTGCACACCAAATCAAAGACACTGAGATTAACACTGGCTGCAAAGTTCACCTAAGAAGCTCTTTATAGCCCTGAGCATCCTATGTGACAGGCAGGTGGGCTGAAGATGCTCCAGGTAGGACTGGGCTATGATTTAAACCAAAGTGAGCAAGGGCAGGTTGACTAAAGGCATGTGAGCTCCTAACTCATATGCAGAGATCTGCCTATTGCACCATGGAATCCTGTGGCTGCCCTGGGTGCCTACACAAGAAGAGTCTGTCCTGAAGCAGCATGGTCCTGGCACAGTCCTCCAGGGCCAGCTGCAAGCTGCAGCACTGGTCCCGTGGCTGCCAGCCTGTGAGAGGCACTGAGCAGCATTTGTACAGGTTTGCCAAGTGTTTTGTGACCTTAACTCTGCTGACTTGCAGGAAGTTTAGGGCAGCTAAACACCCAAATGATTTCTAAAATGGAAATTAAATTCTAAGGAACATATGGCCTGTCCACACCACAAAACAAATGTGGCAGATTTAATCTAGATAGCAGGGGCAGCAACAGTAACAGGAGGGGATAGTTTCAATGTCAGCATGTGATGCTAGAAGGTCACATACAGAATCAGCTCCTGGAGTCAAGGGTTTGCACCTTAGCACCTACCTCAGATAAAGCCTGAGTTGCTGCATCTTTACTACTTTTCTTATGCCAGCTATTTAAACTAGTAAACATAAATGTGCAAACAGTATGGATGTATTTTTACTGGTGGACTAAGCAGCATAGCCCTTTTATGGTTTGTTCTGGTCTGGACCAGTCTGGGTGATACAAACAATTCCCAGGCATAGTTCAGGAGTCAGCAGAGGTGAGGGTCAATTCTCCACACACATACAGTTTGCAGGAAGGAAAATCTGCTCTGGGAGATGTCATGATTTAACCCCAGTTAGCACTACCATCATCATCATCACTGTTATTGTTGTTGTTAAATTGTAAGGCAGAGAAAGAGAGGAATAGAGCCCAAGAGAGGCAAGTGATGCACAGTACAGTTGCTCAACACCTGCTGACATGTGCTCAGACAGCAATAGACCCCTTCCACAAGTTCCTGTACTGAGCATGATGTTCTGTGATATGGAAGGGCCCCTTGGGCAGCTCGGGTCAGCTGTCCTGGTCATGAGTCCCCCACAGCTTCTTGTGCACCTGCTTGCCTGCAGAGAATGGGAAACTGGCAAGTCCTTGAGTTAGAGGAAGCACTGCCCTGAAACACTTAAAACATCAATGTGTTATCAATGATTTTCTCATACTAAACCCAAAACACAACATTACACAACATAACAGAAGAAAATTAGCTATCCCAATTGGAACCAGGTCAGGAGAGTGATACAGTTTCTTTACAGAGATGGACCTTAGTACCAATGCCCATGATTGTTCCAAGGCACTTTTTTTTTACTGCTATAAAAGTAGTCTTTTAATACAGCATTTTCACTTTTCTCTCTGGTTATGCTCGACATTTCAGGCATATTTTAAAGCATTTACTCCTTAATGTTTTTGCAGGTTTCCCACTTCAACACTTACTTCAACTCTATTCCACCCTGAAGAGACAGCTGTGACTAGCTTTGTCCAAATAAGTCTGTTTACTATTACAAACCTACAGCTGCAAAGGCAATTCAGAAACTCACCTCATATATACACACAGTGCTTTCAACAGAAGGACTACTTATATGCTATGAAATTTGTGAATGCTTTCCAGGGGTTAAAATTCCTCAACATCCTCAGCAGTACATTAAAGCAAGGTGTATGCACACGACCTGTGCAAGAATGACAGAGTACTCTTGAAAAGTGTCGGTTCAGACCAGCTACAGATTTTGATTTCAGGCCTTGAAGCAACTTGCAATAAAACCAAAGAAGAAATCAATGAGGATGTATGCTCTTCTTTTTTTGTTGTTATTTAGGGGCAAGAAGAACTGTTTCTTGGTGTGTCCAGGCATAGAGGAAAATTAGGACTGCAATCTATTAATCATCTTAAAGCTCCTAGAGACTTGTGAAAAGCAAATTACACTGCTGAAAATGTAAAAATTGTCTACTTCTATTTTATGTGAGAGCATGGGCATAAAAATGGAAATAATCCCCTCAGGACACAATCCAGGGAGAAAAAACAACATGACCCTGAGTTATAAACAGGAAGAGATTTTTAGTGTACTGCAGGGGATTTAGTGAAGGGATCCCCATTAATGTTAATAGGAGGCAGAGGGATGAATCTCTGGCACTGAAGTGGAAATTCAGCTCATCACATCAAGTGTTCTGACAGCCAAGCAGCTTGCCACTGCCTGTGCACCCAGCCAGAAGCAGGGATGAAAACAGTTAATTGCTCTCTGATGTTGGAGTTGAACTGAGGATACAATATAAGGATAAGGCATCTGGAAATAATGCTCCTTTTAAGAAATCTGGGAGGTAAGTGCCTGCTTTGCTGCACAGGCATGGGATCCCTCACTCTGCAGCTCTCTGGCAAAGCCTAAAGTGAACATCATTTAGATTAGATGAGGTTGACCTTAAACTTCATTGCCCATGCAAACAAGACCATCTAAGTGAACTGGCATATTTGCTAACTGTTTTTATGAAAACATGAATGATTCTCTCTGCAAAGCTTTTAAGCAAATTACAAGCCAAAATTAACATAAAGGCAAAATGAACTATTCTGTTGTAAGGATCTTTTGTTTTTTATATAATATATGAAGTTTTTTATGTTTCATAATATTTAGCAATGTAAACTATGAAATGTGCTGATGTAGTCTTCATTCACTGCATTTTCTTAGACAATATTTGTCTTTTTTATAACAGAAGACATATTGACAAGAATCTACTGGACTAAATTACAGATTTCCCTCAATTTTGAAAGTTCAGATTTCATTTGCATATTTCTTGTGCATTCAGAAGCAAGGGGAGAAAAACAATGGAAAATAGGAATTAAATCCAGTGAAGGAAATAATGGCAGTGCATAACAACTGAAGATTTATACCTAGCTGTCCATCTAAGTTGTGTGGAGCCAGGAAGAATTGCAGGAGTTTTTCAACTGACCACAACTGTCATTCCCCATCCCCCATGCCACCAAGAGAGGAGGAGGTAGAGAAATTGTGAGTAAAGTTGAGACAGAGAAGAAGGAAGGGTGGGAGAAAAGTGTTTTAAAATTTGGGTTTGTTTCTCATCATCCTACTCCGACTTGTTTAGTAATACATTAAAATAATTTCTCCAAATCAAGTCTGTGTTGCCCATGCCCTTGCAGGTTTTCATAGCTGAGTCAGAGCAATCTGATCTATCTTTCAAGCCATCACTCTTTTGAGCAGGGTCTGGACTAGAGATCTCCACAGTTCTCTTCAAACCTAAATTAGTCTCTGGTCTTATGTGGGGATGAAAATATTTCTCAACTCCAAAAACAATTCTGCATAAGAAGAGACATTACTATAATCTTCGTGGAAAGATGGCTGGAGGCAAAGTTAGAGGAAACTGAGACGTTATATTCACATCCTAACAGAAGTACAGGAATTATAGGGTGAAATGCAGCTGCTACTCCCTGGATGGAATATGGTTGGCATGCTGGAAGCCTGTTCCACAATGATTCCCCACACCCACAATCTGCAACTGTAAGCATCTGCTAAGGGATATGGAATGGAGAGGGTGGAGCAGTGTGGAGGAACCACAGCCAGGCTCTCTTGAAACCCTTGCAGGGAGGGGAACTCGGTGGTAACTTATGGTACTTTGCAGTTGAAAAATCAAAAAGCACCAAGGGAGACTGGAGATGTCCTGCTGCTGAGCCAACTATGCCCTCCTCAGATGAACTTGGTTCATTATAATCTCATGATAATATTAACTCACACCTTCATCCCAAAGTTTCCTACCTCCAAGGTACAACCACTCCTCACTGTGCATGTGCTTATATTTTTTTACTTTTTCTTTTAGAGTGAAGCAAGAGAATTTTACACCAATCAGCAACAAAGGTTTGACTTAACAAAGGTATGTTTGACTAAAGTCACTCAATCTCTAAACAGAAAGAACTAGTAAAAAAGTAAGTAGAGAATAGGAAGAAGCAAGAGAAAACTCCATGATAAATTCTGGGATCACTTGATGGACTGAACCTATCTTCAGCTCCATAAGGATGTCTGGTGGGTAAGAACTATACTCTATTCACACTGAACTTGGGATTAGAGTTTATCTGTGTATTGCTCTGAATACATATTTCAGAGCAATACACAGAGTATTTGAGTCAGGTGCTATCAGTAGCAATCTTTGAACCTTAACCCGTCACATTTTCTATTCAAATTAAATTTAAAATGTTTAAAATTGAAGAGAGTTATTCCATAAACTGCTAGTGTGGGTCCTTCCTGGGCCCTGACCACCATCAGTAGCAGGGAACATACTCAAATAATGTAGGAGACCTGCTGAGGGCTGTCCCTTAGGCTGTTGATGTGTGTTCCTAAGGGAACAATTCAGCCATCTGAATCACCCTCTGACCCAGCAAGCCTGCTCAGTGAAGGGTGCTCCCAATGGGACGCTTGACAGACTGGTCAAGCACAAGGGTCTCAGCTTTCCTGGGGCACTGAAAGACAAATCAAACACTAAGGGTCAAATATATCTCCCTTTTCATATGATAATCTTTATAAAGACCTAGCCTGAGCCAGGAGGGCACCAAGGGACCTGTGAGGCTCAAATTCACATATGAGGGTCATTCCTTATCTTTTTAATTGCTCTGCACCTGTACTTCAGATTCACATTTCTAGTGCAAAGTAATATGTCATTCTATTTTGAAAGTGGTCAGGATTTACCTCAGAAGCTCTTTTAAATACCATTAGAAGCTGTGTTAAAGTGAAAATTTAGCACATAGAAAAGCCTTTGCTGTAGTTTCTGTTTCTTGCTTCACTGCCCTTTTCCTGGTGCAGAATATGAAAGGCAAGGTGATGCAATTCTCCCTGTCTTCACCCCTCTGTAACTTCTCCCAGGCATGCCAGGAATGTGAAGCCTCATAATGATGTGGCTGAATTGCACAACTTTGGCTCAGACTTCTCACTCAGACTGGTTTGAGATTGAAAAAAAGTGACTTTTTTTTTGTGAAAAAGTCTGTAGAGCAAAGATAAGGAAGATAAAGTTGCAGACAGGTAAGAATGCTGAGACAGGATCATTAGTAGCTCTCTCATGGAAGGTTATAAAACAAACAAAAACAAAACCCCAAACAAACAAAAACCAAACAAACAAATAAAAAACCCACCAAAAATATAAAAAAGAAAGAAAAAACAAACAAAACCACAAAACCACAAACAAAAAGAAAACAAAAAAAATCCCCCAAATGCAATACTTAGAGCAGCTCAGGAGCATAATCTATGCCATGCAGCAAAGAAGTTCGACCCTGAGAAATGCTCACCTGGCCTGCAAACACTCTTACAAGTGTCTTATTTGGGTGGAAAATATAAGCAACCATGGGGCTTCATAAGCACAGCTAACTTTTGTCTATGTTGACTAAGACATAATTGTTTTATCCCTTAAGAGTGATTATACCTTGATTGCAGGGTTTGATTAAAGGGCTAAACATGCAAGAGGAACAAGTGTCCCAAAGTGACGCTGTCACAGGAGTGCAATTTTGAGCTGTGCAGCAGAATTGTTTGGGTTGCATTTTGGGGCAGAAGAAAGAACTTGTGAATCTGTCATTTTATTAATCCACTTGATTAGATGTAAAAACATATGGGTTGTGTGACAAACCCCTTAGGAGCATTAATGCCGTTGTCAGGGACAGCATTCTATGTGGTTTCTCTGCCTGGCTATTTTGTAATTAATGTCATTCCCAAACAGGCAATTCAAGGCCAGCAATCCTCAAGGGTTTTCAATGCAGTGTCACTCTTGTTTTTACAAACTTCGAGCACTGAGCCATGAAACCCAAGAGTATCAGCATGGGTTTAGGCAATTTATGTGTAGCTGATTGCAGTTTAAAATTATAATTCTTAAGTAAAACTGCTTGCCTTCAGTTCATAGTAGGGGAGCTCCTAGAACTTAAAAGAAGAAAGAAGTAGCAGCAATGTAGTTTCAATTACTAGATTCTGAAAAACCCACCAGTATCTACTGCACACTTCCAAGGACCACCACAGTCTGTGCCAAGGGAATTACACCATCCTCCAGAGAAACCACTCTCTCTATCTTCTACCAAATTCCTCAGGTTTTAAATTGCTTTGCCAGGTGCTTGTTCTTTGTGAAAAACCAGCATTGCAAACAGAGTCCTGGCTGTTACCTCTTTTACTCCATCTTATTTAACTTTCTTGATTTTTGGCTTCCATACCCATTAGAGCTGTTGATGTTAAACAACTAGATATGGATTTCTCTTCAGAGATATTTTTCACAAAACTTGAACAGGATAAGTGAGGATGCTCTGACTTATGAAATACTCCAATATCCCCTTCTTTGGTTTGCCCTCAGAAGTCAAGAGGATGGAGGCTTTGCAAGAGCTGGCCTGAAGTTATTTACAGCTGAAGCTTGGCTGGAAGGAGACACTTTTGCATGTCAGCAGATAATAGTCATGATAGCATCATCAGGTCAGGAAGCAAAGAATTATTCTACTTCCAAATCTCCTCAAAGAGGCTCCACTTCCATATCCATCAGCCATAGATGTTGGCATATTTGCCATGCACCTGACAATTCCCTCCTTTTCTGCAGAAGTATCTTGTCCATGGAGGGGCTCTAAGCTGAAATCTAAACTCCTCAGTTGAAGCTGTCAAGCTGGCTTCTTAGCAGTGACTTACAGAGCCAGGTGTCATTATTTCTCTGAAAGACACAAAGGGAGGAAACTAAGCAATTAGAGGATCTTGCAAAATCCTGTCAAGCTGCAGAGTGGTCTATTTATTTTCCTATTGATCTTGCCTTTCTTTCTTTGAGGAATAATGACTGTCTCATCAAATGCCTCAAGTTTCCACCGTGTTACACTGTGCCTTAACCTTTGTAATGCTAAAGATCTCAGATTTGCAATTCTGTAGCCTTTCACTGTGCAATCTTTCACCTAAACTGCTGTGGTGATATTTTTTCTGCCTCGTCCTCCTGCTGTTATTCTCAAGTCCTTGCATCTCTAGACTCAGATATCAGATTTGTCACAGGAGATGATTGCTCTGGCATTACAATTGCTCTTTTTTCCTGATTTTCCCTGTATCGTGTTGTTTGAATTTTAGTTTAATTGCATATCAGTTATGTATTATTCATTATTATACATGGACAGTGCTCAGCTAATGACTTTCTCTTCTCTAAAGATGTCCCAGAAATGAGCTTGAAGTCAAGGTTCACTTTGCAGGCTACTACAGAAAAGTCTGGTTTAAATTTATTTGGCAGTTATAATTTCCAAGGCAGCTACAAGATATTGTAAAGCACTTGAGAAAGGAATGGTGTTTTCCCATGAGCTAGTTGAACACTAAATGCTATGGACACTGAATGTTACCATAATTTTCTAACTGCTACCACTCTATTTTTCTATTCATCTACAGTTAAAGGCATTGTTTTACTTTTATGTGCTTGGGTTTCCAAAAGCTGAAAAAAAATGGAGCATTTTAAATCTTGAAACCTTTCTTGCAGGCATCATTTTCAGCATAAATAGTGCCTTACACTTGGCTGTAGAGCTCAGGTAGCTGAGATATTGCAGCTGTCTGTGCTGTGAGAAAACACTGTGCAGGAAAAGCTCAGCCATACTCAGTCAGCCACGTGGGGTGCTTACTCCTGCTATAAACCTTGTGAATCCTGCTGAGCACATTTTGTGACAGACAATAAATCCCAGACAGGTTAAATGAGACACCCAACCTGGTTACTTACAGTCCTTAAAAATGCTCCAGGCCAGGTGTGGACATGAGAATGACATGTGTGCTCATGTCAGTGAGCAGCACAGCCCCACAGCATACAACACCCTGCCTCTGGGACCCTGGGACTGGAGCCAAAGGCATTTGCAGGGAGGCTGTGTCCTGCAGAACCTAAAGGTGTAGAGAGCAGAGTGGCACAAACAGAAATTAACCTCACTGGGGGTCAGAGAGCCTCAGAAGGGAGATCAGGAAGCCTGTCTAAGCCTTTCTGTAGGACAGATCAGCTGGGATAATGTCATTCTTGACAAATATGTGTCTAACATCATGCATCAAGCTTTGATACATTAGTACTTTTTGATTTTTTTTTCATCACTCAGAAAAGAATTGCTTAATTCAACCTCAGCAGATCCAACAAAACAATATAAAAAGGAAAATCCGAGTGTCTGTAGATTATTTGAGTTTGCATTTGAAAAATGAGATCTCATAGATGGGTTGAATATGTTTAGCTGGCAGCATTTTAGATGACCTCAAGCCATGGCTTGATGCCAGACAGGAAGAGGTATTAAAAAAAATAAATTTAGATCTAAATATAAGGGCAGTAAATAATTTCCCTGTGCAATTAGAATGAGTAACAAAAAATAACAAACCCACTACTTTGATTTACAATGAAGTAAATTATTCTGATTGGCTTGCAATAACTTGCATAACTTGAGGTGAGGGGGAAAAGTGTGGAAGCATAATTTAAAACACTAAATAAATAAATAAATAAGGAAATATATCTCTACATTTTTTGAGTCTTGGACATCTCTTAGATTGTTTCTCAGTCACCAGGATAAAATGTCTGTATTTTTTCCAGTTACATTTCTGAATAAAATATTTATATTCTAGGAAAATAAATCTAGCATAGAGTGGTCAAATCTTCCTCTAAAATTATATCTACAATGAGCAGAGTTTTTATCTGGAAACTTGTTTGCTTACCCACATTTTTTTCATGAATTGAAGCCTTATTTTTCTTACTGCCATCTGTGGATCAAGAGAGCTACTGTACTACAGCCAAACTTTTCTTGTAATTCTACATAATGTGCTAGAATAAAACCAAAAAAACCTTCTCTTTGTATGTATACATGTATTAAATGACAGATGCCCCCTAGCAACATGCAGAATTGTCTTTCACCACACAAAATGGGCCACATTCTCTGATCTGGTATCATCACTTTGCATTGCATTGCATAGCAAACATAATCCAGACCTAAAGCCTTGTTCAAGCTGTCATGGTGAGGATTATCCCATTGCTCAGATAATGCTTTTGAACAGAGACCAAGACTGCTCTCCTGGGATTTCTTCCTTTGCCATTAAGTACAGCAAGGCATGGGGTTCTTGCTTAAGGACAAGAAAAACGAATTAGCCCCTTCCCACCTCACGGTGAGAAAAGCCTTACTAGGACTTTCAGCCTCTCTGTGATAGGATTGACAGAGGGACTTCCCCCAGATGCAGCCACATGTGTGCAAGGAGGTGGAGAGTATTGAGCTAGGTAGTGTAAGCCTAATTAGCTGCCTAATTATTTTCATTGTCTGGGGCTTTCATGTTCAACAAATTCTTCATCTTGCCTGAGTACTCAATGTCAATCTGCAAAGTAACAGCATGGCAAGGTTTATGCTATGCAGGAAGGAATTTAGGTTCCAGATGCTCTGAACATTTTTCAGTATTTGTAAGCAGTATGTGTCATGGGATACTCACAGATAAAATAACTAGAGATCTATGGGTACTGAACAGACTCCAAGAGATTTTGACAGCACAAGCTCAGGACATTGTAAGACAGAACAAAAAGTGTCAGCCAAAATTATTAGGTACAATATATTGAATTAAGGAAAGGATGATAAGGTGATCCCCAAAACCCAAGGTAGTGTTCTCATACCCACTCAGGAGACAGGCAGGCTTGGAAAGAAAGGACAGTCCAGGCAGGTTTGGCACTGCCTCAGCTCCTGCTCCCTCACAACAGGGCTGGGCTGGGCTTACCACTGAAGCCCTGGAAAACAGCCCCCTCTGTTCTCAAAATGCAGGAGAGGTGCTACTCCTGAGCTGCTCGAGGACTTTGGTAGCAGGAGGACGAGAAGTCACCCCTATCTTTATCTCTTTTACTATGTAAGTTGATGCCAGGCACTTGGAGAGCAGATGATCATTAGCGGAGAATTGAGTGAATCAGAGCTGAAATTGGATTCCTGGGTTGTGAGCTCCTCTGAATTTTCTCTTTGGAAATGGATAAACTTGTGGATAGGTGATGAAAATATCATTGGAAGAGTTCAGCTCTCCCTGCTGATCCTGTGTGAGCTCCAGCAAGTCACTCAGTCTGTCCATTAGCCAGTTCTTTTATCTGTGACACAGAATGAGTCGTGCTTTGTTTCCCACATCCTGAGATCATGCGTCCTTCCCTTTTCTGAAACAAAGAGCATCCCAGCTGTGAGCAGCACTGAACACAGGGACATTTTGTTTTCATTTACAGACATTCAAGTAATAGTGTTAACAACTGACCAGACACCCCTGGAGGAGTTTAAAGCAGAGCTTTCAAAAAAACAAAACAAAACAAAATTAAAAACAACAAACCACCAAAAAAAGCAACTACCAAACAAAAAACCCCTGTAAACAACCTGTTTGTTATATGGAAACCAGAATTCTCCCTATTGTAAGTGTAATTTTGTTCATTAACTGAATTTTTAAAACTGTGTTTAGTCCTCCACTTTCTCATGTAACTACAGTTCAAAGCACTTGAACTAAAAAGTAGTTTTAACTAAAGCTAAGAGTATCTTAATGTTTTCAGGGGGCTGTGGCAATATGTTTGAGCTGCTGTATGCATGACAGTAAAAGAGAGGGGAATTTTTTTATGCAGTATTGTGACATTGTTCGCAGGGGTCTTAGGATGAGGGAAGGGACGAGAAAGTTGACTCCATATTCAGAAGGCTTGATTTATTATTTTATGATATATATTATATTAAAACTATACTAAAAGAAGAGAGGATTTCTGCAGGAGGCTAAGCTAAGAATAGAAAAGGAAGGAATAAAAAAGGTTTGTCTCTGATCCAGGCAGTCTGGACAGCTGGACTGCGATTGGCCATTATTAGAAACAACCAGATGAGACCAACCACAGATCCCTCTGTTTCATTCCACAGCAGCAGATGAGAATTGTTTGCATTTTGTTCTTGAGGTCTCTCAGTTTCTCAGGAGGAAAAAATCCTAAGGAAAGGATTTTTCATAGAACATGTTGGTGACACAGTATGGCTGAACCAAAAAAAAAAGGTGAGGAATTGTTATGTGAAACCCACATATTACATGTGCTGACAGGCAAAACCCAGCAACCTCCCCAGATATGGTTTTGCAGAAATATTAAGTGCCTGTTTAGGAAAGCCTAGTGAGGCACACACTGTAAGACCTTTGCTGCTGCTGAATCACTCTGGTTGTCACAGACTTTTTTTTTTCTCAATTATGTGAGGAATTAATTGCTGTGTGCTAGCAGCTCATTTTCTTTAGACACAGAGCTTCATAAGGTCAGCAGGCCTGTGACATTTGAGACTTTCTGCTCATCGCTTATTTCCTAAAGATGTATCTGTGAGTGAAAGAGTGGATGGAAATATGTCTTTTGCTCTTCACAGCAGTGGTGTAGCACTGATCTTGGAAATTTGTTTTGCATTTTCACATGAGTAATTACCACATGAATCCTGGAGATTAGTGCAGAATGTGTTTTGTTTGATAAATATTTAGCTTTGGATAAATAATGATAAATATCTGCCTCCCATTCTTGCTGTTTTGCTTTTAAGGGCCAGGACTGTGATGCCATCCACAAAAATCAGTTGAGTTGAGTTGAGTTGTCATCTCTCTCCTTTCCCAAACAGCCTCCAAATCCAGCTCACTGAGTCAAGGCACTGTTCTCACATGTGAGCCATCCAGATTCAAACCCTCATTCTGCCTGAATCAGAGCAGTGATTCAGAGCAACCCTCTCCAAAGGCACCTAATCTATCAGGTAAGTACCAAGTATAGCTTGTTATACTTTGTAAAATTAATATTAATACAAGCAGAGATTCAAAACGACATTTTGCAGCAAGCACCTTTATTAAATTACCTCCAAGACTTTCTTTCTCTTCTGAGACTAAAGAATATTTAGCAATGTGAAATATAACAAGCTGTAAGTGAAAAGCCTCATTCTGAAACAGTTTTTTAAATGTTTGTAAATGTTTCATTTTGGTGGCCAAATCAGAAATTTAAACACTATGCATCTCAGATGTCAATGTTCTCTCAGCTTTGTTTGGTCTGATAAGGAAAAGGCAGTAGCAATGGCTGAGTCTGGAAAAGCTTGGCACATTTCATATCCAAAACATTCAGTGTGAAACTCTTCTGTATGGAAGTGCACTCAGTCCTTCATAAAATTATGAGATGCGTGTTAGGAAGAAAAACAATTTTCTGTACCTAAATATTTATTTAGTTTTAAGTATACTATTGTAAAAGAGAATTCATCAAACCCTTCTGTTCTTTTTCTGTTCTTTTCTGAATTATCTCATTCTTTTGGCACAGTTGGTCTTACTACCCACTGCCAATGGAAGGTGTCACCTTGAAGAAATATCTTACTATATCCAATGAGGTTATTATAGTCTGCATTCATCTTTCAAAAAGCTAAAGAGAGGCCTTGGAGTATCTAGAGAAAAGATGTTTAAGGGCTTGTGGAACACCTATAACATGCAAATCACATTTATCAACTTTCCAGTCTAAGGTCTACCAGGTTTCTCTGAATGACTCCACCTTGGTGTTTCACCAGAAGTGTTTTGAAGCTGATTTCCCTGCTGGGCTTTGGTTCACATTGATGAAGTGTCACCAAAGTGCACTAGCTAAATTACCCATGGATTGAAGTGAACTAGAAGAGTGTCAGGATCACTCATAAAGCACTCCCACTCCTAAACAGCATGCAGTCCACCAAGAAAGCAAGAACTAGTCCAAAATAAACTCCCCTGAAAGGCATGACTCAGGTCTTCACAAACATCTTCTTTGATCTGCAGACATTCTGTGCTATTTAATTGCTCACACAGAGCAAATGTAGCCTTTGCATCCTACCTGTGAAACAGCACGCTCTTACTCTGGAGGGAGCAGACAGGATTGAGGACAGGGAAGGTGTGTGCTTGGGTAAGGGACTCTTGGTGTCACATTGTGGGAAGAGGTGTAAACTCCTCAATGGGCCTATGAGGAAGGGTGGAACCAATTGCTCACAGGATGGGTTCTTCCTTACCTGCCAAAACTCCCTGTGCGGTCAAAAGGCAGACACAGCAAGGTCAGGAGTTGGCTGCTCCTCACAGAACTCAAGGAAACCCAGGAGAGCAAAAGAGTACTGCCTGCCTCACTGGGAGGGACACAGATTATTTTAAGAGCAGTAGGAAATGCCGCTAGATGTGGGGTGTGGGTCAGGGTGCAGCCCCCTGTGACAGCTCTGCAAGAGAGTTGTACACCAGACATGTCCGGGGGGGCTGCACGGGTTGAGGGTGAGTGGCGCGAGTGGTCGCAATGTTCAGTCAAAGGATCTGCAAATGTTCCTTAGAGCAGTGACATCCCTGAGGCTTCTGGGAAACACACCTGGATGGACAGCAAGAGCCCTACTGCTGTTCTGCCTGGATGGCACGTGTCCCCACAGCTTTACCACTGGCCTCCGGGTTAGCCAAGCAGCTCAGTGGCAGCCCTGTGCCTGTCAGTAAGCACGGCTCTTCTGAGCCCTTCTCCACCATGCCCAACACAGCACAGCTCATAAAGTCTGCTGCTCAGGACCAAGGCCTACGAACAGCATGAGAGGAGCAGTTACCCTATTTGAGGGCAATTTTCAAGCACTTTTCTCTTTCAAACCACATTGGTGCTTTGCAGAATATAATTTTCTCTCTCAGGTTTTCACCTTGGCATTCACCAATGGCAAACCAAACACCTTTCTACTTTTACAAACCCAGTCTATCATCCTCTCTGCTTCTACTTTCTAAATAACTGCAAAACCTTAATTTGGACCTAGATTGAAAGATTGGGTTTGCTTCCTTTGTTGTACAAAAACAAATGGCACAGAGTGTGGCCGGACTGCCATCCACACCATCCAGTAGGAGCCCCCTCCATCCATTCTGCTCCATCCCTTCCATCACCACTGCCCATCACGGTGCTGGGATCTCTTCAGAGTACTCAGAGTGTACTCAGGGGCTCAGAGTGTACTCAGGTACAGGCACATGCAGCTGACACTGAATTCAATTCTGCCTTTTGGAGACATACAAGTACATGGCAGTAAAAGTAAAACTGGTTTTCTAAAAGCAATCTGTTCTACATACAGTCTCTTACATGGGTTTCATTCTGAAGTAGGAGACAAACTCCATTTGAAACACTTCCCTTATTTGTTGTCTTCTTTTGAGGGCAAAGGAATGAAGCAGGAGAGTGCTAACATGTGGCAGTATTGAATTACTTGTCTGGCTTCTTTACTCATCCATGAGAGGAAATGATGCCTGCAGTTTCTCAGATAACAAAACCATATATTAAATTTATTCTATAGTACATATTTTCTTTTCATTATTAGTGGTAATGGAGAAAGATATCTTTATTACATCTATTTATAAATGTACTGAGATTAACTCAAAGGGTTTTTTTATTAGCATCATATTTTTATACCCATCTACTACAGGGTTTTTTCCTCCTGAATATCGTTGTCTACCAAATAGCAACTTATCCTTGATGGGCAGATTTAGGTGTAGGAAAAATCTTTGTTTAGACATAGGGAAGCCTCAAAGTAGGAGGACAGTAGATAACTTCCAAATGCTTTAGCTAAATAGAAAACTTCTGAAATAGGAAACATCCAATATTTTTAACTGTCAAGGGAATTCAGTAGGGTGAAAAATGTGTCCAGTAATAAATTTCATCTATAAACGAAAGAAGGCTCTTGAAGGGAGCTATTGCAGAATTTAAATAAGTTATGTCTAAACACATTTAGCTGCTCTCCTGTGAAATTACAGCAGGCACCTACACAAAAACCTGCAAAAATTTATATATCCTAATTAAAGGTTATTTCAATGCAAACCAGGAAATTTCCTTTTTTCTTTTTTTTAAATTTAATATATACATTAATTAATTAGCAAACAAAAGGAAAGAACTAAGCAGCAAAATCACTTGGCTCTTTCTAATCAGTCTCTGGCTGCGTGGTGCCAATTGCATGGTGTTAGCTGCAATCTGCCACTGACAGATGTACTCAGGTTTGGATCTGTTACTTAACCTAGAGGCTGTGACAACGTTTGGATAATTCTGATGTTATCCTGAGAGGATTAGGATTCTAGATAAATTTAAACTCTCTTCTCCAATGCTTATTTGAAGGTGATGTACATTTGCAGGAGACCGGCTGTCACAAACCTAATTTGGCCTATGTTTTTATTTGAACATATGTGGTTTCTCTAAGGAAGTGAATTGTAGTCAGAGATGAAAGCCATTCAGTGCCTCTGATCTCTGCTATGTCACTTCCAAATGAGATCACCTTCACTGCACAGTTTCTTTTCCTGGCAATGCTCTGGGGGGATTTACAGAATTAAAAACCACAGTCTTTTATTTTCAGAGTTTCAAGAAATTAGACTAGATCCTGATTCATTGCTTTTTCTTCAACATATAATGAATGTTATAGAAAAAAAATTAGGGCTTTGTTGTTTTCAAGGTAGTATGAGTTCCTGAGAACTGAAGGAATACAGACACAATACCACCAAAAAGCTTGGTTTTTCCTCAGATCCACAACACCAAAAAATGCATCTGCAAGACTTTTGAACTCCTCTTATTGCACCTAAAGAAAAATAGCAATGCAAGAAAACCATACTTTAAGTAGTAAGAGCATCACCACTTTTCAGAGGTGACATGTGGAAGCTAGACTTTTAATTTTACACACAGTTCATAAGGAAATCCTTAAACACAGGAAAGAGTGAATCTGGTATCAAGTTTCAACACATCAGAAAAGTCAAAAGACATACTGCTGCTCTTGATAGAGATATGACAAAATTGTCAGTTTTTATTTCAACTTCTTTTTGTTGGTACATTTTATTCAGAAACATCACAGTAAAAACCACCTTTCAAATGACAAATTGAGATAGAAAATATCACCTCTGTTGCTCTATTGGCATTTCAGTAGATATTCTAATTGTTAAATGCTTGATTTCTTGCATCTAGTAAATGTATTGTGACAGCTTCATGCATCTAATCTTCCTAGATCATTGAGGAAAGAGACAAAATATACATCCAGAAGTAAAAAAAGATACCCCTTAGAGTTTTGGCTTGTAAACACTGCTATCTATATCTGTTGTTATCTATATATCTACATCTATAAAATTTGCTATCTATATGTCTGGCACTTATAGCACACTTGAAGTGTAAAACACTAACAACAACTTCCACATTTCCAGGTTGTGGTCTAAGTTTTAGAACACAGGGAGCTTACTGGATTGATAGATTCCCCTGGTGTGTTGCTTGCAGACCCATGTGGTTTTAAACTTGGTTTTTAGTGTGCTATTCCTTTTCCAAATAAAACAAAGAGATGGCATTTGTCACAAGGATTTCCTATGGAACATGGGTTTGCTGAAAAGAAAGAATAACAAAGAGCACCTACAGTCCATGCCTTCAATTCATCACTACTAAACACCACTTCCCACTAGAAAAAAATAAAAGTGTTCTTAAGTTTCTGTAGAAACACAAACAATTGAGTGGAAAGAGTTGTTTAGTATTTATTAAGCTTTGAAAATGCTCTGCTTTTAAGTCTCTGTGTTCTGCCTTGAAATGCTATTTCTGCATGTAAAGCATGAATACCAATTATATAGTTCCACTGAGGACCATAAGTACAGAATGCCAAAGTGGAAGGGTGAGAGAATTTGGATTTAGGATTAGGCATTCTCTAATTTAGGAAAACAGCTACCTTTTTTGTTCCTCAGCACTCTTTCTTTCCAGATGAAATAAAATGCTATTTTTTAGATCTCATTGTAAGGACGCTGTCATAGTTTTTGAGTTGTTTGTCCTTGGAGTCTGTTGTAATTTTCTGAATAATAATTTACATTAAAAATTTGTTATATTATCTCTCCACAACACTCTTGCTGCTATACCAAAGAAAAACAGTCTGTTCTCAAGTGAGTGTTCTGTATGTCTGTCTGTGATCTGTGTGGCCAATGTATATAATGTATACCATGATGCATATGTGTGCTGTGTGTAACTGTGCTAATTGGGAATGCATCTTCAGCTTCACTGCTGGCTGGACATGGGGCACGGAGCTGCTGTAGCCTCAACCCTCAGACCATTTTTGGATGCAAATTCAGTGCATTGCTTTTCTCCTAACATTTAGGTACCACCTCATAGAGGCACAGAATTTGTGGTCATTCTCTCTTTATCATTAAACAGACAAAAAAAAGACTAATTCTAAAACAGGCACTACAGCTTAATTTTAGCTAGCCAAGGAACCTGTAGTATTACCAGGTCCAGACAAAATGTTTAAGGTTCTTATGGGAAAATTAAATACCATAGCATTAAAAGGAAATTAATTGTAATGTTGCAGAAGGACAATCAGCCTTTACATAAAAGTACACAGAACCTTAGGGGCACTTGTCAGGGCTGTCTGCAGACTTGGTGACTACAGAGTCATTCCTGCTGCTCTAGTATTCACACCTTGAATCCCATGTCCAGTTCCGGGTCCCTCCCTCCAGGAAGGAGTTTGAAGTCCTGGACCCAGTCCAGAGAAGGATGACAGAGCTGGTGAAGGGGCTGGAGCACAAGCCCTGTGAGAAATGCTTGAGGGAGCTGGGGTTGTTCAGCCTGGAGAAAAGGAGGCTCAGGGGTGACCTTATCACTCTCTACAACCCCCTGAGAAAGGTTGTAGTGAGAGCAGGAAGAGGGGGCTGAAAGTATCAGGCCTTTCTCCTGTTGTATTGCACTAAATAGTTTATTTAGTTGCTGTTGCACTGGTGATGGCAATTTCTACTGAGCATGTTGGGTAAAGTAGATGGGTTTTCTCCCTCCCTCATCACATGGTCTCCCCCTCACACATCCCCCCTATTACACACACCTGCTCTGTCCCACGGGTGCTTTGCCCCTCCCCAGTGGCATCCCATTGGCTTCAGTCCTCTCTCCCCCGCCCCCTTCCCCTAGGGTATAAAACCTCCTGTGTGAGAGCTCCAACAACCCCTCTTTTGTACCTGGGTGACCCATCACCTGTGTCCTGGCCCAAGCCAATAAACAGGATACTTGCACCCACGTGGAGAAGAGTGCCTCTCGTCTTTTACCTTTGTCTATGCGGGTCCGTGTGGGCTAGAGTCTTAAACTAGCCGGATTGGACTCATATAAGGCCCAGGAAAAACAGGGATTACAGCAGGTGGCACCCAACGTAGGGCCTGAACCCGCGACACTGAGATTGAGTCTCATGCTCTACCGACTGAGCTAGGGACAGGTCTTAGATTGCTCCAGGAGAGGTTTAAATTGGACATTTGGAAAAATTTCTTCACTGCAAGGGTGGTCAGACATTGGAACAAGCTCCCCAGGGAAGTGCTTGAGTCACTATCCCTGAAGACATTTAAAAGACATGTCACTGTGGCACCTGGGGAGATGGTTCAGTAGTGGACTGGGCAGTGCTGGGTTTATGATTGAATTTGATGATCTTGGGGGTCTTTTCCAACCCAAATCATTCTGTGATTCCCTCCTCGTGTATGTTGGCTTCTGGGTCACCAGATGGCATCGCAAGGGCCCCCTGCTCCCCAGCTCAGGAGTGCAAGATTCCCCAGGTAGCCAGCAAAATTTATCTCCTTCAGCTCAAGCACTGCATGTCAGCTCTGCCTTTTTTCCTTTTCTTTTCTCAGATCATGGCAGCAATGAAACATACAGAACTTTCCTCTACCACTTGTACAGTATCTGCCAACAAGTAGCCAAAAGGATCTTCCAGCCTTGCCCCAGCAGCATCTGCTGGTTGTGTTGCAGGTGCCCAGAAAGCCTGTATTTGACAAAAACGAAAGGAAATAGAAGAAAGGGAAAAACAGCAAGTTGTTCCACCCCTGCTTAGGTGGGGGAGGTCTGTGTTATACCAGAAGATTCTCCCAGCAGTAAATTTCCCCTTGAAAATCTCAGGAAGAAACCCATATTCTCAATTCAAGAACCAGCAAAAGAAAAAGAAAACTTGCACAGGACTCATCATTCATCTGTATGAAAATGGATTAAGTGTGGTAATATAACCCCTATTTTACTGAAGCAGAAATTGAGGCAGTGATTAGGTAGCTCCCCTAAAACTTCAAATTTTGCTGTGAGGCAGAGAAAACAAAGAGGAATAAAATCTATGCATAGTATTAATCACAGATATTTGCCCAAAGGCCTAAGACTCATTATGGTGCAAAATATTTCTTTATTATTATTTTGATTCAGGCAAAATGCAGGCCTTACCTAATTGCATTTATTACTTCTTTGTTTCATATTCTTAATCACTAGGGGGTTTTTTGTTGTTTTGAATAGAAATGAAGGCAGTTCTTTAAAATTCTTTAAAAATATTTTACTAACATGGAATAATTTTGTTATGATATCTATGATGTCATACAGTAGGTAACAGGCCAAGGAATGGAAAAAACTAGTAGAAAGAAAGAATCCTAGTATGTAACTTTAAAAATCTTTTTCATAGAGACAGGGAAATGACATTTCTTGCAGCTGAGAAAGACTTCAGATGTCTGTGTGCAACTTAAAGAAGCTTGAATGAGAAAAGCATGCAAAAGGTAACCTCAGGTAAGCTCATCACATATTTCTTTGTTAATTTTCTTCACAGAGACTAGTATAGGGCTGTACTTTGGATTTGTGCTGAGCACAGGGTTCATTAGTGTAGTGTAGGTTCATTATATATTTGTTATATTCCTGAGCAGTGCTTCCACAGAGCCAAGGCCTTTTCTGCTTTCCATACTTCCACACTGCTGAGGAAGCTGGGGATGCCTGGGAGGTTGGGAGGAGACACAGCCAGGACAGGTGACCCCAGCTGACCAGAGGGATATTCCAGACCATACTACATCATGCTCACTGTACAGAGAGAGGTGGAGAAGGAGGAAGAGGGGGTTGTTTGGAGTGATGGCATTTGTCTTCCCCAGCAACGTTTTTTCATGATGGGGCCCTGCTCCCCTGGAGATGGCTGAACTCCTGTCTTCACATGGGAAGCAGTGAATCAATTCCTTGTCTTGCATTGCTTAAATGTGCAAATTTCCCTATTAAACTGTCTTTATCTAAACCCACCAGTTTTTTGGCTTTTGCCTTTTCCATTCTTTCCCCAATCCTGCTGATGGGGGAGCAAGTGAATGGCTGAGTGAGGCTTGGTCTCCAGCTGGGGTTAAACCATGACAAGTTCTCACTTAAATTGTGCTTGCTCTTCCTTGTTGTTGAGTCACTGAGCCAGTAAGCAAAAAAAAATTCACTGCATTTGCAGGATGGCTATCCTTGAAATGTGTGATAAGGAGAGTCCTGTTTGTCCATGGAGCTGAACAACAGCTGGAAAACTACCAGTTTTTAGTTATAGTTTCAGGGAGGTAACATGCTGGTAGCTTGGAGGAATGATAGCACAACAGGGTATCAGACTGTATCTACTTCAAATCTTAATGTACACCTTATCATTTGAAAATTTCTTTGACCTATTGACAGGTTTTATAACACTTTCAAATTTTTCCCTGGGTTTGGCTTTGCTTTTATTCACGTGTTAATATCACATAATCTGTTGTTTCATCTGCATCTGTGCATGTCATCTCCCAGAAATCTGAGAAATACCATTTATATATTTTCAGCATGAGTTTGTCCCTTTTTTTCAGCAACTTTGAAATTTCAGGATCATAATCTGCTCAGAAATAAAAGCAACTGTCTAAATTTGCAACTAATATTTTGAATATTTTGGGGTTTATTTCTTATAATTTTCTTGTGTTGAAACCCTGTTCAGCCAGGTATTATCTGTTACTTAACATTTGCATCAGAATTAGCCTTCTTTCTTCAGAAGGTTATTGGAAATTTAAGATGCTGTTTGTATTCTTTTGATAAAGATCAGCCTCTTCAGACAGAGTTTTAATTCCTGTCTCAAGCATTTTTCAGGTAGGGAAACCAGACTATATGAAAACTTCCACCTATCCCCAGTCAGATGCAGTTTGTACCTAAATGCTCTGCAGCACTGAAACTGCTGGTATCAGCTGATGTCACTGACACCAGAATGATGGAGACACTGAAATTGCTGAACCTGAATGAGCACATCCACCTTCCAAAGTGATTTACACAGAAAGACATGATGTGCTTGGAGAAACAAAAAAGTTAGCTTAGGTTTTTGGGTTTTTTATCTTTCTTTGTCTTCAGTTAGGCAGGATTTAAACTATTTTGCTTTAACACCTTGAAATTTTTCATCTTCTTTGCAATCCACTAAATCACTACTCTGTCAGCAGAACTTGTGCAGGCTTGAAAGACAGAACACAGCCAACACTCTCTGAAAAGTGGAAATTTTTATGTGGCCTCTGGGTTTTGCAGCATTCTTTCTTCTTTTTTTTATTTGAAGAACATAAAATTAAGAAATAGTCTAGATGCATTACTGGGAGGAGATGGAGCAGCATAAATGCAATGCAGTGGTAACTTGGATAACTGGTTCTGCTAAGGAAAAATCCTCTGTCACAAGATACTCTAACAAAGAAATTATTGAAGTTTGACTAACAGGCATGACAGTCAAGTCAGAGACATCCCAAGCTTTGGGTCTTGCACAGTGTCTGGCTTTTCTTTTCTAAGTGAAAGAACAGCCTGGAGTCAGACAGAGATGGAAGGAAGAAAGAGGGGATAAAAGTCAGCGAGGAGACTTGGCAAGTCTCAAAGAAATGGCAAGGCAGTGTAAGATGTTCTCTGATATGAAAACACTGCCACACAGAGTGATGAAAACACATAGCAAAATTTACAAGTGAGGGAAAGAAAGTTTGCTGTGCTTCAGAAAGCTGGGGGACAGGAACAGAGCGGACAGAAGTAGACAAAAAAAACCCCAAATAGCAACAAATGGGCCCCCTGGGGAGTGATTTTGCAGCCAGGGAGGGAAGAAAACAGGTTCCCCAGCAAACCAGTCTTCAGCCCAGTCAGCAGCTAATGGGTGGACGTCTGTTCCTGCAGAAGCCCCATAGGACATCATTTCTTCCACCAGTGTCAGGAAGTTCAAAACTTTTTTCCCTTTTCAAATCTGTTCTCCTGTTTTCCTAAACCAGTAAAAAAGGTAAGAAGGTTATGTTCTTCTGCCACAGAGAACTTCCTACAGCTGTTTCTCCTTTGTAACAGAGATGTGGACTTTATTACCTACAAAACACTGCTCATGTCCATGCTAAAGGTAACTGATTGCTCACATTCATCTGGTTTTAACTGCCTCTTGTTCTTGCTTTACTAAATTGTCTCAGTTTCCTCCAAGTCTGCTGATATGGCCTCTGAAAGGCCCAAATAGTGGTGACCCCCACATGAATAGGAGGTTTTGTCAGTAAATATGGTAAGTGGAATAAGGGAACCTGGCTAACTCTTTGGATAGCTTCATTGTTTTCGGTGCCTGATCTAAAGTGTCAAATGTGAAAAAGAAAAAAAGAGGGAAAAAAGGAACAAGAAGTCTTTGGAAAATCTTACACATCATGGAAAGGAAAATACAAAAAAAAAAAAAAAAAAGCCATTTTTCTGCTTTCCAGCCCACGTTTCAACTATTTCAGCTACAGATTGTGCTTGATCTCCAGCTGCTCTCTTGACAGGTCATGGAACAGTTATTTCTAAATCAACTGTCCTTAGAGGCAATAACAATTTTTTTTTCTGAAAATCGCAGGTCTCCCTTCTTCACTGAATTTCTCTGCAGCATTCCCAACTACATGACAGGTGTGCAATTATCATTATTGAAAACTATTATTTAAAGAGGTCCAGCCAGCTCCTGAAGCTGTTAAAGGGTCTGAATTATAGGACCTGCAGTAAGAGAACATTTCTGCCAGTGTGCAGCCAATCGTGAATTGTTTCAGCTTGATGGAAGAGCTTGTACATTGCACTGCATTCAAATGATGTGCTAGTCCCTTAATTTAAAATTTACTATTTCAGATTTATATTTTTTTTTTTTAGTTTCCCAATAATTTCTTTTTTTAGAATTCTGACCTGGCAGTACAAGAATTCAGGGTGACAGAATAGAAGGAAATGCATTAGACTTACCTTTTCTCTTTTAAGGGATGCAGGAAAACTCATGAAAGCTTAGTTCTAAGAAGGTGTTGCCAAAGAAGAAGAGATTGTTCTTTGGGATGAAAAAAATGATATTAAATAAATCTGTAATATCCACTCTAGGACTTAACTTTGCTGCTAATGTAAAGAATTCTCTCAGGATAACTCATGTTCTACAGGTCATATAAACATAGGAGACAAAGTTACACGGGCAATTACCCAGCATGAGGAAATATAGAAAACAATATTGAAGAATGGTAATGTCTACAGTGGCTTGGCTCAATAAACAGTGAGAATGAAATCTTGTAGATCTGAAGATGGATAGGAGTTGTCAGAAAGTCAGCAGACTTGAAGATATCATACAGATTCAAAAGTCTTGGTTTCCCAGCACCTCTCTTCCTTTTTTCCCCTCTCTATTATGAACTGCATTGTTGACTCCAAAGGCTGAAGAATCTCCCCTTAGGAAATGCACACATTTTCTGTTGCCAACAAGTTGCTGCACCCATAAGAAGCTTAAGGGCTTAGATGCTCAAAACCCTTGCTTGGTCCTTTGGAACACATCTAGGATTGCTGTAGAAATGCAGTGGAAATCTTTACAGGTGGGTTTTCTCGTGATCCCACAAACCTTCCTGCTCTTATCCCAAAAGAGTTCTCCAAAACTTACCTGAAGATAAGGTTGGAACAGCGTATTACTAAAACATGCAGAAGGAAAAAGACTTTTCCTCTTGTAATGCCCAGTTACCCAAAGCATATAAATAACTAAAGAGCACTCAGGCAGGCACACGGCTGTAAAGTAGGAGCTGAAAAGATCTATTGACCCCGTCTAACATGCTCTGCAAAGCACAGCCACAGCTGAGCCAGTGCTGCCATTCCGAGGTGGCTGATAAGAGGTAGCACAGCAGTCCTGAGGGGACCACACTTCGTGAACACAGACAGTGATTATGCTGAAATAATTAACACCTCTAATCAAGCAGAGGATGCAAGGTCCAAAACACTGATTTTGTTCCTTTTACTGAAGAGAAAGAACCAGTCCTTTTATCCTAAACACTGTATCGGACCTTTGTTCACACTGCTACAAGTAACAAAGCTCTTATTTTTTTCACAATCCACTCTGAACGCAGCAAACTGTGCACAGTATGAGCTGATAAAGCTTGACTTGAACATTTTTTCTGAATGTAAATTGCTGTAGGCTTTAAAGGACTCCAGATCTCTCCAGGGTAGGTACAAACTATTTTAAAAATGGTTTTGATAACACATCTGTTTTAAAAGTCAATTTGAAACAGAGTACGTCTGTGTACTAATGGGAGTAAATGGGATTGTGAAACATATGCTTCAGGCCTTTAAAAAAAAAAATAATGCA
This sequence comes from Serinus canaria, assembly GCF_022539315.1. Classification (NCBI taxonomy): domain Eukaryota; kingdom Metazoa; phylum Chordata; class Aves; order Passeriformes; family Fringillidae; genus Serinus; species Serinus canaria. The sequence goes on along the minus strand of NC_066313.1, from coordinate 82,155,168 downwards.
AGAATAGACACAAATAACAAAATTACAGCAATGCTAATTCACTCCATCTTTCAGTCATTGTCCATACACATCCAAGTGTATGGACATCACAACAGAGACATACTCGGTTGCTGTCTGTAAGCAAAGAAATGGCAAGGCAGTGTAAGATGTGTGATGCAAACTGTGACTGAATTCCATGCCAACAGCAGCCAGGGCATAACATGGGGGCAGGGAGGGCTTCCCTATTGAAAAGGTTCCAAAAGCTATTTTTTATGTGGCTATACGCATAAACACGCACCTATCTGTACATATTTTTTACGTGTATCCATACATTTATGTTCACATACACGATTTCTGGACAAGATGTCTGCAGAAGATTTTTACTTAGCAGCAGAGTGTCATAGTACCAGTCCAGCCACTTGTATACTCCCACTTTGAAGTGTCTCTTCCCTCATCTGAGCTCTCAGAGGGCACAAAGCATCCCCTGGGACACACAGATGTCTCTAAGAGTAAGGTAAGGTAGGATTTTAGGGAGCTTTCCTGTCTCCAAGGGAGAGAGCAACTGTGAGAGGGAGCCTACAACATACAGAGGGCAGGAGTGTGAGCCCCCCAGACTGTCAGTCCTGTCACATTCTAGAACTATCTTATTGAAAGAGACACTTTGGGGAGGGCGGGGGGGGGCAGGAAAGTACGACCCCAGAAATGAAGAGTAAACAGATCTGTGCACTTTAAAATATGGTGGGAAAACTTCCATTATTTTTAACAGAGTGAAGGATTTACCACCTTTATAAAACCACCATGTCTAAAGTATTTTCCCACTGGCTGTCTCAGCACAGTGGTGGCTGAAAGAGTAAGCAGAAGCCTCCCATGGCTATGACTTCTCTGCCCTTGTACAGCAACTGGGACAAGTGGAAATTGCAATTTTTGTTGGTGATTGATTCTGGCTCCAGAATCATCCATGACTCCTTTCTCTGCCAGCATCTGCAATTACAGTTTGCCAAGATCAAGTCTCAATCAAAAAAAAAAAAAAAAAGTTACCTTTTCTCAAATTAAAAAAAAAGAACAAATCTAAAGAAAAAAGGAAAAAGAGAAAAGGGCACTTTGGAATATCTTAGAGAATTAAATTGTCACATTTACTCTGAATCATTTATCTTCTAGAAAATATCTACTTGCACTCATCACTTTGTTTATGCCATTTCTACAAAACTATGCAACAAATCAGTGAGCTTAAAATAACTGTTTCAGTCAATGTTGTGTGGAACTGCCTGAAGTGGTCAGCAAAAGAAAAGACACTATATCATTTTGCCCTTTTTTGGAAGAGAAAGCAAACCTATGATTTAATTATTTTTTTTTAAGTTAAATGCTTTAAATGTTTGAGTTAAGAGTAGAATTAACATGTTGAAAATGTCCTCATATGCTAGATACTTGCAAGATCTGTAGGTCTAGAAACTCCTTAGGCACTTTCCAACTTGAAAACTCCCAGAGAGATTATTTTGACTTGTTTAGAATTCCTTGGAACTGCCCATTGTGCAGACAATAGATGGACATCTATTTTGTAGTCTAAATGTTCCTTACAGTGTAGACTGAGAATTATAAGGATCTGAGTGCTGTGTTTGTCACCAAGGCATTAGAAGTGATCAGATCTATAGCTCTTGCTGTAGCAATGGCAGCATTTAAGTGGTAATAGGAACATTTCCATGAAGAACCAAATTCTTTCTTTCTTTCCTGACACAGAATTGAAATAAAAACTGTGGTGCTAAAACTTCAATTTCACGGTCCCTAAAAGAGTTTGTGCTCCCCCATGGGGGCAGGAGAGTAAAAATGCCTCCACTTCTGAAGTGCACAGGGCTCAAGACTGGCAGTACCCCAAAGTGTGGTCTGTAGAAGTGTTGTACCATGAGTTACCTTTACTGTCAGTATGGGAGAATTATTAAAGAACCTGATCTCAACAAAAACAGACAGGTGGTTATGGAACTGTATGGAAACCAGGAAAATATCCCTGTAGGCAAAGCTGTCAAGTGTATGAAAGCCTGAAAGTAAAATTGGTATAAATAATTATCTGGAACCAATGAGGCAAGGAAGACAAATACTGTCAAGAGAGAAAAAGATATAAATTTAAATCCCAGGCTGCAGGGAGACATGTGAAAGCCAAGCATTGTTATAAAGTACAAGATAAGAGGAACAAAGCTGTGGTGATTCTTTTCTGTTGAAGAACAGTAGTCTTGAAAACAGTTAATCAAGCCCAGAATATTCATACACTGCGAGCTAATCTAACTTTGCTTCTCTAGTGTTCTTGCTTCCCATTTTGAACACAACAGAAGAAGATGAATATGTAGATTAATCTCATCCTGGAATTAATTTTCATCATAGCTGCTGAATATTTGTACACAAATACCATATTGCTGCAACACATCCTACACTATTAATTTAAAACTGTGAATCCAGGAATGCCTCTTTGGAATGAATTAGTGAAAACTCTAAAAGGTTGGTACTCTGATGTCAAGCACTACACACAAATGTTTCCAAAGAGAATGCAAGAACCATCAAAGTGGGACTATCTGTGCTTCTCTTTCCTGGCTTATAAAACCCTTGCTACTGCTCAAGCATTGTAGATCTTAATGTGTTGGTATCAGTAGGCCATATTCATAAAAGAAATGGAAAATCTGCAGGGCAGGAATGCAGCTAATAGCCACAAAAGCAAAGTAACACCCAGGTTGGAAAATAAAGAGATAAGGAATTGCAGCAGTAGCCACAGAGAAGCTTTTTAATGAAGCCTTAAGTTGTATTGCAGAAAGGTTTCACTTGTACAATCAAACAATAAATTCACCTTTCAAACCAAAGTTTCCAGTCCCTGCATGGATCCTCTCATGCCAAGACGCCTCAGATACAGACTCTGACTGCATGCTTTCTGATGAAAGGATACTCTTTCCTTTGCAGAGAACACTATTGTCAGTTCAGGCAATTTCATTTCCTCCTCTGCAACACACAGTTACAGTTCTGAGGGAAGACTTCAAGCTTTGGGCTCTAACTTCAGTCCTCTTCACTGCATGTCAGCTCAGGTCCAAAGCAGATGGCAGAAATACCTGACCACACGTGTGCAGGGATCCACCACAGTCAGTGCTGGACTCTGGGGAGGTAACCTGCTACTTGCATATTGTGAACATCTTTCAGGTGCAGTTATGAATCATATCAAAGAGAACAAGACTTCTGCACAAACTAATCCTCCTTTCTCTTGAGTTTCATGGCAATTACACTGCATTTGAGGCACGATGGATATCAGCTGGCTGAACCAGTGCTTGCATGCCAAGGGCATCTCGGTAGATCAGATAAGCCAGATAATTCACACGCAGATGGACAGCAGCAACTGTTATGCTCATCCCTTCCTACTACTAATATTTTTTGTAGCTGGATTTCTTTCTTAGACAGAGGATAATAAAGATTTGCATGATAGAGACCAGAGTCTCTATTATTAGTATGCAAAAGCAAGCTTCATTAATGTTTACTGACAGCACAACTACTTAAGTGATTCAGTCTGGTGTCCTTTAGTCACAGACTCTTGAGGACTGAGGCTTTCTATATAGCAGCAGGGACCACTTCCTTCAATAAACACTTATGCTCAGTTAATCCAAATTCTAATTAATTGGTTTTTTTTCTACTGTGTATTCACATCTGAAAGGGATTTTTATATCAATTTATCACAATTAACAAACCAACAGAAATCAGAGTTAGAGCTGCTGCAGTCATTGTATCCTTTTTCATACCAAGTGGATAGAGAGCATCAGTTTTATTTCTAATGTGAGCAGGTGCATCATCACAGACACCAGTCTTGATCCAGGAATCTGGAGCAAGATCTTCAGTGGTCAATTTCAAAGGTGATAGGGTTGCACTTCCCTATATTATGTATTAATGAACCCAGTCCAGCAGAGCCAGAGAGGTCTCTATATTACAGAAATTTCCACAACAAAGCATAATCAGTGGAGTTAAGCTCATTAATAACAGAGCTGAGTGTATGCCAATGCAGTAGCAAGGAGACTTTTAATTATTAAAGATACTGATGGAAAGACAGATTTTTTTGCTTCCATCAGCTTGCTAACCAGATGTTTTCTCAGAGATGTGGGTAGAAGTAGAGCTACATCTCATTTGCTTTTTCTCAAAAACATATGCATTATAACGCAGGCTTAATAGATTCGCTAGCCAGGGTTTCTCTGGGCAGAAAATACAGGATGAGCTTTCTGCATTTTGGGTCACAGAAGTGATACTGTTAAGGGTAACCTCTTAGATAACCTTTGAGGGTAACCTCAGAGATAACCTCCAAGCTGACCTCTATATGCCAAATTTCTCTGACTCTTCTTGTGAGTTATCTGTAGATGTATATGCCATCAGTCCCTTTATGTTACTATATTGGCTTGCATATTCCATCAAAAGAGCTTCTTGGTTTCTAGAAAATGGACTAAATTTCAATTTCTGTTCATGTTTTTTTGGTTTCCAGGTGTAGTTTCATTTAACATTAGCACAAATCTACAACACTTCTGAAGCTACTAGATTATAGGATCATTTCTTTAGGAGACATTAAAGAGGTACCTGTGTATTCTGTACATGTGAGAAAGATGCTGGAAGACTTGGGAGGGTTTCTCCTCAGAAACAGACAAGAGGAATCAAAAAACCTTGCTACATGGAGAGAAAAAGAGCAGTTCGCAAAAATTTCTAACAGGAGCACTTCAGGTTTTCATCTAAAAACGCTGAACAACAAAACATTCTAGTTTGCTCAGAAATGTTAGAATTAGAATTAAAAAAAACATAATAGAACCATAATATCTCTTACAAGGAGAATGACAATGAGGTAGGGACTACACTAAATCCTGTGCAAGGAAAGTACTACCACAAACATATTTACCTAGCTCATATTCATTTGTGCACATTACACTTGCTAGATTTATTTCCAGACTTAATGTGTGCATAGGGTACAGACCATCCTTATATGACAGTATTCTCTTACTCCTTCACACCTCCTTGGTTTTACCTACTCTTTTCATTGACCTGTTCCTAAATGCATGCACAGAAACAGACAATTATGCACAAGATTTAATGGGTGACAAGAGAATTCTTTGCACAACCACCTATGCTTTCACAAAATAAGCATTAAACCTCACCTAACAGTGTTTGCAATGACATAAACAATTGTAAGGTACCCTGCAGGCTTTTTGGTTGTGGTTCAGTTGCCCTTCCCCATCCATATCAGTTGCAGCAGGAGAGAAATTGCCATACAAGACACCATTGCTGACAGTTGCTCACAGCCATGAAGCCTCATCCCATTCCCACTGGCCTCTATGACTACACCAACAACAAAGAACAGGTCCTGCCAGTAGCCAAAATGATGCAAATAATTTCTTTCCAGGAAGCAGAGATAGTTGTGCAGCCAGGAGTTTATTGGTGCTTCCCTTGCATCTGTCTTCTCCAGGGAGCTTTTCTTGTGTTGGCTGTTTTTTGCTTTTGGTCCTACAATGGCCCCCTTGGCTGCCCCAAGCAGATGTTTCCAGTTGTCATTGAAAGCAGCGACTAACCATAAAGTTCCAGCAAAACAGAATAACTCACTGTGAAATGAAGCTGAACTAAGAAGCCACTGGGATCTGTGACCCTCAGGATGATATAAGGGAGGTGTTATTTTCATGCTACCAGTCAGAATTGGTTCTTGAATGCCCCCCAATGACAAAACCCCACTTCTTGCTCCATTTCATGCCAAAAGAATTCATCGAGTAGTCCTAAAGCAGTTCTTCTGTGAGGAGGAGCCATCAAAATACAGGTACAGACATGTCTCATGTTGGAATCAATGGCTCCATCCTCAGGGGTAAGTCTGCCTCATGAGCAAGGCTGAAGAAATCCCCTCTCCTTCGTTTTCTTCCTTGAGCTTTGTCATCCTTCAGTTACAAAAGTAAATATCTCTGCTGTGCTGTTTGAAGCAGCTCTGATTAATTCACCTCCCAGAGACATAATAATGACAACGACAAGAGAAGTGAAGAGCTCACACCCAGCTGCCAGGCACCAAATAACCAGGAATTTAGAAAAGAGAGCAGGTCTGATTCTAACTGCCCTGTTTAATGGCATGGAGATTGAAAACTCTCATTTTTCATCTGCTGCATAAAAAAATCTCTTTGCTATCCCTTTTCGCTAGCATCCTCTGAACTGTGATACAAGATGCAGCATCTTCAGGGTTGCTTAACTCCTGCCACGAAGAGACTTCTATTTTTAAGCATATGGAAATGCTAAATGTGTATTTGTGGTACAAAAATACTTTGCTTAGCCTTATAGAGGAGAAAACTGTATGAATCCTTTTATGTTCTATCGCTGAGATGTGTTTAGCATTCCACCATCAAACATAATGCAAACTGGCATCAGTTTTCCTAAGAATAATAAGCCAAAACATAATGTGAATACATAAAAAGTGTTGTTGACAGCCTGTTTACAAAACCAAGGACTTTAATGCAGATTTGTGCATTTAATGCAGATTTTTAATTTTGTTTTAGCACAAAACCTATTAACATAATAAGAATACCATCTTTATCAAACAACCTGTTATCCTCAGCTGCACTTTTTTTGAGAAACCGAACCTTCCCAGACACCCTGAAACTTGGCTCCCTCACTGCCCTCACTGCCACCAATCCCATGTATTTCTGAAGATTTTGTGAAGGCTTTTCTACAAATAAATATGAATGTTCTTCCCACTTCTCAGTACAGATAGGTTTACATTATTAAACACTTGCCCTTAGAGGACACATCATTTTGTAAACCTCCAAGTTCAGATTTGAATGTACAAACAGGGCAATTACACAAACATTTCAGTAGTTCAGCACTTTTTCAGGGACAAACCCGCTCCCTTTCTCCATGTTATGAAGGCCAGAGTAGTAGAACCAAGATAAATAACCTTAAATATGCAATCTAAGCCCCAGTTCAGGAAAGCAGTTAAGAACACGGACATCTTTTTAGAAATAAAATATCATTTAAATACTTTCCAAATTAAGGACTTTCTCTGAAGAACATATGCTTCATAATCTGGTTGTGAGGAGATGTTTTACATGAACCTACCTGAGCTTTGTATAAGGTCCAGTTTTCTGTGATATCTTTACTAAACATTAAAATAGAAAAAGAAACATAGACATTTGAAATCCAAGGAGGACTTCTGCAGCAACAGTGCACAAAGAGAATAACTGCAGCCATTTATCACAAAGGTGGTGTACAGGGCTCTGTTTTTTCTATAAAACACACAGGAACAAACCTAAGCTTGGTTGTGTAACTTTTATTTTGGTGGTCTCCCTCTCCTGAGTGTTTGCCTCTTTCAATGTTTGTGTATGCAGCAAGTATAGACATTGTCTACATAGATCTATCTCATCAATAGAAAAATTCATTGATGGGTTAACTCTTAATTTTTTTTCCTGGGCAGAGATGCCAAGTTTGACAGATATTTCACATGGGCAACAAAATAAAAAAATCCTTTCTAATTTGGACCACAGAAAATGAATGCAAAATTTATTATATCAGGGGAAAATTACTGTAAATATTTCAAAAACCCTTACAACAAATGCTAAATCTAAAATGTAAATATTTACAAATTTAAATATTTAAAAATCTCCAATCCGTTTCTATGCAGGATATATAACAGATGTTCTCTGGATTTTGTTGCTATTTAAAGGTGTTTATAGCAATTAAAATGCAAAAAAAATTAAATTCTCTGTAAATACAGAATATTTACATTAAATTGGAGTACTTATCTAGAAACAAAATTCCAGCTCTAACCTGCTTTGGAGAAAATCTAACCACCTACTTATTTTTCCAATCTGACAGTGGAAACAAGAATAGAGGAAGTATTTTATTGCAAGAGAAAGGATTGCATGATTATGTGTTTAATATTCATCTTCCCTAAATCCTGTTCTTGACAAATATCTTGAACTGTTGGGTGGCCTTATTTACTGGCAACACTGAAAACTGTGCCTATAATGACAATAATTATTATCTGGAATGGATCTGACAAGATTTTGCTTGCAGTCACATCCATGTTGTGCATGTGCATACCTTACATCATATGTAGTAGTAAACTGAGGTCTTTGAGCTCAAGGAAATTACCCTTGGAGTCTTCACTTCCTTCAGTTGGTATGGTACAAAAACTCACCATACATTTATTCATATCCTTCTTCAGCCTGACAATAATATTTCTTCCCATTTTCACAAAATCAAGACAGAAAAATTTCCTCTCATAAATTATTGCCAGTCAAGTCACACTGCTTGGGACCAGACCTGGTGGATCTGCAAACAAACATTTTGCACAGAGTTCAGAGTGCTTGCCCACATTAATCCTCCAAGTTGTTTTTCCAACCAGATCTTAAAAATAAACAGTTATGTGTTTCCTGAGATCATGGACTGATCTTTGGTTGTGGCAATGCACATACCTTTAAGGCAGATAAGGCATGGATTAGATTTCTTTGCTCACAGCTTTAACCACCACTAAAAATCTAGATCAAAACTGAATAATTTATGTGCTATAATCAAACTAGCAGCACTAACTTTGATATATTTCTGTTTATCTGGTAAGTTGCTCCTTATTTATAAAATCTTGAAAAATATATGTGTACTCCACAGGTTTCCTTTTCTTAGGTGCTCTGGGAGCTTAATAAATGAACTCACTGGCTATAATCTGTAGCCATCTGAGTTCAAAAGTGAATTCAGGAAAGAGCAAGAGAAACAGGACATCCTGAACCTGAGGAAAAATCCTGAGGAAAATCTTAAGTTTTCAATTTATGTTCATGAGTCCCAGCACTATCAGACTTGCTGTGATTGTTTTACTTCAATTCGGTGTCTGTAATGGTCTTCATGGCCAGTGCTTGAAACACACACAAGGTTATAGGGTGGAAAGTACAGTAGGTGTATTTATGGAATAGAAGGAGACTATGACATTAGGAAATAACCCCTTTTCTCATTTTCCTTAAAATTGGTTGTAACTAAGAGGGAGTTTCTCTCACTCACAAACTTTATTAAGAATAAGTAGACAGCGGCCATCCAGAGAAAAGTGGGGCAGGAAAAACAAATAAGTTAAAGTTTTATTTGGCAAACAGAGTGTGAATGATCAAGGAATAAGGTTTAAAGTAGCAGATAAGTATGAAAGTAAAAAATCTGGTGGACAATAAATGCAAGAGGAAAGAAGGAGGCATGAAAGGAAACAGGAAAAAAAGAAAAATCTGCAGGTTTCTGCTGGATTATGTCGCTTGTTGTAGCACTCTGCAGCAACTATACTCCTGTTATCTTTTACAGGTAGGCAGCTCATAGGCAGCTCATTTTTCCATAGACAAACCAGTATGTGTTGATTTTCTTAAAAATAACAGCAAGTTTTTCACTCCAGCCAGGATAATAGTAATGATGGCCAAGACCACATCTTGAGAGGGCTTTTTTCCCATTACTGATTCATTAGGCAAAGCACTAACTGAAACTACTGCTAATGAATCACTGCTGCCTATCAAAGTTGAAACAGCAACCTGAAAGGAGAAAATAACAGTATGTGGTCAACTTTAAACATAGTGCAAAACCCTTTTTGCTTTTTATTATTTTGAGTAGCTCCAGGATGTCCCCCTAATAAGAAATCTGTGAAGAAAGGTTTCTCCCTCATCCTCTCCCTTTAGAGCATCTATGGAGAAAGATTTTAATCCCCCTCTCAATAAATCACCAACAGTTGTTGATTTTCAGTTGTCCTTAATAAATTGCTCAGATCTTAACATGCTGGCTTAATCTGCACTGGTTAGCACTTATTCTGAATTGCTAGGATTTCCTATCATAAATTCACTTCAGAAATATTAATTTAATGCTTCAGCTATTTCATTATTTTTTTGGATCTGGTTCCCAATAATTTTCCTGGCATCCCATTGGAACAAACACAGAGACTTATGTTTAGTATATTTATTTTCAGTCTACTTCAGGTGCCACTGATTTTCTGCAGTTTGAAACCTATGAATTCTGTAATGTGAGTAAATGTAGGGAATAACCATCTGATAGCTGTTACACTGCTGTTTCCACATTTTTATTAGTATCTAAAACAATAGATTGGGTTTGATATAACTGCATATTTTGCTATGTGTTCAGTTATATTTCTTTAGCAAAATCCAAAGCATCCAAATAGAAAAAGTATCGTTAGTAAGCACTTCAGAAATTGGGATACATTCAGGAAACAAAAATGTGAACAAATCCATTGACTATGAAAATTTACACAGGAAGCCAGCAACACAGCAGGAAATCAAAACCTTTGATTCCCGGTCCTGTTGCCATATACTAGATCTAAAATCATGCTGAGTCACTGGAGGAAGCCTGCAGTGCCAGTTGTCTGAAGAAACTTTTTGCAAATACTATGTAAATAATATTTGACTTTTAGATGAGACCTATCTCTTCCTTGGTGGTCAAGCAATTTTCATTTCTTACTATACATTTTAAATTAGGTGTCTTAGAAATAACACACTTTATTTCAACTTTTATTAAGAAAATCAGAATTGCTTTCTAGGACTAGACTTAGTGTTAATGAAGACATGGTACCAGAAACTTTAGGATGTTGTGAGATAAGTTTTATAAGTAGCTGTGAAAAAATCCCTGCAATTAGGCAAGTTTCCTTTCATAACTGTGATCTGCACTTGTCATATTCCCCAAAGAATAAATCATAATATCTTTCTCAAGACAGTTGGCTGCTTCTAAATTCTACAGTTTAGTTCTATTATTCTAATAGAATTGAGAAACATTTTTTGATTCGTAGCTCAGTAACATCTTGCTAGCAAGGTGTTCATAAACTCACTGTGCCACAGAAGAAAAAATTTCCAGTTTTTAAAGTAATTTTGGCTTGACCTGTAGTTACTATAGAGATTAAAGATATCCAGTACAGCAGCTCTCAAAAATATTAAACTACCACAGTATAAGGGGTATGGACCCTTCCATGAAGATCTGGAGGGAATCCGGTTGGTTCTGCAATGGTCAAGATATTTTTAAATGGTCTAGAGTTTAAAGTAAAAGGTTAAATGTGAAAGTCTAAGGGTTATTCAGAAGAACACAATTAATAATAAAGAATTACCAAAAGCCCTAGCAAGAGCAAAAAACTGGGAAAACTTTTTCTATGATATTCACTGTGAACAGTTATAAAGTAACATAGAGGAACAAAATTGACCTTAATTGACATGCTAAACAATGTAAGCTAATAATTATGGCCCAGGAAATGGTGCTTGTTATTGTAAGATGTTCTTCTATAAAAATATATTCCTCAGTTGTCAATACAGACTTGTCAATATAGTCCAAGAAGTGATCTTAACAATTATTAGGAATAAAATGGAAAATCAGAAGAAATAAGAAGGCTGCTGTGTAAATCCATGGTGTTTTGGCTAGCATTGATACTTCTCACCTTTTCAACTCAAAAAGGCCATAGTGAAACTTTGGAAGGTGGAAAAGGGGATGAGCAAAGATATGAGACCATTTCCTTATAGCAGCTGAAAAAATAGACTATGGTGTCCAGACTCAAAAGAGATCTTTAGAATCATGATTCAGAAAAAAGATGGCTATGTGTTACCCCTCCTCAACCAAAAAACTTGGGAAAGGAATTGGGAGAGAAGTGTCATAAAAATAAATTATCAAAGGACAGGTACAAAGCCAACATCTGGAATCATTTCCCACAATGTATAGTTTATCTGTTGAGACAGCTGAATTCACATGGGTTCAGCAAGGATCTGGATAAGTTTGTGGAAGAACAATCCATTGGCTGTGATGTATTTAAGGTGCTGTCTCTAATTCAAGAATCTTTGGGTCCCAGAGAAGGCAGTTTGATGTTTGCTCTGCTCTTAGAAAGAGGCAGCTGCTAAGCCAATTCCCAGGGCAGATGCTGGGCTGGGCAGACCCTTGGCCACTCTCAGTGATGTTATTTATTACATAGCTCACTGTTTGGTGAAGCTCTAGTATTTCCCTGATTCTTTCCTTGCTTTCAGTGATTGCCTTGCTTATCTGCTGGAGGTGGTTTCTTTTACTCAGCATGGCTTACTTTGCCTGATAGCCTTGTAATTCACATGCTGCTATCTTATTGCATTTTACACGGCTCAGAAATAGCAAGCAGACTTCAGAGAATCATATCTTTATATTTACTATATGTCTTAAAACAAACATCACCAAATAGCCTAATAGGATGTCAATGAAAATGAGGAAACCATCCTCTTACATATACTAGATGTACTAAAGATATAGACATACTCAAGATATACTTTTGATGTACTAAAGGGAATACACTTTACTTATTTATTACTTAACTAATATTTTATTTAGTTATTTAGAGAGAATTTCACTGGAAAAACAACCTCCACCCACTCTTCAGATCCCATCCATTTTTATGGAATATTGTCCAGGATGTAGCCACTGTAATTGTGCCCTTCTGATGTGCAGATTACATTGATAACTATAATGGAAGGCAATGAAAAGTGTACTTCATTACCTTGAAATTATCTGAAGCACCTGGGTAATTTTCATTACACTCACACAAAGCTCTGTGTAAACAAACAATTTTATTTTATTTTTTCAATTTGCTTTTTCATTTAAGGTCTTACTGAGCTCTTGGCTGCGCAAAAGAAGATAAAAGATTGTTGAAGGAAGAAAAGTTAGTTTATATTAAGAAAATCCTCAGCAAAACAATATGTCATTAAAAAAAATTCCTTGAAGCAGAATAAACTCAAGTTCAGTTGTCTAAAAGTGTTGTTATCAACATGACTTTGTACTCCCTGTGCATTACTTGTTTTCTTTCCAAAAGACACGTTACATAGCAGAAAGAAAATCCCATTTGAATCCTGTTGATGTAGCACTTCTGAAGCCAGTGAGATCTCTCATGCACCAAAGTGTTCAGAAGTATTTGCTGACATGAATAAGTGCATAATATTTGCTGCATTTCTGTTTTCCTCCTTCCAGCAGACTGTAAATGCAAAATGCATTTTTTTACCAGCTAGTGTGATTGCATTATTAGCACAGTTTTGTTAGAATTTGCAGGAAAGTTTCAAGGGTTCTGAAGCAGCATATGGTTTTAGTTAATTTTTTTATTCCTTAAAAACCACAACCAAAATAATTAGCATACTGTTTTGTGTGACAGAGTATCATTTTTATACTTATACATGCAAACTGGGTTTTAATGTAACAGAAAAGAAAAAAAAAAATTAAAATGTCATGCTTTAGCAGAAGCTGATTTTGCATTTTCTAGGACTTAATACAACAGTCTTGTGCAATCAATGAATGCACCAATATTGCCCCACTGTGAGAAATATTGAGGGTTATAAAATACCCTGTGGCTATTTTTAACCAGAGATCAGTGTTAAGCTGATTAAAATAAATGTTTGTTTAATTGTAACAGAATTCCAGTAATCACATAGTAAACAGCTCTTTGCATTGAGAGTAAGACAGGCCAAATTCAATTGCAGAAATACTGCGTGAAGGAGTGTCTTTCCGAATCATCCTTTATTCTTTGTTCTGTTCTGTTTTGGGTTTTTTTTGTTATGATCCAGACTTATCACAGAGGTTTGGCGAGGTTTTTTGTATTGGTTTTGTGGGATTTTTTTTGTTTTGTTTTGTTCTGTATCTATAAAAGGATACAGAAGTTATGCTGATTGTGGGAGAAGATCTTCTGTTCTACAGGTGGTCACTGTTAGCACAACTGGAGGTTTCTCAACAGTGTTCAAAACTCACCCCCACCTCAGGACACTTCACTGATCTGGGGGGCTGGGCATGGGTGGGGATGGATATCTTGGAGAGAGGTCTGGAATCAGTGGAGGCAGCTCTTCCCCTCTGGCTCCACACACTTTCTCTGCTATCCCTGAACCTAGTAGGAAAGGTGGCAGCTCTTGCTTGGGGTGGGTGCTGTGCCTCATGTGCATTGGCTCCTCAGCATTTCCCATTTAAAACAAATCCTGGTGAGGGGTACAACCTATATATGAGTAAAACAGGATGCATGATTAATCTCACATCTCCTCACTTTGGCAGGGGATATACTGCTTCTTTCTCACTTACCTGGTTACCTCAAGGACTAAGCAGAAGCAAAAGCCACATTTGATCATCTCTACTAGCTTCCTGTAATTCAGCCTCGCCCACTTGTGTTGCACTCACTAGGTGGCCAATTTTTCTGACTCAAGAAAAAACACATCCACCATTAATTCAGGCCAAGGCCATCAAGGTTTTGGAAGATTTGGAATTGAACTCTTGAGTACCTCATGGACTTAATACTCATAAAGACAATTTTGACCTGTTGAGGCAGCCAATTATATAAAACAATATATATGGTTTAAAACATTAGCACCAGATATAAGGAAATCAAAGCCATAGTATGAGCTCATTCTTCCATACAGTGTATTAGCCTATTAAAATATTCAGAGTACTCCCTCACAAAAGTGAATTAATGATTAAATGGAAGATGTCTGATGCTTTATCACTATTTTTGATTGTCCTTTTGCAAGAAGAGTAGCATTAGTTTATTTTTAGAAAAAAAAAATAGAAGTAGCAAAACATTGTTTAGGAGCTTTAAAATGAAAAACAAAGCCTCTGGGCAATACAATCCTGCTTCCAAATAATAATTGCTTCCACAGCACATTTTCAGGACATGTGTTTATTTTTAATGTAGATAATGATACATCCTTCAAAGTGTACAGATATTCTGCTTAACTTTCAATTATTACAAGTTGAATATTAATTACTTTCATAGAAATAGCTAAATATATTGACAAAGGAAAATGAAGCCCTAAAAAGAAATTACTGAACATCTGCTATTGTGAATGAATTTTTCATCTGTGACTATACTCAGATTGTGTCAATACAAACTTTCAGGCACAGCATATTCCCTTGAGATGGTTCCTTTTTATCTGCACACTAATTGCATTCATAATGAAATATATGGATTCTTTTAATTTAGATTGTCTAATTCTCCATATTGTTCATAAAACAAAAGGTTAAGAATGACCATATCTGAATTTTATGCAACAATCATTTTGATTGATACCATATGTTGGTATTTTACACATCTTTTTCCTTTCATATATGTTCTTAGCATTCTGATATAAATTGAACAAAAGGGAAAGCTTATCTGAGTCTTGAAAGTATAAATTACTATGAGTTCCAACCTACTACAACATGAGCAACAAGAAGATAGCACATCCCGATGGTACAGGACACGATCATCATGGGGAAACCTAACCTGGAACAACAACAAAATAAAGCAAAGATTAATAAGGATCCTATAGTTTTTTCTCCAACCAATTTACAACAAGGATAGTTTGAATTATTCTACACATTCCAAGTGAAAAATATGTTCATAGCAATACCAAAAGCAGAGATGTTCTGAGCATATAACAGTATCAAATTCAAGCTCACCTTTCTACCTCCAACCTTAGAGATATGAGGTCAAAATTCATATAGTTTCATTGGTTTCAGAACATCTGTTCCAATTTACATTGTCTCACAATCTTGCATGCTTTGTTGTGTTGGCATTTTCCAGGTTTTTTCCCGAGCACACAACATGCAATAATACTGGTAAAATAACAATTCTTACAAATTATGCAGCTTAGAAATTACTTTCAAGTGTGCATCCCTTCAGATTCGGTGTGTGCTCCTGGTATGGCACTTTGAAACACAATATATATGGATCAAACCCATCAAATTGGTTCCCTGTTGATCTGGGTCACATCCAGCTAGCACCCCCCTTTCATACCTCTCACCATGTCTAACAGACTTGAGTATTAACAGACTGTTGGAAATAAACCCCAGGCACTTGTAAAATTGCTAAAACCTTACTGCTCTACCCAAAAACCTATTTTTTTTCACCACAGGAAAAGATTTTCAGGCAACACCCAGATTTAATACCTCTCTTTAGACTGACAAACACAGAGAGCAGAGACAGACTAGTGAAAAGGATGCTGTGGAGTTGGCCAAGTCCTGATGGCTAAATCTGTAGGTCTTTCAGAACTGTGAAAAAGAAAGAGGTTTTCTGAAATTCAAAAGCATTTTTATATGATACCAGGAGTCTGTGAAAAAACACTGCTGTGATCACACTCATTTTTTTTATGTTACTGAAATCACAAGGAGAGCTGAGATGAGAAATGATCATGCCGCAAATGATACCCTTATACACTTTCTTTTGCCGGATTCAAACAAGAGTTTTCATAAAACTCAGAAAATTACAGCAATGTTGTCTGAAGTTCAGCATTTTATTAATTCTTTTTCTTGAACTAAGACCAGCTTACACATGTGGGTATATTAATTCTGCCTTTTTGCCTGCCTTTGCCCTTTGGAAGTTACTCGAGCCTCTTCCCCTCTGCCATTGCTGACAGAGTACTAAGAGATGCCCATTTTGTAGGGGACAGGAGGAGATTATTCTCTGAGCTGAACTTGGCTGAATGAGCAGCTCCTTCCCTTAGCAAGCTACGGCTAGAAGAGACGTCTTAGGGCATTAAATGTGGCCCCCACTTCCTCAGGCTATGAAGCCCTTGCATAAAATGAAAACTAAACCTCTCAATTGCTCATTGCCATCTGTTTTCTGCCTGCAGCTGTGGCATTACCCTAAACTCATGAGATCCTCATGAGATGTTTCTTCCATTGCTGTTTCTCTGGAAAGCTGACGGGCAGAGGCAGAGATGTGGCCAGCAGATCAGAAGTGCCTTTAACAGTCATTGGTTTGAGTTTCTGAGAAAGGAATTCTACCAGCAGTGAAGGTCACTGCAAACACAAAAATAATCAGCCCTAGTCTATAGAGTTCATAGAATAACTGGGAAATTAATGAACACAAGCACTCTAAAAAATATGTTGGAATTATTTAGGAAAGATCAAGTTTGTCCATAATGCCAGCTTCATGGTCACTCAACCCAGTAGTGTGCTTATCTCACACACCTGCAGAAATAGACTCAATCCAAGAGATGAGAAGGAAACCCCTGCCGACAGAAAATGTGCAAAGAGAAGACTGTCAGACTGACAGGTGATCTCATTTCTGTGTCCTTGACACCCCTCTGAGGAAACTGGCCTGGCTCCTTGTGTACAAAAAGTGTCCCTGTGTCCACCACCCAATTGCCAGCAAGATCTGCCTCAGAAGGACAGTCCCCACCATGCCTGTCTCCAGATGCTTTCTTCATCATCCCTCTAGGGTGTTGGACCTGGTGAGCTGGCCTCTTCTGCCATTTTGGCATCAGGCATCATTATTGCTCTTCTACCTCCAAAAGCATTGATGTTAAGCTGCCATTTGGACTTGGGAAAAAAAAATGAGATTAGAGAGAAGGGCCAGCTGTGTCCAAAAGGTGAATGGAAAAAGGTACAA
Source organism: Serinus canaria (assembly GCF_022539315.1). Classification (NCBI taxonomy): domain Eukaryota; kingdom Metazoa; phylum Chordata; class Aves; order Passeriformes; family Fringillidae; genus Serinus; species Serinus canaria. The sequence continues at coordinate 82,137,860 of NC_066313.1, read as the reverse complement.
AAGATTGCTAGAAAGGGTTAGAGAATTGTCACAGCTTTCAAATATTTCCTGAAAAGTCTGAAATGCATTTGGAGGATTTTTTGGGAGGTGGAAGAGTTTTGGTTTTTTTATGAACATGCATAAATATACTGCAGAGAAGTATTATTTGTTTTCCAATCCAACTGGTCAGACCCTTGCTTTTGAATTACTTGTTTCTTGAAAGATCTGGATCACTCTTCAATCACTAAACTATGATCAATCTGATTATATTGTAAAACAGAAGAGCTAATGCTTCTCCTGGAGTTATTTTGGGGGAAAAAACCCTCCAAAAATAAGTAAAATAATTTCCTGGCTAGCCAGCTGTTTTGTAGACCATTCCCATTCTTCTGTCAGCCAATCTGATTTGTGGCATTGCCTAATCTCACTTAGATAAGTGTCCTGATAGGACAAAAAAAAAAAAAAAAAAAAAAAAAGCAACCCCAGCAATGGCTATAGGAATAAAACGGGGTAGCTAAAACCCACTACTTCATCCTTTAGTATATTTAGTGAATGCCCCCTGTGGCTCTATCTCCATGACAGTCTAGTGAGCTGGAGATTGCTGCAACACTCATAAGAGCAGCAGCTGCTATTTGACAGAAAACATAGATCTCTTGACCTCACACATGGCAAGGAATGAGCTGGCACTGGGAGGATTGGAGGCAGAGCAGATCTTAGTCTGTACTAATGCCACCTCACAAATCTCCCTGGAGAATGCACAGTAGCTCAGCAATGAATGGCAATATGTTGCCTTTGTGAAGACTGGCAAGGGGAAGAAAGGATCCAAAAAGATTCAAGGGCTACTTTACCCTGAAAAGAGAACAAAAGATTTGTTCAAACTTGGAGGAGGCACACGCAAGAAAATGGATTAATTACACAGGGCCACATGCAGGAATTGGGATCACGCCACCACTGTCACAGTGCCAGTCAAATGTGTAGCTGGAGGCAGAATCAGGCAGCCTGGGGGAGAACCTCACTGCACATAGCACTGTGGGTGCTTGCACAGGGCACAATTGCAAAGCTGTTATTCCCATTGCATGGGCAATTACCCCACAACTTGAGGTCTGAATTTCAGGCTTGCTGGCCTGAGCACTAAGGTAATTGGATCAAATTCAATGTGGAATTTGTGTACCAGAGCGAGAAGAGATAAACACAGTAAGTATTAGTTACTGCAGAGTTAATAGAGTCCTTGAGTATCATGGGATCGTGCTACTCACACTACCCATTGCTCTTCCCCAAGGAACAAAAATTTCCTGTCCTATGCCACATATGACACGATGTACTGTTACAAATATTTTCTTTAGTTATATTAAGTCCAAGAATGCATATTAAACAATGTAAAAATTACTTCCAGCCACTCTTATTTCCAGAATACCCCTTGGAATCAAAAGGGCCATGTCATTCTTTTGCTCCTCTCCAGGGAAAAGGATCAGTGGAGTTTGGAAGTTATCAAAACCTTTTGTGTTCTTAAACTTCAGATTCATAAGAAACACTAATGATCATATTTGCATAAAAATACATTTTTGCATCCTGCACTGCACTTTCCTTTTCTTTTCCTCTCTCCAGACAGGGATATACACAGAGCCTGCATGGTTTAAAAAGGGCATCTTGGTGCTCTGCAGCCAGCCAGCCAGCCTCACTGCAGAGAGGAAGCAAGGTCAGATACAAGAAAGGAAAGGATGACAGGATTTAGCAGTCACCCCCTTTTCCCCCTCCTCCTCTTCATATTAGAGGCTTACATGGAAAACTCCTACCTAAATGAAATGGCCCAGCCTAAATATACACCAAAAGCAGATGTTAGCTCAGTGTGAGATAGTGAGAATGTTTCAAGTGAGAGCCCCAGGGACCTGCCTTGGACAAAGTTTTACTTATTAATAACTTCAGCGATCCAGTAACGAAAAGCTTGCAAATTGTCCCAGTGTGGGGGAGATGTCAGACTCTGTGGAGAGCAGAATTCAGCATATTCTTTCTTAGCAAACCAAAATGAGAATTTGAAATGAACAAAATGAAACTCTGTGGAGGTAAGTGTGAAATATGTATTAGAAGTCAACTGTGGGCATAAACTAGCAAGAGAAGTGAACCTTTTTTGCTGGAAATGACCTAGATATTTCTAATTCTGTCTCTCTGCAAGATTTCTGGCCCTGTATTTACTTGGAAAAAAGAAAACCACTGTATGATTATTCTGGGAATAAAATCCATTTTTATTAAGTTTCTATGGAAGTGAATATTACAGTTTTCTTAGTTTATAAGTTTATCCAATATTATTTGCTAAATAATAATAGTGAAGCTTTTGGGGTCAGAACTGAGTTTTCTTGAACAAACTGGTTTCCTACATTCGTTACCCTGCAGCTCTATTTTGTGATGCTTCAAGAGCCAGTAGGATCCAGTATGTATAAGACCCAGGTTCATTGCCCTGTTCTGCTTGATGGGACACAAAATATAAGATGTTCTCATGCATGAAAACCATGCCTACATGCACTACCTTCATTGACAGCTCAAAATTTGCCCAGACTGTGCATCCTTGGGGAAATCTGTAGAAGGAGCCTGTCTCCTAAGAAAGGGGAATCTTCAGTGAATTCTCAGTGGAAAAGCAACAGCCAAAGTCTCCCAAGACCAGACCACTGGCAGTGAAAGAAAACTGGTGGTAGGCAGGGGTGAGAGCCAAAAAAATGTTAAAGCTAACTTTAACTCCTACTTGTATTTGCAATTCAATGCAAAATTTAAATTCAACTGGTAGAGTTTAATCAGGCTTAAAATTTTGGTTTTTCTCAATTTGTATCAGTTTCATGCTGCAGGTTCTACAGAAGTTATAACCTCAGTTTTTGCAGAAACAGACAGGGCCTGGACAGATGGTGGACACTAACTGAACATGAACCATGAACTTGTCTTTGCAACAAGGAAGGCTAATGGTATCTTGGGATGCATTAAGAAAATATTACCAGCAGGTCAAGAGAGGTAATCCTTTCCCTCTATTCAGCACTGCTGAGGATATACCTGGAGTGTTGGATCCAGTTTTGGCCTTCCCAGTAAAAGAGATATGGACATAATGGAGAGAGTCCAGTGAAGGGCTACAATGATTACAGGACTGGAAGATCAACAATACAAGGAAAGGCCTGAGGGCTGGGGCTGTGCAGGCTGGAGAAGAGAAGGCTCAGAGGGGAACTTGTCAATGTGAGAAGTTCTTGAGGGAATCGTGTAAAGAACACAGCACCAGGTCTTCCTCAGTGATGCCCAGGGAAAGGACCAGAGACAGCGCAAAATGAAACACAGGAGGTTCTGTCTGAACATCAGGAAACACTTTTTTTTTATTGTGCTGGTGACCAAGCACTGACACAGGTTGCCCAGGGAGATTGTGGAGTCTCCATCCTTGGAGGTATTCAAAAGTCATATGGATATGGGCCAGGGAAATAGGCTCTAGGTGGTCCTGCTTGAGAGAGACCTCCAGAGGTCCCTTCCAACCTCAACCACTCTGCAATTCTCAGACTTTTATTTGTTCCTCTGTTATTCAACACAGGATAGGTAGGCATCATCTGCACACCTGAAGATTGACATCTCATCAGAAAATATTTAATGAAGAACAGCAAACAGATAATTCTTCTCAATCTTGGACAGTCTGTCACTGTATGCAGTGTTTTGCTCTGGAATCTTGATAAAGACGAACTCATTCTTAAAAGAAGATCTAAAAGTCTCTGAAAGCAGCCTCAAAAAAGAGACTCAGGTGTGGGCATGCTTAGGACATACATAAGGTTAGTTCTGAACAAAAGGAAAGTTACACATTTTAATGAAATGTCATTATTTAATTTGCAAAGTAAGTAATTTTCTCATCAACAAAAGGATATAACTACAATATTCATCCTATTTCTTCTTTCCCTTTCTATCCATGCAGACTACTTTCTGAGTGCCCTATCATTTCAGTTGTATCAGCCTTTCCATCATTGCTAGTCTTTGACACACTGATCCAGCTTATCTGAAATGAACGTATGGACTTTCCTATCAGCTTAAAGAAAACACATTCAAAATGTTTATCATATGCCCATGACCCCTTCAAATCTAGACACCTGTTGTAGCTCAGAAAGCAGGTGGCTAAAACAGCAAGTGATAATTAATTTAACATTAAATGACTGTGAATTTCATATAGTCTGGAATTACATAAAAATTATAGTGTAGTTATCTACTAGTTACCATACATAGGAGTTTCTGTGAAATTTAAAACACAGAACAAAACCTATAATTCTATATTCATTGGCTTGCTAAATTTTTAACAATTTCTCATTATATTCTGTCCGTTTGAATCTAAGCCAAGATTTTCCATGGAATTACTGCCTGGAGTAAACTTAAGATGGGGAAAATCAGATCCTGAGTGAGAAAATAGAAAAGTGCTTTCTAGAAGATTCTCCTAAAGGTGTTTGGCTCTTATATGCAGATTTATATGCAGAACAAGCAATGGGCCTTTCCTTGGCCTTTCAAAATTCTGATTACAGAAAGAAAAATTTCAGACTTTAATTCTGAGACAATAGTTGGTCTGCCAGCTCCACGGGGCAGTTTCAAGTGACTGTTAATACAATATTTGTTGCAGCCTCTGTCTAGGTCTCTGTGGTGTAACTGAGATTAAATACAGGACTGTCAGAATAAGTGACTCTGATATTAATCGAAAGCCTATTCATATGAGGTGAGTTAGTAGCCAGTAAGAAAAATCATAAAAAAATTGGAAAACACATCACTTCTAGTTAAAAAGATACTGTAATTGATCATACAAAAATCAGCCAGACAATTGTTAAATGACAAGGGTATCTCATCTTTCTTTTAAAAATAAATATACTATTCCAATAGAAAAAAGTGACATCCTGCAGACAGCCAGGGAAGAACACAATCTCAAGTACAGAAACAGATCTGAACACACAGAACTAGGGATAATATTTTTCTCAGAAAGACAAACATAATATAGATAAATTTGTCTGTGTAGATCCACCTAGATGCATATAATAAACTTCAGCCAAACAACCCCATTCAATGCTACAGGTTTGGGAAAGAGTGGCTGGAAAATCTGCCCCAGTGGCTGGTCAACAGCCGCTGAACATGAGCCAAATTGTGCCCGGGTGACCAAGAAATCCAATGGCACCTTGGCCTGTAACAGAAAGAGTTTGGCCAGCAGGACCAGGACAGTGATGGTGCCCCTGTGCTGGTGAGGTCACTCCTCAAGTCCTTTGTTCAGTTCTGGGCACCTCACTTTCACAAGAAAAGACATTGGGATACTGGATTGTATCCAGAGAAACAGAGCTGGTGAAAAGGCTGGAGTACAAGTCCTGTGAGGAGCAGCTGAGGAAGCTGGGGTTGTCTAGCTGGTAGTAGAGGAGGCTAAGGGGTGACCTTATTGCTCAACTACTACCTGAAAGGAGGTTGTAGCAAGGTGTCAGTTGGTCTCTTCTGGGCAACCAGTGATAGGGCAAGAAGAAACAGCCTCAAGTTTTGCCAGGGAAAATTTAGTTTGGGTGTTCAGAACAATTTCTTCACTGAAGGGGTGGTTAGGCATTGGAACAGGCTGCTCAGGGAAGTGTGGGGTCACCATCCCTGGAGGTGGACTCTGCAATGTTAGGGTAATGACATTTGGTACTGTTCAGGGTCTTTTTACAAGCTAAAGGATTCCAAGTTTCTATGAATATTAGGGGCAGGTCTTCTCTATAGACAGACTAGTTCATACTCTACTAAAGAAGTATGACATGCCACAATAAAGTGAGGCATAAAGATTCAAGATGATCAGTTAGTGCTTTTTGTGACTTCATGTCATCCTTGGATCTATCATTACATATTAGCAATGTATTTGCTCTCCACATCTTTTAGGCAGATCCTAAAACAAATTTTATCCTCAATTTGTGGCTTCTGGTTTTGTTATGAAATCTTCATGCCATTCTAAAGTCTAGAAAATGCAAATGTATGTAATTGGTTCAGCTTCTTGGGAAAGCTATACTTATTTCTCTTCCACACATTTGTGTAATGAGGTGTGGTTGTGAGTCTGAGCTTAAGATTAAAATCATCATGGCCAGCTAGAAGAGAAAATCAATGAAGTACGTCTTGTCTGACAGCACTTGTTCTCATGAATTGTTTGAATGGTTCTGATACAAATATTCTACTAATGAGACAGATTTTTATGAAACTAGTGAGGTTTACTGTGCAAAAATGAGTGCATTAGAACTGTTGAAATGGGGTTTGCAATATTTGCAGTTACAGTTTCTGTATTTTATGAAACATTTAGCATATTTTAAACTCACTTCTGACAATTATATGCTTTTCTGCCTTGCCAAAGGAAATTAGAGGCTTAAGGACATTTTTCTTAAAATACCTTTTTATAGCTCAAATCTCCCTGCTATAGAAATGTCACATAAACTGAAATGTTTTGCACATTTTTGAAGCAAACTGTATCTACCCATTTTTTAGACTACAATGTATTTTTATATGGTTTAAACAAATCAAAGATAATGGGTATGGCGGAAATTTACTGTGATTTATTTTAGTTCCCAAATCTTTCAAATTAAATAACCTTTTCTAACTCTTTATTATCTTGCTTTTTTCTTAGCAAGGATTCAGGAGAGGAAGTTGCTTGAATGTTATTTCCATTAATGTCCTTAATTCCAGCCCTCACAAATGGTATCTTGGGGCACTTTTCTTAGGTATTATTTTCTTCCATATGGACTCTTTTATTTTGATTAAAGCACAAGATAAAAGGAAATTACATTTTATGGTAGAGATTAATCAGCTCATTCATTAATAATTTCATCAGAGCACACACAACTATTTTTAAAACCCTAGACTTTGCTAAAAAGACAGATGTTGCATAAAAAGGAGTATGTTCCACCCTATTCCCCTCTTTTTCTCTCCACTTTGAGATTCCCATTCTAGTGCCACACAATGTAATGATGGAGAACTCGTGTACCGAAGTTCACCAGGACAAAGGAGCACTGTAATTGCATTTTTAATTAAGAAGTAGAAGGATGTTTCCTGTGCACTAATGATTATTTTTCGTTACGAATTCAGCAGATGCCTCCTGATAAAAGGGTGTTAATGATGCAAGGCCAGTAAACTTTCCACCACAAGCCCTCTGCTACAGGCTGTGCAGCTTAAGAGAACAGCAGAGTGGAGATTTTCATTCCAGCAGGGTGCACTTGGAGGTTTCCCTCCCACCCACCATGGAATGTTTACAAAAGGTAAATGAGAGGGCAGATGGAGACTCACGATCTCTCACTGCCATCATGGTGCACTGCAGGGGACAGGCCTTTCTGCCCCAGAGGAGCCACAGATCTGAGCTCTTACCTGCTCTTTACAAGGAAAACTTCTTATAAACAGTCTAATTTTAAGTGCACTAGCAAACTAAGGTTAAATTAAATGAATCCTATTTGAAGTGCATCCATTCCACAGCATTTTAAAGCTCACATATAAAAAACATTAGAAAAATAAATAATATTTAAATATACCCTCTGAATTTTCACAGATGTATATACCAACATTTTTAACAAGATGAGAGAAAATCATAGAATCATAGAATGGTCTGGGTTGGAAAGGACCTTAAAAATTATCTAGTTCCACCCCCCTGCTGGGGACAGGGATAACATCTGGCTAGACCAGGTTCCTCAGAGCTCCCACCAGCCCAGCTTTAAACACTTCCAGGGATGGGATATCCACAGCCTCTCTGGACAATCTGTTCCAATGTCTCACCATCTTCACAGTAAAGATGTTTCTAATATCTAACCTAAGCCTGCTTTCTGTTTGGAGCCTTCATGATCTTGCAAACAGCCTCTCTACACCTTTCTCATAGACTCCCTTCAGGTACTGAAAGACCACAACAAGGTCACCCCCTGGAGACCTAACAGATGGAGAACATGGAAAAAGTATAATGTGGGAAGGCAGGTAAGCACCACCAGCAGGATGATGGGCTTAGCTACACGAGCAGTTCTCAGATATTGTAATCAATCAGGCAGAAGTGCCACTGTCTAATTGCTACAAATGGCCAGCTTAGGCCTAAAGGCACTTCCAGCTGATAGGGCAGAGCTTGAGAAAGTCCAGTTATCGACTCCTAAAAATGTACTACATTTTCAGAAATCATTTGAGAAAGACACATTAGTCCTGGTGTTGTCATCTAACCCACATCATCGTGAGTGTTACTCAGGCCTGCACTGGGAATTAGAGTGTCTGAAATGAGGGAAAAACCGAAATAAAAGCACTGGATTTTTTCTTTTTTTAATTATGAAGATAATATTTATATTTTCAACAAGTGGGTGAAAACTAAGATGCTTGCTCCACTGATTTCTGCTTCTGTCCTCCCATCTCTGACTCTGCAGTGGAAGGGAAGGATGGCTACTCTTGGAATGCAAGCATGCAAATGGGTCCACACTTTAATGATTGCAGAACACAGGAGGGTAATAGAAGCTCACTAACAAGTGAGTTATGTAGGAGATGGCTTGGGTCAGCAATTTACACCCAGGTTACACCCAGGTACCCCAGTCTTCATCCTTTTTCTGTTTTAGTCCTTTGAACAGCTTGGACAGTCAATTGGTTTAAGTGTAATCAAGTGATTCTGATCTGTTCCTAAGTCCCACTAGAGAAACACAAAATTAACTTTCTAAAATATCAGGATTATTATTTCAGATATGTTTAAGATATTTTCCATGTTATTTTATTTCTCTAAAGGTTGACAGAGCTAAGCTTAACAGAGTTCTGAATTTTCTGTCTTAGAAAGAGAGGGTACAATAAAACACTTTAATGCATTTTTACTGTAACATCATGAAAAAATCTGGAACAAGCTAGGTATTAATATCCTTACAGTGCCAGAGATGGAATATGAGTATTTATTGAGTGTAATATTTAGGGTTTTTTTCCTCTTTGCCTTTAGAAAATCTATTATTTAGATAGTTTCCATAGTACTAGAAAAACAATTTATCCAAATGGTGACATTTATTTTGAACTTCTAATAGTTTTTCTGCTTTATTATCAACAAGCAATAAAGAAAATATCAAAGGGCTTAATAGCAAACACAGAAAAAGAAAAAAAAACAACAAAAATCCTTTTAAAATTGTTTAGTAAAATTTAGTAATATATGTCAAACAGTACCACAAAGGGGAAAAAAAAACCCCAAACACAGAAATCCTTCAGCCCAGCACTCTTTTACAAACTTTCTTTAGAATAATACTTTCTTTTTTCTTTACTTGACTTTTTTAAGATGTGGAATAAAACTGAAACCTCACAACAAAAACAAACAAAAAACCAAACAAAGAAAACCATAAACAAAGGAAACTCCCCAACAACCCAAACAAACAGCCCCAAAGAAAGCTTCCCAAACCAACAACATTTTATTTATTTTTCAGTAGAGAGTTTTGTACCTCCTCCCATAAAAGCAGTTCTGAGTCACTATCAATTTAAAACCACTGTCATTACCTAACCACTGTTGTTTCAGCTTATTGAGCTGTTATTTTTCTGTTGAAAACTTTAGATCAGCCCTATTTAAGTAACCTTCACTGAAGCTGAAAAACTGAAAGTAATGATCAGGAAGTTAGAATTCAAGTGTTTTACTAGTACTGTTTATCTTAATGCAGTACCCCTGAGTGTAAATATAACCAGGAAGATAAGTGTTTTTTAAGTTCTCAAAATTCACTGCTAAGTTCAAGCAGCAAAAAAGCAAGGAATGCAGTAAATACTGCAACTTTTGTGTGAAAAATAGTGTCTACTTTACACAGGAAAATAACAATTTCTTATTCCATAAAAAGAACTACTTCTTTCAACCTGCTCTAAATTCAAATGCATTATAATGAAAATAATGTAAACAGCAAATCCTCCTTTCCTCTGATTTTGCTGGGAGACAACAGGATACCCTGCTTAACACATTATCTAGTAATAGGGAAAATCACTTTGCTAGTTCTAATAAAAATGTCAAATTATTTGAGAAAATTAAATGCCTGGAAAATTATATTATGATGTGACTCCAAATGCTTGTATGATGCTTTGGCAGGCAAACATAAAACATTGGATAAAACATAGCTGCAGAAAAAAACAATATTTTCTCATAAGAAGGTTTATTAACCAGTGTATAAATGGCAAATATATATAAGTTTCATACTGACAGTGTTCTCTAAGTTTCCCAGATTTCATATCTTTTTCTTCCATCTAAGTTATCTTTTTGTTTGGATCTCTTGCAAATTGTTTTGCAAAACAGTGTTTGGAGATACAGAATTTCTCCAAGCAAGTATTCTCCAGCCAGCACTGAATAATTCTGGCAATTGCAAAAATACCCTATTTAATTAGAAAATAATTTTCTAATTTCAACAATGTTTGAATAACACTCTTGTTCAGCAACTATAGTGACTGTCTAATCAAATTGAGCATGTTGTAATTAACTAAAATTTTGGCATTTGATGAATCTGAATGAAGCTGAAAAAAAGTACTAATTCTTTGGGAAAAAGAACAATTTATGTCAGAACATAAGACATTAAATATGTGAGAATTTAAATATGTGTTACTCAATATAAAAAACTGTGTGTGAACTTTACATATCTCCCAGCTGACACAGAAACAGAAACTGAGTTAAAGCAGTTTGGCTTTTTTTCTCTCCAAATCAAATAACAAAAATCATGTCAGTGAGCAAGAATTTCACTCATTCTTCTCTTCTTAGAATCACCTCTGCTTGCCTGGACTTGCTCCCTTCTGCAGCTCCCTTTCCTCCCTGCTCCCACCAACTCACTTATCCACAGCTTTGGACACACCATTTGTGGGACAGGATTATCTTCTCCCATTTCCCTATGAGCTCAAGCCCTGCTCCTGGGCACACAACTCATACTCTGAAGTGAATGACCTCCCAAGAGCTGCTTCTCTCCAGTGACTACAATGAGAGCCAAGTATGGAAATAAAGATATCAACACTGTAGAATGGAAAAGTGAGGTGAGATGAATCTTACCTTTACTGACGAGCAGCTCCATCAACATTAGAAAATAATGAAGCCTTCTTTCCTATATATTTGTGTCTTAAGTTTGATTGACTTGCTGTCTAGGTAGAAACCTTTCTTCTGTAACATATAATGATGCTTACCTACATGGATTTTTTTCAGTGTGTAAAGAAGTGTAGCCTCAGACTGCTCTTTCCCTTAGTGAGCATATAAATAGGGTTTCTTTCCTCTTCTCATCCACCAGCTTTGATGACATTTCAAGGGTTTTAATTATACTTGAGAAATAAAGCCTCCTATCCCCACCATTCTCTTCCCTGCCAAAAGTGTTTGAAGTTGATAAGCACATTTAGAAGTTACTAGGTGGGAAACACAGCGACACATTCACAGCAATACGATTGTACAGGAAAGCAGAAGAAAACTTAGGCTTTGATGGAAAGAAGGGAACAAAAAACTTTTCAAAGGCTTTTTTTTCCCCTGAAACCTACTTGTTACAAGGTGATAACTTGATATGAATCAAGAAGGATTAGAGCCAGGGACCTAGCTTTGCATGTGCTTCTATTATATAGTTCTAGTCTCCAATTTTATCAGAGTACTTATAGACATGGCAAGGTAACAGGGAAGAGAAAGAAATGTGAAGTTAAAGTTTGGCATATGTTTTGAAATTTTATGCAATTCCTAAGGAAGCGTTAAGTTATATCGGAAGACTAAAATTCTGTTATTAAAAAAGAAAACATTATTATCACAATTTAATTTTAAATTGCAACATGATTTAATTAGTGCACTGGTGATATCACCACAGCATATACTTCTGACCTTAACAGGAAGTAGAAAAGTGAAGTTACATTTACTGAAATAGTTTTAAAAGACTGTAAGACTTAACGAATAATCTCTAACCAAGCTCAAAGGCTTTAAGATTTTAATCAGTTTACAACTCAGATGTATACCTATCAAACATGAAAATATTACTAGAGTAGGGAATAATATATAATTATGGCTCAAAGCAATAATACTTCTGCATGCAATTTTTATTCTGAACAATTACATATTCTAAATACTGTTCAGAAGTCTCACAAAGCCAAAAATTAATATTCCATCAGTGTACCTTAAACCTGAAAACTCCAATTATTCTTATGATGAAGAATAATATCTGCCAAAATGTAAAGAACAAGGGAACTATTTGCACGCATTGGTTGAAATCATTAAGGACTAAAAGTGTATTTGAAGACTTTTTGCAAAGGCAGCTACAGTATTAAGTTTGCACAAAATATACCGAGCCCTGGTAGTTACAATGGAAATAAACAACCTGAAGTAATTTATTTAATCATAAGCTTTAGCACATATTTAGTGTTTCAAAACCTTCTATGCATTGACACACTAATAGCTAGCACTTCAGAATATACACTGACTAAATATACTTTGTGTCATAAGAATACAGTCACATTTGTAGTACAATATTGAAAACATGGGATAATCTTAGTAACCACTTAAGTGAGGAGATATTTATTCTGCAGTTTGAATAGAACAATGAGACACCACCAATGGCCATGTAAACATGAGAAGTGATTGAAGCCTTAACCAACAGCTTCTTGAATGTCAGTGTACCAGATACAAAGCTTCTTTTCCTTGGTATGTATGTACGTGCATTTTAGCAGAGAAAGGAAATTAGTTCATGCTGTAAGTCAAAAATCTCTGTGGGGCCAATGAGAAAGATACACATTACCTTCTGCCTATTTCTCCTTGTAAAGACCATAAATCTTGTGCAATATTTACAGCATCTGGTAGCATCAGCTCCACAACCTAATGCAGACCATGCAGTTGTCCTCTATGTTAGTGTATACATACATCAAAAAATAGGTTTTTCCTCAATAAGCTGCAATGTAAACTTCTACAACCAAGAGGAGACTTCATTTCAAGCCTCTGTTTGACTCTCTTTTTCTCTTCTGCCAGTGACAGAAACTTTAAAAATACTTGATAATAATAGAACATTTCATTTTAGTGCCAACAAAATCACTCTTACTGGAGTCCCCTCCACTGACTTCTGAAGTGAAACTAGAAGCAATGTTCCTTTCTCTTCCTCCCAGCAAGTCACTGGTTTTGACATGTCTGCCTGTACTATTCTTGGCCTTGGAGGCCTCTTCCTCTTCCAACTTTCACTAATCTCTCTTCACATCTATGTCACTGTATCCTCTTGCCGAAGAGATTCTCTTCTTGACCCTCTTCTCCCACTTCCCTTGCTTCTCACTCCAGATAATTTCACTGCAGACTACATGCAATTCAGCAAAGTCTCCTGTGCTGACAATTCACTGATCTTGTTCTCTCCAATTAATCTAACCTCACTCTCTTCAAATCAAAGTTCAGTCCACTCCTCTGCCAGGTCTTTACTGATGTCTAGTTATCAGTTTACTCTACATGCCAGCCAGCTCCATTCTCTTCTTTTTCACCCCTGCAAATCTTTCCATTTATCTCCTTTTCTCATAGCACTATCACTCCTTATCCTCGTATTTAATTTTAGTCCATTTGGATTCACATTTCAAGGTACTTCTAAAGCTTTTGTAGATTAGTTCTGCTTAATTGTTTCTTCCTGACTATTCACATAACAAAAATGCTAACTTATGTCTCTCCTAACTCAGTTTCTCAGTTGTTTTCTTTGACTTCAAGATATACCAAAGATTATTCTCCAGCCCTAAAAGTTTGGTCATTGCAGGATACTCTTTGAATCCCTTCACCAGTTCTCTTCTTACAAAAGCACAAGCATTGTCAGCTTACACAGAGTAGTACTCCACTGCTTATTGAAGGTGCAATGTTTCCAGCTGCATCCTGGTGTTAGCCTTCATCACCATTTGTTATATTTCAAGTTAGTAGCTTACTCCAAAAAGCTTCCTAGCACTGATAGGGATGCCCCAAACTGCCTGTAAGTCACCTTATCAGTATTCTCCCGCTGTGTTTTGCCCTGGCACAACTGACAGTACCAGACATCTTTGCAATTCAGTATTACACTTATTTGTGTTTCTCTCTCAGCTGGACTGACATCACTGAACTTAGGGTGTCCAAAGCTGAGGCACTCTGAACTGGGCAGCAATCTAGGCAGCTATCAGAAAGAGGTATGCATATATATACACACATGAGTACTGAGGTCCCTATCTTCAGATCAATTCACACATTTTTTTCCCCCTAAAGTCAGTAAGTCATCTAATAAAAGGATTGACTTCTTTCTACCAACCTTGTGCTTGCTATGTCCTTTAAACATGCAGCAACATCTCTGTTCTCTAAAGAGAACAAGCACGGAATGACAATGGAGTTCTCACACATGCAGACACGAATGACAAAAGGTCAATTATTCCTGACTGAAGGGAAGCCACCTGCAGTGCCAGGTAGAACTGGTTTCAAAGCAAAATAAAGAGAGCAAAAAAGATTTCCAGATATCTAATATATCTGAAACTCTTTATGTATGGTTAAAATGCAAAGGAGGTAAGAGAAATTATAAAAGGAGCTACAGATGGATATGAATAATAGCAAGTGAAGAACAGAAAGGAAACGGCTCCAATACAGGATACCCCATTTCTGATCAATGACACAACATCTCTGTACCAAATTCTTCCTCACTTTTCTTAGAGAAAGTGCTCTGCTGTTTGCCACTCATGGATATTTTCGTACACATTTCCATGACCATTTATAGTCTATCATCTTTTGCTATACAACAACAGTGCTTTAGGGGTGGTACTCCCCAGTTCGGTGAGAACCCCACTGAAACTTTCCACACCACAAGCCACTCATCTATTCCCCACCACAGGAAGTGAAGGGCAGGTTAAACAGCTCACCTCAGCACCCTAAATTAGCCTTTTCTTTGTATTCATCACTGCTGAGCAATCTATACATGTTGGCTGTACAGGTACCATGTTTTTGATCAGCGTTTTACTCTGCCTTGCCTTTTTTACTGTGCTGTACATTGGCAAGAACTTGTGTCTGTGGCATCAGGAAGTGCAAAACTCAGCACAACTGACCCAGGTGGGGTAGGCAGCTTGGGGTTGAGAACATGCACATTAATGCCATCTTCACAGATGGAAACTACCTGCACAGTACCTGTGCCTTGTACTAGCATGGCATAAACCAGAAGCACAGTGTATTTCCAAATGAAGTGCTTACCAGAAGAAACACACTGGACTCAAAAACTGAATTAGTATCAAAAGAACAATAAAAAAAAATTTGCAGAAAATATTCTGCAATGCTGAAAAATCTTGCCTTGACTGTTTCAGTTTACAATCCTGGCAATCAAGAGCAATTCAGCTACTTAACATAGTGGTAGCCTCAGGAACTGATAGATAGCTCCTACAGCCTGGGGATATGCCTTTTTACATTAATTTATACACCTACAACTTATATGGTAATGTATGTTTCTGTGAATTCAATTTAAATTGAACAAGCATTGAAAGAGAAAAAAAAAAAAAAAGGTAGTATCAGCAACAAACAGATGCAAATATTGCTAGATTAACCAGGTCATTTTGGTCCCAAAGCTAAACAAAAGGCCCAAGAGCCATTTGCTGTTCTATTAGCAGCCTCGTAAACACCTCTCAGTAAGGCAGAGTTCCATCTGGCAGAAGACATTATTTTGCATTAGAATTCTCCTGGCTTACACCTTGCTGAACCATCTCACAAGCTCTGTATGTAATCCAACAGTGCCTACAGTGACACTCTGAATGTTTGTATTCAGAAAAATGTGTCCTTTCACAGGAAGAGATAAAAAAAATGCATAAGACATTCTGGAAATATCATTAAAAGGCATAGGAAATATTTTTCTTTGTTCAGCAGTATAATTAGAAGGACTCATATTTTCTGCATAAATGCCCATCCTTTAAAAAAGCATGAGCAATATCAGATTTTATCAAAAAGGCATGGTCTGTTTAAATAAATTGACAAAGTTAAAGTTGGAGGTTCTTATGTTGATTTACCTGTCTTTTTTCTATTTAAATTCTGCCTTCCCTCCACTATGAGTTTGGATAAAGATGCAAAAAGCAGAGGCTATCTCTCTAAAAAAATCATCTTGCTATGGTGGCAAAATTGAAAGATAAGCCAGACCAATATATTCTCTCCCACTGCCACCACATCCCGAGTGCCTCCACTATTAGCTAATACTTACTTGCAAGACTGTCTCATTCATCACTCATCTCTAGAGTAATAAACAGCCCTTTCAAACTTGGATATTTTGATTCCTCTTGATGTAAGGATGTCTTCATTTTACAACTCTACGTGTCAGGAATTTTCATGTTCTTACTGTGAAGAGTGTGCTCCCTCATCTTTTGTGATAGGTATGTGTGGCCCTTGAATTGCAGGAAGACCAAAGGTTTTGTGGCATATTTTCCCTAGACTGCTAAATTATTTGCATCTTCATATAAATTCGCAGTTTCTAGGCCAATTCAAGTAAGTGTGGGTATGTAAGGACAGTTAGAAAAATCAGCTGTTAAGTGGAAAGCTAGTTCCAATCTTAACCACTCACTTTGTCATTACACTTTCTGAAACAAATGTTAATGAAAAATAAATTCTCTTCTGTACTTATGAAAATATATTTAAAATATTTATTAATTTCTCACTAGCAAGTTAGTTCTGTTTTATTTCTAGCTGAGGACATATAAATAAGGACTTTGCTTTTAATTAAATACAAAGTTTTATGAAATGAGATGCCAAACTGAAATAATAAAACAAAGTTGATATATTATTATCTCCATTGGATTCTCTAAAGATATTTCTCCTTCAAAGCTCATAATGTAAACAGAAGTTATTGTCAAAGATTCTAGAAAGAACAGATGTTTTCATTTCAGATTGCTGTTTTTGTAATCCAAAATAGCTCAGCACCTAGACAGTAAAACATACTTTGTGAACACTGGTGTGTGTAAATATTTCCAGCTGAGGAAAATGTTAAGAAAATTTTTTTAAAAACCAAAACTGGCTAAACAGACGAACATCATCAATATACATGCTAAACTTCAAACTTAAGATTTCTTTTAGTAAGATTCAGCACTAGCAACTCCAACCATGACATACAAGGAAACTGCTACTGAGGAAACAAAATGCTCCTCTTATTGACTAATGGTTCCCTTTTTCTTGTGGAGCACTTTAGGAGAGTCTTGAAGAGGTTGCAAAGTTTAAAGAATCCTCCAGGGATCATTAGAAAAATGCAGACTTTGTGCAAAACATACCAAACAAATATCTCACTGATGTGGCCAGCACACTGTGTAGGGAACAAAATTTTTTAAATCAATTTATTTATATTTTTTGCTCCAGTTTAACAAAGTTCTTAATCCACCTGACTATTTTTTTCATTTTAATGTTCAAAATTAGGGATATTAGTGGACAGCCATGGGATCTGGTTATTTTATATGTCTCTTGTTTTTTTTGTGCATTGGTATGAATTTGAGTTATGAAGACAAGTGATATCACATCATCTATATGAATAAAGTCATGGGAACAGAAGATAAGATTTTAGATTTACCTTTGACTTTCTGCAGAGCTTTTGTTGAGTGGACTTGTTGTTAATTTCAAATTCTTCCAATTTGAGATTTCAGACTATTCTTTTATCAACTTTGAGAATTTATGGAAATATTTCTAGTTATGTTGGGTTTAATCAAAGCAAATTTCATTGTAGTCACAACCTGGGTTGAATCCTGAGATGCTAAACTACCTGATAGCAGTCTTGGCAATGGTAAACATACAAAAACATCACACTTTACATCACAAAGAGCCTGAGAAATAATCAGACAATATTTGATTTTCTATTTTTACACCAAGAAGGTTTTGATAATTTTTATGTTAAATGTCATTAAATCCCTAACAGCTTTGCTGCTGGAATCCATAGCATTATGCATACTAAGGCAGAAATTGTTCCTTTCTAACACACATGCTTCTCTGAATTCTTTTATTTATTAAAATTATCAGCACATATATAGAAATGAGAATTCTTTCTTATCCAAAAAAGTATATAATTTTCAACAGGAATTCATTTATCCTAACCAAAAAATTTCACCTGCTTTCAATCAAATATGTTATACAGAAATAGTCATATTTAATGGTGAAATTTGCAAACAGTGAGTTCATGTCTGGGGTGTAACTGACTAGATGATCCTCATCTAAGGAAAATTATAGATCACTTCTTTAGGAGTTGAACAAAAGATGTAGGAGACCAGTCACAGAAGCATTAAACAGGACATTCAGGGTAAAACTTATAAGATTATTTTGAATCTCATTGAAAATAATTCCTCTGGAACCACAGGTGTCTCCATGAACCATAAACAAAACCAACTAATCTTGTATTTCTTGTGCAGAAAAAATTCCCCCTAGTCAATAATGCTTTAAGATTTCCCTTTTGCATCTGATCTGAGTTGAAGATCATGTATATCAACAATGCATTATTCTTACAAACATTATTGTCACAAACATTATTCTCACAGAATTTGAAATTTGCTGTATATATCCAGCACGAGCTTTTAATTTTAATAAATAATAAACGACAAATGCAGAACTTAAATGTGAATCTGTTATGTGACAACAGAAGTGTCAAAACATTCAAAATTTTCCCTGGAATGAGAATCTTAAGGTGAAGCAAACATAACTTTTGCAAGGTTATTTTCAGCAGACTAAATGGCTGACAGGTAAAGAATTGTAGTTTGTTAACTAAATATACTTTACATCTGAGAATGAAAAAACAAAGCAGCATCCTTTCAATTCTCCTAAATATACTGGACAAATGATGCCTACTTCCTGCACATATATTTATAATGTAAATTGAAATACAATGTCTGGGCACCTTTCCATGCACAACCTTCACCAAGAAGGTATCAATAAGGCACAGTAGAAGAATCCCTTTCAAATCCCCATATTCCCAGGGAATCAGATCTTGCTCCATATGGCTACACTTCACTGTGAACTGCCCTGAACATTCCAGAGTCAGGAGGGAAGCAGTACATGGAGAGGGGAAGGAGGGAAGGAGAGCCACCCAGCCCTGCTGAAACCACGGTTCTGTCTCGTCTCACCCTCACCCTGCCTTCCTAAGGACAGAGCCCTCCCCTCTGTCCTCTGCTCACCAGAGAACCTGGCCTTGCCACCTGATATCTGAAATGCAAGAAAAAAAACATAACAAGACAAAGGCCCCAAAACAGCATGTGGTTGGCTAAGGAAGGAGGTTGCTCTTTAAAGTGCCTTTCACCAGAAGAATTATACATTTGAACCTGGCTTGGGCAGATCCTGGTGAAAAGTCCTGACCATTGACCTGGGAGCTACTCAGGATCTTGGGCAGCTGTACCTTTATCCTTATTCTCACACATCTGTGTGGGGGAGGAAAAGGTTACATGGTCTGGAAATAACAAGGGAAGAGCTATGAATGGCGAGAGAGTAAAGGACAAGAAAAGAGACTAAAGACCAATGAAGGCTGATAAACGGGTTGCAGTGTCTTTAATTTCCAGTCCATATATTATTTTTTCAGTGTACAAAATTCCTATTAATATGTTTCTGTCCTGGTTATTGATTTGTGCATTTTCCTTTGAAGAATTTTTGCACAGTATCAGTGTATGCCTGATGAGAAACTTATTCTGGGATTCAGCTCCAGATTCAGGCACATGTAGATGAGAACTATATATGAAAGAGGTTTATTTTGTCTAAGTTCCCACAGCAGAAGGTGGAAAATTTAGTGTGTTTAGGCAAGTGAGTACAGGCTTACATACCCACCAGGAGCTCAGATGGGAGCTTAGACAATTATCTCTCATCAAATCAGGTATTGCAATTCAAGCTGAAGCCCATCTTCTGGTAAAATGCTGAATTGAGAATCAAGATAATTTTGTCACATGAAGACTGGCCAGAATAAAAATCGTATTAAGATAATGTATTCATCCACTTTGTTCTACATTTTTCTGGAATAAAAAATATCAAGAAAATTTAGTGCTTGAAATGGTCAATAACTGAAGATAGCATTAGGGTGGTTTGGAGACTAAATTATCTCCACATTGATGTGGGTTTAATTTGATTTTTTTTCAAATGAAATGTTAATTAAAAATTTTAAGTATTAACTTTTAATTAAGTACACTATTTTGATGCATAATTCTTCTCATTCACTGTGGTATTCATAGACATATCAATATTTGTGTATAAATACCATTAAAATGTGTCAATATAAATTGATAGTTTTTACATTTTAACTCTCATAAATCAGGAAGTAGTAAAAGTCAAAGTCAGTATTTATTTTGTAATGTGCTACAGTGAAAGCTTTTTTTTAGAGCTGCTAAAAATTAACCATATAAGTATGAATTACTTAAGATACAATATGCATTATTAGCTTTGTAACAAAACAGCATAGAGTTTGTTCTGGTCAGCCAAAAAAGGGGACTTCAAAAAGCTAATTCTCCCCATCTCAGGATATCCCTTCAAAATGTCAGGACAATTCCTCCCTTTCCTTTCCACTGTTTGCAGAAGGAATACAAATGAACAGGCTGAATTACATGGATGAACTTGGCTGTGATGAGTCATATTTGAAGTCAAGTATCCTAACAGTTGTCCTGCTGCTTATGAGGAAAAGGCAGAAAGTTCTAGAGTAACACCATCATAGGAAAAATCTATAACTTCTCCATGGTGAAGGTTCACCTCAAAGGTGACCTAAAAAGCCACTAATGAGGCTAAAATCTCCTTTTAAAACATTATCATATAATTGACACTTATGAGTGTAGGTGTGCAGACTTTTGTGCTGTATCTGATGAGCTGATACATACCAGGAAGAATAGCCTGCAGACACTGCTCATGTTGGGAAATATCTGATTTTCAATTACACTTCAAATTACCATGGCCCTGAGGGCACCCACAGACCCCAGTGTCCCTGCACAACCTCCCTGGAGTTCCCTTCCATTCATGGCCCAGAATCCCATTTCACCCCTCTCCAGGGCTCTCCTAGGCAGACATCCTCAGTGTTGGAAAAACACATTGCAAATGAGGTAGCACTGCATTTTAGCAAAGGGTGGATTTTTTAAAATAGTTATTTGAATTAAAAAAATAAATTTAATAATTTTTTCTACACTAAAATAGTTCAGAAATTAGCTGCTCTTCTGAAAATTATTTTTGAAATTTCTACATAATCAGAAAACTTAGAGATTTCAAAACCTGTAATTCTACCCCACCTGCAACAGTAATTTTTACAAGCACCAGCTCACCACGTTTTTCTTAATTATTTCAATAATGGTTGTTTATTGTATTTATTAATAGAATTCTATTCACTATCTCAAAACTTATGGAAAAGTTGACCACTCATTTTAAACTTGTTTCTATCTCTTCCTATTAGAATAGACATAGAAATTAATATTTTTATGGCAGTTTATTCTGTACATGTAAAAGTGTCAATTATTTTTAACCTCTTTACTAGGAGCAGACATTTTATCTGTCACTGAACTTTTGAGTTTGACATCAATTAAAGTTCTCCCATTAAAAAGGAGTTATTAGAGCAACATGAAGACTTACACAATCAATCTGTCAAAATGATATTACTGCAAAACCTTCAAAAATAAAACCTTTCTTGTCAAACAGGCACAATTTGTAGGTGGCAGGCTTTAACTTCAGAATGAAAGCCCAGAGATCCCAAAACCCCTAGTTTACTCCCATACCTGTGATAAATAAAAGCAAATTTTTTAAAAAATAACATTTAAGGAACAAAACATGACAGAATATGTATACAAGAGACTACTGCTCTGTTTCTCATCACATTAGCCACTAAGCCAAATAATCCATATGGTGAGAGGTCTAAAAATGAGACATAATCTAAACTGGTTTTAGTTTCATGAATTTTATTTATGAAAAAATAGAAAATATTTTATTTTATTAATATGCTAATGACCACATGCTGGCTGCAATAATCAATGGAAATAGCACATGGAAATATCAATATCAACCACAATCCAAAGTCTTTCAAATTTAAATTAAAGAGACCACTGATTACAGTGAGTTCTTACCAAAGCAGAAAAAGCAGAGGAAAAGACTTGTATTTGACTGTTCTCCCAATCACTGCAAATAGCCTGTACTATAAATAGTCCTCACTGATACACTGCATCTAAGAAAGACAGAATAATTCTTTTGTTGTTTTTGTGGGGTTTTTTGTTGGCTTTTTTTAAATTTTACTGGGTTTTGGCCTTTGCTAGTTTGGAATGTTCTCAATTTTCTTTCTTTCCTCCCTGGTTTGATTATTCACAGCTACATTGCCCACCTTCTTTCTTTTAACATTTCATTTATCACTATCATTACAGACAAACTTCTGCTCTTTCTGAGAAAAGTACACTTTCCAGTACTAAAAAGGTCCTTGCTACACTAGGAGAAGCAAAAATGCCATTCAGTCTATTTCAAAGGGAATCCCCTTCAAGACACAAGAATTCTCAGTCACAATGAAAAAAAAAATCAGTAAACGAAGTTTCAATGAACGGCAGGGATATCAATCAAATTTTCAAAGAGTCCAGCCTGCCTTCAGAAAGGCAAATTTTCAGGGAAATTTAACAAACTAGGCAACAGTGTTTCAGTACTGCTTCTGCATTTGGTTTTCAAAAGGATTTAGGCACAAGGCATCAATTTAGAACCTCCCCAGAAAGGCCTGCAGGAATAAATCAAAAAGGGTAAGATCAAGAGAAGCATGTGTAGCAGCCAGTTTTTCTGACAAAGAAATTGGAAAATAGGTGAAAACCCTTAAAGCATGTAAAAGTCATTAAATACAAACAGCTGTGAAAGTGGTGTAAAAAGACAAGAACAGTTCCAGCAAATCCTGCCCCATGCACAAGTCTATACACAGAAAACTTCTAATATTTAGAAGGATTAATATTAGCTCATATTTTTCTTCTTTACAGGTGGGCAATTTGCACTGGCTTTAATGGCCATGTGATCTGGCAGCCTGAAGGACAGCAAACACAGCTCTCACATGTTGCAACCCCATAGCTAATCTCAATATGATTAACTACTTTTGGACCAGATACCACTCAAGACCAATTAACAAGACACCAACAGCCAAATTGTTTAGTTGCCTGTGAGAATACCTTTTACCCTACAGGAAGTACTGCCTATAAGGCACCAACAAAGATGGATTTTTTTCCCAGAAAGTCATAGGGAGAGAAAAGGGCTTTATACATCACTGAAGTGTGTCTAGCAGAAAAAATGGATGAATCCTGGAATAACAAATACCATGGAGGGAAAATTACTTGTACCCCAATTACAGGCAAACCAATATTATCTCATACCCAAAAGAGAGTTCCAGTGAAAAAGAAAGCCAGTCTGGACTAGTTGAACCACAGAAAGGATGGAGCACAAAAGCCGATGTGATTTCAGAAATAATTTGCACATTTCAGAAAACCATGCTTATAGGAGCATGGACTTCATTTATTTTTTTTAATGTATCTGTTCCATTTGTAATCATGTTTTAGCTCTGTAGTTTAAAATGTATTAGTAGCTTCCCACATTTGGGGCAAATATCTCCTTTTGGTAAATATTTTCTAAAAATTAACTAAAATTAAGACTCTGCATTAGATTTTTCTCCCCTTATATAACACAGAGATACACACAACACCCTGGTCAGCTGGGTAGCACATCTACCAACAGCTTTTCCTTTTCCATGCTCTGGATATACTGAGATGGCAACAAAAAGAAATTCAGCCCAATTGATAACTCAAAGATGTGGTGGAAGAAATCAGCAAAAACTATTTCAGGCCTAATTCTTTTCTTGCTAGAAAATATACCTCTGATCTTAGCTAGGAAAACAAGTTGGAAATATCAGCCAGCATGGTCACAAGAGTGGTGTCACCCAAGAGAGACTGTAGACACTCCTTTCTTCTCACTCAGACTTACTTATGGATCAGGTAAGGCACCATCAAACCTTCTACTTAAAGATCTGCAATGAAACATGAGTGCTAGACCACAGTGGAGCCAAGACATGGACACAATAGCTCCTGACACATGGCCCACATTCTCGTGAGCACTGCTGACATTGATGAATTATCTTGGAGAATAATGCACTGACCTCTTTTAACTGCTTTCTGATTTAATAGGCTCCATTAAAAAAAAAAATTAAATCACAATCATGACAAGCCTAACAGCATAATGGTACATATGACCTTCAGATTGTGCCTTTTAGCATTTAACAAAAGCATATTTACCCCAATGCAAAAGCAAAAAAAGGCTACAAATCAACTCCTACCTTCTACTGTAGAAGTTTAATCAAATAGAGTTTCTTTTATTTTATTTCAGTCCAGAAACCCCTAAGACTGGATAACACCTAGTTTAATTATCTTTTATCTAACCATGAAATTCTGTGCATTTAGCTACAGAACCACTCAAACTAGTTTGAGAGGATTTGGTGGAAATTAAATGCAGTGAAATGAAAAATGAGGTAATTTACTTGCCTTTTAAAAGCTTGCTGGAAAGGTGAATATTCTTAGCTATGATTTCAGCCCATATTAGTAGTGGTAAAATATGAAACCCCATGGCCAGACATGTCAGCAAAGAAGTTTTATTTAAGTTTCATCACCTCTCAGTGAAAAGCTGTTTTCTGCAGATTTTTCCAGTAATTAATTTTTCCAGTTTTTACATGACTGCTATTTAAAGAGACACTGAAGAAGTACTACACTTCTCTTTGGGGCAGACATTCTGATTTTCAAATCCACCTTTCAGTATAAATCATATCTGCTATAAAATCCTGGGCTTTAGAGATACCTCAAGAAATTTTTCATAAAAATATCATAATCCAAGATATCTTGAAATCATAAAATAGTTTCTATAGGAGTAGCACTGCAGAAACACAGCAGAATATCTGCTTTCTGACACTGAAAAAACCATCTAGAAATCATTACTCTTAAAATTATTTTCATTCCAAGTGCTGTTGGGAAGTTATTAGGTATTGATTTAGTTGGTAGCCTGTACTTATAAAAGGTAACCAAGAAAGGGTTATGGTCTGTGTTAAGAAAATAGAGATATATATTACATTTACCACTCTCCTTGTTGTTCATTGATTTGTTTTTAAGGTGTTAAATTGCTTTATACATTTTGTGACTTATAAGATCTATGGCATGCAATTTCTAACATAATACTCTATAACTATGATCACTCCTATAACCTGTATATACTGGTAGGAACAGTAACATGATCATAAATTCCCAGGTAAGAGATTCCCTAATTCTTCCATCCATACTGGATGCAAATATGCTTTCCAGAATAAATCAGGATCAGTACCCTGCATTTCATCTTAGCAAGAAAAATTAAATTTGCACCTGGTTTCAGTGCAGTCCAAATTATTTTTTCTTCCTATACTCTATTTTCATGAGGCTACTTTTTTCCTCACTTAATTTAGTGATACATGCCAGTAGACTAAGAATATCTGCAAGAATTGGATGGATAATTTAATGCATATTATGTATACATATATTACTGTTCAGAAAGAAAAAGCTATACCAGCAAATACACCAGAAATGTGAGCAGTTGGCATCCATGCAATACTTAGGGAAGTGCTTTCAGAATTACATCAATTACTCACTTGTATGACAGAGCAGTATTCTTTAGAACTTGTCCTTTAATACTCCTGAGCATACCCTTTCAAATTTATGAATTTCTGATTACCTCAAAGATGCTGTGTTCCAAAGAACCACTGATTTGAAAAAAAAAACCAACAAAACAAAACAAAACAAAAAAACCCACAGACTTCTTCACATATCATTACAGTCCTATTTAGTGCACACATGCCCTCACCTGGCTGGACTTTGGGGTGGCTTGGACTTTTTTCTGTGTTCTTTCATAGTCATTTATGTCAGAAGATATCTGAATTTCATATCTAATACATTGTATTCATAGGAATCTAGAAACAGTGGCTTTATGCTGTGAAAGAGAAAAATACTCTGAAACCCAAAAAGGCAATTCAGAAATTATATATAAGACATCCTAAATGGCATATAACATTTCAGAATTTAAAATAAGAATATATTTTAGCATCAAAACAGTTGATCTGGCTCTTAGATTGGTATGGTTTGTGTTTACTCCTCAACATGCTACCTTTTTTTCCCCTCTCTAAAAAATGTTTCTATGTGATAGCAATTACACAGTCAAATATCTTGATGATAGGGGGTTACATTTATTTTATTCACCTGAGGTACAAGCATTCATTCTTGACTGTTACTGACCTGAACTCAAAATTTATGTCAATAAAATTTTACTTTAACTTATTTGTGTGTTTCGTGGATATATGCATGCACATACTATACAATTTATAATCACTTTTAAACCAGTCTCTACATCTTCACTATGAAAAATTTGAAACTGAGGATTTTATGATCCAGTGTTCAATTAATAATGTTTTGATGAGAAATATTATACAAATTGAACATTTTATTTTTTTAATATATCTCTTAAACTGTGTAATATTGTTGCATATATCACATTTTACTATTATTTGTTTCCTTGCTACAAACCTCACCTAATTAACTAATGCCCACTTTTTGTAGTCAGTTCTATTTCTTGGAAATTGTTTGAGATATATTTAGGGTTTGGGTTTATTTAATTTTAAATGATATCAACACAGAGGATCAAGTGAGAAGAGTTACACATGAGATTGAATCAAATTTGCCATTTCAACACAAATAGATACTTGCAAAGTTCTTTCCTTACATTAGCACCATTTTGAATAGAAATGGATATTATCATACCAAAACAATTGTGCAAAACCACACTGAAATTTCTAGGCTATAATCTCATATTGGTTGAAAAAGCAGAAGGCAATTCCACTATCCTGCAGGACTTGGACAAAAGGAAGCACTGGGGAAAAAAAAAAGAACTTTTAAACTTCAACAAGGACAAATGCCAAATCTTGCCCAGGGGGTAAAAAAGCCCCTGCAACAACAACATCTGGGGACAGAGCAACCAGGGAGCAGCTTGGCAAGGAAGGCTCTGGACTGATGATCTTCATGTGAGCCCGTGGGAAGCCCAGCACCAGAGGCAGTCAACAGCCTCTGTGACTCTATGGAAAGGGGAAGATCTCCAATCTGAATCTATGGATTTTTTCTATGACCTATGATTAAATACTGCTTCAATGACTTTAGCCTGTAATATTGAAGTGACACATCTGAAGGATCACTGCTACCCATGGAGCCCAATGAAACACCGGACCACTGCAATTGCATTTTAAATGTCCTTTATCAAAATCCCTGGGGATGAAACACACATTTCACAGAGTTTAAAGGCTAAAACCATACTAAAAATTTTAATACCTGAATCACATAGCCTTATTTTGTGATGAGTGAGACAAGTATTTAAATCCCCTTTTCTTTATTAGAAACTAAAAGCTAATATAAAAGACTTCACAATAAGAGAAGGAAAAAAGTAATACTTGTATGTCCACAGGCCAAACAATTTAAAGTTATTAGTTCTATTCAGAAGACATAGGAACATTCTGAGTTCCATGAAAACTTCATGGTAAAGATAAATCATGTTTCAAGTTAGAAAAGGAAACCTCCTCTTACTTAAAGGTTCAAAATACTACTTTTCACCCTTTTTTCTAGAAATAAAAAAAGGTGAATCCATATCCATTCCCATTTCCATTTACACTGTTTGCATAAAATCAGAAGAAATATGAAAAAGCCAAGCCACCCATAACTCAGGAAAAAATGTTGTGCACCACTGTTGCAGGAATACTTACTTTCATGGGGTTTGATGCAAGCCATGCAAATACTTAAAATAAGCAGCATTTATTTCATTGAGCTGCCACAGATGTCAATATGATGTTTATTTGAGAGCAGTTATTAGATCAACACTGAAGCTTTAAAATATTGCAATGATTGTTGTTAGATAGCTGAAAGAAAACTGGCATTTTTCTTAACAAAACCAGCTTAGAACTTAATAATTTAAGATGAACACATACTGAACTACCTTTCTACTGAGTTGAGTTATCAGCTGAAAGTTGTCTATAGTTTTGCCCTTTCTGTCATAACAGGGACTAGGATGTTAAAATCTAGATTGCATCTGTTAAACTCGGTTCCTTAAATCTGATAGAGATTTTCTTATGCAATTGCATTTGTAATTTATTCTTAAAATAAGCCACAAAAAAATCCTTCTAATATTTTTCTTACACATGTAAAGAAATCAAGACAAATGTAAAAAAAAGCTTTAATAAACCTGAGAGATCCAGATTTCTAAGAATTTCTAAGGATAAAAATTTTATGAAGAAAAAGTAGTGAAAACCTCAGACTTGCCCACGTGTTAATGCATGTTTGTTGAAAGTGCTTTATTCAAGTGCTCCATTTGCACTTATTTGAACAGAAGAACTCTGTTATGTCAATTACCAACATTTAATCCATGACCACTTACTCCTTCTCATTGATCAGAAGAGTAGTGGGAAGTGAGATTGAGATAATTCTTGCATCATAATCATTAAACCTTCTCTCAGCAGTTCATTGACTCTTCCTTAGGTACTTTGAACACCCCCAGATTCTCTCTTCTGGAGCTGCGCAGTTGATCAGAAAGTCCACAGGTGAATTGAATTTGGGTATTTTGATAACACATTTCTTAACCAAAGTCTCCATCACCAAAATTCATATCCAAAATGTAGAGCTGATTTTATTCTGCTCAGAGTCAGCTTTAAAAGAGCAACAGCATAATTGTGGCATAGGGAGGTGTTAATAGCAAAAAAATAGAAAAATAAGACATTAAATTATCAGGAATGAAAAGGACTACAGTTGTCTAACACATAACCCAGCAGAGACGTTTATGGGTTTTTTAAAAGTGTTATTTTCTATAAGTTGTGTAAATAGGATACACAGGAGGTGGCAAAGAACATAATATTTGTCCTCCCACTTATGACACTTCTCATGGGAAGTTTTGTTACACAGCCTTTGCTTCTGAGTGCTCTCATAAACAGATAAATAGGATATCCTACTGAAATTATTTTTGCTGTGAATACCTCACAAAACAAATTCTATGATAAAACCTGTTTTTTCTTAAGCTATTTTCAGAAACTAAAATTTTTGACACTTTCAAATTATTTTTATTTCCAGAGAAGACAGAGGATATTTATTCTGCTCTGCAGATGGTGTATGAAGGGAGGGCAATGACAGAAAAATGCAAAACCTGAAAATACACACAATGCCTTCAGGATTATATCAAGCTAGCCTTACAACTGTAACTCTATATTAGGCTCTTGGGCTCATAACCTCTTCCTCTGGGCAGACTGATTTCCTCATGTATCAAATTATTTCTCCCACATTCCTATCCACTACATAGAGTTATCCAATCCATTCTTCCCATGACCAGCACAGTAATATAGGCACAGTCAGCCAAAATTTGCTTGACATAAAATTGGAGTATGTCCCATAATACCCATTTCATATTTTTGTCAAATATGTTCATCATTTATGTGTGATTAATTTTTTCTATTGACATCACACATCATGGACACAGAGGGGTGATTAATATTGAATTACAATAGGATGAAGGAAAATAAGTTAGTTTATATTTGAAATACTATGTATCTTTATAAGGTTATAAATGCCTATCTTGCAGAGAAAATGAAAGTCAAGTTGTAAATTATATTAGCAAGTAAAAAAAAGGGTATTAAAGTGTCTACAGCAATAAGAACTTCTTATGTTATGGAGCTGGAATCAAATTATTCATTGGCAACAAAAAGATTTCTGTGCATCATTTTCATGTTCCACAAGGTGGTCTGACCTAGCAGAATGCTATATTGCAACAAACTCAGACATATGTTAGTAAAAATTTTTAAAACTTCTATGAAATGAAGCATCTATATTAAAAGAGACATCTGCAATGTTATTTATCATTGGGAAAAAATAAAGAGAAAAAACTGAGAAAACCTTGAGAAAAAGTAAAGCTCTGATGATTATTTTACATTCAGAATTTATATAAAATCATTGTATTAATCTCTAGAATTCATCCAAGCAACAAGACTACAATGTCTTTATCTGATCATTTGCCAAGAGAAAAGTACTCTCCTAGATTTGGGGTTTTCCTTTATGTTAAGCTCTTATTTAGGTGTAATAGTTCTTTAAAACTTGACTAAAATAATAATAGGAAGATTATCTTTCCCTGCCTTCTGCTTACTCATAAATACTGTCTCTGATTAATTACCTTCATATTATTAATGTATCTGATTTTTCTGCATGGTCAAGACTATGAAAATAGTTACACTTCTGTCTGGAGACATAATGATCATTTGTTTGCTCTGATATTTGCTTGTTCTAATATTTACTCTTGACCACATACAGCAAATATCCCACTGCTCTCCGACTTCTTTTCCAAGCCCCATGGGCTCGCAATTTTTTCTATTTCTACCACTTAACTACTTGTCTTTGTGTCCACAATGTAGGAAAAGTATAAGAATTTGAGGGGAGAACAGAATAATCAAACTCATGTAAGTAACATGAAAGAAACTTGGATTTACACTGAATAGCAAAATGATCAGGAATTTGATATTGCCTAGATTAACAAAGAAAAGGCAAATAACTCCACATTCTGAATTAAATCTTATCTTTTTTAAATGTGAAAAAAGAAGAGGACTGTGACTGGAATATCATGTTCAGCTCTATCATGTACAGTTCTAAATTACTAGAAGGATAAGGAAATATTATAGGAAGGAAATTTTAATATTATAATTAATATTACTTTAATTAGATTACCTATATTTCATATAAGTATATCTAACATATTTTTCAGGAGGAAAGATAGAACACATAAATACAGTTTGATGAGGAAGTTTTCAAAATTCAACAAGAGCATAATTTGGCTGTCCTGATTCCAAAAATGCAAGAGCACCTTTAAGGAAATTATTATTCTGAACTTGCTCTTATGAATTTCAATTTTGTTTTTGTCATAACATTGCTTTCTTTCCTTTTGAATTTAAGTTATTCCAAATGAATCATCCAGTGGCAGTCACTCATTATTTGCCTTCAGATTTGTGGGGCTGGTTAAAAGCTGAATCCCTAAGTGGCTGAGCTTGGAAGGCACTACTGGGACACACAAGAAGCCTGGAGAGCAGCATTAGTGACTGGTCTCCAGCAGGCCTTTGTGCAGCTGATCACACTGGGAACTTCTGCCTTTTCCACATCCCTTGTCAGCAGGTCCTTTCCCCATTTAATGAGTCTCATATATGCCCTATTCTTCCTTTTGATGCTGATACACCAGTAGGAGATCCTTTCTGTTTTTCTACTGACATGTCTAACAGATTCAAGGATTAAAAAATTTTCATGGTGATAAATTAAGCTTAGTACAATGTTATATATTCTAAATGACATGTGAATCTTTTTATTACAGTGGAACAAAATGAATAATCAAAAAACCTCACAGGGTCTGGAAACAGAAGTAGAATTCATGGCAGCCAAAAGATCTTTTCACACAGGCAATCTTGCTATTTCCTTTGTAAGCACTGTTCAGACAGAAATGGTTCATGTGTCAATGGGTAATGTCAGAGAAGGGAACAAGATCTGAATGCATTCTGGGTAAGATATTTGGTGACACTTGCCAGCACATTCACAGCCAGGCATGCGTGGATATGACCTGGTATCTCCTCAAACAGCAGTGTACTCTGAACACCAGGCTGCTTTAAGGTGCTTCAACACAGACAGGGAACCTTATTCCTTTCTCTCTTCTTTCTCAGTATAA
Organism: Serinus canaria; assembly: GCF_022539315.1. Taxonomy (NCBI): domain Eukaryota; kingdom Metazoa; phylum Chordata; class Aves; order Passeriformes; family Fringillidae; genus Serinus; species Serinus canaria. The sequence goes on along the minus strand of NC_066313.1, from coordinate 82,106,272 downwards.
TATTTCCCACCTAAATGCCATCCTACTGGAACCACCTTACAGGCACAGCACTTCCAGCACATGGGCCTGAGTTGCTTGGATGGTGAGAATGGGACACCAGACCTGTCTTCCCCTTTCACCCATGTGTGGAGGACCAGGTCCTTGAGGCAGTAGGACTCTTGACCCAGGGAAAGAAGCAATTAGTTGTTGTTCTGACACACAGAACTCCCCAGAACAGGATTTCTCCTGAGGAAGGATCTCCAGAGAGAAGCACATTAAGCTGGTAAGACATCAGCATTCTAGGCAAGTTATCACACCTGGCCACCTCTGGCTCTGGCTGGGCAGCAGAATAGCATTGCACAACACATCTGCTGGGTTGCCTCTGCTACCTTCTTAAAAAGAGAAGAGAAACCTCAAACCATGCCAAGTCCCACTGTGCAAAGACACACAAAGGAAAGGTTGTGAGCCCACGAACCCTCTTACAGAGCAAGGAACCTGCCTCTTTCCTTTTCCTCTCCCTGCTCACAGAGGCATTGTGGAACCCACATGGCATGGGCATGAGGAACCCACAACTTCCATAGAATCTTGCCCTCAGTTCTATCAAGGTGTACTCACCAGACATGCTTATCAACCCTCTCTGAAACTCTTCTTACGGACCACTGTGCCAAAACATGGTTTTCAAAAAAGCTGCTTCTAGCAAAGGCCTCCCTTAAACACGTTTGCGTGATTTGGCTTAGCATGCAGCTAGGAAGGAAGTGAATTGGAAGCAGAGTGCTCTGCTGTGTGACACGGCACTTGAGACAGACGTGGCGTGGGTTTCCTGTGCAGAGACACTTGGGAAGGGCAGAACAACACCGGCTCAGGCTGATCTAAAGACATCTTAACAAAAGTCAGCTGGCAGAGGGTCATCATCTCCAAAAACAAGGTATCCATGATTTTTCCCTGGGACTTCCAGGGGTTTGCAAGATAAGAGGGTAAAAATCTGTGTGTCTCCTGGGAGAAGCACTGCAGAGGACCCCTCAATGGGGATGGGAAACCTACTAAGTACTCTTGGGCAAACGGGGAAGAAATGCAAAAAATTCACTTTACACCTTGAGGCAACCTTCATAAATAAAAGTAAGCAAAATCAAAAACCTCAAGGGATATACAAAACACCTCTTGATGCCAGGAGAAGCCTTAAAATATAATCAATTTGTGAACATTTGACTGAAACAAATATTTTCTGGCACAAATTGTGAAGAAGCTCATGTTCTGCCTGTTCAGTGATTAAAAGGCAGCCAGAAAAAGTGAGCTTTTATGTTCTTTCTGCTAATTAATATCCATTGCTACCTCTCTGAGACCACTACACATTCTGTTCATGGTGACTACAGTCTTCCCCAGTAATCACTTCCACCAAAAGCAAATGTCTAGAAGGCAATTTTGGAGCATCTGTCTGCTGTCATCAGTACCAAAGAATATGTTCCAGTAAACACTACTGAAGAGATTAGCCAGGCTTTACATCTTTGTTTTCTCAGCCAGTCTCAGAGATGTTTTAAGAACATTTCAATACAAAAACTACATAGAGGACACACTGTTAATGCTACAAACAAGTTAAATCCCCAAATGCCAAGGTCAAAATCTGTGAAACATGAACTGTGCAATCAACCAGCCCAATATTACTGCATCACCTTTTTTTTTTTTTTTTTGTGCAAGGGATTGATTTCCAGGAAATCTGTTGGCCATTACTGTGTACTACATAAGAGTGTTCTGCAATCTCAAACATCCTGACAACCAAGACTTAGTTGATTAATCATATTAATAACACAGGTTTGAGGGCTTTGAGGTAAACAGTTTAGAAAAAAGCTGATGGAGCCGACACACTCTAATAAACAATGTAAACAAAGTAAAGAGAAAAAACAAATTGGTGTGAGCTTAACAGTATCCTTTGCCCTAAATATGTAGAAAAAATCAAGAATTATGTTTTAGCTAAATCAACTACACTTTAAACTTGAACTTTGTATTTTGTCCTTATTTACCAGTTTCCAATTACATCGTTCTACCACAATCTCAAAAATGGGAAGCATTTGGAAAAATATTAAATTGTTGTATGCATTAAGTACACCTTGTCCTTTAAAAACCTGCTGATGAATGACCTGTAATGAAAACTCCACTATTAAAAAAATCTATTACTTATTAATTAAACAATTATTAGGCAACAACTTGAGTTGAGCCAAACTGGATGCTCATCACACTTTCATTCATAGTTGTTAAGAAGCTGGTCAAAAGAAGTAACTACTTTTAAGTAAATAGTTTACTTGTGGGATCATGAAATAAAAATCAACTCAGTCTTAATTAGGACATTCCAGTTTCTATTGATGCTAGAACATCCATGAATATGTGCAGATGAGAAACTAGGTTTAAACTGCATTTTACAATAAAGCCAAAATTTACAATTTCTACAAAGCTGAAGACTGAGGGTGATCAAAGCAGGAATTTTGAAGGCTTTGTTTCTCCTGGAGTTCCACTGTGCTCCCACGAGCTTCATGCATTCTATCAACATTATACAAAAATAAAGTGATTTGTCTTCCACCTGCATTTCAGTTGCCAAAACCAAATTAGGAACACAAGTATCTTTTATACACCCTTTCTCTAGATTTTTCTCCTTAGAAGATTCATTGTTTGCCAAGAGAGAAAAAATCAAAAACAGATTGGATGCAAGAAGTTTAAAAATGTACCTGAAGAACTCCATGAAAGAGAAGCCATACCCATGCTGTTCAGCAATTCCAGCACAAACAACATTTGCAGATGCTCCAATCAATGTTCCATTACCTGCAGTTCAGAAAACAAAGACCAGTTTATAGTTGTGGTCTCTTTCTTACTCCTCCTCTGTTTATTCTGTGTTGAAGGCCTAAGATGTACTCATTACAAAATGAAAAATCAATTTCTGTTTATATTGGTTTGGAAAGAAACACACAGTCAATACCTCCACATCCTGTAAATAGCTTCATGCTTTGAAATATAATCATGGTATTACTCCCTGGTTCTACTTAGGCCAGAAAAATAGAGAAGGAACATAGCACCAATAAGAAAATTACACTAGAGACATGTATTCAGATAAACATGTTGATTTTTAGTTTAACTAAACTAGAGGGTGCCATCAGATGAGGTGAAAAGATGAGATAGTTTGAGGATGCTAAGAAAAATGGATACCTTTTTCCTGATTCCAACTTGATATTGACACTGTAGTGTTTTCTTTATTGATAAATTAAGTAGTTTGTAAGATTTGTTTGGGGTTTTTCAATAGAAATTAAAACAAAGTAAGTGTGACAATGGAGGGGAATGGATCTGTTTCACATCTCTCTCCTAAGGCAAAAGGATCACAGGCTTCGTTTACCTAATCACCGTGGTTCTTCAATAAACCAGGAAACATCAATTTATTCAGTGAAGTTCACCAAATTAACTTATACAAGCCCCCACACAAGAGGAACCCGACAAAGAAAAACAATTTGCCAACTTATAATGCGCATCTATCCTCACTTCTCTTCTCCCAAACCTTTTCCAGAAATTAATCTATTTCTTCATTTTCTCTAAACTTTTAACAATCTTGCAACGAAGAGAAGTCAGGTATTCAGAGCTCAGAAAGAGTGACCCATTTTCTATATCATTCCCATGAGTCATACCTCAGACTTATACATGCTGCATACTTGACTTCCACAGAGCAGATGGCTCCTGCAAATGTTTCTGATCTAAGGCATGACTCAGGAAGTGACAGTGACTCCTACATCCTTTTCTTTAACTGAAGTTTTGAACAAAGGTAACAATCTATGAGATTTTTTTTTTTATACTCAGTAAGTCATCTCTTTTGCCATACATCATGACATTAACAATCCATTATTCTAAGCAGGAGCTTTCCTTTCCTCCCTCCCACTGGCATGTAGTTACTCTTCTTACTTTAGTTCTGTTAAAAAATTTAGCTCCATAGAAAACTCTTCTGGTCTGACTTTGAGAATAATGTTATTAATGCTTCAGTTCATTGTTTTGATTCAGTAAATGTTTTGGGTCACCCAGAGATCAGTGTACCAAAAATTATCTCAGAATAAAGGCAGAAGAATTATTCCCTCCATGTATTCACACGTGGTACTGCTATGGCCTTTGCACCTGAAAGTGCACACAAAATTAGCAGATGTCTAAAAATATTATTAAAAAATAATATAACACTCTTGTATTTAAAAAAAAAAAGTGCTATAATTCAGATGGTTTTGACTGGTCATTATAGAGACAGAGTAACAAATCTGAGGGGAAAAAAAAAAAACCCAAAAGTCACTCAGGACTTTTTTATTATTATTTTAATTGATTTCTTGAAAGCCAAAGTTTTACAATAAAAAACCCTGATATGACAGATTTTTTTCCAATTGAGTCCAAAGAAAATTCATGATTCTTTTTTATTTCAGGAGTGTCAATTATTATCAACACACATTAGGCAGCAAACTCAGATTTTCATCCTGGAGTAGAGATCTGAACAAAGATATCTGTTGTCTCAGGTGAATGGCCTAAGCAACACCTATTAAGAACAATAGACTGGTTTTATTTTCTCATCAGCAGCTCTTGAGCAGATGCCACTATGGAATAAGGAAGTCACAGAAATATTGGAGATTTCTTGAGATGAGAAAAGTGTTCCGCTCCCACTCCTTCTAGTCCCAAATAGACATTTTATTTTGTATATTTAAGTCTCTCTCTATGGTTTTTAAAAATTTCTTTTCTTTCTGCTCTCCTAGGAGCTGTGCTAGGTGACCTGCTTCCTACTTGCTGTTTTTAAGGATTTTACACTGCAAAGAAGCTGGAGCTCAGTGCAGAGATCCTGCCTCTGAGGAGTTCTGCTGATGTTGCTGAAACTGCACATCAATACAAGGCTTTATCCTTATTGATCATAAAACTATTGTGATCATCCTTGTGAGACACCAAGAATTTTTTGTAACCTCAGCTTCTTTCCATACACAGAAAACCACCTCCACAGGCGTTTTAGGTGTGGAGAAAAAAGAATGATTAACATCATAAGTGGAACAGAAACCTTTAAAAAATAGTGTCTAGCACTGGTCATTAGAAACATCACACAGCTTATTTCCTTTGCCCTCTCTCTCTTTGCCTCAAAGTAATGTTCTAATTACTTTCTTGCATGTTTAAAAATACAAAACTGAACTTGAACAGCTTTCCTGGTGGGTGCTGCCATGAGAAAGCCAAGGCTCAAGGCATGTGACTTAATGTGAAAACAGAACAAATGAATACAGCTGATGTAATTAGAGGAGTCAGGAAGGAACACTTCAGGATTTTCAGTTCCAAACTAATCACTAGTCTACAGCTTCCAAACATTTCATAGGAGATTTCTGCTCTATGTGTAGCACAACCAGTCATCACTCTCAGAATAATGTTACTGCAGACAAGGAATATAGCTCTGGCTTCAAATTAAAGAAATGAGACTGAAACTGTGCCTGTCCCATGGCTCTGACTAGATACAGTCGAGATCTCCAAACAGCACGAGCTCTACTATACTGCATGGGCTATAGTAATGCCTTCACATAATGAAGTATTATGGGAAGAGTTTCTGCTTCAGCAGTGAATTGATTTCCCCAAGTAGATTTCACTCGAGAAGAAATCGTCACCTTAAATGTTATCTGTGAGGAACAGCATTACTTTTTCATTTGTTTGGAGCGTGTGTGCAGTTTAATTAGGCACTGGCTCAGCAGGCTTCAAAGAACTGCACACAAATTAACAGAAGCAAACTTTTGTTTCACCACCCAGGAACATCTGTCTCCATGGCACGGGTTTAACTCAGTAGAGAAATACCAACACTGCAACCCTCTAAATTATGGAAAACTCAAGCCTAAGTTAATGTACACAGAAACCTATACATTAAATTAATTCTGATTGATACAAATTAAGAATAGACATTTTTAGGATTTCACTCAGTCTTGACTTCATCTTCACATCACCTGCAATCTTGAAAACAATTCAAAATTGCAGCTTAAAAAGGCTCCTGCTTGCTTGTTTATATGCTCAAAACAAAATAACACATGGGTCAACTCTAGCAACACATTGCAATAACCAATCTGTTTTGAGGCCTCCTTTTGTAACTTTGTTGATGACTCCCACTCACCCCTTATCACAAGGCAGATGGTTACTGAGAGACTGGATTCACTACAATGAATTGTAATATTTCTAATGTCAGTAGTATGTGATATCTATTAACTAAATAGTGCATTTTATTCTGAATATCTCTTCTTCCTTTTTTTTCTTGACAGACTACATGCACTGTTGTCAATATTAACTATGCTTAACAGTTCATAAGCATGAAATCAAGAGAGACCTTTTTCTTAATGAAAAAATATTAATTCTAATTATCTGCTTATGCTACAACAGAGGAATCCTCACAGATCGTAATCCTTTTTCCACGGAGCTGCCCTACTCTGCCCAATCATTTCAGAAACAAAATAGAAGGTCTTTACTGCCTCTGTCTAGAAAAGGTGATATAAGATCTTCTTTTGGATATTTCTCAAGGCAAATAACTTTGAATATCTTTAGGGAATGTGAAATCAATCCCAGGTGTAAGACAGTATTTAAGAGTTTTAGTTAAGAACAAATATATCAAGAAATATCCAAGCCCCACACATTAAAGCGTGCCTTTTCATACCCAGCTAACATAGAGCTACAAGCAGGAAGATGTTGACAATGTTTGGTAAGCCTGATTTGATACCTGCAGTATCCACCAGCCCTGCTTCTTCCAGCCTTCTTCTCCCATTTGTAGCTACTTCTCCGCAAGCCAGCACTTTGCTGCATGGCTCTTTCAGAGACTGCCAAATCTGAACCCAGACCTTGCACACCACACACAATGCTTCTCTCATGGGCCCAGACAGCCTCCTCCTCAGCAGAGAGAGTTTGCTCAAGCCACTATAACCTGCAATGCACTGAAAATCAATGCTGGGAGAACCAATTAGGCTTTCTGAAAGAAGGGGCTGGGAAATCAGATTAGAATCACAGCGAAAAAAGGGAGAGAGTTTGAATCAATAATGTGCACCCTCTGACTTCAAGCCTTATCCTCGATGTTGATTTTTACTGGTCATCAGCACACTTATAATATCTAAATGCTGTTAATTCTCAGGAGTCCCTTTGGTATTGCCCCCTCAAGAGCAAGCCTAACCCTTTTGTTTGCTGAGTTAATGTGTTCGCTTGGAGAGTCACCTCAAAGGGCCTGGCAGGATTAGTGTTTATTATTCAAAGCACTGAGAAATCAAAGGGAAGGGATTATCACTAATAAAGCTGTTTGGCCTACCATGAGCAGCCACCATAACAGTAACTTCCTTGAATATGAAGGAGATAATACCTTGGGTAACAACCAAAGGATTGGCCAACAGAAAAGTTTGTTGTGCTGCAAGAATTACAGACCACTTCCCTTCTACGTGCCCTGACAGTGGAGAACAAGCTATACCTGTGCTTAACTAAGAGGCCTTCTGCATTTTCTCTCTCCTGTATCTCAGGACAGCTAATGCAGAAGTAAAAAGTCTACCCTACTTTTGTGCCAACACAAGCTTTGAGGACAGCTTTTCCCTACAAGCATCTGTGACAGGCCCAGTTTTACACAGGACAACTGTTCTGCTTTGCCCAGACAAGGATTCTCTTTCTGAAACAAGGAGTTTTCCACAGTCATGAATAATTTTAGGGTGAGGATTCTCAGCTTTGCTTTTTGCTGTAATGAACCATTCCATTGCAGTATCAAATTAAAACTTACTGAAGGAAACCAGCTCCTTACTTCCAAGGCATTTTTAAAAGAAAATCCTGTGCAGTCTCCCATATAATTTATATTGTAAAATAAAGGCAGACTGATCAGCCTGGCTTCCTTTCCACAGCATATTCTCTACTTAAAGCACAGGCTGAGCAAATGTAACAAATCTGTCTGCCAAAATGAACCCTGACCAGTTCTGGTTTTGATTAGCCTTACAGAAGACAGCCTTTATAGCTTTGAGAAATTTTCAGTTTCACACAAAAGTAGTACAGATTTGCCTCATTAAAAAAAAAAAAAAGAAAACCACATTTATATTCATCTGTTCAAGTCTTGAGTACATTCTAATAACAGGCAAGATTTGAATAACTTAATCTTTTTTATGTATAAAAATTAATAAGCCAGATAATCAAACATTGTCATCAATAAAAAAGAGAATCAAGGCCAGTTGTACAGTAGCAGTCCCTAAAAGGGACATCAAGTCATAGGCATGCATGAACTCACTTAATATTTTATTTGTGATAAAATGCAGTCTTGTGATACCAACATTTTTTATTTTACTGTTTTGGAAATATTTTTAATGGTGTATTTCTACATAAATGCATAAACATGGACATTATAGGTGAAAAAATGAAAGAACATGAATGAAAATTTTGAGTTCAGTTATCAAAAAAGTTCATTGAACTGCATTCAAGCTAATGCTTTGAATCAGGTGAAATTTACCACTTTTTCTCTACAAACCACTACATTTACCACTACAACATCACCAGCAGGACAGCTGTATAAGAATTAAACTAGTAAATGCTCATTATTTCCTTTTTGCTAAGAGAGAAAAAGGTGAAATTTAAATTTGTCATTCTTCTACCCGAAGTGTGAAAAAAATAAGGTGAGTTGCTGAACATCCTGCACTTGTTACTTTAGTGACCTAAAGAAATTCATAAACTTCTATGAAGTCCAGAAATCTATAAAAAAATACATAAAATCTGAGGTGACCACTAAAGTCACTTTTCTCCTCAGAATCAACTCACCCAGTGCAAGTGTAAAAAAAACAATTATAGTGATGGATAGTGCCAGCTGTCTGACACACCATTCCCCTATGCTCTGAGATATATATTCCAGTAGCTTTCACTTAATGCTTTTTAATACTGCACATATTTCATATTTTTAATGCTGCACATATTTAATCTCTGATTTTTAGATTCAAAGACTAAAACTATGTTTCAGATAGTCATGTTAATGGGAACCAAATATTGAAAAAGTGTTTGATATACAGAAATTTGGCATAAGAGTACATTATTCAACTTTATCATAATACACTTTGAAGATAACTGTGCTAAATAGATTTATCAATATCTATTAAAATAATTTCTAGAGCATGATTTCCTTAATGTCATACAGAGTATCTGATTGGTCAATATAAATCAATATGAATATTGCAAAATATTTTTTGTCCTCAAGGTGCAGAAGAGGGGGCATGGCCTGGAAAGTGTCTGCAGAGGAAGAAAAGTAGATAATCCAGTATTATATTCTGCACTCAAATGTTTTGAGCCCTGCTGTAGCTTCCCCACCTTATTCTGTCTGATAGTCCAAGTGCTACCTTCTGCCAGAATATACCGCTTCTGCTGACAGCTATTCAGAGTCTGTATTCTCCTACTGCAGCAACTCACCAACACAACATAATCACTTTGCCTGTTCCATATAATTCTGAAAACAGAAGTGGCTAAGGCTCCTGGAAAGAACCTTCTGTCATTTATAATAAAGAAATGCACAAAGCAAGAAAAGAAAATTAAAGGCATCTCCATATATACTTTGTAGGAGCCCCAGTGCCATGCCTGGTCATTATCCTACCCCTAATTTGCAGAACTTTATAGCTTGAAGTTATTTTAAACAGATTAAAAACCATTAATAGAAGCATCTCAAAGTTATCATTAATTCTAGCATTATAATCAAGTGATTTTGGTGTTTGGTATAAGTTTATTTTCCAAATGAATATTAGGCATATCTGTCTTATTTCCAATTTAAAGTCTAAGACTTACCATCCAAACTATAAATTCTCATCAGTGCAGTCGAAACAGTATCCTTTACCCCATAGGCTTCATATTTCACCCTTAATGGAATGCATCTATCTACATATGCATGTCTGCCAAGGTAACTTATTTTCCAGCTTAGAAAAATGTCTTTGATGAAAAAAAATACTAGTTTCAATATGGGCGTTATTTTCCATATTAACTCAGTATCTTTAAACTCATCTCTGATAGTGTCTCCATACAGACAAAGATATGTCTGTCAAATGGACACACTCAGTTTATCCTGGTTTTATATTGCAGGCTCTTCTGCATATCTTCCAAACCCCAGGGGACAATCTTTGGCAATCTTAGATAACATCCTTTAGTTGCAGGGAGTCTGGAAACAAGCCTTGGTCTCACACCGAGGACTTTTCAGCGCTGCTGGGATTTAAGAACTTCACACTGAAAAAGCATGAAGCTATCTCAGAGCTTGAATGTAATGAAATGGCTAAGGAAAAGAGCAACTGGATTTTTATTGAAGGTAAGAGATTCTGGCTCTTAAAGAAAAGAGCAAGAGGACAGTTTGGGCTCTCAGATGCTAACTGAGTGAAAAGAGTCCTCATGCTTATATGCAATGTTTTTCACATTACGACATAACCCAACACCTTTCAGGTAACATCTGATTGAGCTCATCATTAAGAACAAAAAACCAGTATTACCATTTAATGGACAGCAGCCACTGTTGAATTAATTTCCATCACTGCAAACATCATATAAACAATGCAAAGTACATTTAGAAACCAAATTAGATATTAGTGGAAGGCATATGAAAAACAGGTTTATAGATATGTACAATTTAAAGGTATAATGCTGTTAAAGACTGGCCTGAGGTCTTTAAATAAAAACTGTGAGGTGTTTCCTAAATTTCCCTATTTGATTTGCCTGCCTTTCATGGACAAGAGCAGCAACATCCTTTTCATTTTGAAAGATGCTCTCATTCCTTACAATACCTCCCTTTGATTTGAATTGAGTTTTATATTGATAAAAAAAAATATTTTTCTAAATCTGGACTGTCTTGCCTGTAAGACATAGAACTGAGCCCCAGGACTTCTTGTCATTAAAATACTCCTAGAATGAATAGGATCTTCCAATATTCAGGTCCTGGTTAAAATCAAGCTCAGGTAGGTATATTGTCTCTACCAAAAATTTTTCCCACAGTTTCAATTGCACATTTTATACAACAATAAAGTTCAAAATCAAAGCTGCTCCTCCTAAATAACAGCTATACTTTTACATCATGCATTCATTTTTTGGTAGACTTTTTTAATCTTTCAAACGGGAAAGTGTTATACAAATTTGATCTATTATAACTATAAAAGAACAGTAAAGTAGCTACAGTTTTTTATAATGTTAATTATCATATATTTATTACATTTTATGCTTTCTGAAGGATATAACTTTTCTTCATACTGCAGAGAAGGAGGGTTGGTTTATGAATATAAACAATATTTTTAACTTTATACCTTCAGTGTGTCTGAAGCTTTAAACCTAGTTTAAATTATTATTGAGCAGAATCTGCAGGAATAATAAGTCAGTGATACCCCACTGGGCAAGGCCCCATCTGCACCAGGGACCTAAGGAGGGCTGCTAAGAGGCAGAATAGCTACAGCACTGGACTGTTGAGAGAAATCCCACTGTTTAGCTACACTGTGGGATAGCTGTAATAGTTGTAATTAGCACAATGTCCTGTGGATAATGAATTTTATTCACACCTGGGGTTTGACCCTGTAAGGTTAGAAGAAAAGTGCCAGCAATCCTCTCTTCCTGCCTCCTGTCTTGACATAGAGCCTGGAACTGAATTGTGTGGCCAGAACAGCACAATTGAATGCCTCCTAGAAACTGCCTATTTCTGCAGAATTGTAACAGGAATGACTTTCAGGTATTGTCCTTCAGGAAAATATACAGAGAAGGAAAATAGTGCAAAACTATACATTGTAAGAAATATCCCCTCTGGACCACATTAATAGTCACTGCAGTAGAGTTTTTGCACTTTTCTATGCTAGCAACTGACATCTCAGAATGTATGAACTTTCAAAAATTAATTTGATTCTTTTTTTCAAAAGCATACTGTTTATAAATCAGGGAGAAAAAAAGAGAGAGAGAGAGAGAGAGAGAAAGAGATAAAAAAAGCAAATAAATGCCAGTTCTTTATATGTCAAATGTCTAAAACCCCCTCAAATTATATTTTAGCTATAACCTCTCAGCTCAGTAAATAGTCTAGTTCTACACAATTGAACAATCTTAACAGGTGAATTTCTGGCTGTACACTTACTCAATTTAAGTTGAATCCTTATTTTATGCTCTTTTAAAAGTCATGAGCCAAAATAAAAAGTGCAATTAAAGTTCCTTTTGTTCTGAAATTGCTGTAGCTAGCAACCTTCATTTGCTCTCCAGAATTTCAGCATTCCCTAGACACTATTGGAAGGGCTGCATAAAACTCAGTCTCCAGAGTGTTATCATTCCATCAAGTACTAGAATACAAAACACTAATGAATGAAGCTTTAGTCAGAGCCCTCTCATGCTAAAGTACTACAGATTCATCAGAACACAAGTTTCTTCCTTGCCTACTTCCTTTAGTACCTTTTATATTTCCTGTTTTCTTTCCCTTCATTCTTAACATGTAATTGAAATACTGGTGGGTCACACTTAAAAAAAAATCCACGAGCAACACAATTTTTCCAGATACTTAGTCAGCCTGACCACTGACTCCCAGGAAGATGTGAATTAATAGGGCTCTGCTTGTGAATTAATAATGAACTCTGCAAAGATCATCTGGCAATTTCAGTGGTTGTACCACTATCTCCATCACCAAATATGGAGGCTGGAGCAACTAGACTCCAAACTTACTACTTAAGTTCTCAAAGATACCTGGGACAAATATAGATCTAAATTTCCAGAACCAGATCCCCTGGAAAATTATCACGTTTATTTCCTAACTGGGTAAGATTGATCTGACCTAAACAAGAAAATTTCTGCCAAAAATAACAGGCCAACTATGAGCAATATCAAAAAAAATTGAAATTGTGACACTCTCACCAGGAACTCATCATGGTCATCACTGCCCTTGGCTTTCTTGATTAAGAGACAGGATTTTTCATCCCTTCTCACCTTCAGAGACACATTTCACAGAACAAGGAGCATCTATGCGATATTCCTTTACTACTTTTGTCGGAGCACCAGGCTACAAAAGACAGAAATTTAGCAGCAGCAGCAGCAGATCTCTTTTGGGAGACAATGACAACAATGTGACAGTCATACCCTCAAAGATCTTTTCATCTTATTTGAAACTGACTCCATCCTTCTTTCATTTCCAGGACAACAGCTAAAGCAATGAAGGAAAATTACTGCCTTTTCTCATCCTATCATCTTCCAAATATGTAGTTGCCTGTGCTCTTTGTGGCAATAGGAATAAAGTAATTGAAACCACTGGAAAATTTTTAGGAGAAAATGCATGCTGTTTTCCAAGACAGGTACAAATGCTGATGCTCCCTTTACAGACACATTAGCAGTATTTACCCTGAACTACAGAAATGTTATCAAATTACCAGAAATTAAGTTCTGCATTACGTAGTAAACAGCTAACCCTACAATATGTAGTTGTAATGTATTATTTCATAAGACTCTTCTACAAAGTAGCTTGTTTCTCATGTTCCCTTGGTTGCATAAGCAGTGATAAGATTCCATCTTTTGCCCTAAGCACCAGGCAGTAATGATATCATTGTCATCTACTCCTTCTGCAACTGCATTAGCCTACCTTGAGGATTCCTTCACACACTTCAGGGATAATGGGAATTCTCTTTTGGAAATAATCTTTAAGGACCATCAACACTTCCTTTTTTAAGAAAGAAAAGCCCTTTTCACCCCACTTTTTAAGGCTGCATCTTTTAAAGCTAAAGCTTTCACACACTTCTTATTCTCCAACAATAAGCTCCTGTCCATTAGCATTTTTTCAATGGAAAATCAGAAGCACATTAAATTTCAGCCTAACACTCCTTAGAAGACATTTGCCAGTATAACTCAGCATGTGCTCATCTTTATCCTAATGGAGAACAGTCAGGAAAGTTTAAGCTTTTGCTAATAATGATCTAACCTTTTATCCAAATATTTGTATGGATCTGACCGCCTAGGCACCTCATATGTATCTCTAATCTCTATAGTTCAAATAATTCTCATGCTACTGTTTACATTTTTAATTTTGTCTCATACTGCATACACACAGAAATCTCTCAAAATCCAGGCAGGCCTTCAAATCAAATTAAAGAAATTTGAGTTAAGATGATAATTGATAGTTTAGGAAAGTCAGCTGAGACTGGTAAAGGCTCCAAGGCTGGTAAAGCACATCCCACTCAGAATATGTCAGCATAATCTGACTAACTTTATATTCCTTATGCTTTATTCTCTTTTAATCTGAAAATGTAATGAAATGAGAGTATGTTCTGTGATCAACAAATTCACAGAATCATGGTGAATCATTGAGGTTGAAAAAGACCTCTAAGATATCTGAGTCCTATAAAAAGGTGAAAAAGTACAATATTTTTATGGAAAACATCTATATGAAGATATGCTGATTAATCTTATCTCTGGTTTTAAAGAGGAACAGATTAAAGTCAGATTAAATTTAATGATGAGTAATGACAAGCACAAAGAGGTATTCCTCAAATTAATAACTGGTGTGAAATTGTCCTGCCTTTGCAACATGCTCTTAAAACTCAATCTGTAAATCACATCACTGTAATCATTGTTAGGTATTAAGGTCACTTGTACCAGCAATCACTTAGCTAAATAAACAAATATGAACTTGTATTGCACACTAAACTGGTTTTAGTTGTCCCTGTGGAGTCACAGGAACTGTTTAGAGAGGCATGGAGGGGAAGAAGGGGTGGATCCATGGTGGAACATGTTATTAATTTTAACTTTATATAACTTAAATACCTAAATATTTAGGGATCAGCCAATATAATGTAATTAGCCTTAAAATTCTAAGTAGTAAAAAAATAGTACTAACTTTATTTCTGATTTAAAACTTACACATTTTAATGGCACTTAATGGTCTTGCTATTTGGAAACATTGCATTGTAACATCTTCACAAGCCATTTCCAAAATGTAAAAAAAATCCTTGTAAGTATTAATTTAAAAACTACTGGATTGCTATTCTCTTTTGTTCATAGAAAAAAAATAGAGACAAAATCCAGGGGCTACAGTACATACATTCTCTACCTTTTTAATTAAAAAAAAATTAAAAACAGTCACAAAAACATGTCTTTCTTTAGTGCTAATGTACTGACAATACACAAAATCACAGTTAGCACCAAGATGGGCACTAGAAGAATGGCTGTTAGATTCATTATTAAAGATACATTTCCCAAAGACTTAAAAAGTATTTTCCTTACAATGAGGAGTAATAAATAGGTCAGCAAATGGATACTGAAATAATTTCTGTAAACTAGCCAGAAAACCTTCCAGTGACTTCAGCAGATTTTGAATCAAGCATTCAGATCTTAGCTATTATACATTTTCTGCATCTTTTCAATGAGCAATGATGGCTTTCTGTTCTGAAAGCCAAATGTATCTTTGTCTTTTCTCTCACAAAAGATCAGAACCATATAAGCACCATCTGGACTGTTTCTATGTCTGTAGATTATGCAGATACAGACTTCAAACACAGACTGCAAAAATCCTATTGTAGCAGCAGCAACTGACTGGGATCTTCATCCAGGAGTGCTTTGAAGTCAAAGGAGCTGAATCAGGCCCTCCATATGCCTCGCACAGGAAAATGATTGAACCTATTGTGCCAGTTTATACATGCAACAATTGTTACCTTATGTCAGCTTTCTCGCATAAACACTTACCTCCAAGGCATGCACCCATGGCCAATGAGAAGATTAATGGTTTCATAGGCAAGTTAACATCTGGGTCTTTGCTCAGATTGAGAAGCACAGGAATCTGTGATTCAAGAGGAAAGGAGAGAATGATAGTCCAACCATCAGCACAACATAAGCAAAGTTCATTAAAGGAAACAATTTAAACCCCCAATAAGTTCAAAGAGTAATTGGGGGAGAGGAAATGCTTTTGTTCTTGATGTTGTTTTTCTTAATTAGTTTCTCTGCATCATATGCTTGATCTTTGCTCACTTTTCCCCACTGACTGTGCTAGTCCCATAGCTGAGGAGAAGCTATTGACATTAGGTCAAACCTGACGCAAGTACTGCCAACAAAACTGAGGCTCTCTTCAGGTTTTCAGTGCCTTCCATGGGAGCCTTCTAGGTCTACAGGGAACTGACAGTGACTATAAATCAATTCTTCTTTCATTTCATGAAAACTAAAGGACAGAGATGTATCTCCTCTTCTCGCTGGAGATGATGGTAAAAGATGCCCAGACCTTCACAGTGAAGATGGCTGTATATCTTGAGTCAGTAACCAAAAAATTACAAATCCTTTTTGTAATCAAAAATATCTGCTTTATTAGGGAAAAATTGAGAAAATTACATTTGGCAGGCTTCTGAATTCATAAACAGATCAGAGTTATTTTACTTCTTATTTCAACATTATATTTACCAGAGAATGTGGATTTAGTTTACTGGGAAATATTTGCAAATGGTCTAATGCCGGCCAGCAACTAAGTGCCATGTGGTTCCCATTCATACTCCCCCACACCTCCCCTTAGAAAGAAAGAATAATCAGGAAAAAACATTAAACCTTATGGGTTGAGATAAAAACAATTTCATGATTGTAAAAATATTATAACAATAATTAATAATTTTCATTATAGTGAATAATATTAATATTGTCATTATTTATTATATTAATGAAAATGAGCGACAGAAAAAGGAGAACAGTGGAAGATAAAAGAATTAGGTATAATACAACTGGTCACTACCTGCTGACTGCTGCCCAGCCCATCCCCAGAAGCAATTGGTGACAACTGGACAACTCCCTACTGAGTGTGTCATTCTGTTGCATGGAATAGCCCTTTGGCCAGTTTGTGTCAGCTCTCCTGGTTATGCCCCCTCACCCATCCTCCAGTTTCTTGGCACAGCATGGGGAAATGAGCAGTCCTTGACTGGGGATAAGCACTACTTAGCAAAAACCAGAACATCAGTGTGTTATCAAGATAATCCTTATAGTAAATCCAAAGCTCAGCACTGTAGCAGCTATTACTAAGACAATTAATTCCATGCCAGTCAAAACCAGAACAGGCAGTTTTATGGATTTCATTTAATTGCTTTAGCAAATAAAATAATAAAAAAAAAAAAAAGAAAAAAGAAAAATAGAAAAAACCTGAAAAGTGAGATAAGGTTGGTACGAATGCATCACAGACTTCATTAGGCAATTGATATAGAGCCCAAAACCACAGCAGGCAGGCTTTCTAGCCAGATCTAGCACCAGTTCTCAGCCAATATCATTCTCCAAATTTAAATAACTTCACCTTAGTTCAGAAAAATGGTTTGAGTTCAACATAATTTTGTGGCCACTTGGTAGAAAAAATGGTGTGATCAGTGCCAGTAGAGAGACATTTATTGGGAAGGGGAGAGGTGACAATTTCGTTCTGTTTTTAACATGTTCAGAGGTTTATGGGAAAGAAAGGGAAAGAGAAAGAATAAAGAAATGTGGAACAGTAAAATATGAAGCAGGAAGAGATTTGAGAAAATAACTGTGATATATCTTAAAATTAATGCTTTCTCAGAGTGTAGGAGTTTTGGTAGTGAAAAGAGTTATGACTTTTAATCCTCCAATTTGTCATTTTAATGTATTTCACAGTTCACCCTCAAGGGGTATGATCTCTTCTCCTTCCTGAAAAATGCTTTCACTTTGATGGCTGAGTGATGCTCAGCTTTATTGACTTTATGTGTTCTTTTGGTATGGAGCAATATATAGGCTTAATGAAGAATAACAACCCATTCCTCCCACCAGTGGTGCTACTCATCCCTCTTAAACCCTTTTATTGATTAACCTAGATAAGCTAATTTCTAAGCAATTATTCTTGAATTTTACATTGCCTGAAGATGTCTATTTCTATTTTGAGGCCTAAAGAAGGCTCAGCATGCTCAACATCTTGTCTGTTTTTTGCATAAAACAGTAAATAAAGATGTCATTTCTCATCACAAACTTTATTCCTTTCAAACCATCCCAGCTAGAACGTGACATGCAATACAAAATTAAGTTATATTTATTTAAAAACAATTTAGTTGTTAATATTTCCTATTGTTGAGATCAGTCCTAAAGCCATTGGCAGACAGCTCCTGAGTGCAGAGCAAGTAATGCCCCACAATCCACCAGTGCACCAGATATGCAGAGAGGAGACCAGAGGAGGGGCACTGGTCCTGCTCTATCAGTGAGCATCTCCTTCTGGGATGAGCAGCAGACTCACAAAGAGTGAAACAATCTCAGCTATTTCTGCTTTCCAAAGACAGCACTTGTACAAGTAATTGCACACACCCTCATTGTGCAGACAAGTAACTTAAGCAAGTTACCAGGTCCTATAGCTGTGCAGTGCAGTAGAATTCATCAGGTCAAGAGAGGCCCAAAAAAAACTCGTTAATATTCAAGGACCTCCTCCTCCAAGATCAGAAGCACATCCTGACAATGAAAAAATCAGACAAAAATGCCAGGAGGCCTACATGGAACTCCTGGACAAACTCAAACACAGAAAAAAAAATTCTTACAGAGGGTGGAAGCAAGGACAGGTATCCTGGGAGTAATAGAAAGAGATTGTACAAGCAGCCAGCAATCAGGTTAAGAAAGCTAAAGCTCTAATAGAGTTAAATCTGGTCAGGGATATCAAGAGCAACAAGAAAAGCTGCTATAGGTACCTCAGTGATAAAAAGAAGGCTAGGGAAAATGTGGAGGAAAGAAATAGGAGACCTGGTTATCTGGGACATGTGGAAACTGCTGAAGTACTCAATAGCTTTTCTTCACCAGCAAGAATCCCAGCCACATTGCTTAAGCCATAGAAGGCAAATGTAGGGACTGGGGGAATGAAAAACCACCTGCTGTAGGCAAAGATTAGGTTTGAGACCATTCTAAGGAAAGAGAAATTTCCCAAGTCCATGGGGCCCAATGAGATATATCTGCAGGTTCTGAGGGAACCAGCTGAGGAAGTGACTAAGCCACAATGCATCATATTTGGGAAGTCATGGCAGTCTAGGAAAGTTCCCACTGACTGGAAAAGGGGAAACATAACCCTAATTATTAAAAGATAAAAAGAAAGACCTGGAGAACTACAAGCCAAGCAGTCTCACCTCGGTACTTGGCAAGGTCATGTGGCAGATCCTCCTGGAAAGTATGCTAAGGCAAATGGAAAACAAGGAAGTGATTGATGACATCCAATATGGCATCACCACGTGCAAATGGTGCCTGGAAAATTTGATAGCTTTGGCCCAAATTGGAGAGGCATGGATCTGATGGACAGATCACTTGGTGGATAAGAAGTTGGCTGGATGGCCATACTTAAACACTTGTGGTCAACGGCTCAGCATCCAAGGAGACCCCATTGACAAGTGTTATTCTTCAGGGCTGATATTGGGACTGGTGTCATTTAACACTTTTGTCTTCAATATGGACTAAGTGTTCAAGACCAAGTTACCCAGGGCTTTCAGATACTTGGTCTAGCAGAAGGCGCCCCCTCCCGTGGCAGGAGGGCTGGAACTGGATGATCTTTAAGATCTTCCAACCGAAAGCATTCCATGCTCCTATGACATTGTCTGATTTGTCTATTTGTGCATGTCTATGAAACAGCAATTCATGCTGTTATTTTAGGGACTCATTGCTGCTCTACACCGTGGGACTCCACTACACACACTTCACTAAGAACTGCCTGTAGCAAAGATGTCTTCTGTGAAAACTGCAGAGAATTTGCATTAATAGAAAACAAACTATTTGTAGCTTCCCAAACTGTTGATGATTGCTCTGTCTCTGCAGATGGCTACAGTCTAGTCTTGCTCTTTTACCAAACAGTGAAATGCAGGACATCACAGATAATTCTGGAAGGGCAGAGAACAAAGAAATTCCAAAAATAAAGCTAGTATTTAGAACATGAGATACATGTGAAACATTCAGCACTGCAAGAGAAAAGCATCCAATAGTGTTAGAGACAATAAATAGTGGGCTAAAAATTATTTACTTTCTAAGAACTGTCAGGGACTAAGTCACCTTGTCAGCCAGATGATACACAGAAATTGTTGCTCTATACTGAGGAAATAGTATTTAAACTCAGCTAAAACAGGGATTTACTGTGGCTGTCTTTTTATTTCCGGTAATAAAAGAAAAATACGAAGAGATGGCTTCAGCATATACAGCTGATAAAACATGTAAATTAAACTAAAGAGCATACTGGTAATAACATCGTGTCACTTAAAATTCTAATGGCAGAAATTCATGGCTATTCAAGCATGACAATACTAGGAAAGTCCATGCCTTGAAAATTAGGAAGTCTGCCTGTCAAAGAATGTCAACGAGAGTTTAGCCTGTTGATAAAGGAAAAGAAATATCAGCGGTTTAATAGAATGTCACATAGGGCATCAATAGAGCATCAATAACTTTATTATGCAGACAAAGAAAGCTGGATATGCAACATGATAAAAAACCCTTGCCATTCAAAAATTAAAATGTGAGAAATATAATAGCCAAGCTCCTGGTTTATGAATTTTTTATGATAAAACATTATCTTGTTGTTTCTTAAGCAGTTCCTCGGTATAACTATATATACTGGATTTTCAGCTGGCAACATAGATTAGATTTTTTTTTTGCTGCTGGCAACACATCCTCTTACATACAGTCAGAGTTCACAGAGGTTCCCTCAAAGTATTTCTCAAACTCAAAGTCTGAGACCCTGAAACTGTAAAAGGACCAATTACATGAACTGAATGTTCAGGAGTCCATGGAACATGATGAGATTCATCGCAGAGTACTGAAGAAGCCAGCAGAGGTTATGGCAGAACCCTTCTTGATCAAGGTCAAGGTTCTGGGAACCTGAGAAGGTCCCTGCTGGCTGGCAGCTTGAAAATGTTACTCCAGTTTAGAGAAAGAGCATGAAGAAAGACCCAGAGAAACACAGACCTGTTAGTCTAACCTCAGATCATGTTAAAAATGTAGAAAAGATTATACTGGGTACTGTTGGAAAGCATTTAAAGAGCAATGCAATCATCAGGCACAGCCAACAGGGGCTCACAGTGGGAAAGTTTTGTTTAACTAATTTGATATCCTGTGATAAAGTCACCCTACTCATGGATGAAGGGAAGGTAGTGGATGTAGTTTTTCTGGATCCTAGGAAGGCTTTTGATACTGTTCCTCACAGCATGGACAACCTGTCCAGCTGTGGGATGAGCAGGTTCACAGTGCACTGGGTGAACACCTGGCTGAAAGGCAGAGCCCAGAGGGCTGCAGCGTGTGGGGTTACAGCTGACTGGTGACCAGGAACCAGAGATGTTCCTCAGGGTTCTAGGGCCAGTTCTGTTCAATATATTTATGTGAATATTTAACAATCTGAAAGCAGGAGTTGAATGCACCATTAGCAAGTTTACTAATGATACTGTACTGGGAGGAACTGTTGACTCTCTTGAGGGACTGCATGAAAGTCCTTGAGCATGTCCAGAGGAGGGCAACAAAGCTGGTGACAGGGCTGGAAGGTGTGTCCTGTGAGGAACAGCTGAGTTGGTCCAGTTTGGAGAGAAGAGGGCTGAGGGGGTAATTTCATTACTTTTTACAGCTTTCTGAGGAAGGGAAGTAGAGATGGGTGTGCTGAGCTCCTCTGGGATCCAGTGACAAAATATGGGGCAATGGCTCAGAGCTACATCATAGCACATTCAGACTGGACATTCTTTACTGAGAGGGTGGTCAAACACTGGAAAAATATTCCTAGAGAAGGAATCCTAGAGAGGTGCTCAGTGCCCCAAGCCTGTCAGGGTTTAAGAGTCATTTGGACAATACCCTTATTAACAGGCTTTAAATTTGGTTCGGTCCTGATTTGCTCAGGCTGTTGCATTGGTTGGTTGCTGTGGGTCTCTTCCAAGTGAAATAGTTTATTCTATAATTTTACCATACTTTTATGCAACATTTCTTTTACTTGGTGACAAGAAATGATTGATTGTCCTATCACTTGCAGATAGCTATCACAGTTACAAGGCATACTTATGCAAAGAAATGCAGTAAACACACTCTCACACAGAGATATATTTAATTAGAGAGCTGGATTTTCACTTTTCAATTTGGAGTGAAAAGTCCTGGGATTACAGTTCATTGGGCAATTCTCAACTCTCCCCCCCCATCTTGTTTTTGGCCAGTTAATTGTCTTTGCATGCAGGAAAAATTATTTGAAATAAGCAATTAGAAGACATTTCAAAAACTGTTTTGTCTTCATGCAGTTCCAATGCTGTTTTAATTTATAAAAACACAGAATTTTGGCAAGACAGAAACAATAAAAGTACTCAACCTATGATGAGCTAAGTGCACTCAGAAACTCATTCAATTGTTTCTTTAGGCAATTATCTTTGTACAGCATCCCGTGTAGCAAAAAATACATGCTGTGTTCTGCCCTCTTCACAGAGTTTTCCATTTAGCATCTTGCATACATGAATTCCATATGGTACTGACATTTTTGATTGTGGGTTACACCAGATTTACCCTTGTCTAGAGCAGAGAAGAATTTGACCAACAAAAGTGTTGCACTGAAAAGGTATTTTCAGGGCAAGGCACTTCAAATAATACACTGATCTGATTTTTGTAATTTCAGAATATTTTAGTAAGAGAGAAATTTTCTCCATGTTGCTGCAGGCTCCTGAAAATCATCAATATGTTCACTCTGTTTAAACACATGAATATTTTTCACTCTAAATTATATCCATCTTAAAACAACCAAAAATATTTATGTTTTGCTCTTAAGACTGCAGATAATGTGTTGTGCTTAAGGATAAAGAAGAATTCTAATTTGCCTACCTAGATACATAGAATCTCTTGAAAATTGCTAGAATTTCTTCCAGGAAATCATTTTCCTTGTTGGTTTTCATTACTTCAAGTCATAAAATAGTTTATTTCCTAGAATTCTGTGTAATGCTGGCTCAGATGTATTCTAATTCCATTTTCAAAACATCAGCTACAGTTTCCACTTTTCACATCCTCTTAAGGTAAGTTAACTGATTGTTAAGTTGCCTACAAATTTTAATGTTGTCAAATCTGAAACTTTACATGAAACTGTCAAATTTAACCAAACACAGATAAAGTGAAACTTTCAGTCTCAAGATCCATTAATTAGGCATCAATATTTTTCCTTTTTTTTTCTATACACAGAGCAAGTCATTATGAATCAGATTATCTCACTAATACAAAAACAGAGACTGAAAAGAAATTTTGGACAACCACACATCAACTTGATTTTTTAAAGGAAACACAACATCACAGTTACAGAGCTATTTGCAGGTTTTTCTGTTTTGATTCCCTTCAGCTATACACCTAAGTCAAGACCCAGGCTCTAAAGGAATTGTGTATTTCTTCCATTTCTCAGGTTGTTCCTGGGTCAAAACACTACACTCAGCAGAAAATTGAAAGAGTTCACATCTACAGTGCCTCCAGCCCACAGGAGCAGCCACCTCACATAGAAGACTGTCCCCCTTCAATCCATTTTTTAATTACTACTCTGGTTGTTCAGCCCATCTCTTCTCCCTGTTCCAAGTCTGGACAACATGGACAGCATATTGTTTTAGGGGATGAGTGGAAGACCTTCTCCAACAGTTCAAAGTATTAGGGACATCTCATGTATGAACTGATGCCTGCCTTGAAGCTTCCCATCCCTGAAGGAACAACATAGTGCAGCTTTCCCAATGCCCTTGCCATCACAGCAGTTTTTTCTACAGTGATCTGGGGGCTCACAATCAAAAGAACTGGCAAGACTGTCTCATTCCTGAAACACTGGACAAAAATCATGGTATGTTTGTGTTTCTAAGGCAGAAATGACTCTATTAGCATCCTTGTCTGTGAGCTGCCACTCAGGCCTTTCATCATCTCTGTATGATATTTAAGGAATTCACATACAAGTCAAACAAGCTATTATCCATGAGACTGGATTCTCTTCACTCCTTCTGGTCAGTGGCAAAGCAAATGTAGGCAGAGGTCTGTGATGTCATCCTCCAAACAATTTAGTCAGTCATAGTACACAGCTAATCTCTGAAACTGCCCAGATTTCTTTTGTATCTGAAGAAACTTGATGAAGTCCACATCCCAAGCCAGTACCCAGTGCATCAAAGCCATAACTAATGAAAAATGCAAGAGAGATTGACCCATTGTCATGACATTGGTTCACCACTGAAGGAGACTTATGGACACCTGAAGGGATTCACTATATCTGTCTTTCATTATGATGAGTGCAGGCTCATTTGTGGAGCTGGAACCTTTTCCCAGGAAAAGACAGGATCATTCATGGCTATGTCATAGCAGATGCCCCATACTCCTATATCACTAGGGAATGCCAAACCAAACTCATATATAGAAATTCCTGGTTAGTGAAAAGTCATTCTACAAAAGAGTTGGGTTCAATATATTTTATACTCTTCATCAAAAGTTCCTAACTTTGGTGCATACACTGAAAAATAGCCTTCCAAAACTGAATATTGCTTGTTTTAAGAGTACATAGTACCAAAGAATCAAAAAAAAATTTAAATGGAAGTTCAAAGATCTTGGGACTTAGTTACTTTGGAACATTCTGTAAGTATTTTCTGATGCAGAATGACAAAGGCTAAAGTGCAAGCCTATTCTCAGTAGAAGAAGAATCAACTTTAGTTTGCCAAGTAGCACATTAACATCTTAACACCTCAGCTCTTGACTGCTTTTACACAGGTGAGAATATGCATGCATTTTTCTTCTTGTCTCTTCTCTCTGCCTATTAATTAAAATATTGTAGCAGTCTCTTATGTTCATCCCAGAAAAAAATTAGAAAAATACAAATTTTATATAGCTTAAAATGTTGAAAATGGTTACCTTCCTGTCAGTCTGTGTTTGCCAGCCTCAAAGATACAAAAGAAATGTCCTCAGGCATCCCAAAATATTCTTGCACTTTAGTCCCATTTCCCAAAACATATTCATGTCATGGTGCTGTTTGGTACTACTCCAAGCCAATTTTTATAGACTAGCTGGGTATGAGACAAAAATCTTCTAAGTGAAGATTTCTGCATTATTGCTTAGTAGTCCTCAAGCATTTGCTGGGAGGTGACTCATCCCAAAACAATCTTTCCTTTCACGCCTATTGCTTGCAGTCTGTTGTGGTTAAATCAATATAATTTCACAGGAAACACCACGGTAATCAAAGCAAAATACCATACTAATAAATATTTACAGAGTGGTTACAAATCTGCCCAATTTGTCATATGCCCTACAAGAAGTGTCTTAAACCTTGGCACAGGTTGAAAGTGGACATGACCATCTAATAATGGATGAAAAAATGTGAAGAAAAGATATGCTGAGAAGGAGCTGTAACAATGAAATATTAGGATGATATAATGAATGAATTATCACACTTT
This sequence comes from Serinus canaria, assembly GCF_022539315.1. Taxonomy (NCBI): domain Eukaryota; kingdom Metazoa; phylum Chordata; class Aves; order Passeriformes; family Fringillidae; genus Serinus; species Serinus canaria. The sequence continues at coordinate 82,080,974 of NC_066313.1, read as the reverse complement.
AAACAGAGAACTTGATTGAATAAACCTATCTGAGCATGCCATAATTTGTTATAACTTGATACTTTTCTGATATTAAAGCTCAGCTGCTGACAAGCATTTGTTATGCTTAACATAATTTGGTGGTTTTTAAACTAATTACCAAAGTAAGGTAGCAATGAAAGGTTTGGGTGTTAAAAAAGCATTAGCATAACTACTCAGCACATAGAGGAAAAACATTGATAGCAGTGGATGGATAGCAACAGTTTCCATCAAAAAGAAAATTTTATTTTTCAAGTAAATATGTGGATTTAAAAGGAGAAAAATGCAAAAATGCAGCCAAAACAGTGCCTCTGGTCCCACAGCTACCTGCAGCTGCTGGGGTCAATGGCCAGCTAGACACTTCAACAGTGTGAGTTAGTTTCTAATACTGATTCAATCTCACAGGATAAAGTAAGCTACAGCACAACAGAGGTCAAAAAAACCCCGAAAAGCCAAAAAGCAAATTGTAATCAGTAAGCTCAGGTCCCTTGCCAGCACCTGGGAGAGAATGTGCAGTGCTGCACAGAGCTTACCATTGTAGCTGTGAAGGGGATGTTGTCAATCACAGAGGAGGCCAGAGCAGACACCCAGAGCACTAAAATAATGGCCACAGCCAAGCGCTGATCCTCAGGAACCACCTGGAATTGAGAGAGAGAAAATTATAACTTTGAGATCAGTGTTGCTTTGTGTGTCCCCCATGGCATAATTGCACATTCTTTACAGTTTTAATTTATCGACAGTTATTATTCCTTTAGGCTCTGAGATAGGAAAGGCATCTTAGATAAAATAGCCCAACATTTAGTAATGCAATTACAGTCCTTCTTCCAAGAAAACAAGGACAAAGAGAAGTACAAAGATTGATATTTCTAATACTCAGATTTCACGCAAAAAATACACTGTGCAGCTGTGAATTTTGACCTTTAGCTGTTTATACTTTTTTCACCTTTGCACTTTTGGAGTTTTAGACTATAGAAAAAGCTTCTCTGTTGCTAATATGGCTATATTTATTCTGGCTGAGGACAGATATGTACATATTAAATATCACCCATGCCAAAGTATGACATCCTTTCTTGATACTGCTGATGCAGGAATGTAGACATTAACATCAAATTCAAAATAAAATCATTCTTTTTTGTTGTACTGGAGCAAAACTGTTTTTCTTGCCTGTTAACAATTATAAATATTTTAAACATACCTTTATTAACAAAGCTGTCTGCTCTCCTATATAGTCTATTAAGTGCAAATGAGCCAAAGCCTGGAGTAAAAAAAAAAAAGGACATTGATATCAACTAATGAAGTGCATGATGTACTTGCTTTTTTTTCACTGGATGTAAGAAAAGGCAAAAATTTATTCCCACTTACAAGATATTTATATTCAACTCTATAGCTTGTACAGAATTAATTATAGGTAAGAAAAGATACAGCAGAAATTGGTGGCTGTATTTGCAGAAGCAAGTAAAAGTTGTACTGAAATGACTTGTAGTATTACTAAAGAGCATGGGACACAGAATCAGAGAATGGCTGGAATTTAAAGATTACATTATTCAGTGGATACATGTCTTCTGAAAACCTGAACACAACTGATTTTAAACCAACTTCCCCAAACCCACAATATAGATAGAAGTATATAATGTGTTTCAAAGGTTGGATGAAAGCAGGTGTCTCATGCTCAGTCTCAGAAGAAGAAACAGGAAAACAAATTGTATTTCTATTTTATGGCTATCTCTGACCCATTCAAAAAGAGGCCCAAAAACCTACAACAAAAACTACCAAAACCAGTATCCATCTGCTAAAACCAGGACAGAGATTTTGGATGAGTGGAAATTGGCACAGAGGCAGCAGCATCTGAAAGGCAGGAAATGCATCTCTCCAAAGCCCAAGTTAGGCACATGAACAGAGGTGAGCCCTGTAAACACTGGACCCCAGGACAGCCTGGGTCAGAGTGCTCTGTCCTCCCTGTGAGAGCCATTCCCAGTTGTACAGGACATTTAGACAGCATCCTGTGGTGCTTCCTCAGATGAAAAGATATAGGAAGTCTTCAGCCTGGTGGTGCTAACTCTGATCTCTCCTTGGGCACACAGAATACAGACTGAGTCTTCACACCTGAGGACAGTGACCTATTCCCTTTAACTTGTGAGTGCTAGCCTTTAATTCACTTTGGTTTTGTTTTTTTTTTTTTTTTTTTCTTGTAGGCATGAAGAATGAAGTACTATTTTCAGGTTTAATAAGGTATATCTATTTGACGACTTCTCAGTTTCTCAGGGGAGAAAATCACATCATTTTTGGTTTAGCCTAGACCATGCTGGTTGGCTTGCTTTCTTGTTTTCTGTCAAGAAAAAGAAGCAGTCAGCTGCAATACCTCCCTCACTGACATCAGTCCCTCACAGAGCTGCAGGAGTCAGTATTCACACAGCACAGCTCTGTATAATCCCCCCACCTGGCAGTCAGACAGAGCCCTTCAGAGACTGCAGTGGGAAAAAAAGCATTCCATTCACTTGCTGTCAAATTCCATGACAGATGCAAAGATCCCAATAGGTATCAAGTGGTGTGGCACAGGACACTGGTTTATCAGTGACTAAAGTGCTTTCATTCAGACTGGAAATTCCTGTACCTGCAGCTCAATTGGACATCAGCAGAATAACAGTGGTTTGGGTATCACCAAATCACAGTAAATTTGGCCCAGAAATATTAAGTTTTTTAACAACACATGCAACAAGAAAAGGTTTATCTACAATTAAAGATACAGCATGCAGAAAACAAGCAGCAAAATACAGGCACATATCACTTACACTTAAAAAAACATTAACATTTTTTATTATTTTGGCTTCCAAGGAGAATGTTGCCTAAGAAATTAATTATTGTTGATTTTAAGTTACCATTTTCTTTCTAAGCTATCTGTGTTGCTTTATCAACTCAAAGGATATGACAGGGATTTTTAAATGTATGTAAATGCAATATTCTTAATGAACAGCAATAATTTTTGCATCATTGCTGTATTCATGCTTCAAAATAAACTTCTAAAAGATAGTTGCCAGCAATTAGAGCCCAGATTTACATTCAATTATTATTGCTGCCTCATTAATTATCTACTAACAGAATGTATTACTTTCCAGTAACACTCCAAATTAATTCTGGAACTCAAAAAAAGAGACGTTCAGGACACACACATCACTCCTGCAAGAGAGTCTGCAGGTAGCCCATCTCATTAGAGATGGTGACATTAATCACATAAATAATTTTAGGATGTCTCTGTGATCTCCAGGCCAATCTCCTGCAAGCACCTAAGTGCAAGTCAGCAATTAGCACCCTGCCACTGTCCTCCCCTGCATGTAAACTGCACAGAGGGTCTCTTGGATGTTCCTGTGTCTTCTAAGAGGAGTAAGCATTATTGCACTAATTGGTGTCTTCAGGCACACTAGTTCCTGTGGGGGAGTTCACAACAGAGCTTTTCTGCAGAAAGAAATCATATGCCATTTTAAAACAAAGTCTAATTTATGCATAAAAAATTTCATTAGTCCTCTTGTGGACAGTATGCCATGATGACTCTTGTAAGTAAACTCTGCCTGAAGGAATTAAGGTAACATGCCAATTTTTGCTGTAAAACTCAACAAAGAGCTGTAATCCTGAGAGGCATAGGGACTTATTTTACAGAGACAGAAGAAGCAGAAAGATCTTTATAGCATGTAACAGCCACTTGTGGATAAAGACTAAAAAGACAGTTGTAAAGATTAATTAGCCAGGGGACACAAGAGAAAACAAAAGACCTCCAAAGAATTTCCAAGTTTTTAATTGTAAAAGATGCACCAGACTGGACTGATGGACCCCCAAAGGTAGAACCTTCGGAAGTTCCCCTGTGGTTCAGGAACTCAAATCATGTTTTCCAAAATATCTGGAACTCAAATCACATTTTCCAAAATTAGTTGCCTAAGTCCCACACAGGTTTTTAAATGTGTCTTTTAATAGGAAAGAGAACATTTATAGCAGCAGGAAACAGCTTCAGACTGGGAACTATCCAAGCTGAAGGATCACCAAGGGTGAGCAATATGAGCTGGCAATTTCTGAATGCCCTAGACTATGGAAAGTAGTATATCAATGTATATCTTTGTTTTTACCAGTCTCTTCTTGACACTGGTAACCCTAAGGAAAGAAAAACACCTTAGAAAAGACTGCCACCTACTAATCCAATAGATTCAGATAAAAATTAGCAGTGATGATATACACAGAACATTTTCTCATTCATTGTGGGGAAGCATTTAAGGTCTCATATTTTTTTCTTCATTATCTGGACAAGTTTCTTCCATGACCTTAAACTGCTGTTATTCTAGAAAGCCAGGAAAAGTATTATTTCATTAGCAAACTACTCACTGGTGACATGAGAAACCAAAAAAAAAAAAAGAAGTTCAGTGAATTATTTTAGTTGTATCCGAAGTCTGGCAGTAAATGGCAAATAATTTCCTGTGTATTCTACTATGGTATTGTGCAGGCACACAGCACTCAAATCACAGCCGGTCAATCAAAGTTCAAACAATAAATACATCAGGGAACACAACTAACAAACTGTTACAATAACAGTAGACAAAATAAACATGGCTTCAGCATTGATTGACTATAAGAGCTAGAAATTCAAGGTTATATGGAAGCTCATACAATGGAGAACTAGAAATTTCCTGTTCTAATGAGCATACAATAAATCAATATTTCCTGATTAACTTTAGACTTAGTAGCTTGCAGAAAATTTCATAATGATAATCAGAGTTTCCTCTCAACTTCTTGGAGGTTACCAGATTTTGACTTCCACTTTGGCATTAATTAGAGTTAGTCAGATTGATTCTTGTTTCTATTTGCTTCAAATGTTGTCTCTGTTACTGCTGTTGATTTTTTTAATAGATTCCAATTCCCAGATTCTTGGGATCTATGCAATTATTGTGAGGAAAGAGGGGAGAAGAGAAGCTCTATGAGCAAATTAGTTATCACAGGCTTTCCGCAGGCTTCTCACTCAGGCCATGGTAGCGTTAGTGGTCACTTGGGTATTGCCAGTCATGTTTCTACAACATTATTACATCATTTAAACCCAACAATTAACAACTGAAAAAAAGTCAGTATTCCAGAAGCCTAATTTAAAAGTTATTGTGAATATCCACAACAACAAAAAAAAAAAATTCCAAATATTTGGCGTAAGAATAAATCTTCTCAAGATATACAAAACATTGAATAGGGAATAAAAGGGGATACAAACATGGACGGACATGGATGTTGTCAAGCAGACAAGCACACAGAAAATACACAGCAAGATATCCAGGCATTTCAAGAGCTGAATATTTTTTAAATTAGCATTGCAAACTGAAATCCAGTGTTATTTTCCTTTCAAATCACACTCCCATGAAATATCTCAGGCCATTTGGTGGCCAGCATGTAGCAGACAGCACTAGAAGCATTTTTCAACTCTAGTTTAATCTTGTTCTATTATTTTTCCTATCATCTGTATAAATAATTGTAAACAAACACATAAATACACATAAAATATCTGCACACATAGACCAGCAATAAACCCAGAAACTGTAATTTAAATTACAGAGAAATGATTATGTCAGATACATCCAACAAAAGCAGAATATGGAAAGAGAATGAGACCAAGTTTATAATGAAAATTTAAATATTAAAGTGGCCCAACTAACTTTCATTCTCTGCTATTCCTCTCCATATTATCATAACTACATTTGATCAACAATATTTCAGTGGGATTGAACCAGCAGGAGGCCTCTCTTCAGGAACATAATTCACATTTGAAATATTTTTCAGTTCTTCAGGCTTTACAATCAGAGAATATTACCTCCATGAGAACAAACAATGCTGCAAAGAAAAGGAGGGTTGCCCACTCAACTCTGTTCAATATCATCTCAAAATCATGGATGTCTGCTAGCACCAGCAGCCAAAGGGCTCCCAACATGGCAATCCAGCCTGTATGAGAGAAAAAGAGAGCAATGCTTTATACTTCACAGACTTGTTATGTGCTACCAACGTGTAAGTTACAGTATTGTGATTTTCAAAGATTTTTGCCATATTTTTGCTTTTACTGTAACAAGGAAAAGTTCACAGATATAACAGGATGAATGGTTTCTGCTTTCAAATTGAAATAAAATCTAAAATTTAAAAAAAAGGCAAGTAAGACAAAGTTGGATTACCCCAATAATCAATAGGTTGGATCACAGAGAAACCTTTCGGTATTTAGGAATAGTGAAGGAATCTGCAGCTCCTGAAAGGCTGGCTGAATTCCCTGGACCTTAAAGATTCAGTGGCTGCCTGCTCCAGAGGATAACCAGGAAAGGAAACTCTCCTTAGAAAAGAAGAGAGATTTAGAGCAAAAGAAGCTCGCTGCAGATAAGATCCTTCTGCACATCCTGAAGTATTTTAATACACATATTTAAGTAACTGAGAGAAAATGCAAATTAAATGCACAATTAGCCAGAAAATGCAAATAGCAAATCTCCTGTCTGAGCAAGGCTCACTTTCCCTCTGCACAGTTAAAATTCCTTCTAGAACTGCTTGATCCCTCTGGTTCATTTATCTTATAACTCACTGAGTTCCCAAAGCAGCAGAAGAGAACTGTCAGTTCTATCTACCACAACTTTTAATAGCAAAGTTGATTTGCTGTACTATGAAACAAAGCAAATCTCTTAATGCAAATTAAATTTATTTAGTCTCAACATAAAGGAATGGTTTATGGAAATGCACTGCCTAATTTTCCTCTGACTGTTGTCTTGGCTATTTTCTGAACTCTGTTAAAAAACAGTGGGCCCAACTCCACCTTAAATAAATAAAGATGATGGCAATTCCTGTTAGAATGCTACAAGGGAGAGTAGATAGATGCTGATTTGAAGCTAAGTAGCAGAATTTTAAGTACTATTTTCTAAAAACCTACATGACAACATAACATTTTCTCACATACATTTTGAATGTAATACATCAAAGTGAAGAATTTAAGAATTTCTCATTACTTATGGGACAATCTGTGAAAATATCTTGGTATTATTCCTACCCTTCTGTCTCCAATAATAATGAATCAACAAGAACATGCTATATGGAGATAACAATCACTAAAGTTAATGAAGAAATACAGAATTGCAGAAGAGGTGGATGGAGCCAGGCATTTTCTATCACCATGAGTGTTATCAGCACACATTAGCTTCAAGCATGCAGCTTTGCATGAGGGAGCAGTGCCTGGCCTTACAATATTGTTCCCTGAGAATACAGACAGGCAAGGGAGGTGTCATCCTGCTGTGCTTCAGTAAGTACAGCTCTCCAGAGGGAAGTGCAAACACATCAGCTGCCAGCTGTGGCTGCACAGAGCTGATTTTAGTCTGGGAGAGGAGAGGAGAGGAGAGGAGAGGAGAGGAGAGGAGAGGAGAGGAGAGGAGAGGAGAGGAGAGGAGAGGAGAGGAGAGGAGAGGAGAGGAGAGGAGAGGAGAGGAGAGGAGAGGAGAGGAGAGGACAGGACAGGACAGGACAGGACAGGACAGGACAGGACAGGACAGGACAGGACAGGACAGGACACTTTCTTGGAATTTTTTATTCACTATGTCGAATTTTGAAAGTACTAGGACACATTAAACACTGGCTTCTCTGTTCTTTTTTTTTTTTTTTTCCCTAGCTTTCTGGACCACAAAAGAGAGCCATAAGGAAGAAAAATAGAAATAATTTTTAAAAATAACTTCTCATTACTCTAGTGAAAACAAAGCCCATTTACTGTCCAACAGACCACTTCCTTTACTGCCTTTAAGTGCATCTGCTTCATAACAATTGATGCCCCAGAAAGAGAACTTATACAGAACCTGAACCTAAATTCAATTTCTACCTGTTGAAGAGGGTGACATTTTCTATTTATTTTAGGGGAAAGGAAATGAAATTTTATTATAAAATGCATCTGGCAAATTTATAATGCATTCTTCATAAGAAAAGATTTCCATGTCTTCAGCCTAGTGCCAGAAAAAAAAAAAAAAGTACATTAGAAATTGCCTGAGGGCTTTGCTTTTCCTGTACCCAGTGGGCAAAACCACCTTTGGAATAATACTTAGTTCATGCTGAGTGGAACACAATTGCAATACTACTCAAAAAAAACCCTTATTTTAAAATAATCAAGTAGATGAACTTGAAAATATGAAACAATCTAATAGAGTAAAAAAGAAGTCTAGAATTTGGAGGTAGGCAGGAGAAAGAGAAAGAAATTAAGGAGAAAAATTGCTCTACAATTTTTAGGTCTTTCAAATGCTCATTAAGAAGAATTTGCATTCCTCAGCAAAAGTAATTTTGACTTCCACCTCATAGTAGCAGGTCAGAAGCATAACAAGCTTCCTCTGAACAAAGTGAAAATGTTCACTCTGCATGTTCACTTTATATGCACAGAATTTGGAGTAATGCATTTAAGAAGACTGAGAAAATTTCACTTTTCTGGAAACTGAAGTGGCACTGAGACATTTGAACTGCAAACCAAAGTCAGGTAGCATTGCATGATCCCTCTGATGGCCTGGGCAAAACAGCAGGCTACTCAAGACAGGTCAAGATAATATATTTAGGTAGGAAGAGATAAAACTGTGAAAATCCAGGATGAGAAGCAACTGGATGCCAAACAGTCCTCCAGAAAAGACTTGAGAAACACAGTGTATCATAACTAAATCTCATGGCCCACTGAAACATGGAACCAGGGCTATAAATAATAAATTCTGTGAAGCAACCTCTCTTTTCCTCATCCCTAGTAAACCCTGAGAATATATACTGTAAGATGCATACCCATTAGGAAATCTGAGGCAGGGAAGGAAGCACAATCAACAGCCTGAAGAGATGACTTTTGAGGAAAAATGTAGAGAATCCAGAATATTTAGCTCAAAAATAAGATGATTTAAGAGGTCCTGACAAATCTTTGGGTAAATACCAGGCTTCCCCAAAGGGCAGAGAGCAACCCATTTGTGTCAACAGTAGTGGGTAGGACAAGAAAGAGTGAAAAGAAGATGTTAATAGCAGTCACAATGATTCAGGCAATACAATATTCAGGGTCACACAATATTCAGGTGAATTTATAGTGATTGAGAAACAATTTTTTTTAAAAAAAATCTAGACCAGTTTCTGCCAGATGAAAATATAGTACCCCAATCTGCAAACAGATGGGAGGGTATTAACTATGTTATTTTATGTGTTTCTCAAAGTATTTTAGTTTTTGTGCTTTTTAAGTTCTTTTTTTGTCATTATAGCTTAAGGATGTATGCCAGTCCTTCACATAGTATGGTGTAATGTAGTATATGCTTAATCATCCTCTTATACAAGCCTGTAAAAATATTGGGGTGACAAAGTTAAATCAAAGACATATATCCAGTAGTGCTTGCTCTACTCATAGAATATGTTTTATCAGTATAATGAAAATGTTCCATATTTTGGTTTATTCAAATTTTGTTTTATTTTATTATGCATCCCTGAAAATATACATTCTGAAATCTTTTTGAATATCTCTAAGAAGTGCTTGATGTTCACTGGTAAGTGCACTTTTATCTTTAAAATTATTTTTTTTTAGTATAAAGTTACCTTCTCTCAAAGCAACTTGCTAGTCTTTTGAACAGTCTCTTTTCACAGGCTTAGCTTCATGGAAATCATTTTATGTTCTTTGCTATTTTTAGCACCATGGTTTAAGGCAACTCCTTGGGGGAGAGAACAGTGAAGGTGACAATCCAAGACTTGTACCACACCAATAAATACTTGGTACAATACAAGAGGAATAAAAGGATATGGAAAAAAATAATGGAAGCTATAACCCCATGCAAGGCAAAAGAAGCAGGATCCTATGCTGACACAAGGTAGTTATACAATAAAACCAGAAGCATTTCATAAAGCAAGGTAAAGAACTGACTGCTCTGTGATCCCAGATCATCTCACGTGCCTTAGGAAAGGATGTGCTGGACTTTGTTGAATAGCTGTAATAGCATGAAGTCAGAATGTGAAACCATATTCACCATTGTATTGTAATGCCAACACCTAGCTTCACTAACTCTCCAAACACAATTTTATAGATGAGGTGGGATGGCACTCAAAACAGAACACTGTAAGAAAGAAACCTGGTCAGACATTTCTGCAGCTGGGCACTCCATCTCCCGAGATGGATATATAGCTGTCTGTATTGCACCAATATGTAAGTCTGAAAAATTACAGAGTGCTTTCAGTAAAGGTCACTGCAAACAAACACACTCTATTGCCATAGCCTTGTTGACTCTAGTGAACAAAAAGTAGTTTGAGGAGCTGCAAATATCAAGATAAAGGAAAGGTAGGCTTCTCTAGAAGCGAGCAATAAAGATCAAAGGCTGCACTAGCAGATACAACTGTTAGTGGTCCTTGGCTTTTTCTTGTCAAGTGTGTGGGCAGCTGCATGGACAGGGGGTATAGTATAATGCATGCATAATTATCTATTTTTAAAGAACACAGTGACATTTCAAGGCAGAACTTTTGCAAACTATCCTAAAATATATTAAGACTTCAAGGATCATGGAAAGCAAATGTCTTGTATTTTCACAAGCAAGGTGTTATGCTGACAGGGATGAATAACATCTGGACCAGACTTTCTGAGTACTAGTCAGTGCTGACTGCATTAATGTAGCTCCATTCCCACATTGTCATTATTAAAATATTATCGTCAAATTTATTTTTAACTCATGCTCATGTACACTCTACCAGGAATGCTTTTGACACAACTATGAATCAAAGATGTATGAAATCTCAGATATAGTTATGTCCTTTATCATTTTTAAAAAACAGTTTGCATTTTCATGGTGCAATCAAGTCTCTATGCCACATATCAGAGACCAGCAGGTCAGTCCTATGCAGAGCTCTTCTTGACCTCCATGTAAAAGTACTAGAACACCTAAACCAACACCACCACCACATGCCACAAGAGATAACAGAGTAAATGGATGGAGCACAGGCAGGGAGATTAAGGGCACTAAACGAGGACAAATATATCAAATTCCACTGGCAATTGTAGCTGATGGCCTGGGGAAAAGGGCGGCAAGCAGTCCCAGCAAGCACACCTGCAAGGATCTGGAAGAGTCTTCAGAAAAGCCTGAAGACTTTGAAAGAGAGCAGCTTAAAATGTTGGCTCTAATCTCCTTATGTCTTTCTACCTTGGACTGGAAGCTTTTATCAGAGGCCTTAACACATTGCTTTATTTACCATTGAGATCAGCAATTAAAGAAATAACTTTAGTCATGGAAAGCAGCATTACTGCTTCATATAGGTGGAGCATTAGTGGAAAATGGTAAGGGAAGAAAGAAATTGCCACAGACAAGAGTCCCTGAGTACCTGCAGCTAAAAGAAATACATAAGACGGTAAAAAAGAATCCAGGTTTATCAGTAACTCAGCTGTGATTAGTTATAGATGATTGAGTAAACCTATGAGATGGTCAAGACCCATTTTAAGGGTAACAAAAAGCACAAGAAAAAAAGCATACAATATACATCACACCCCATAAAATGGAATCAGGTATAATGTAGAGCTGGAAACCAAATTTGAATAAGTGTGAAGTTCAGAAAATATATAAAAATGGACTTGAGTGAACTGAAGCACAGGAAGTAAGAAACCATCAACACCAACACTATTTACATCTTGGCAAAGAGGAAGACACCCCTAACGTGTCATCTCATCCTGGCAAACACCTCAAGTTGTCAACACTGCGTTGTGACTCCTTCCAGCCTAAATGTGTGATGCTTAGCACCCAGGAGAACATCAGAGGGAGACCTTAACAACAGGGGAAAAAAGGGAGATGATACTGGGATTATTCTTTTGGGTTTTGAGTGGATTTTTGGGGTTTTTTTGGGGTGGCGGGGGGAAGGAGAAGTTGTTTGGTTGCTTGGTTGCTTTTTTACAACAGTTTATACTGCATATTGTTAATGAGGTGTATTTTTTTTTATTGATTAGATAATTTAGACTCTAAGTGTTAGTATTACTATAACATGAACAATAACTGCTTGCTTTGGTTGCACTGGTTGCACTGGTTGCAACTTTTAATTTTTTACTGATAATAAATTCTCAGCTCCAGATATAGGAGCAAATGTTCCCCATTTTGCCCAGAATATCACAAACTTAAAAATATCATGGAGACTTTGAGAACAGGAGCCTTCCCCCATGTACAGAGAAGGCAATCCAAGGGTTTTGGAGGCCAAAGCCATTTACTTTACTGAAATATGTGAAGGAGTTTCCAGGCAACTACAGATTATTGAGGATGGTATTTTTAGCTCTACAGAAAAGGTCCACAAATGTTACTTCCTAAGCTCTGCATCTGTTTGCCTAGTTTATCAAGTCATGTTAGAAAGCTTTCCAAAATAATAAAACAAAATTTAAATTAAAATGGCCGGGGGGTGGGGGGGGGGGGGGGAAGAGAGACAAAGAAAAGAAAATAATCATTGTGACAGCTTTAAATGCAGTTGACAATAAAGTATCATTTGAGCTATTACTTAGGAGTCAACACCTACAAGCTTTTCAAGATTTTATCAACTAAAACTGATTCATTTCCTAAACCTAGCTAATTTCTAGATAAATGTTAGCTCTAGTGACAAATTAAAGACCAAATGTGCACTTTTCACTATGAGGATATAGTGACATAGGAAGTGAAATAGAAGATGTGCTAAACTTCATGTAACTCTTGGAATCTGGCCTACACTTTCTTAAATCTAGATTGTTCACTAGTTTTTATATCTTAATAGCTGTCTGTCTCAACAAGATTTTTTGTTTTCTTAGGCATTAAAAAGTTATAAATCAGCTTATTAAACTGGTCTATGGTTTTTGTAGATATTTTATAAAACAACTCCTCAATAACACTGAGTAGCTCTATAACAAACATCTCATCTTAACTATTGCACAAATTAACCTGAAACCAAACAGGTTTATATAAGCACTTTTTTTTCTTCCTCTCTATAGGGACAAACACATTTTTTAAGTAATTTTTTCTGTTTCTACAAATATCGTTTTGTTGTTTGTAAACAAATGTCATATTCACACAATTCCACCATCACACAGAATAGTGGAAGAACATAGTTCAATCTATTTATCACTGATAAGAGATGGGAAAAATGTTCCAGAATAAAATTTCAAAGTACAGGATTAAAAGCCTTTGACAACAAAACCCCTCTCATGCTAATGGGATCTGTCCACACCTTTCTCAACCCTGTGCTCCCCTACAAGGCTATATAAATCTTTTGGAGCTGAGGAATTCTGCTGCACTCTGGGAGGCAGGATCTTTCTCACAGGCCGGTGGGGGAGAGGTTCCAGTTTAAAAGCACTTTCACCATTCTAAAGAAGCTTCTTGTTCCAAGTTCAAAAGCCCATACATGGCCTATCTAGGGCCCACATAAAAGTTGGGGTGGGGAGTGGGGGAAGTTTACTAGAGTTCTTCTTGAACAGCTTCCTAGGATGCATCTTCAGAACAAAACTACACAGACTACATTTATTTCCCTTGTGGAATACTGGAGATTTTTAGTTTACATGATCTCATAATTTAGTCAAAGATCCCTATGTTAAAGACTTCTGCCATTGGTTACAGCATTGCAACTCATGCAATATTTTACACACACACATAGATCTGTCTCAAAGCTGTTAGCAAAGAATCATTCCTGCAGTGTGCTCCTAATTTAAATGCTACAGAAAATAAATGGATTAAGCTAGTTGTTAAAGTCTTAGTAGGCTGCAGTAATGGAGAACTGGCTTCATTATTTCTAAGTAAATATTGGTATGAAACTTCATACATTCTGTGATGAAAAAACAAATGTAAGAAAGTTTGTGAGGACTCTCTCTAGCACTCTTCCTCTCTTCCTCACTAAACAAGCTACCTGATAAGTGCTACTCAGTTTCAACTCTATGATAATTATTGGTTCATCTATGTAAATTACAGTGTAAACTGAAAATTAAGCACGTCCACTGAAACATATGAAAATCAAAAGAAGGATGAAAATCAAAAGCACGTAAAGAGGAGAAACTTCAAATCTTATCCACTTCCCTTAATTTGAGAAGTGACTCCTCTCTCCAGTAAAGACAAAATTTTTGTTATAATTTGCATAATAGTCTCTGTGGACATAATGGAGGGATGCGACTGTTCAACTGAGGTTCTTTCCCATTAAGGTATTTAATTTCCCATGTGAATGTGAACAATTTTTCTGAAATTATGGAAATTTGTCAATAAATATGGCAACTGGTATTCAAAGGACTGACAATAAAACAAGAGTCTTCCATATCTACACCAACTGAGTACATTTCGCCTTTAATGCTCTGGAAGTAAAATTAAGAGAAGTCTGCACAACATGGCCTATCAAAAAATCAGAAGTCAGTTTACATTAAATGGAACAGTTATTTTCTAACTTCTCCACTATTTCAATCACAGTTTTAAAATGTTTCAAAGATTCAAGACACAACTAGTTAACATAAACTGCAAAAAGAGATCTTCAGACACTCACAAGTAGCTGTAGCAGAATTTGCAGACTAAGTCCACAGTGAGAAGTTAAATCACATCAATATAGAAGGCAGGAGAAAGTTTTGCAAGAGAAAGAAGTCTCATCAGACAAGATATCCTTTGTTTGTAAATATTGAGGAATTTTAGCTTTAGTGCAAGAATGATGAGGGAAATTCAGATCTAGGATGTTTGCCTGACTGGAGTGACATAGAATACTGACTATACACCTTGTCCTACTGCCCAGAAAGGTCATAGCGATCATGTTACTTACTCAAATGTTCCTAAAGTTAGTTATATGTTCCTAAATTTGGGGAGTTTGCTGACACTACTTTGGCTAAACATTCCAAAGATGAAACCCAGCTGAATTACAGCTGCTGACCTCCTCCACTGATTAGTGACACCCCCAAAGATTATTCTGAGGGCAGATGAAGGTAATTAGCAGAAATATTGATGTCTGAAGGATCAGAGATGCCCATGGCACCAAAGATACCAGAATGGTCTCAGACCGTAGCATTAAGACACGACTCTGTACAAGTGAAAAAAAAAATCCAAGACCTCTCCCTCCAGTGAGCAAATGGCAGACCTTAATCATGGAAAAATTCAGTGAATCCAAAAGATGTCTTCCTGTCCCCTTGCTTAAATAATTCATCAAAGCAACATAGAAAAGCCATGGATGGTAATACCATAGGTTCACCTGTGCAAGGGTTGTGTCTTTAACAGGAAAAATGGTGGTGATAAGGCAGGAATTAATATGCAAATAAGGGAAAACCACAACTGTATTTCTCCTGGCATTCCATCCCTGCTTCCAGCAGCCAAAATTGAGGCAGCATCTCCTCTCTGAAACAGAAACTATCTCATCTCTTTACTCCTGGGTTTTCACCTTGTTCCTTGAATAGGAGAGCAACACTTTGTTGCAGCCTCTTAAAGGAGAAGACATTCTCATGTCTCAGAAGCTAGGGAGCCTGGCCCTGGGAAAGAGGTGTCCAGAGGTGGAAGAGAGCAAGAGTGAGGGGGTCTGCAAGAGCAGGCTGCCTGCATTGCATGCAGAAAGCACAGAGGCACAGGGCCACAGAGATAATGGGTCCCTCTTCACAGGTACTAGAAGGAACTGCACTAAGTTCACAGCAGCTCAGCAACTCATTGAACTGACTAAAACCAAATCAAAGATAAAGCAGCTTCCCCACAGGAGTAGAAGGAATTGAACTATAAATTGATTTTGGTATTTTTTCTGAACCAGTCACTTTGAGCACTCCCCTCAAAAAATCTAGCTTAAAATTTCAACAAAATCTTACTTTATATTACTTTTTAAATCTTTTCCAGACATATTAATATAGTCCAAAGCTCTAGACATGCCCGTCTAAAAGATAAAGTTAAAATAGTAGCCAGGAACAATCCTCAAAGGGGCTTTAATTTCATCCTTTGTCATCTTTTCTCAGATGTTTTAATAATGCTTTATCAATAAAATAAAATCTCATGGGGCCAAATGAAAGTAGTGTAGGAGTCTTACAGTTTTTAGTATCTGGATTTTTTTAAGTCTCAGTACTAATCTTTTAATAACAGATGTTTCATAGAATTACACAAAATAAATTAATGAACAGGCACAAGAAAACTGAATAGGAAAGAGTTCCACATTTCAAAAGGCAACTAAGTATTCAAATTTTATTATTTAAATTAAAATGTCAGTACCTTCCAATTATATTAATGATTCCATGTTCATAATGAAAAAGTTGTATTAAGGCTTGGGACTGATGCAGAATTTAAAAATCTTTCTAATTCTCTCTACCAACTGCAATTTAAAGTTATTAGATTTCTAAAACTTTCACCTCTGTATAAACCAATATTCTGGTAGAAAATTAAACACTGAAATGCAATTTACTTTCATTTTTATGAGAAAAACATATTGAATAGATTTACCCAAGCCAACAGAGTACAAGATGTAGTGTACATTAGGAAGCATATTTCCATGCTTGGAAGACTGAAATCCATAGAGCCTCACAGCAGCACTACTTCAGCAATGATAAATAAGTGACAGCTATCATCAAGATAGTGAAATTCAAGAAACAAAATGAGAACCTGTATTTTATGAGACCTGTAAACTTATCAGTAGAAGTTTACAGGTTCAATTACTTTTCACTAAAATTATGTGTATGCTTTAGTAACATTTATTCATTAATCTGACAGGTTTGCCATGAACGCAGAACAGGAGAAATCACACAGAATACATATAGCCCTTTTTTACTTTCAAGGTTGTTAGTTGGCTACTGAATAACAGAAACCTACACTGCCAAACATTCAATTTATTTTCATTTATTTTACTGGCATAAAGCAGGACAAACAAAAAAGATCAATAGCTACTATGTTTCCTCTAGCATTGACTCTAACTCCTTTGCAGTTTTGAAAAAGATTTCTTGCCAGGAGCATAGACAACTAGTGCTGTTTAGTCTTTAATGACTGTCTGGCTTTTCAAAAACATTTAAAGATGTTTGGCTTAATTCAAGAGGTTCTACATGGTTCAGTGCCACTTATCTGAGACACAAAAGTAAGAGTGTAAATTGATTTCTTAAATTGTCAATACGAACGCCTTTCTTATGTTTCCAGCCATCATGACTTCAAATATTCAAATATTTTCAGTTTCTGCATTTTCCCAGACCTTATTAATGTAGCACATTTTTCTGTTATAATACAGCAGTTTACCTTTTAACTTCTTGACAGTAATCTTCATGGGCTGAAATTGCCCATTTGCATGGCAAATAGTCTGTCAGCAGCAGATATGGAAGGTCTTGCTTACAACCTGATCACCACTATAGAGCTATAACTGGCTCTATATCTTACACAGTAAAAATAAATGTCAATGTAATATCTGTGTATATGATTATTGATTTATTCATTATTAGCTATTCCTCTTCAAGACTGCTCCATCTTTCAGCCACTAAGATAGAAGTATATAGTGTGTAAATTCTGTTTGCATGAAAAAAATTTATTTGAAATTCCATAATCTTGAAGAGCTCAGAAGCCAGAAAAAAAATTTCATTTTTCATTGGTCAGTGTATAGGTAGGTTTTATGACTGGTGATTTCACTATTTATGACAATGATTTGGTTCTGTTTTCAGGTTATGTGGAGTTTTTTTCCTCATAGAGATATACAACTACCTGTATAAAAAACTCCACATATAGATCTATATATAGAAAGTACACACAGAGTTACTTTCATTTCACCCATATACAGTCCTGCAGTTTTTATTTTTGGAAATGAATTATTATGGTGATAAAGTAATGGAGACTGTAAATTATACAAAGAGCTTTATGCACTTAAGAAATGATGCCAAACTGCTTCTTTGTTCTCCCATGGAGTGATTATCTTCTGATCTCCCTGATGCATCTTGGTCATTCACTCAAACAGCGCAAATGATGCCAAGATCAAATTTGCTCATTCTGTAATGTTTAGCCAGCTCATTAGTACTGGAAATCCAGAAAATGAAGTCATGAGCACCCTCTGTTACTCCTCCTGGAGTAACTGGGACGTGAGTGAATTTTTAAAACCTGCTTTTCTCTTCCCTGAGAAATTGCTGCTTAACCTGGTAAAATTATGAGGACCGAAACATATGAAAAATGGCTTTCTGAAAAAATCAAGACTCAGGAAGATACGGCTGCCTTTTGTTTAGGGAGGTTGCTTATTTTACTCAGAACAAAACTAGGAAACTTACCAAGATCTAGGTAGATGCCTGGAACAAATGAGTTTAGAAAAAACATAAGAATAACACATCCCAACACTGTCAGACATTTGATGAGCAGAATTTTGTCTGTTATTCTGTGCTGGAGACAGACAAGAAAATAAAATTAGTAATTGTATTAAAGAAAAAGCTATTTATTATGAATAGAGTTCAGAAAAGCATTTGTGAAGTGCAAACTGCTGTTCCAGTCTTGTAAATTCCTCTTCAGCATAAAAGATGGAACTACCTGAACAGTTTTTATAGTGCATCTTATGCATACCTATAAAAAAACATGAATATGTGGTCCAACAGGGTTTAAGAGATACGAATATCTAGCACCTGCTGCATACATTCAGCTGTACTCAGGCTCCACAACTTCAGTCCAGAGGGTAAAGTAGGGTTGAAATGCAGCTCCTACCAAAGAGGGCATTCTGAGCACTCTGTGGTTTTGTGATCACCCTTCTTTTTTCAGGTGTACTTTGTAATCTACTCTAGAGGTCAAAATTTTCACACCTCCTGTACAACTCTCATGTAATTGCCAAGCCCTTCATCTCTACAGAGTTTGTACACCTCCATACCCAGCTCCTGCTTCTCTGTGACAATCTCCTTGTGCCCTCAGTCCTCCCACCCAGTGCTTTCCGTCGTGTCTCTGCTTTCACTACCACTCCGAGAAATCACTTTCTCCCAGACCAAGTTCATCTCTTGTTTCACGTAGTTTAAAGCTCTACTAAAATACATGAAAGTCTTTGTTCTTTAAAAAGTTTGTCTCTTATGCAATGCCTTGAAACAGATATAAAGAAAATCTGTTGGGTTTGGTCTGCTTTAGTGTGACACCTAGGAGCTCTCAGACATACACCTGATTCATTCATGATGCCAATGAGGGAGAGAGATTGTGACACTTAGATAATTAAATTTAGGAGACATTAATCCCACTACAGAGTTTCCATCTTCTCTGCTTCAGCATAAAGACTTAAGCAGTGTTAAGTGTGTGCACAGCTAAGAGAACCGGAGTTATCAAGTGGTTTATCCCTGCTTGAATAATAAAAGCAGTAGTGTCACCAAAATGCATTAAATTAGAGTCAGCATTGGGTACATTAGGAGTGTACTCTATTATCATTCGTCATGCCTACAAGCAATTTATTGACATCTCCTGAGCCTTTTTGGCTATGGATTCAAAATTTGAGAAAACACAGCTAAACCATTACTTCATTTTTTAAGTTATAGTTTTCTAAGGAACAAAAGTACAAAACTTAACAATACCTCACCATGTGGTTCAGTAACCTTGTCTGACCAAGAAGTCAACCACCCTGGCTGCTAACTTTTCAGCTATCAGGAGAGCTAATAAATTTCCATTAGATTTAAAACACTATATCTCTATAAAGGCATAGCTTCTTTTACATGAATACTGAAAAAAAATTACATTTACTTACTTTTTTCTGAAGTTCCTGGATATTTGTTTCCCAGTTTTTATCTTCTTGTGAAATTTGCCTGAAAGAAAATGACACCTACTTTTTTCCAGAGTGAAATCAGAGTTCTGCCAAGAGTGTTGGAAAAAATCCCTCTCATCACATACAGATCACCTCTTTCCCTGTGTGGAGTAACCCATACCACAAAGGAGTCGTGGCCTTCTTACATCCAGCAGCAAAATTCCCATGAACATTTACTTAAGACTCTGCTTTTGTAACAAGCTCTGCTAATACACAAACCCTTCTATTCATGAAGAAAGCCGCAGGCTGAGAAGGAGCTGGACTCCAGGGTACAGACCTCAGTATAGGATCTGGCTATCTGCAATGTGTAACTCCCTGAACACTTTCAGGAGCTGATGTGTGTGTCCCACTGTGATAAAACAAGGGTTGTGTACTAACATCAGAAAGTCAGAACACATATGTTTCACATTTGCATTTTATAATGAAGTTTTTAAGATCCGAATAACTTCGCTGTGTTATCTGCGCAGTCAGGCCTCCAGCAAAAAGCCTTGGGCTTTGCAGTTCAGGAGCTCTGTTGTTAATGCTAATGAATTTTTACATTGCTGTGAATGTGCTGTGCTTGAGGAATCCTGATTCTCGAGATTAAATAGACAATTTTTATTCGAAAGTCAGTAGGGTCCTCTTTAGAATATCATGAACTCTGAGAATCTTCAAATCTTTGGAAAAGGAGGCAATATTAGCAGCCTTATTTGTCTTGAAGTATTAATACTCTCACTCAATTCAATATACACAATATCAGCAAAAATTATGTAAACAATCTTATCCTTGGAATAGTTCAAGAAATCATATTTACATTTTCTTGCTCAAATTCTTTAACAAGGTTATTAATTATAATTAATTATTCCAATTTCCCTTTAGGCAATTAAAATCCAAAATATTTATCACTGCTATTCTCAATCATCAAATTCCATAGCATAACATCTGTTTTTACTAGAATCTAAACAAAACAAGGTCATTATTCTTTCTGTCATAGTTTACGTAAACTTCTTTTCTATACATAAAAATATGTCTGCACTCAGGTTCACACTGAAATTTTGATTGTGAAATAATTGTAAAACACAGCAATTCACTGGTGAAATGTTTTTCAAACTCACCCATTCACTGAAGAGAATTTGAAATTTTCAGTAAGAAAAAGAAAAAATCAGCAACTTACTATGCTGAAGCCACATCTGTAAGGAAAAGTGTACTTATATATTTGTGACCTTTTTAAACTGAAAGCTGCCTGAAATTTCTAGGCCTTTAATTTTGGACCATATTGACAAATATATTTTCCAGGCCTTACACATCAATTTTGTCCTAAAATAGTTTGTGTTTTACAGAGGCTGAGAGTGGCTCTTCCTATCTGTCCAGGCATCTATCTCATCAAGACAGAGCTAGGAATGCAGGTCATGTTCCAGTGAAGATCCCTGAAATGAGAGATAAGACACACTGGTTTTTGCTTACCTGTGAAACGTCCTCAGCTTCTTCCTCAGGAGCATCTCCAGAGTCAGCACCTTCTGCATCAAGAGGCATTTCACAGCAGTTTCTTCTCTGCTGGCTGGGTTGATGCGCTGAGCTGTCAGCCTCCAAACATAGATCTCATGTTTCAGCTCTGGAAAGAGGCAAAATTGCATCAATGTGAAGTCCAACACGCACGAAACCAGAGATGGGTAAAATATGTGTAATGTGCTCTGGACTCAAAGCTGTTAAAGTTATTGGTATGGTTTCCCAACACATTTCCACTCAGGAAGCTGCTTTTGTCATTCATTTTGCAGAGCTGAAGTGAACAAAAAATAAATAGAAATTTTTCAAAAATTTAAATAAATTAACCACAGAGACTTTTTTCAAAGAAAAAGAAGTACTGTCTTCAAATGCTTGCAAACATCTTCAACAAGCTTAAGGGTTAAAATTGTAGCCCATTCATTTTTCAACAGAAAACAAACTGTTAGCATTCATTATTATACTACTAAGAAATACCAATCCCCTGTGTAGTCAGGAATAACAGCAAATGCTCCTTCACAGTATTCAAAATAGACAGCATGTTTCCATCCACTCTGTGTTCATGCAAGCAATTTTATCTATGTAAGGCAAAAGTGAAATTTGGCACTGTTATATGGAATAACATTCAATAGTATTTTAAAGGTTTCCTAAGAGGATTTAATTCTTAGGCACTGAAAATATGTGTAAACACAGCAACCATCAGTTTACTGCTGACCTGGATGATATCTGATCCTGTGTAAATTCAGACAGACTGATTAACACTTCAAAACCAGACTCTAGAATCTTCTCAGAAATTTCAATGCTTTTTGATTTTTTCCCTGTACCATTGAGGCCTTGGAGAATGACCAAAAAAAATATGTGTTCCTGTTCAAGAAGAATGTTAAACTGGGCATGCCAAAAATTTGAATTTTACAAAAAACCATTAAAGAAATAAAATCAGAATATTCATTCAGAAACTGTCTGTGCAAATGTTTCCTGTTGAAGCAATGGGATGTTTCCTCACCCTTCTTTTCTGTTCCACTGAAATTTTATGTCATTGAAGATAATATGTCCAGAATCCAAGGTTTTATATTTTAAGATTCCTGTTAAATCAGCAAGTTTCTCTTGTTCTGAAAATGGATGTGTAACTCTTTACATCATGTAAACAAGCAATAAGAATTATTTAAACAAAAATATTTAGTTACATAAGAAAAATTTAAACACATTTTGATGTAGGCAGTGATGTTAACATTTTATGCTTCAACCCTCTAGAGGGTGATGATAACTGCTATCAAACATGTTCAATTCCCCAATTTCCTTTACAACTATTCATATTGATAATGCAGAATGAATCTTATAAAGATTGACCATGAGAAGGAATTAGACTCAACAAAACTCAAACATTTAATAACAAAAGTGTGTCCAGAGTCTGAATGGTTGACACTGAAGAAAGGGATTTGAACAGCAATTGGCATTCATCTTGTATGGTTTGTGTCTGTAGATCTGCACACATCTGTCAAAGTGGTAATGCCTGCCTAAATTTTACAGTGTAAGACCACAAATACAAATTCACACTGTCAAAAGACAGTTTGTACCTCAACCACAGATTCCAAAAATATGCCAAATCAACCACTTTGCTTTGTAATATATTTGGTGGTTCTTGCCAGAAGCATAATCTGGAAAATATTGTATTACAATACAGATAGCTCTTGCTTATCGAAGGATCCACATGACTTCTGGCCAGCATTTATTTTTGCATCAACATTTGTGACACACACAGATATAACAGCAGTAATTTTCCACTCACAAAGGGGGGGGAAAATGCCTTTCTGTACTTCATTCTTATATGATTTTTGAGTTAATATGACTGCAGCTTTGAAACTGTCATCAGTCCAAGGCAAAGAGTGTATTTTGTCTTTTTCTCTGGCAAAGGCTCATGAAGCATGAGCAACCAGTTTGCAGTACTACTTCCTTACAGTTTGTCTTTTCTGCAATAACTTTTCTGATGACATCTGTTCATCCTGCATCTTTTCCAAGTGAAATTTCACCAAGGGTTTAGCTGATAGAGGGAAGTTGAATAATGCACCACCTAAGTGAGATGCAAGTACTCCACAGTTATTTTCATACAGAGAATCTCTATCTTCTCTCCTTCAGAAAGAGGCAGCTATCATCCCTGTATCTGTGCCACAAACAAATCCACAGAGTGGAAAGCAGCATGACTTGTGTTGCAGATTCCTGTTCCCCATCTGAAACGTCCCGGGGCTAATCTCCAGGTTGAGCAAAGCTGGACTGGTGCTTTGTGATCTATGTTAAAAAATATATGCATGTCTTTACATGGCTTTGATTGTACCTTTATGAACAGCAAATGCATGTTTGATTTTTCAGTCACTGGTTTTCCAAACCTCCCAAGGATGTGAACATCTGACCTGCTGTGGAGTTAACTTCAGAGCAAACTGTACTTGGAAAATCAGAACTGTTACAACTTCTATATCGCAACCCCTGTTGCAGTAATGACTTGTGCAGAGGTTTTCTAGGTCATCCCACAGAATGTTTTACCAGTACTCTTTCATGAACAATCTTAAAGCCCATTGTTGCATCATGTGATATGTGTTTATTAGAAGTTGTGCTTTCTTTGAAGGAAAAATAATGCAGAACCTTGAAGTCAGCAACAATTAACACGGCCAAAGTCCTTCAGGCCTTGTTATACTTCTCCCATTTCATAACTGCAAAACCATTTAAGCAGCAACCCCCAGAGACTGGGACCATCTGATATATTATGATTTACTGTGTTACACACTGACAGGGGCTTAATGCAACCACAGAGTCTTATCAGTCACTTTGAAATTACGGCCAAGACAGCACAAGGCCAGCATTTGGCTGACACTGAATAGAATCACAGGATAGTCTCGCACTCTGTTTCTCCAGGTCCATAAGTTCCTGTGCCCCCCTCAGATGAGATCTAATGGCTGTATTACACCAGAGTGAGCCCTCTCCACTCACTTGTCCAGCCCAGCCTGCAGGGTTTTTCCAGGGTTAGCTTTATGATGGGTCAGCCTTTTCCATTGTAACCTGGTCAGGTCTGTTGCCAGTAACTGATATGGTGAGTCTGTAGCACGGCAGTTTCTCATTAAAGCAGCTAAATTAACATTTGACTGCAACCATAGCACCAGTAGCCAAAGTGATAGAAGCAAAGCTGTTTAGTATGCAGTGATCTGGAGCACAAAAAGGCAGGAGGGCTGCAGCTTAGCTCAGTCAGAGAATTCAGCTCATTATGATAACTAAAAGATAATGATAACTTTGTGAATGCTATACATTCATAAAGCCCAGGAGGCACAACAGCAATATACCTAGCATTATTATTTCCAACGAGAAAATAGAAAAAACTATGTCTAACAAGAAAATATTAATTTTTGGCTTAGTGATAGGCTCAAATAAAGGCTCCTCAAACATGTAAACCCTATGCTGCTAATCCGTTCTGACTTTGTCACTGATCATATTTGCCCTGGAAACCACAAACATTGCATCCTGGATGCACTGAGTTTATCGAAATTTCAGCTGCTGACCCAGAATGTGATAAAAGTTTAGATAAAATTTCTTCATTTTAGAATATATTCTTTATTTGAAAACTTTATATTATTTCTGCAGTCTGACAATTAATAGTCAGATTTATTTTCACTTGAGTAATCACACATTCCCTCCCATCCAGCTGCCAATAACAAAGAAGACATCCTCAAAAACTGAGAGTAATTAATTCCTGGTCTCAGAATCTGAAAAGGCCAGTTTGGTTAATTGAAGATACTCAGAAGAGCATGACCAGCCTTGATGAGATGATAAGAATTAACATTAAATGACAATCTTCAGCTTGCACATGCACTAACTACATAAACTATCTTTTTGCAAGCAACACAAGTTTGCGCTGCTGGGCTGTATCTAACAGCATTCAAAGTATGCTCATGTGAATATTTGGTTAGTTTTCTTCTCCACATGTTACTGTAGCTTAACTACTTTCAGTAAAGCAATTGTTTTTCATAGCCAAATTCTCAGAATGAGAATATTTTTGTTTAAATGATAAAGGAAATTAAAGGAAATTTAAAGGAAATTAAGCATCATGAATTCTAGCTTAACTAGTAATAGTATTATCTATAATTTTTAGTAATTTTTAAATCCCTCATATTATGTAACCAATCTTCTAAGCATTATTAGATGGTGTTTTCTCCATTTTGTAAGTACATTAACTAAATCCAAAATTTGAAACCAATGAGTAGAAAAAATTCACCTTTGTGGATATTCCAGCTCAAACACTTATGCCTCTGATCTAGAGGCAGCACACCCCAACAGGACACAAGCACAAGGATCTAAATCTAGGAAAAAAAAAAAACAAACCAAAACAAACAAACAAAGAAACCCACCCTAAAATATTCTTGTTTTTATTCCTTTGAATAGTTCAGTTGGTCAATAGTGGATAAGGGTAAGCATAGGTATAAATATTGCAGGGTCTTCAAAACTACGTCAAAACATGTTTTGCCTTATTCAGCTAAATACATGCAAAGGAACACAAGAAAAGTGCACAATGCTGCATAAAGCAGTATAGAGAATTTATATAAGCTCTTCAACTCAGGGTGACATCTGAGGCCCTATTTGGTCATAAAGGCACCTAATGCCAGCTCAGCTACCCAGAACAGGATTGCACCCATCACATAGGAATTACAGGGCATCCTCATCCTGCAGCAGAGCAGTGGAGCCTGGGCAGAAAATCACAAAGCTCATAATTTCAAACACCTAAATTACTCACCAGCGGTCATCTTCCAAGCAAGCTGGAGCAGGCTGCAGCAGACCCTCTAAAGAATCAACAGCATTACAAGCCTAACCCTGATTTTATATGGGAATAGTCAATTTATTATATGTATGATGGTCACATAGGACTCAGATGGAGTAATCCACAGATAATAAAGTAAGTTAGAGTTCTCGTTACATTTCAGGATGGTTGATAAAGATATACATTAACCTCAAATTGGCTTGTTCCTGAAAGACAAGCTGGACATTTCTCTCTCAGGTGACATGGGCTCTGTTCTCATCTCTGGGTAAGTCAGATTTTAGAGACACAAACTTAATTTAGTGTTTGTGGGTTTGCCCTGAGTTTCCTCTAAGGCAATTCCCCATCTTTTAAAAGCAGGAGTCTGAATGTATTTGAGTTTTCTGCGTGCTCATTAGTACTTGCTTAATGTGTTTAAAATTCTTCATTCCTTTACACTGAGAACAGGACAAGGAAGTCAAGAGTCAAGTATTTTAAGTATGCATTTATCTAAAATTCAACTCTAGTTTGTTTCAGGAAATTTTTCTAAGGTGTGAAATCTAGAATAATAACTCCAGTTTACCATCAATTTGTTTTCATTCAGACTGGCAGACGTGCCAATGAAAGCCAATTTTGTTGATGTCTTCCAATAAACTACAAGTCTCCCTTAGAAAAAAACAACCTCTCTTAACTTCACTGTACTTTGCTCAAACACAACTAGATGCATTCCAATCCCAAAACATTTACCACAAAATGTAACTACTGCTGATGTCCTTTCAATATGAGAAAAAGTGCTACAAGTCACTACTTGTGGTATG
This sequence comes from Serinus canaria, assembly GCF_022539315.1. NCBI lineage: Eukaryota > Metazoa > Chordata > Aves > Passeriformes > Fringillidae > Serinus > Serinus canaria. Next base: position 82,054,217 of record NC_066313.1, on the reverse strand, counting down.
GTATTCCCAAGGATAAGGAAAACAGAACCATAAAAAGATAAAGCCTCAAGAGGACAACAGTCTTTTGGAGTATTTCAAAAGATAATGCCGCTTCTAATGCTTATAACAGGACCAGAAGAAGGGCAAAACAGCCCACTTCAGACTCACCATCACTTTTATCAGTGGTTTAGAAGTAAAAATGGTGACTAATACATTGAACACTCTTTGATAAATGAAAATAGCAGAGCAATTAAAAGTCTGTCAAGCTTGCACTTGTATTTGAAACACCATCACAGTGAAAGCTTTCTGCAGCAAATAAACACAGATAATGTGTTACATAGAACTAAACAGTTCTATTAGGAAGATCTTTTGATCTTCAGAGCTATGAAAGTGAAAAACTTTGTCATAGCTTCACCCAAACACTGTTAATAGAAAGGCCATGCCTTGCCAGCCCCTGTATACCTGTGCAATCCTTTCACAACTGAGGTCTGGATACAAAAACAGAGGGGCATAGAGGCTGTAAAAGAAACAGGAGCTAGCACCAAGTTTTTCCCTCCCATCAGTGATTTTCCAATACCCATTCCTTCCATGCAAAATGAGTATAATAAATTGTGAGGTGCTGCTCTATTGATTCAGAATGACACTGTATTATACCTTCTTTCTGCATAAAACAGGTAAAGTAATATTACAGCTGCCTTCTTGTGATGGCTACATTATTGATGCACCAAGCAAATAATATGAGCTTGTCATATTCTCCTTGTTTTGCAATGTCAGAATACTATTTTTTATCATCTGAAGACAAGAAGAGGCAGATCAATGTGTTTCTTTTTCCAAGGGGAATGGTCTCTCCACTCTAAAGCAGTTCAAAGGACATATACAGGAATTAAAGCATAAAATTATTGAAAATATTTAAAAATCCAAGAATCTTCAATCTGTGGCAAGTAAATAGCTGTACTTCTTTTCATTCCTGATCATCAAGAGAGTTATTGAAGGTGCAATAATAAAAGACAGCTTTTGATTTTCATTTTCAAACATAAAGCTATGGCCCTGGTAAATCCTGATATATTATCCAAAAAGGACTAAACTCGGTGTCTGAAGGGACATTAAGACTACCTAGTTTGTTTGAGACTGAAAGTTTTACTGTTCTTTCAAATAAAAGACACAATATGTACTGGAAAGATATTATCTTAGATACCAAGAGCTTTCATAAATAAAGCTGCACCTCTTAGTTCAGCACGCTAACATTCACAGTAGGAGAGTTAGAATGTTAACTAGTCTCTATTTTGCCATTAATATCTACAACTGGATTACAGAGAAGAGAGAAAAAGAGCCCACACAAAAAAACCCCCAAAAAAAACCCAAAAAAAACCCAACAAAAAAAACCCCCAAAACAAAACAAAACAAAAAAAACCACAAAACACATTTTACTGTCCACATTGGTCCTCAAGACTTAAAAATATTCCCCATAAAATCCAATGAAATTAGCATCTTAAGTGAGGACAATAGAGTGCAGTGCATATTGCAAAATTTCAATTGAGACTGAGCCTAAAGTTGAATTTTTGAAAACATATTGAAATATTCCTTTCTTTGGACATTACTGTCTTCATAAACTGCTTGCTACTTTCCTCACTTGAACCAGCTTCCAAATGAGGACAGGCCACTACTTCCAACATCACATTAAATACCAACTATGCTTTACTGGCAGTTTGTAAAATACCTACAGATGCACCTCAGGACAGAGATTTGTCAATTTACTCAATTCAACTACATCACTGATGTACCTTTCACTGATTCTAGCAAGAAATGGTTCCTGAAGTTACAAATATGTTACTAGCAAAAACAGGACTATAGAATGTTCTTTGACCCTGAGCAGCACACATACTGCTGTTACACTGCACCTTATCCTGGGTGCCCTCTGTGTCCCTGCAGTGTCATTGTGGCCCTGGACATAAATATTATTTTATGTTAGCTTTTTGCATTTCAAAGTGTCTGGCACTAAGTATTGTAGTTTTCTTGCAAGTCATCACAGTGATTCTTTCCCTCCTTCTCTCCATTTTCTTCCTTTCAGAACATCTGTAGAGCTACACGTGGAAGAAAGAAATAGATTTGCTCACTCATCTGGTTACCGCATTTCCCGCTGTGGGAAACAGCTCTGTATTTTTCACACATTAAGCACTTTACATATGACTATGATTAATTAATCCCTTCTGTTGTCAGCTTTACATGCTGACTCTCATACTACCATCAGTATTTTCCCAGCTGCTGTAGACAATGAGTTACACCAGAGAGAGTAACATGCTCTCCCCTCTCCTGCTATTACTGCTCCTGCTTAAAGGGTGGATGTCTTTCAGCCAGTGAAAAAGTTGGAAGAAAAGAGCAAGCAACAAAGTCAAAATGGGGAGCTGGTCCCAAAGTTGTGCTAGGAGAAAGCTCTTCCTCTCTGGCAAAAATGGCCAGTATAATAATATTTGTTACCAGAACATGTGCCACTCATTCTCCTGGGGATAGCAACCTTATCAAACACTGAGGTCCTCGTCTCCTATGTCTCTTGACAGCTGAGACATAATAACGTATTGTTACACTTCCCAGGAAGTGAATAATGCATTCCTAACCCTTAATGGAAGAAAAAGCTTTGATTTCATGTTTTCAGAGTGGCAGTTGAAACAGTAAATTTAATTTCTTTTACAATCAGATATTATTTCCCTTACACATTCTTTTGTGAAAGTGTAGGTACATACAAACTTTTCAAACCTTCCCAGCTTACTCTTCTAGCCCTAGCATCTTTTGCTCCATGACAGAGAACAAGGAGCAGGTTTATCAGCTAAAAGACATGCTCAAAAAAGTCCTCAAAACCCCCTTCATTCTTAAAGAACATTAGATTTTTTTCTGTCACGGATGACTTCTTCAGAGTTTTTTTTTTTGTTTTTTTTTTGTTAGCTACCCTGCTTAAAGCCAGTTCAGGTAGACAGTGGTTCCTGGGGAAAGAACAGGTATTTTTACTGCAGCAGAGGTGCTGCAAATCAGTCTGAAAGCCAATAGATTAAAAACACTGGTAACAGATAGTGTTGAAATTAAGATAAAAATGTATCTTCATAATAAGAGCATTATCCGTTTTTAAAATTCACGCTAATCCATTTTAATGGTCTGTGTATCCTAAAGCAGCAGAAAAAAGCTTAAAGCACATGGTGCATAGGGATAAAAAAATAATCTGTTTTATTCTCCCCAGTTTTATTCTGGGGAGAATAAAACACCAATTAAATCTCACATAACTTGTTTAATTGCTAATTGAGGGCAAGGTGAGGAAAGACTGGTATTTGGTTGATTAAAACAGCTGCTTCAAACAAGCCATTTGAAGTTATCACAGAACCATTTCAACTGGAGATGAAAGGACCCCCGGAAGCACCTTGGAAGCCATTCTGCAAATCCAAACCATGACAGCTATCTCCTAATGGAGCTGTATTGGTCTCTTTCTTTCTCCTCCCCTCTCACAGAAATTTTCAATGGAAAGAGTGGCTCCTCAGCATTTCTCTAATTGAACAGCTCCTGATTAGGTTTGCAGCAAAGGGCAAGCAGCTGATTTTGAGAACACATGGTATACTGATTAGGAGACTGCTAAATCTGAACAAAGGTGCAAGCAACAAAGATTACCAAGAAATTAATTGAAGGGAATGTGCTCACCAGTGTTTCACTACTACTGTGTTTCCCTGGAAAAAATAGTATGTCAGTGAATAAACAGTACTATTCAGATTAATTCGAAAAATTTTCATACCTACTTTATTTCTTAAAAATCCAAAACATACGCTAAAAAATTTTATAGCCAAAAGGAAAAAAGTAGCAATTCCATGTTCTAAAATATATATTTATAAAATAATGCTCTTACATTGGCATCAATACCTTTTATTGTATTAGTTGTGAGGAGTAATTTTCTTGATGGCTTTTTGAAAAATCATACTTTGTGGGGTCACAGGGAAAGAATCTAAGAATCTAAGTTAGGGTCTGAGTTAATTTCTTTATTTCTCTTGATCTCTGGATAAGACCTCTAAGGTCCAAGGGTGCAGAAACCTCAGCAGTTTTAAAATGAAAATGCCTGCCTCATACCAGACAGATATATAGGAGAAAGAGAAATTCTCCTTAAGTGCCTTAGAAAACAGTCAGTATAATATCTAGAACACCTCAAAAATATTTCTGATCTAAATTCTGGGAAAGAATAGCAATACAGAGTGCATCTTGTGCTGAATAGACATCGAAGTCAAAACCAAAATTCTTCAGAAGATCTTCCTAAGCAAAGGTATTTCTTCTCTGACTTTTCTACCAGGTGGGATTCAAGACACATGGTATAATCTGCTGAGGAGAGGACTGTCACTTCTGGCTTTTAATAAAACCATAATCCTAAAGCAAATTTCCCCTGGACAAGGCAAGGCACTACAGGTACTATTCATTTTGCCTAAATGAGATACCTATCATGAAATCTCTACCCCAGTTAGTCACCTTGGAGTCTCCTTATAAGAGAAAAGTAAACTTTTAAGACCTGCAATATATCTCCTCTAGCATAGACAGCTCCATTAGTCTTGAAAGCACTTATCTTTCTCCACAGATAACAAATGAAGCCAAGATATATCAATGGTATCAGAAGTTGTCCTCTCCATGATAAACAGATGCCACACACACAGGTTGAGAGACATCCTACAGCACATTAAAACATGTGTTGCATAGTCAGTGGAAGCCTGGATCTTAAGTCTTCTGCAGCCAAAGGTGAAACAAGCATCAGCCCCAGGGAAGAAACAGTTATACTCGACTGTCTTTGTACAATGCTTACTAATAAATTATACTTACTGAAGTATTTCTTACCTTGTAAAGAAATTGTGAACATTTGGGGGGTTAGTATTAAACTTCAGTGCTGAAAAAGAAGCCCTAGAACTATGATAAAAACTTAAAAATTACTGAATTGTAAAGCATGAAGAAAGCATGAAGACAAAGAGGGACTGACACAGTCGACAGTCATTGAAACAGCTTTAAGAGGACTTCTAGAGACTATTGAGGTAAGTGACATAAAAAACCATAGATTTAGTTCTACTGAATTGGAAAATTATGCACTAGGGAAATTTAGGGTAGGAAGAGTCACAGAGGCAAGCTGGGGAGGACTTGAAAAGTTCTGCTTTGATGAACTGTCTTTCACTGAACACAGACCAGTAAAAGATTGCTGAAAAATTCAATGGAAAAAAACCATCAGGAAGGGAATACATCACTATGAACTGCACTATGTTTGTTGTAAGGGAAACCTGGGATATTTCTAAATTTAGGCTGTGAACTCAAAACCTTAAGCAGATATTATCTGTTGCAACACAGAACATCCTGATATTCATACCTATGGCTGTAATGAATAATGAAAAATATTCCTGCAAATTTTTTAGGATGTTTAATAATTCATGTCAAAACCTCAGTCTTAGCACAAGAAACATCCACTTCTAAAAATCAGAAAATGGCACAACTCAAAATAAAATATGAATTATTAGTTGAAAAATTGTGAGGAGGGTGGGCACTTCCATATGAAGACAGCGTTGTAGTAGGCACTACTTAGTTTCCATTTAACACATACTGAGCATAACAATTATAATTTTTTTTCACACTGACACTTACCAACAATTTCACTTGGTTCCTTATTGTAGAGTTTTTTGTTCCAGTAAAGAAGTCTGAGAAAAGGAAAGGAGACCAGAACAACAAGGCAGATACCCAAAAACATATGCCCTGTGAAGGCTGCAAAATCCAATCCCTGAAAAAAAAAAAAAAAACAAAAAAGCCTAAATTAAAAATCACTTATTTTTTTCTATGCTACTTACAGGGAAAAGCATTCAACTTTATGTATGTTAAAAATCAATAATAAATATAAAGCAATATAGTAAGTTCCAAGTACAGTATCAGCTGTATTTCATCTGTTTCAATGAGACAAGCCACGTTAAAATTTAATTCAAAGAATAAAACATTGCATTACAAGTTACTCTGAAACACACCTAGTGTTCCTGAAATGTACAGTAAAAAAACCCAAACTGAATCATTTACTTTTACCTCTCACTTAAACCACCTTAAATTCATTTCAAAGTCTCAGAAATATTTGAATTTTAATTGTCAGATTTTGTTTTAGACTAGTAAAAACAAAAATGCTTACAATAATTCTATTTGAACCATTCTTTTACAATAAAAATATTATATGTCAATATTTGGTTTATTCTTCTTTCTTGGTTAATGAACACATTTCTTTATATTTTGCACAATAAACCTTTAAATGAAGGGGTTTTAAGAAAGGTTAAGCAGAACATATTAAAAGGCTGAACATATTGCTCTCAAGCAATAAGGAGGAACAGTGATAGCTTGTCCTAAAACTGAAGTTTGCCGTGCTGTGAGTAGGACATTGGACTAGATGACCTCTAGGGCCACTTTCAGTTGAGTTATTACACTTTTCCATATTGCACACATTGTAGTGGATCAGGGTTAGCCATTGGGCTGGGCTTTTCTGGAGCATCCATGACTCGCCTGCTCAAAAGAAGTTACTCATGAAGCTCCAAGGAGGATCACATCCAAGTAGTCAGGTAGGATGGAATTGTTTTATATGCAAAAAACAGAGGCTGTCTGAAGTGGTGATCCCAGCAGAGCAGAACTGTGACGCGTGGAATAAAGGTGGCCAGACGGCCAGGTTGTCCCAGCTGAATTTTGAGAACACCCACTGATTTCCCAGAGACTCTGGAAAGTCAGTGCATCTCCCTGTGACACACCACTATGTCTCAATCCTTCCCTGATTTTTAACTATGAATTTCCTGTAGGTCCTTTGGTAATTGCAATGCATATTAAAAACGGCTTCTCTTGCAGTTTAAGCAGCTGCTGATCCTACCTCCAGTGTGTTAAGACTGTGGAGAGCTTATGGCTTTAAATGTGTGTTCTTCTATATTGTCAAATGCTAAAAGAATTTATGTGGAAATTTCCTAGTTGAAATGTGTCTGGATCAAAAAAAGGAAGAAAAAGTTTCTCTATTGCACCACAGGGCATAATAAAATGACACATAACACAAGAAACTGATGACAGTCATAAAGAACTTTCATAGCCAGATAAAGATTGGTGCTCTTTGGCAAAAAAAATCCATGGCTTGCAGACAGTCAAATAAATCTCAAACCATAAATATGCAGACCTAGGATTAGAATTTGAACCTATTAAAATAAAGGTTTAAGCTTCCTGAGGTAATGTCATCCCTACTTGCTATTTAATAGTAGATTCCTTGACTCTTCTACTCTGCAGACACTAAAAGGTGAAACTTTACCTGTCCATTCACTGGCCTTTTGCTGTAACTTAGCTACAGACATTGCTTTTATGAAAGCAGAAGGAAGACTCTTCAGGAATTGGAATGGGATTATTTTAAGAATTGGACAGAAAAAAGTGACACCACAAAGAAAAATAATGTACTTTCATTCAGTTTGCCTACAAAATAGGTCAGCCACTTAGGTGTCTGACATCTCTGTATGACAATTTTTACAAATCAGTTTTTACAAAGATTGGCCTCTGGGCATCAAATTAAGATTCAGAGCTACAGGAGACATTTCTATGAGGGATGAAAACAACATTCAGAACTCTAGGAAGTTTACAAATGAATAAAAAAAGGATTCCTGCAAAGGCTCGGTGTTTGTGAGACCAGCCCCCAAAGTATATAAACTCCATATCCCCCATGTTTATTTCCTTAATGAAAACCATTGACAATAAATTGACAATAAATCTACCTAAATATAAATATATTGCAATATATATAATAAATATAAATATAAATATATAATTATACCTATAAATATATAAAAATAAATCTATCTGAACCCATCTATGTGTGGGTTCCCTCTAAGATTATAGCAAAAAAGAAAGACCATAAAATTTTGGCCAGAAAAATAAGAACTTTAAACCTCAAAATTGAACTGGCTTTAGTTCAGAAATTTTCCAACTTTGATAGTGTGGCAGTCAGGAAGTATGCAAAATCATTATTCAGTTGTAGTTGGTCTCTAAAATGGCAAAGAGAGGTAAGAAGCCAAAATTATTTAAGCTGTAAAAAGATTGAAGCTACACCAGCCAAAATAGAAATATCTAAACCTGGCTGGAAAAGAGAACCATCCTCTGAAAGAAAAATAATGGGAAAACAGGTGGTTGAAAAGCAATGAAGTAGTTAGAGAAGTCAGAATATACTCCATACAGAATTACCAGAATGAGGAAAATTACTTTTGCACTCAAACTAGTCTTACAAAAAAGCAGTGGGGATGAAACTTTTCTTAGGCTGGCCACCTACCAGGCCAACTATGACGGTAGAAATTCTCTTTAGAAATACACAGAAATAAATATGAATGCTAAAGTAGGAGGTAAAAAAAGATAAATAGGAACCCAAGGAATTCTTGGTAACTCTCAAGTTTAAATATGTGATGTCTTCATCAGATATTAAAGGATTTTGACTTTAAGGAAGTAGCTTATTGCAAACAAACACAAATACAAAAAGTCACCTGCCTTTACATTTTTTATTATTACACCTATTTCAAAGGAAAAATATTTGTTTCTGGTTCCTGAAATGCCACTATGCAGAGGCCTCTCAAGAAATACAGCACAAGAAATACATCATTTGAAACCCACAAAATTAATTTCTCTATGAAGAAAATCACCTCAACCTAGAAGGCAAACTAAAATGCTGAGGGTAAGAAGGAGGTCTCAAGTCTGATTCATAGTTGAAAGGAATTGAAATGAGATCGAGATCACAATACCCTGAAAAAAAATCAGGATTAACACAGTTTCATGACATAAGAGCTGACGTAGATAAACCTTGAAAGTGATTTGCAGACACCATCACAAGAAGAAAAAAATGTCTACTAGATTTTTTGGCATCCACCCAAGAGCTTACCCAAACTTTTCAGAGGGAGTAGCTGGGCTGAGATTCAGGATTTTGTTAAAGTTCACAATATCAGCACATTGATCTTTCATATCTCTGAGATCCCTGGTGAAAAAAACATGCTGCTCTGATCCTACTGCAGAACAGCTTTCCACTTCAGCTGAAACAAACTGTTTTCTAACATGGAGTGTGCCTTTTTCAGGACAGAGCTTGCCTGACAGGATTGTCAGTGATAATGTGAGACTGGAGTCAGTTCTCTTCCCATCTCTTGCTCCCTGTTTTCCTCCCTATTACCTCCTTGCATTGATCCACAAGAGACAGTGAGCGAAAACGAATCCTGATGGTCACTAGCCTTGGACAGCTGATGCCCTGTAGCCATGAGGAGGCTGAGGACTACCAAGTGCACTACTTTTTATGGCTGATTTCAGAAAGGCCGAAATAAAGTGAAATACAGACTGCTGCCCTCCCTGATGCTTTGGGCTGGGTGCTTAGCACCAGCCTCTCTGCAACACAGGGAATGTGTTTTCAGGGAAAAAGAAGGCTGATTTCACACCAGGCATTGTCAGGAAGCTGCTAGCCAGCTCTCAGCCTCTTGGGGAACTTTAAGACGCTAAAAGGTTTTCACTGTACCACAGATACCATGGATGCAGCAGAGGATAGCTAGGTCGTGGCACAGCTGCTCCATCAGTTGTCCCTGTTCCTTTTCCCACACCCCAGAAATACACACAGTATCTCCACAGAGCCTACATTCATACCCTTTGTGGCTGTGCATAGCACATTTTATACCTCCTGAGTCTTCTGCACTGCTGGGGCCAGGATTCAGCATTGTAAAAAAGCATTAAAGTGCTCCCCATGTCTCCTGCATACAACAAAAAGTCATTTTCACAAATATTTTCTTTTTCTGTACAATAGACTGGAATAGAATTGACATGCACAATAGGCAAGAAATATTTTTCTTTCAGAAGATTTCAATCTATGAGATAAATACAAAACATGTTTCAAATGTCCCTTACTTCAGGCTATGATGATTGTGTCAAATTCTTCCTGTTCCTCAGTCGGGAGAAAATCTAAAGATTTTTTTTTAGCAAGACAACAGCCTAAAGGTTCCACTGCCTACAGATTCAGAGCTGAAACAGGGTGGGCATCTTTCCTTGGTTTATAGTTTAAAATGCAAAGTCAAATATATCAATTCCATATTAGGAGGAAGTATGATATTGTTTTCCTAAAATGCTAGCTTTCTATCTTCTTGATTATTATTTTTTTCATTGCTTCTGGAGATGTGAAATTAAATTCCAGTCATTCAGACCTTTCCACAAGGAATCTGCCTATTTATAGAAATGAGAAAGCAAAAATTCTAGCTATGTACAGCAATTTGGGGAGCAGCAAGTACTGTTTCGAGCCAGAATGCCCTTTACTTAATATTTTAAAACTAATAAAATGAAGAAGAACAAGAGTAATTTATTATTTCTACACTGGCTTAAACATCCCTTCCATCTGAGTGACTGAGATCTGCATTGTCTCTCATGGGAGCTGCTCATGATGTCACTGAGCCAGAAATCACTGATGGTCTAACCCAGTTACATGAAGATAATGTTTATTTGAGACACTGATGAACCTTCTTTTCTGTGTTACATTATGCTGTTTAATGATTACTACATGCACAGATGGTAAAAATTCTGAAATCAGAGGTAAGCCAGTACATTTTAGTTCATGCACTTTGCCTAAGTGTAATTTTCTCTTGAGAAAAGGAATCAATCAAACACCAACAGAAGGGGTAGAGTTCTACAAATTGATTAAAAGTTTTAACAAGCTTGTATCCAGCAAACTCAACAAAAATAGGCTACTTAACTATGGGAATCCATTTTACCAGTGCTTGAAATATCTTTAAAGCTTCATGTATAGGATTTTCTCTTCTCTTTTTTTTCAGAAGTATCTACTCTCATTCATAAATTTTTTGATACCACAATTTCTCATTAAATATGACCACCTAATATCACATCATGCTAAATTCCATCATGAAGGCTGAAAGTCTCTAAAAGGCAGCACAGGAAAACCTGATGTCTGTCAATTTCCCAGGAAATTCCTGATAAATGGCAAGAATAATTCTGAGTAGTATGTTGAAACCCCCAAATACTCCTCAGACATCAGATAAACAGCACAAGATTTATCACATGCTAACAAAAACAGTAAATAAAAGGATATAACCCAGTGGCTAGCATTTGCTAAAACTGCTTTTGCTCTTATCATTACTTCTTTTATGCAGATTTAGCTTGGACACACCAGTGCACATGTTCACTATCACCATGTTCACAGCATCATTTTGCTCTGGAGACCTATTTGCCATCCATTCTTTAAAGAGCTGGGAATCACACCCTGTGCTTAGAGCACAGCAACTCCTGATCTCAAAGGTGTGTTTGTAGAAGCTCATGAAGTTCCCAAATACAGAAGATTTGCTGTCCAGCCCTTCTGAGAGCAAGGACCATATCCAACTGGCTCATGCTTTATTGTGCATATGCACATGGGGTTCCCAAAGTCTGAGGCCTGTATCTCTTCAAAATAAAAATATAATTTTGTTAACAGTGGCCATTCTGTAGCAGCACTCTGAAGATAATAAAACATTAAAAAATGTTTTCTATTCACTAAACAAGTTTTCCATTTGCACTTATCCTAAAATCAAAACATAAATGCTGTTTTGTGAAAATTCTTCCGACTCCAACTAAGAACAACCAAGAGCACAACAAATTTTCCTCTCCTATTATGCAAATGTTCCACTGATTCCAGTTATGATGGTAGGGAATATGTCAGGATTATAAATTAACAACAGCTAAAAAGAAAATATACTTTTGACATTCATTTGCATCTCAAGACAAGTAAAAAGACTTATTGCTACATTTTAATGAGCAAAATGTTATAAAAATCTTATTTATTCAAATATGGTTTAAATAAAATATTTTTAATATGATCTTAGTTTTCCCCAGAAGCTAGGGAGAAAAGTCTCTCCAGCACCACAGTAAACAGAAAGTAAAGCATTTCTAACACTGTAACCAGAAAACAGCACTCAAAGCAACAAGGCTGCATTTCATTTCATATTGATAAAAGCCAAGGTTTCCTACAAAAGTGTAAACTTCCATAATATTTTGCTTGAATACTTTTAGAGTAGCAGTACAAGTTCAGGAAGACTGGTAAAATTCTCCTCCTCCTAATAGCACCAAAATAAAGTAGAAAACCAAATAATCTAGATAGGACAATTCATTATTCAGCTTCCTGCAGGAGCAGTTGGCCAAGTACTCCTGTACTTACTGTGCAGAAATGACACTGACAAGAGAATGAAAAGAAGAATTTTAACAAAAATATCAAGGGGAAAAAATTTCTAGGATTCCTAGAATGTCCAAAAACATGACCATAATGCTAAAAAGAGGTAGAAACCAAGTATTTTCTATTAAAAAAACATAATAGAAACTATAAAATATACTGCATGAAGGAGTGTTTCTAAGATGTAATAAATGCATTCAAGAACTTGTACCTCTGAAACAGTTAAAAAAAAAAAAAGGAATAAAATAAATTTTAGTTGCTCCCCATGCATTTTAGACACAGAATTGTGCTAGGACATGTAACCCTTCTGCACAGCAGCCTTTACTAGAAGTAGTTTCAGAAACAAGACAGCAATGTCTATATTTCTACTTCTAATCAAAAGAGAGCATGCAGGAGCAGGTGGACAAGATTAGGAATGCAGCTATTAGTCCAACAGCTCAGACTGTAAGAGGCCAGATGGTCCAGCTCCCTCTCTGACCTCTCTCTTGGCTTTATCCAGTTACCCTGACCAGCAAATCTCCTTTAGGAACCCTAAGCAGTGAGGACATACCCCAGACCATGACGCTGCCTTGGGGCCAAGGGCAGGTCTTTGACCCTCTTTTATTTATATACATAGCTATAACAACTGAAAATATAGAAAAGAAGCAGTGTAAATTCTATGTCTCTGTGTTGAACCTAATCTATTTCACTACACTCTTATTTCTGTGATGCAGCAGAAGATCTGGAAACATCTGGAAAGATTTTTGTGCTTGTTTCAGATACAGAATTTGCTATAATGTTATATTTGCCAGGGTATTTATACATCTGAGTCCTCCTAAAAATAGCAATAGCTCAAACAAGAAAAATGTAACATGGTTTCTTTTCAATTGTGATTCAATTGTGATTGCTTAATTATCTCCCATGTTTGTAGCCACTTCTAAAGGTTCTACAGAAATTATGAGTTTCTCAGTATTTAGGAAAATGACCTGCATGGCAAGTGCTAATTATTCTGTTTTAGATCAGAAGTTTTAAATAGGTGCACAGACTTAATACCTAAAAATTTAAAACTTAGCTATCAAGTTCTCAGCTAACAATAAATATTACAGTCTTCAAAGTTGCCATCCAAACTAGCCAGCTGCAGTACATTTCAAACATTTTGATGGCAAACATTCAGTTTATTAAATACTACGAACTTTCAAAGACCTTTCCCAGCCTGGACAGTACTTAATTAGTTTGAGTGCATTCAGTTAATTAGAAGAGATCTTTCTTTCACAAAGCAATAGAAACATAAGTGACTCAAAATAGAAAAAAAAACCCAAAGCATAAACTTAGGATTTTATACTACAATTCCCTCATCCACTTGCACAGTTGTTTTTACACTAGCTCAATGAACACTAAATTTCTCTAGAATTTGTTTTTTGGGTGGGGGATGGGGAGGTTGGTTATGACACCTGGCCAAAACAGAAAGCTCATCCCTGCTGTCCTTATAGATGTGCCCATTACATTACTGCCTATTCCATGGCACTGCATGCTGGTGAGGAGAAGGCCAGATCTGCCCCATGCCAGGATGGGCTGCCCCTTGCATCCTGAGCAGACTGCCTCCCTGCTGTTCCACAGCACACCAGGGAAAGGGGATGGGAGACAGTGCCAGAGGCAGAAGGAAGACTTGATGCCCTCATGTTCAGGAGTAGTAGGAATAGCTGAATGCACAGAAAACTCAGCCAACTCAGCTCCAGGCTGATGCTGAGGGCTGCAAACACTTGCCAGCAGTGTCACAGCCACTCCTCATGGCAGAGAGACCCATGTTGGGGGGAAAAACTGGTGGGACTGGGATGCTCCTGCTGGATAGTTCCTGTCCTGCAGTCCCACCCAGCACCAGCCACCATAGCTTTCCCTCTGGCACCAGGCACCCAGCAAACAATAGCAGAGCCAAGAGCTGGAAGCTAAAATCTGTCTCTGCAGCCTGGACATAGCAGAACGTTGTCAGGAGGTGGGAGCCAGCTGCAGCCTGTGCTGTGTGGGAGAAGCACCCACCCCCTCTCACACCCCATATCCCCTTGGGCTGTGCTTGAAGGATAGAGGGTCTCATGTGTGTCATGGCTCTACAGGGGCAAAACAACCTCTCTGTAGAATGTCAAATTTTCTCATATTGAACTTTCAAGAGAAAATCTTTATTGAAAAAATGCATGGGTTTTCATCTTCATTTTCACATTTTTGTTTTTTTGCAACTTGTTGCCCTGTCTGCAGCCCTCCGTTGTTCTGCTTCTTTTCTCACTTTGCCATTAATAAGGAAATCCTCACCAACAACAAAAAAAAAAAAAGAAATTGGTATTCTCAGCCCAGATGAAAAAGTCTATTCTTCATCATTATTTTGTCCTCAAAAGACCACTCTCTTCTGTCTGATAATCCTGCTAAAAAAGAAGTAGCATGGCAAAAAAAGTCGATTATGTTGTGTTTATATAGCTGTCTGGGGGAAGAGAAGGATCAACATTGCATAAGTCAACACCACTACTTAATTTTAGTAGCCAAACAACTGCAGTACATACCCTCTTCCTCAGCTCCTGCTTTGAAACAATAATCACATTTGGAGGATCCCCAACAGCAGTGGCAGCCCCCCCAATATTTGTGAAGATTACTTCCGCAATCAGGACGTGCCTAGGATCAAGATTAAGTACTTCACAGAGCCTGCAGTGTAAAGATAATGAAATTAAATTCTTATCCTATGGATAAATTACCTTAAATATTAAAATGCACAAAAATTACAAAATGCAGTCATTTAACAGACAAATGGTAGGATTTTAAACATATGTCAATAAATGCTATGTTAAAGTATTTATTGTGCCAGAGTAACAATAGCAATGTAAATGAAAATTTATAGATTTTCTTTACATTTAAAATGCATTTATTAATGCCTATGGAAATTGATGCATTTTTTAAAGAATTTAATTATAAGTAGTCAATTATTGCAAGAATCGCACTACACAGAAAATAGCTTTTCAAATTTTCATTGGGATACAGCTTCTGAAACCATAGTCCTTTAAGCTGCACTGACCTGTGGAAAACTATTCTGGTCAACCACAAGCTCTGCACTCAGAAACAGTGATTAACTTTCTTATGGGAAACAGCGGTAGAGGATTGTGCAGGCTGCCTATTAATCATGAATCATCTATTAGAGACTTCAGCTTTCAGGCTAGGTTTATTCAGTTTATTCTGTTTCTATTTTCCTCCTTCTCTAAAGCTTGATCATGAGTATTTCTATTTGGGATGAAACAAGAGCAGAAAATACACATTCCTTATGGTTAAAAAATTCTCAAAATATTTTTAGCAGTTCCAATATATTTAATACTTCCTTGGTAGGATGCTGCTTTGATAAGAAAAAGTAAATTGCTTGTTTAATAAGAAGCACCTTAAACTGCTCTGACAAACACAGGGGTTGACTCAGTAACCTCATGATATGTTTGAACTCAGAGCCCAGTTACACAGAGTAATTGTCACACAGATTATTCCAACGCACAAATTACATTTACACACACACATGCGTAATCTGCTCTGTCCTGAACTACATGTTTGACTTTAAACTTGGGCTCTGCTAATAAGGGCTGAAAGTTAAAGCCACACCTAAGGGCTTTGGAGTAAGAAACAACTGCTTTCCTCCTCACAATTTATCAAAAGGTTGCTCCAGAATATCAAGATGGAGGCCACACTTAAATTATTGTCCCCTGCACCTCATAGTAGGTGGAGGAAAAATTGTGCATGAAGAATGCATTCTCACTGCAATGCTCTCACACATTTCCCTGAAAGAAGGGTTGAACTTCACTATTCAGTCCAAGTCTGTGTTATTAAAACCTATATTTCAAAGAGAAAAGAGTGTTGCAAAAAAGCTTAACCTGATTCACTTACACTATCACCAAGAGTGTCAATTTAAAACTCAGAAAAAACACTGTCAGATAGCATATATGTCAGCACATAAAAACTCTGGAAAATAATAACTGTGCAAAAAATGCAGTTATTCCTTCAGCAGCATGAAATCATTCAGTTAAAGGGTACTTTGTAGTACAACTGGTCCAAATGTATCAATTGTGGTACAAGACCACAATTGTACGTGTGCAATTTTAACTCCATTGCTCCTTATTTCCCAGTATTTCCAAATATAAGCTAAACTTTTCTTTAGTGATTCTTTCTTTTTGATGAGCCTAGTGGTATTTTAAAAAGAGAACTCTAAAGTAAGAAAAGGCTAAGCCCAAAGCATAAAACCTTCAGAACACCTTAGCTGGATGGTAAAATCACAGTTCCTCAGTTTACTTATCTTGGTTATATAATTTCTCATCTGTAAAAACATTAGCCTTTTCCATTTTCCAATAACAAAATATCTTGAAAATAAGCAACAGCTAAAAGGAGGTGGTTATTGTGGTTATTACTTTTTTTTTTTGCAGGTTACTACAAAATGCAGAGTGAAACAAATATCATATTTTGGGCCTTATCATAGGAAATATAAACCCTAATGTTCATAGAGTCAGTACAATTTTCTGCAAGCTTTATCTCCATGGCAATGGAGACTGCACAGTGCAACACAGTGAAGCTGTAGACAATGGCAGTAAGATAAAAAAGAAAATGACCCCCAGCATGAAGCTTTTTGAAGTAGGCAATTATTTGGTTTTAGTAGGTGAGATAAAATTTTATTTTAGTTTAGATAGTGCTTCAAATACAAATGTTCCCCACATACTGAGTTTCCCCTTCTTCAGTGTTACAGGCTCATTTAGTATAAAACAAAAGGACTTAGTATATATTTAGTACAAAAGTCCATTACTTAATAATGGCTAAAAGGGCAGAGGCTCTCCCTTCACAAGGATCCACTTGGAGAATACAAGAGGCAACAAGCAGAAGGGAGAGATTTCACCCTGACATAAGAAAAACAATTTATGGTGAAAACAGTTAACCACTGGAAAAACCTCCCCAGGGTTGTGGTAGAGTCCCCATCACTGGAGGTTTTCAAGATGTAATAGAAGAGAGTGCCAGATAATCTCATCTAGATTTCCTTTTTCATGAGAGGCTGGAACAGATGGCCTTTAGAGGTCCCTTCAACCTGGGCTGTTCTGGGATTCTTTAAAAACAGAATAAATGTTACTACAGCTCTGACTGTAAAAAGCTTTTTATGCTACATTGACTTCTGGATTTCAATCCATTCCCAAATTATATTTATCCAAAATATTCTGTAACACAGCTAAAGAAAACTTGTTGTTTAATAGCTCCAGTGCTGCCTACTGCTAGAAATGCAATTATTGATTAGGGTGTAGCAAAGCCATCTCTTTAAAATATAATCAGACAGAAGACAAATGGAGCTTTCATTCACCAGCTGTTTCCAGTCCAGGATAAATTTCACTTGCTAAATTGGTTTTTGCTTCTTTACACTGCATTTTAAAGAGTGGGCATATCTTAATAGAATTTTGTGTACTTTAATGTGATAATGACTGCCAGCATTACAACTCTCAGGATCATTTCTAAAATACACTAGATCTTTCCAAAAGTGAACTGGATTAAACAGATTTGCCTGACCAGACACAGGTTAAATTCAGGTTAAACAGTAATTTATAATCCCACACTGATTAAATGTAGTTGAATATAACATGTTATTAATATACAGAAATCTGAAGTAATTAAATTCATGGTTGTCCACTCAAAGTTCCAAATATCTAATCTCAAACTGTGCAATTAACCAGTAGCCATCCCAATGACATGATCACCAACAGGAATAAAATTCAGATTCAAGAAAAAGCTTTTGGATGAAATATGGACTTTTTAAAAATTTATTTGTCACTAATATTAGAAGGGATAACAACTTCACTAAAACATAAATTACTATCTAAAATTGTATATAAATATCAGCCAGCAAAGAATAAAGCAGCTTTAATTCAAAAATTCTGCATTATTTACAGGAAAAAGAAGTCATCTATCAGGGAGCATTTGGTGCAGTATGCTATTGCTGTTAAGATATGAAGACAAACCAGAACAGTTAGCTGTCAAGGCAGTGTTCACAGTGTTCAGATATGTGCTCAATATTAATGCAAAGGCAAAAGACAATGCATTCCTTGGAAAGTGCTAGCTTTTTATTCTACTATAATAACAGTATTTGGAGGTCTTATTTCCGTTTAGATGATTAAGAAAACCTCCCAACAAATATTTTGCAGAAATGTCTATTACCGATTGCTGGCTATAAAAGACCAAGTCCAAATCCATAACAATAAAATACCTTATGGTTACTGGAGTAAAGAGCAGCATAGTGGTAACATTGTCCAAAAATGCAGAAAGAATTGCAGCAATAAGGCACAGAAGAGTAATCATGGCCCACACCTTGCCTCGAGAGAACCGATAAGCCTAGGAAAAACAAACAGAAGCAAAATTAATTGACTACATCACTCCAGCTTAGATTTCAAAAAATTATAGGTAAAGCAACTTGATCAAAGTCAAGCAACAATGAGCTCAGAGCATTTACTATTACTCCAACAGCACCCTCTCCAATACTAAATAATTTGGCAAGAAAATAATTCATGGCAGTGGGCAAACAATCCCATCACACAAACAAAGAAACAAGTCTGAAGAAACACCATGCTCTGCTGCCAGTCATAAAGGGGGTCTGTGGCAGGAGAAGGGCTGAGCCTCCATCTTCTGCCTTCTTGCCCAGGTGGACTAAGAGGGTTTAGACCTCCCTTACTCTCCACACCTGGGACACATTCCCCATCCTCAGAGCAGCACTGCTGGAGTGGGTCCAGAGGAGGGCCACAAACATGATCAAAACACTGGAGCCCCTCTGCTACGAGAACAGGCTGGTAGAGATTTGGGTTATTCAACCTGGCGAAGAAAAGGGTCTAGGGTGGCCTTACAGCATCTTTCAGAACCTAAAAGGGGTCAGTAAGACAGCGAGGGGGAGGGGCTTTGGGCAAGGGTATGTAGTGATAGGACAAGAGGGATTTGCTTTAAACTGAGAGAGTAGGCTTAGATTAGATATTAGTTAGAAATTCTTTACTGTGAGGGTGGTGGCACTACAACAGGTTACCCATTGAAGCTTTGGATGCCACATCCCTGGAAGTGTTCAAGTCCAGGCTGGATGGGCATTTAAGAATCCTGCTCTAGTGGAAGGTGTCCTTGCCCATGGCAGGGGGATTGGAACAAGATTTTTAAGGTTTCTTCCAACCCAAACCATTCTCCAATTCTGTGGTTGTGATTCTATGAATTACACTTTTCATGTAAACTTTTCATGCTCTGCTACTGTGCAAAGGACTGTGGCTGCTTTTCACATGTGGTCATAAAGTTAATGATAGTTCCCTGCCCCACTGCCAGGCATAAATTGAGAGTTCAGCTTCAGCAGAAGTGCAGTCCTGGGGAAATCAGTGAAATATTCAGCTTAATAGTGTCCAAATGCTTGTGTACCCTACTGGGGACCTTTAACATTCTCCTGTAGAAACAGAATTACATTAAGGGCTTCCTTTCATCCACAAAGAATTTTTCCAGTATTACAACATGACCTCAACATGACCAATCTTTTCAGTATTACAACATAATCATTTCTAATATGATAAGTATAAGCTGACCTTAGAAGGATTCTTTAAGAACCTGCTTGGTGTGACAGATTTGAATAAATACCAACTTGATAAATATAGAAATACTTATAAGTACCAAATAAACCCACCTTTACTGCACAGTAGTCAAAGAATCCAGTCTCTGAAAATATGGCCACCAAAACCATCTGCCAAAAATGAGAAAAAATATAATCACTTGGAACTGATATATTAAAGTAATTGAATTATTACTCAAAACTAAAGCAAAGCAGGTTGTGATACTGACAAATGGACTTCTTATCTGACACAACTTTGAGAATCTAATCACCCTTATATTAGAATATCCACTACAGCTGCCAGATATCTCTAATTAAAGCATCATATGGTGAAATATATTTCTCAACATAAGCAGTCTGAAAATGTCATATGAGTCTGGTTGAATTTTATTTGTAGTGACTATGTAAGCATCATACATTAAGTACTCAAAGTATCTCCCTTTTATTGTTACTCAAGAAGAACCAAAAAGTGTGTTTGCTCTCTACAGTAATACTCTACAGAGCACAGAAGATAATGGCTTCAAGAAATGCTTGCATTTTCCCACATCTGAGAGGTCTCCTGTCCTTCTGTCTTTGCTCTAAACTTTCTTTTTCTGTAGGGAATGCAAGGAGCAAGGACCAGGAAATAAGAATAGCTCAGAATGGAAACAGATAATTGTAATTTTGTCTCTGTGCATTGTATATTTTGTGTTAGAGTCTAATAGCACTTGGACAATGCTTTTTACCACAAATAGCTCTGGGCAAAGTGATTAAAAAAATATATGATTAAAATCTCATCAGATATTACTTCTCCATTTCTGGCTTGCTTTTTTGTAGCTTCAGACAAAACAATGAGACAGGAAACAACTCTTCCAGCAGAGCGTGTTTGAGGATGGCTTTGAATAAACAAAATTAAAAAGAAAAATGAGAGTGATAATACTTGGCCCTCAAACAGATCTTTCTCTTTATAAAACCCAAGGATGTTTTTTAGAATGTTGTCAATATAATTTCACAGATTAAAAAAAAATAGAAAAGCATCAACATTTCAAAAGACTCTTTCAGAGGTCTGATCCTCATCCTTTTTGGTAAATTCCCCAAGAGACAAGTGTTTGTCATAGTTGTCTGAGTAAAGTACAATTAACAAAATTTTCTAAAAGGAAACACCTCTATACTGAATGTGATTATTTTGGCACATTTAGAGCAATAGACATGTTTTAGTTACCATTCCAAACAATAATGCCAGTGTCTCATAGTCAATCCACTCCACCACTTTGACCATACTAGGCCTCTGCAATCAAAAAATACAATTACAAGTGAATGCCATAGCTATGATTTATAAACTCCACTTAATTGATGAACCATTTAAATAAATGTGATGAAAATTAATAAGTGTTCCTACAAGCTAGATAAAAAGGACTATTTATTATTACCATTACTACTATCATTATTATTACTAATTCAAAGTACTGCTGGCATCCTAAGTCGGTCTTTATCAGGCTATTGGTTGGTCTAGTTGTTCCTTACTTAATATTACAGAATTAAAAGATAACCAAATTACATGGTGCACTGCAGTTCCCTTTTAGGTAAAAGAACAAAAGCATATCACATCACCTGTGAATAAACTGGAGGGTATTAAAGGGAACATAGTAATGATGTGGTTATGAGAACAACCGAGAAAATCAATCTGATGTTTGACTATATATATCAATGAAGAGTAAGCAGCAGGTGAAACAAAAGGGTTGGAACATGCAGGCATGAGATGTAATTATTTAGGGTAGTATAAAGTGTATTTCCATTTAGGTACGCTTGGTAGCCTAACATTACTGAAAATAACAGTGTTAAACTAACACTGGATTAAGCTGAAAATAGTTGCAGTCAGCTTCCTGCAAATCAGAATAAAAAAGCATCAACTGACGTTTTTGTACTCCCCTTGTCTACACATTAGTCTCACCTCTTTTCCCACCCGGGTTTCTGTCCTACCATTTCTTTTTCTTAAAAAACACTGCTTTGCCATGTGCTCAGTGGGCAAACATGGAAACTAATGATACCTGACACCACAGCCAGAGACAAAGGGAGCACTTACAGTTTGATAACTTACCTCCCCAACAATAGCTAAGGCGGCTAAAGCAGCCAAAGCGCCCAGCATGGCTGCAAGGGTCCTGTGAACAATCTGAAACAAAGGGTAAGAATTGACCACAGACTCCTCTAAGCATCTCCTTACTATTAAAAAGAAGGTGGGGAAAGGATAAAACCTCATGTACACAAATCTTTTATTGGCTTGCTTGAAGGTTTTTTCTGACTAGAGGATGGTTAATTAATTACTTTGCTATTAAAAAAACAAACCGATCCCCAAACAAAACCAAAAACCAAATAAAAAAATTTTAAAAAATTAACCAACTAAAGCCTTGCCTGTGCAAATGCTGCTAGGAAGTCTCATCTCTAATATTCAGGAAGAGAAGGGACTTCAGCACCAGTTTCTTACATTTGCCAAAAGGTGACCCAAGAAGGAAAGCAATTCATCTTCCCTAACTTAAGGATCAAAAAGCCTTGTCCTGTTGGCTTCTCTTCACATCCCATGGAAAGAAGATGCATGCCCAGAAGGTGATCCATCTCATTCTTAGTAGAGGCTTGTACAGCAAGAGTGCCCTGAAAATGTGCTTTATTTCTCCAAGAATTCATCTGTAGTTATTTAATCCTCTGTGTCTGGAAGATCACAGATTGTGTAAAATAACTCGGCTAAAGTAAGCATGTAATTAATGAAAATCACACTACAAAAGACTGAATCTAATTACCAGCTTTCACTGTTAATGTGTTTAAATATTATTCCAACACAAGTTAAAGTTATTGTTGATAAAGAAATAAAAGAGTCTAGAAATATTTCATTTGCCTCTAATTTCATAAGAAATATTTTGCTGATAATAAACAATAGGATGAGAGCATCTCAAGGCTCTCCTCCATGTTTGTAAAGGAAGAGCAAAAAGGGAAAAATTTGGCTGTTTTTTCTCTTTGGTTATAAATTTTTAATGGGAATGGTAAAGAACTACACAATTTACCAAATTACTAGAAAAATAAACATATAAGTTACTAATTGAAGAGTAAAAACAATTATCTGTCTCATCCTCCTGTTTTCCTCAAAAATGCACTGAACAATAACTTATTCATGGTCATAAAGCAGGAGATCAGACCAAGATTTTTATGCCCTAATGACCTGCTTGTTCAGAGCACAGATTACAGCTCCCAGCAGCTCCTACAGAAATGTGTGTGATAACCCACCAGCTCATTTCTGATTTCCCATTTCAGTGCATGGACATGTAAGCATACATATGGCCCTTTTGATTCTGCAAAGGTGGGGAGCATTTGATTACATTCCATAGCTCTTTTGGCTGGCAATCAGGTGCAGCAGCTAGACCTTACAGCTCTCTCCAATAATAGATGCCAAGCAGAGCTGTCCATTAGGGAAGGGGATCCGATTCTGGGCAGAGCAAAGCCCAAGTGTAGGCTCCAGGAAAATCCTCAGCTGTCCTCAAACTGAAGGTTTTCTCCTCATGCAATCCCCACCCACCTTAGATGGCTCTTTTGCAGTTCTCAGAAAGATATCATAGGTTTTCTGAGATTTGTTTAGCTACAGATTTGTTGCATATTTCCATATGAGCACTTTTGCTGTTATTGTTGTATGCTTAACTGCTCACATTGAGTTGACTTCAGATTCAGTTTCCAAGAGTTTGCTGTCACCTATGGGTGAAGTTTGCTTTAATTTATGCAGAAAGAAACTGAACAAATTAAGTCATCTGTCACTTCCTGCATTCCAGAGGTTTTTCAAGAAGGATTCACAAAGGTATATCCTGAAGAGTGAACAAGGTGCAAAGCTTTACTACAAAAAACTTAGTAAATGTACAACTGAGCATTCCAGCAAATTATCAAATGAAATAAAATAATATATCAAATGAATAAAGTAATGTAAAGCCTAGAAATGACACTTATGTAAACTCTTAGACATGTAAATATTCAAAATTTGATATTTAGGAAGCTTAATAAAAAAATTGATTACTCTCTTTAATTTTCTTTTCACAGAAAGTAAACCCCAAACAAATAACATATTTGCACAGGTATTTTTATAAACTTACAAACGTAGAAGTTAGGAGGTACAGGTTACGATTTCTGACATTCTTTGAACCACAATTCCATCTAATACACATTTGGAGGGCTTTATATCAAGCAAAATTCTATTATTATTCTTTCGAAAAATACCACAGATGACCAAAGTCTTTTGAAGATTGGCAGGAGGATGAGTATCTTTTCAGGATGAATCTTGGAGTGTATCCATAAACAACAGTTCAGGTAGAGAATTGAAAGAGCTTAGAAATAAATTAAGACAGAGACTTAATCCCAGGAAAGCTGAGAGATTTAGTGGACTTCTGAATCTAAAGACATTTTTAAAGGTTAAGTGAGAAATCATCTGTATTCATCTGATTGTTCTCTCACTTGAGAAAGGGCATACCCTCGTGCAATGACCAAGGAGATGAGAAAGACAGGACTGTTGAGGAGGAAGATACAAAGCTTTTAGTATATCAGTTTGTATGCTAGAGCTCCCCACCTCCCATTCCAACTGCAAACCTTGTAAACTCTTTGCAAAAAGGGCATCCTCACCCCCACCATCACTTTTGTCTGAAGAATACCTAGCAGTGCTGAGGTACTGCAACAGCAAAGGATAGGGCTCTTGCCTTTTTCAAAAGGGCAGTAATACCAACACAAAGTGTTACTGAAAAAATGCACTCCAGATTTCACTCTTTAGAAAGCAGGATTCAGTTTAGAGCTCACTGATACGGGATGTTACAAGGCTAGGAAATTAAGAAATTGAAAAATATAGGGAATGGATATTTACAATATTTGATATAAAAAAATACACGAATCTACAACTGTGAAACAACAGTGTCAACAACGTAGGTGTGTTGATAGCAACCTCATAGGTCAATCAGAATAAGCAAAGTCTAGGAAAGGCTACTATAGCAATTTTGTTTCTTTATTCTCTGTAGAAAGTTTGTTTCCTGATTGCCTGCTGTGTGATAAACACAATGGGCTGAATGCTGATTCTAATAGTTTCCACACTCTTAATTCAGGAGTTCATTTTAAAGTAAGACATTAAAGCTACCCAAATAATTTATGCTACAAGTCTTTTTGCTTGATATTAATTAACAATATACAGTTGCAGAACTGTAATGCAAATTGGATTTAGAAAGTCTAGACCTTTCCCAGATTGAAATTTCTTTATCTATTTGAAAGTGCTTTTGAGTTTTTGCACTGAGTTCATCAAACCATTTGGTAGACTGCAACAGCATCATCATAAAAATTATTCCAAATTCTAAACACTAAATCATGTGTTCCAGGAGGCAAAAGAAAATATTTAGAAGCCATTTGAATGCAGCCTGGGTGTTATTTCAGAGCATATCTTTCTCAGCTGAAATCCAGGACACATGCATTTCTATAATGCATTTCTGAAAATATGTGGTAAATGATATATCATAGCAAGCATTTTATTTTTAGAAGTCCTTTGTTTTAAGTAATAAATAGCAGTTGAAATTTAAGTGTCAATGATTTTAATGTAAAGCTTCAAACACAGCCCATATTCATTCCTTCTCCATTTTGTCTCCAATGAAGCCTGTTTTATTGAACTTCTTATTTTACTGATAAATTAATCTACATTTGATAGAGTGGCAACACTGCTGCATTTCAATAAGGATGCAGTTATTACCAGACCTATATCCACATATGAGTTTTATGTATTTTTCACCTACCTTCAGAATAGCTGAGATCTTCCTTATAAAATCAAAAGCCAAATCCCTCTTAGACTTTATAAAGTCTCTAGTTTATTTCTTTATTCTCAGGTGACAAGGAGGGAGAGAAGTAAAATTTACCCTACAATAGCTTTTTTTCTCACTTTAGGTTTTGTATCTATTCCTTTTTATGTTTCAATAAGGATTGATTTGGTTAAAATGAGACATCCTCAGCAGTGGAAGAGGTTTTTTTCCCACATTTTTTCCTAAAGATGATCAAGACACTATTAGCCTGAGTGCCTCTGAAAATGTGCTCCTCAGTCACATCCCTTGATGGAGTTATAATTTGCTGTCATGTATTTTACAAATTTTGGTGGTCTGGTTTGCCTTGGACTATTCCAGATCTTTTAGCAGGATGCAGATGAAACTTCAGTCTTTCATGGGCACACATATTTGATTCACTCTTAAGCAAAGCAAAAGAAGTGGATCTAAAAACCCCACATTTTGGAAAATTAATGCAGAAGTCGAACACTAGCATCAAAAGCTGTAATCAAAAATGGAAATTGCAGAAAAACAATGGTAATTTAGCTTAAAAATGTAGGTAATTTTTCCTAACTGTCAAGCAACATGACTGAAAATTTGGGCTTGTGATAGAAAACAAGGGTCAAAAAAAGCCTTGAAATACTTTGAGCTCTGCCTTGCTGTTGATCCACTTCAAAGCTGAATGGCACCAAATTCTTAATCCATGGAAATTTTATTTATTTCTGGCAAATTTTTAAATTTGGACACAAAAAAACAGCAGACTAGAAATACAGGATATAGTCAGATACAAATGAGTTCAGAGCAGAAGAAAAAGAAAGTTTGTGATGCCAGACATATTGTTTTGATTTTCCACATGCTTACCTCTGGTAAAGAGACTGACCAGTACCAGTTAGTGAAAGCATAGCAACATACCTCCCCTTCAGCTGGTGATGGCAGCTAATGTTTTAGCTGTCCTCACCCTCCTGCTCCCAGTTCGCTCCTGACACCAGCTCTGCAGAAGCAGTTCTGCAGCTCCTTCAGCCTTGGGGCACTGTGTCCAGCATGTCCATGCATGCAGGCATGAATTGTAAAATAACACTTTACACTAGGTTAAATAATTAAAAAATCTAATCATTAATCTCAATTTTTTAAGTCAAAATATGTCAAAACTGCCTCTCTGTACGTAAGTAAATCTTGCTAGAGAAAAAATAATCCTGGACCAAAAGTTTACTCATTTTTACAAGAAATCAGTGGTGAATCAATATTATAGTACTGCCATTTGTATGAAATATATGACCAAGACCAGTTAAGAGAAATATGGAGAAACCTGTGGATTTAGAAACGTTATCATATCTTAGTACTAACATGCATTCTTATTCATTCTTTGCACAATAGATATTTATGCCTGTAACCGTGACAATAATATTCCATATATATTCATTTATATTCAAGCTCTTTTTAAAGACAAATACCCAACCTTAAATTATTAGTTTTAAATGAAAACACTAGATTCTGTAGCAAATTTTATAATTTCTGAACATCTACTCAACCCCGAGGAAAGAAAGCACCCATCTATGACATTCTGCAATAACACCTATTTCTGCTCAAATAGTGTGCCAAATTACTTGTTCTGATTTAATGTCAGTGGAGGAAGCCCTGGTATAAACAATCACGCCTTTGGGGAAGTCATGGAAGGCAACAGTTTGTCACTTTCTAATAAAATGCTATGCAATATAAAACATATACAAGATGATTATCTTAAACAGAAAGTGATTAAAAGTAACACTATATGGTGTCCAAGAAAATGCCTGTATTAGTTCACTTTTATCCCTATGATATGTGGGCTGTTTCTTGCTGGGGTAAAGTTGATTTTCTTCACAGGAGCTGGTAGAGAGCTGCATTTTGGATATGTGTTGAATATAGAGTTGATAATGTAGAGATGCTTTTGTCATTGCTGAGCAGGTCTTACACAGAGCCAAAGCCTTTCCTGCTTTTCCTACTGCCATGCTGATGAGCAGACTATGGATGCATGGGAGATTGTGAGCCAGGACAGCTGGCCCCAACAGACCAGAGGGATATTCCAGACTATATGACAACATGATCAGTGTATAAAGAGGGGGGAAGAAGGAGGGGCATTTGGAGTGGTAGGGTTTGCCTTCCCAAGTTCTGTATGCTGGAGCCCTGCTCTCCTGGAGATGGCTGAATGCCTGCTTGCCCATGGGAAGAAGTGAAGTAATTCCTTGTTATTTTTGGTTCCATGCAGCTTTCACTTTCCATATTAAACTGTATTTATCTCAGTCCATGAGTTTTCTAGCTTTTGTCCTTTCGATTTTTTTCTCTGATCCCTCTAGTGGGGAAGTGAACAGGCAGTTTCCTGGGGCTTGGATGCTGGCTGGGGTAAGCCACAACAGCACATTTACTAGAACAAACTAAGAAATTCAAGGTAAGGATATCTTATAATTCTTGTCTAGGATAGGCAATCTTATAATTCTAGTTCAGGATAGTCCTGAAATCCTGTGATTAAGTAACTGCATTAAGCTGACATCGATTCTTTCTATACATAATGCAGAGAGAGAGACAGAGACATAAGAAATCTAATTATTTTCTGTGAATAAATTACCAGATTACTTCATTCCCCTCTTCTATATTGAAAATCTGTAGGTTGATTCTAGATTCTGCAGAGATATTTGCTACTCTAAAGGTCTGTCAAAGGCTTTGAATGAACAATGTGCACAATTCACAATCTTTTCAGAGTCTATGAGTTTTCTTCTTTAGCTATATCACTGCTTGCTCTTTGTAAAGAAAACTGAATTTCTAAACCTTCATGCTGATATGGAACATTGGATTAACTGGTTCAAAGAGATCCTTGAATGATGCAAACAAAAATATACCCTTGATGCATGAGATGAAACAAACTATTGAATTTTCATGCCTTGGAAACTTGAGGAAAAAATAAAGCTGGAGAAAAGAACATGGAAATAGCAAGGAAGAGGGGCTGTATTATTTGTAGAGATGATGGACAGAGGACCCAGAAGAGGGTGTAATCCTATGAAATGAGGGTTGAAATGACTGCTAATTGAGTCTTGTTTTGAAATAACCTCTCACCTCAGAATATTAAGGCAAAAAGGGATAAAAAGGTATAACATCATGCCTAGCTAATATTTCTATCAGAATTGTACAAAAGAGAGAAGTCTGCCATACCTATATCATAAGTGGATGTTTTCCAAACTCTACATGCTGGAATGGTTCTGATGTTAAGAAAATCAGTTTTATATATCTCCAGAAAACTCCAAAAGGTAGTATTCAGTAACATTTGATAGCCCCTTTCAGTAAAATTTGAAAAGCAAATCTGCACTTGGTATGAATTTCGTGATTTTGCCTTGTTACAGAAGTGGACAGACACACAGAGAAATGAACAAACTCATGTTCTGTAAATCAGGGCCTTGAGTCTGGTTACATTAATAGAAAGGTGAGCCCTGCAGGAAGAGAGGATAGTGATCATTTTTATGTGCCAAGGCACTTATTTCTGTAATATTTTAGCTACATAAAACATGTCTACATGACTTAAGTAAAGAGATCTGGTCATGAGCCAGTAGAGAACCCAGAAGAAAATAAACCAAACTGCTTCTGTGGCCCAATAGGATCAAAGTCATTGTTTACCTACAGGCTGGACTAGGAACAAGCTTTCAGTCTTGCAAGGGTCAATCCAGTTCTCCAGCATCTCCCTCAGCAGGCTTTGCTGGCTCCATCCACTCCAGGTACATTGATAGCATTCCCAATGCACACCCTCATTCTTTGTGTCCTAAAGACGTTTTTGAGAACTGAGAGACGCTCACTTACATTCACAGTTTCAGAACATTTTCTGAAACCAAAGACGATGCCACCATTTGTATTTTCCCAGTTGTCTCAGTTATCTCTATTCTTGAGACTAATCAGACTGGGATTTTCTAGTAAACAAATGACATGAACCAAATCATGAAATTTTACCTTCCCAGTCTGAATTTTTTGTCAGCCCTATTAAAATAGTAGGTTAAGAAACCATTCAGAAATACAGGCATGCACTATGAACAGTAGAGCAAGCTGTAGTTTACATTACCTTTACAGGGAATTTTCTGTTCTAGCTAGCAGTTCCTCTGGAGAGTCTTTCATCCCTGACATCTCCTGTCTTTTTTCGCCCCACTTTTCTTCTCTGAATTTTTTCCTCTTTAAATCATGTCATCATATCTCCCTTCAAGGCTTCCCCCTACACTTTCAGTTTTTTCTTTCACTTTTGCCTTTGCTCTTGCTGAAGGAAGGCACCATCTGAGGCCCCAGAAAGGGCTGACTGGTTGTCATCCCTGTTTGTGTGTATTAGAGGTGCACATGAGTTCTAACACTTGTTAAAATTTTAAGACTTCATGGCTCTCTACCCCTCTGGTTGCCGTAGGCAGGGTAGAAGCTGAATGGCAGCATTCAATTAAGATAATTTAATGTTCTGTTCCCTCTCTCAAATAGAAAGGAAACACACCAACCCACAAAAAAAAAAAAATAGCATGCAAGGCAGGGCTAAGCATTTGTATTTGCCAGTCTTTCACAAATTGAACAAAATACAGTTCAAAATTAGGTTTAAAAGGCACAGAAATTTGCAAATGGCCATTTGGAAATTAGGTTTTGCATTCAGTGTTGAAAATATGACTGGTATTATTTAAAAAAATAGGATTCTGTGAAAAGGGAAGCCTGACAACATCTTTTAAAGCAGACAATCCTATCTAGTCCTTAGAACAGTGAGCAGCACCATCCAGTGGCAATTTTTTTCCTATTTCATTCTTAATTAAAGACAGTTTACATGCTGCTGAAGTACCACAGCACCTAAAAGGAGTGTTTTTTTTAAAACACACAAATTCAGAGCACAGCCAGCTTCTACCATGATAGATCTAACAATTAGGCTGGCAATAGTCAGTGTAAAATCAATATTCATTTTGGATTAATAAGACAAAATTGTTATTGTAACAGATCAAGCTGTGATCCAGCTGGGGATTTTGCTTGCTATTATATTGCATTTTTGTTTTTAATTGAAACCCATCCCTTCCTCATCCTATAGAGTTTTTCTTCCTTTAAGCTTTCTTCCCTTTGATGTAGTTAGGGCAGATAGAAATGACTAGTTTATCTTACTGGTGCTGGCTCTGTCCTTTTAGACCCTCCTCATTTTTGGCAGTGGCTCTACTGTACACAAGCAATAGAAATCCTGGCACCTTGGGGGTACTGATAAAATCCTCCTCATAAGGAGCAACTTGCAATGCTCCTGCACAGCAGATTGAAAGTAATTCTGAGCTTCTCAAAATGCATGGAGATCAAAATACACAGAGGTCACAGCCTCCTCCTCAATTAGGGAAAGGCATTAGGGAATTGTCTGTACTGCTTAATTGGTAGCTCAGTAGCAGCCTGTTCTCTCTGGAAGAATATACAGGGTACCACTTGGTGAATACTTCACTCTGGGAGACAGGATAGATGGATCTGTCCTGTGTCTGGATCTCCTTGTTCAATCCAGCCATCCAGCATCTACCTCCGGAAGCTTTACTGCACACCCTCAGTTTATGTCCTAAAACCTGTTCTCGTGGGGGTGGCAAGAGTGCCCTCATCAAAGTGCACACTTTCAGCTTGGTATGGGGGGAAATAGACTTTTGAATGGTAAAGGTGCTTTAGAGTTATGGGGACTCCAAACAAGATCCAAAACCATTTGTTGCCCAGGGCAGATGAGGTTAGACTGTTCCAGAGGAAGCTTGATTTCTATTTAAGGTAAGTTTTACTACTGGATTTTATGTTTAGGTTTCATTACCCTGATTTAGGTTCTGTACAACCCTCAGAGTCCCAGTACCTAAAACTTCTGGGTTCTTTTATTCCCTACCACTCCCAGACAGTGGGCCAGATAAGGGGACAATTTATTCTTGCCCAGGGAGGTATGCTTGGACTCTTATTAAGAAGATTAGAAGGTTTGTTCTGATAATCTGTCCCTAATTTTCTGATAAACCCTACAGCACTGTTTTAATTCCTCTTCACAACTTTTTTAACCATAAAACAAATGAAATCCATAGCAGCAGGAATATATTCTCTCTAACAAAAGGCCAGGGAGTGCATCAGCTACTCTGTCCGTTTTCACACGGTCTTTTCCAATAACTGCGATGGATTTTCTTCTGTTCCTTTGCTACCAATCTTTTGGGAGGACATATCTGGAGGTGGGAACATTTAATCCACACTCTTCTCAGTCTGTATCTAAAGACAGATCAATACAAGAATGGATGGGAAGTAAGAAGCCATGCTGACTATGCTGATCACTTCTGTGATCAGTCACATTTCTGTTACTTCCTTTATCAGAAAAAAATATCCCTTAAGATCGGCCTATTTCTATCACTTAATGTTATGCTTCCTAATAGCCAAGGACTCTTGCTTCTCTTTTCCTATTGCCTCTCTAAAGCATAATTATTTGATAAAAAATCTGGACTGTGTGAGTGTAGACTGCAGTAATAACCCCTTATTCCAGCTGTAAAAATGTTTCCTGCTAGTAAACACTGGTTCAACCAGCCTGTAATGACAGAAAAATGTCCAGACTAAAATTACTTAAAAGTTTTGTTCTCTGGAACTAATTTCTGCTGGTTAGATGCTATTAAAAATCACTCTGATATGAGTTAAAGAAATTAAGCTTAGGGGATGTTTATTCATAATTTAAGTTAGTTAATAATAGAAAAGTAATATGGAGAGAAACTGACACACTCCATTTCCACTAAAGTAATTTAAATTGTGATTATAAGCCCATACTTCATGTTAGAAAGAAACTAGAGCTTTTAAGGCCAGATCTTGCACTTTCAAGTATATGTGTTTTAAGAAGAAATACAGACATGTAAATGTCATTTAAGATGTCAGATCATTAAAATGCCACTTAAAAGATCCTCAAGCTCGTTCTTAGTGCTAATTATGAGACAGCGTATGAAGCTAAATAATATAATTTTTGATAACTCCTATGGAGAGTCTCATACAATTTCTGATACTTGCTTTTCTGCTCTTCTTTCTGATACACTTTTCTTCTATTTGATATGCTATTGGTATCTCTTATTTTTTCTTCAAAATTTTAAATTAACTTTGTATAATAAATGTTATTTAGCCCTTTCTCCTGATTAAATGTAACATTTTACAAAATAGCTTTTAAAAGGCAATTACTTTCACATTTACTTCTGCTCACTCAAGTATCATAAACAGCTAACACTGCATTTTAACACACAACACAAAACAAATATATTATTAGGGGAAAGTGTTGGACAAGGGCACACATTAAGTAATTTCAATTAATGAGCTCTATCCTTTAATAATTGATGTCTAGCATTCCTCCTTACATATTTCTAATTAATGCAGCTCCAACATAGCTACAAATATGCAGTTAAATACAAATAAGAGCTTTATAAATTTTAAAAAAAACCTTTTATGCATACCAGCAAAACTTTAATATTTTAACAGATATTTTAAGATATAGATGGACAGATAGGTTTCTCTTCAGCATAACCAGTGTATTATCCCATTTTGTCTAGACAAAAACAGGGAAAAGGTAAGAAAGCAAAGGTATCTAACTGTATTTATCTAAAGTCTAACTAATCTGTCTAACTGATAGCTAACAATGAGATTTTTTGAGCACTATTTTTCCTTGACCATGCCTTATGACCAGAAATGATACCTCATTCAGTTAGTGAGCTACAAATAATCACTTTAGTCACATAGGAAAATGCTTTTCTGGAAGAAATTATGGAAATCAAAAAAGGTAAAGGATCAAATACTATCAGCTGAAAGAACACAGATATTTATAGGAGCAGGGGTTTATAAAAATAAAATTTTCCAGCTTTTTTTTTTTTTTTCTTGTTTACAGTCAAGTGAGTATATGCATTTTGAGGATCAAAATTAGAAAAACCTGTCTGAAAATGCATCAACATCAGTGTAAACTCTGCACATCCATCTTTTACACCAGATGTCCCTGTAGACCAATGTGGAAACATACTTGTAACCCATTTTAACCAGTGTTTCCACAGTTATCTTGGAGGGTCAGACAGAAGAGCTGAGATCAACAAAAGGAAATCTGCCACTCTCTCTCTTTCTTTCTCTCTTTCTTATTTTAACATGTAGTTTTTTGAATTTCCTATGCAGTTCATATTTTCAAGAACAAAATTACATACTTTGTGTTTTTAACAAGTCTATAAAATAGTATAGATTAGATCAAAGCAAAAGCACCACAAGAAGCTGGATGTTTTTCTCCTTTGGGACAAGGGGAGGGAACAGGAGACTGAAATGCTGAGAGGGAACAGATTGATATTTGAAAAAAATAATTTTCAAGAGAATTAACATCTAATGAAAGAACAGACAATTGCATAAAGGTAAAAAAAAGAAAATATCCCATAAACTCCAAACAAAAACTAAGACATGATCAAGGGAGTCAAAAGCAATATAAAAAAATTCAGAGGTAGAGTAGCAGAATCGTGAAGTAAGAAAATATTCATATTTTAGTTAAGCCTGGAAATCATTGGAAATTAAAGAGGAAAAGGGGCATTTTATTCTATGAGGAACATATGTGTATTTCATAATATGGAATAAGTTTCAAAAGAAACAATGCTGAAAATCAATGCCTGAAGAAATGAAGTTCAACGGCTTGTTTTCTGAAGAACAGCACATCCTGAGGCCTCCACTGACAGGGAGGGGTGCTTAATTTAGATATTTGATGCTAACATGGAGGCAAACAGCTGCCTCAAAGTAGGTTTTACCCTGTATGTTTACAGTGGTAAAAGTCTGGAGAAGACAATTGCTTACAGTAAATGCATTTCAGTTTCCAGCTGGAACCTCTTACTTGACAATATTCTCCCATCATTCTGTATCTGCAGGAAGCAAAAGCTCTTGCAGCCTCTTTTGCACAGTTCCTAGTGACTAAGGTAGCAAAGGGCAAGAGGAGAAGGGCAAGAAAAGATTAAAATATGAGGACAGTGGGGATGAGGAGGCTGTGGGCAAGATCTACCATTCATGCTTGGGAAAAAAGGGCTGTGCAGGAGGAAAGAGAGGCTCTTGTGATGTGTAACAGATAAAATGCTTCCTTTTTCTTCATTTGTAAAGAAAATATGTGAAAATATAGCTCTAAAACTGGTTAGGGTGTCCACAGTGTCTGAATTTGAAGCTGTATTGCAAATAATAATTAATAAAATACGGGAAAACAATAAAGACTGATAAAAGATGGGGAGCAGCAACACCAAAAAGTTAAAATCTATCTCTCTAAAAAATTAAAGAGATAGTTTCTGCAGTAGCATTGATTTCTCCAACAGTGATAACAGCTAAAGGGATAGAGAGTGAAATGTGTTGAGAAAGCAGGACTTCAGGCACTGAAGTTAAAAATACTGAATATGATGAAAGCCAGTATTACATATTCCGACAATATTAACATCCATTGCTTGCAAGAAATCCACAAGGGAACCATAGAACTTAAAAACAATGTGTTTAGCATTTACTCTTGTTGTAGCATTTGTCATTTCTATAGATGCTATGGAGAAAATAGCTAATATTATGATGCAATATGTGGCTTTCCACACTCTAAATTTCAAAAAAGTTTACTTATGAGAATCTATTTCTACTTTTAAATTTGCAGAAATAATTTTTCAGCCAGCAATAGAAATCTTTCCTTGATATTCTCACAGAAACAGTAATTTAATGGGTTGTTTTAAGTCTTTTTCTTAAAAGTAACAGGAAAACTAAGGCTTTCCCTGACTCTGCGTTTCAGTTTCAAGTCTTTATTTCCACTTCCACATTCATTTTTCCAAAGCAGATTTTCAGGATGCAAACACAAAACCCCCCTTTACATACATTTTAAAACCAGATGTTTTTGCAACTGCTAAAAGGTTGCATAGGTGGGGTTGGGGGTTTAGGGGTGGGGATTTTGATTGGTTCAGCTTCTTTGAAAAAATAAGTTGCATTTAAAAGTATTTAGACTATTTTGGGCTGTGCTCCATGCCTGCAGATATTTATAGAAAAATTTAATCCAATCCCCCTCTGCATTTAATATGAGGTCTCCTTGCTCATTTATAATGTACACAGAGATATTTGTAGGTGTAGAAAGAAATAATAATTGCTGAACAACATAATCTAAATGTCTAAAGCATCTGCTGTGCTGTGTGCATTCATTATTGGTATTTGATTAGGTGAAGTTTTACAGCCTTACCATTTCAATGGGGAACGGGATGAAAGGCTCAAAATATGCAATGGGTGGGGAAGAAGAATGAGCATGCTGGACATATATACTGTGGAGTAGACTTGATTTAATGCATTTCTTAGTTTCATACTAATGTAAATCAGGCATGATACGACTCAGAGAATTGACAGTGTGGATGCTCATATGAATTAAAAATATTTTTTTTAAAAAGCATTCCTCTCCATTTGCAATTCATTTTAAGATAACAGTGTTTTCAGTTCAAAGAATTCAGTTGGAGTTCTATGTTATTTATGATATGTTTTCTATTCTTAGTGTAATGCAATGCATTTTTATTTGATTTAGTGCCTCAAGGTTTTGTAATGTTGTTGCAATATATGTTAAAAGTTCCCTGTCCCTTGATTTCATATTAATTCAAGCTCAATACAGTTAAAGGATGCCTAAAAGTCACTTATTAAAATATATGTTCATTTTAACCTGTTGAAAGTACACTAAATTCATAATTTGAGGTACCTTAGTGAAGGTAATTTTTTTTTTTTTTACTTTGTAAAATAATTAACTTAAAAACAAAATTTCCACACCTTTCACAATTCTGTCCTGTTTTTACTCTCACAACAAAACTAGAATTCTGTTGAAATATTAAAAAACCTATAGAGCCTAATGGAAAAATACACAAGATCATTGTAACATTAAAAGTACTTGGCAGAATCACTTACAATGCAGAACAATTTCCCCACGTGTATCTTATTCATATCATTAGCAACACTGATGATGCATGAAGTTATTTACACATTCTAAAATTACATCAAAGCCCAAGACTGAAAATTCTTCTTGTGCTCCACTTACAGCTTAAGGAAAAAAATAAAATCCAAGTTCAAAACTGACTTACTTCCAATATGATCAGCACGTAGACACCTACTAAGATGATGGATGCAACTGTTACTTGTGCCTCTATATTTGCATGAAGGTACTGATGCTTCATGGAGAGAGGAACACTTCCAGACTCCTGCAGGAAAGCTTGAATGTTTATGAAGATGGTGCCTCTGGTGAAAGAAGAAGAAGAAGTTTTGTTTATTCCTGGAATGAAATACCTTTTGTTTTATTTGTGCACAATTTATATTGCTTACTTTTTATATCTTTACAAAAGTAGGCAACTCCTCAAATATCTTCAAACAAACTCTATCCTTCTAAAAAGTATTGTTTAGAAATTAACTCAAGTACAAACCAGTCTTGTAAATACTTTCAAAGGGCAACAAGAAGTGATCCTCTCCTGCCCTTCTGAAACATGCAGTGATAATTATTTTAAAACATTATCTTAGTCAACTCTATAAAAACTGCTCCTTCAATGTATCATTTTTGAGTCTCTTAGCCAACCTGTTTGGTATCTGGAAGGTTCTGGTTGTGATGATCTGATGATTTCTTATTGAACTTAAGGGTAGAGACCAGTTGTATACCACCTGCAAGAGAGTCATTCAGCAATATTAGCAGAAGTCAGTGATAGTGATATATCTCTGATATAGGGTTTTATTCCTATTTTTCTCTCTTCTGACCATTTTATGGGGTTCTGTGGGTCAGGAATAAAATCAGCCTAAAGCAATTCCCCCTGATTAGGTTTGTTATGGGTGCTCAGGTTTAATCAACTAACTCATCCTCATACCTTCACTCAATCAATGAAGTAAGAGATGCCTCCAGGATGTCCACCAAAACATATTTTGCATTGAATATAGAGAATAAAATTTTGATGCAGGAAGCCCAGAGAAGCCTTATAAAGGCAAAAGAAAATGCAATTTCAATTACAGTAAGTTTTCTAATGCTGAAAGTGAAACACTTTGCTGCAAGAAGCATGGCCACTTGATCCACACAGTGGTGATGGAAATAAATGATAAAACACATCTCAGAAAAAGTGAAAGAGAATTTAAAGACCATCACCTGCTGCTGGTGCCTCCTCCTTGATCCTGCGTCTTCGCTCTGGCTGATTTGTACAATGATGTATTCCTCTGTTTGCTCACCAACAACTTCTGCCCCAAATGGGCCTCCTATGTCTAACTTCAACAGAGCAGAATCATGAAAGTCAGTCAGATTCATAGCTATTAATAAAGTTGTTAAGGTGCAAATTTCCAGTAAAAATAGTATAGGCTGTACAAATAGGAAATAAATTAGTCAATTTATATTGAAAAAATACATTCTTCAGCTAAATTTCAGGAATTTTGAAAAAAACAAAACCAATGCCTACTTCCTCACCAAGTAGTACTGTTTTGACCAAGTTTCCTAGTAAAACAAGAGTTAAAAGTTCATAACAAATATATCTTCCCTAGTGACTTTTGGGATTACCATTGCTTTCACCTGATGTATCAAAGCTCCAAAATAGCATACAGAAATACACAGAGACACAGAGAAGAAGTACTTACTCTGTAAGTACTTGTACTAATGAAAGGCTACACCATTAGCTCAGCAATTTAAACATCACAGAACTTGTACTGGTAAAAACAGTATAGAAACTGCAGAGGATTTTGCCTGATCTTTTGCTTTTTGGTCAAAGTTTTGCTCACAATGTTACAAATATCCGAAAGATATTTTCAACCTCCTTTCAGCTGAAGTACTCACAGACTCTATCACACTCAGCTCCCTCATCTGCTTCTTTTTTCTTGAGATATCTCACATAAAGTATGGTCAAACTACACTCTTAGTCTAGTATAATTGAATGAGCAGCCAACCATGATCCACAAATCCATTGGAAGTCTGGTTCTATTAGTTCCAATACATCTAGGGCTTTTTAAACCTAGTGTTGTAACAGTCCACTTCTGGCATGGTTGAAAGAAGCATCCCTGTGGCTTGGTGGGTGGGGAAGGGAGGGGATGAGGAAAGCCCAGGCTTTTAAACCCTTCACAGTTTGTTTGTTACTGTAATAGAGCAATATTTTAATTGTCTTGCTCCTGTCCGTGATAGGTAGAAAGCTAAGGCAAAACCAACAAAACAAAAATAAGCTAACAAACAAAAATAACTCCTTAGTTTGATACATACATGTTCCATTGAAATCATGAGACTTAATCACCTGCTTGAACATCTTATAGCTTTAACACATAATATTTTATTGAGCATACTACAAAGAGAGAGTAAAATGTACCAGAACATATACCCACCAGCCCTCAAAACTAAGAGACTTTGACAGGAAAAGAAAAAACTCAGAATAGTTAGAGGACTCAGGACAGTGCTGTGCTCTATCCTGTTTCCAGTGACCCCCAGGGAAGATCATCCATGTTAAGTCAGGGTCTAATGGGGAAAAATTTGGGAGATTATGAGGTTCTTCAGGATCCAGAAAATAGTAATCTCTCACAGTAACCAAAAAAAAAAAAAACCCCAAAAAAAACCCCACCTAAATCTGGTACCAGGTGGGCAGCCAATGCATTCAAAGTAATAAAAATGTCACCCTTCTTAGCAAGACAAGCTGAGCAAACACCACCAGTGACACTCACATGCCATTAATTAAAGATTTAAGCTCCCAAGCTTAAGCTTTGCTTAAATGAATCACACAGGAAAGGATAAAAAAATTATCACACATGTAACAAATCAGGAGACAAGTCCAGTCTGAAGAATTTACCCTCACAACCTTTAGCAAACATCAACAGAAATGGCAACAGTTCTCTTCTGTTTCTGAAAGTTTCAAACACAACTTGGCATCACAGTTTTTTTGGTCACTAGTTGATATATAATAGGTGTTTCAAAAGGACCTATAGCCATATCTTTAACTAGAGGCATTAATTAAACCTTCTAAAAGGTCTGCTCACCTGAAGTCATTAACCCTACAATTTGGGACAACTTTTAATAGTCAGTTTTTCACTAGGCATGTAACCACTTATGTCTTGAAAAGATTCAGGTGCATATAATTATGGCAGCTTCCTTTTAAGCAATACTTTTAAAATAAATCCTGTAATTACCTAGATGACACATTCAGGAGCTATTAGAAAGGATGTCTAAAATTAAACCTTATTTTCAAGAAGAGTGGCTCCTTTCTTCTTTTCTTCTACAGATAAGGATACTTTTTCCATTCTATTCTGTGCACTTATAAAACCATTATAAAGAGCCATAGGAAAAAAAAAAAGAAAGGATCTCCTTTGATTGCAAGTGCAACAGAACATCATTCACCAGTCTGCACTGAGGCTCTTAAATCCCATCAGAGTTATCTTTTTCCAAGCAATATTTAGGGACTCTGTCATAATTGCATTGTAAGACTGCAGCAGATGACAGCCTTTATAAAAGTTGGAATCATAATAAACCAGAAGAAAATTTCAGACATGCTTCCATGAAAAAAATATTATTTTTTTTATCAAGCTGCGCTTCAGAATATCTTTGTTTTGCCTTACCTTGTTTTTATATTTTCCTTAAATTGCCAGAATGTGGTTTCCTCTAAATTTTAATAATTGAGATATGGACAACTTTTGGGAAAACTCTCTTTTTACTTGTAATATTCCCTTTTATTCTACAGTTTAAGCATGCTTTTCTTTTCCTGAACTTTTCTTTTGTAATGTGTCCTCCAGTGTGCCCCTTTAAAGTAAAAAAAAATCTCCCTGGGGAGTTTTACAAGCAGAGCTGATATTTTTTATTTCACTTCAGCTAAACTGCTTCATTTTGATATAGTTCTATTCTTGAAATCGCATTATTGCTGTGAATTAGCCCGTCAAGGGATTTGGGTTTGTGCTTGCTCTATGAAGCATCACACTGTGGCTGTCTGTATTTACACCTGGCACCAGAGCAGGTCTGCTGCTCCCAGCTGAACCAAGAGCTGTGTTTCCTGATCCTGGTTTTCTGAAGAGGTTTTTAGGAGTATGTGAAAGACACCTCGTGTTACTTTATTTTTATGTGGCTTATGTAGACAACACAATGGAATGGGATGCAGTGGCTGAACATTTAAACTGGTATTCACTCACCACAATTCCTGCTCCTGTACTTTGGACACCTGCATCTGATAGTTGCTTCCCTAAAATCAGTGATGAAAGGGTGCTTGTAAGATGGAATTCATGGCTTCATTTTGGACTACCACATTAAGATGAGAATAACTGCTCTTGAGGAACATCCATTCTCTCTTTTAACTATAAAGAGAGCCTAGGATGACTAACTCAGGAGTAGCTGAGTCAGTCCCCAAAATACTGAGTCCCTGCTCTACCCACCATCATGCAATTATTTCAATATGTACAGAGGCAGCCAAAAAACCCTGTTTGACAGAGATTCTCAGTTTTATTTGCACACAGATGGATAACTTTATGCTTTCTTTAATATCTATTTGTATATCCTATTCTGTATACTGTAGAATGGACCTTGAGAATGTTATGTCTATGGATTATTTTTCAGCACCATTCATCCCGATTTATGACCAGGTCACTTATGCTAGTTTCTCTAGGATATCACCATTTTAAAGAAGGTCTTTTCCCTGGATCTTAGCATCCATTTTTGCATATTGTCCTTCACTGGTATTATTTCTGCATTAGTATCTTGTTTTTATTTCCTATCCCTCTTCTCATCGCTGGTGAGGATTTTTCTATATCATCCCTTCATAACATAACAAGTTAAACCACACACTTCTCTGTCCCTGTTGGTTTCCCTATCTGATGAATGCTCTATAAACTTTCTATTTTCCTCCTTTTTTGATCCATTATTGTCCATTATTGTCTGCAGTGAATACATCCTTTCTCTCTGCTCCATCAGTTTGAGAAGTTCTGTAACAAACTAATTTCTACAGCATTTTATCAGTTGTGTCTTGAGATTCTGTTTCTTGGCTGCCTCTGCACGTGGTCCTGGTCTTCATCCATCTATTTAACAGCTTGAACATTGCCTGCAGGCCTAAATGCTTAGTACATTTCCAAGAACATCAAAAACAGAAATGATTTTTAAATGCTTTCTGCAAGGAAAAATTGTGGAGGAGAGTCCGCCAGTACAAAACTAGAGTTACAAAATAAGAAAATATTCAAAGGGGGAAAAGAATTAAAGGGATTAGAGAGGTTTTGTAATTAATTACTTTAATTTATGGTCCCTGGAGAAGAACCTTCAAGGAAGCTGAAAATTCTGCTAAAATATAACTATATTTTTTGCCTCACAATCCTTCTTTCTATATATATATATATCTTGCTCAGGGAGTGGGAAATGTTGTTTTCCATGTCACTAATGGTCATGGCATAACTGCAAGTTTTCTAGTGACCTTCCCTTGCTCCATGATGAACAGTTGCACCAATAACACAAATTCATGAATAAATCATTCAAACTCATACAACTTCAGCAATTAATTTGATAATAAGGAGTCTTAAGTCTGCTTGTCCTAGAGACTCCTCATTCATATGTGGAATTTTTCTAAATAGTTCCACTGAATCCAAAGAAAAGAAAAATCTAGCCTATGATTTAAAATTCAGTATTTTTACTATTGAGAAACATCTTCTACTTTTTGAATTTGAGACCTTAATCCTGGACTGGGAGTGATAAAATCTCTCATGGAGAGAATGGAAATACCTCCATGAAAATGGCCCCTGTCTAGTCAATTTGATATCTCTGGTTTTGTTCAATTTGGAATAAGCAGATACACATTTAGGTGTGACTTCACGTTATGTACTTTTATTGAGTTTTATTTTGAACATAAAGAGCAAGTAAGAAACTCTCTATGCTGGCTGTTGTGAAAATATTTAATTTTCAAAATGTCATCCTTTGCTCCAAAAATTTAACTGGGGAGATATCAAACACCTAAACAATCAGATAATCAGATAAGGACTGAAAGACTTTAAAACATATTTACAAAAATGCAAGATCCTTGGCCAGACTCAGGAAGAATTCACAGTCCACTCCCCAGGTAATTTCTTACAATCAGTCCAAAAAAGCAAAATGAAATTGCTTTGCTCACACTGATCTAACCTTTCCTCACCTATAACATGACTGGGTGCAAGTACAAATGTTGAGGGAAGAAAAGGTTGTTACTGAGGGACAGAGTAAAGATGGAAACTCACACTTCAGCAAGGTAGGTGTGAGATCCATTGCACAGAAATTAGCTGAAGACTTACAATTTTTTGAAAAAGAAAATATTTCTACTATTGAGAAGTATAGATATAGCTATAACTGTGTGAGATACAGTGAAAGAAAGCAGTGCATCAGGGAGACCGACATTTCTCTAAATTCCTTAAAAGCATGATGAATCCTAATTATATTTTAATTTCATAAAACCTAGTTCAAGTCAAAAAGTGACTGTCTAGTTCTGCTTCAGTTGTCCATTCCCTACTGCTGGACAAAAGCTTAAAATTTGCTTAGATCAGGGCAGTAGTTATTAGAAACAAAAGAATGAACACAAAGTATATTTAGTACTTCTGAAGTTTTTCAAGTTTGAAAATGTATGTAAGTTGTGAAGAACAAGAATATTTTTCAGTCACTCTTTGATCACCCAGTTAATGGGGAGACATTTCCTGAAGGTCTGAATGGCCAAAGAGTTAAGAAAAAATAAGAATGTTCATGTCTTACAATAGGTACATGTAATTAAACAAGGAAATGCTGGAATTTATTCAAACTCTACATCTCGTTTTCTATCATCTTAATAATTAAAAATGTTCCCCTCTTAACATACAGCCTTTGAACAAAAGATCTGAAAATGCTTCACACACATTTTACATCAACAGTGATAGTGAATCTTGCTTCCTGCAGAAAGAGTCCTCAAGTCAGGCTTCAGTATAAACTTACTTCTTTTTGGTATTATAGAGTTGACTGTTAGAATTTAAAAACTAATAAAGCTCAAGAATTTGTGTTCAAAGAGAGACATTACCAATAATTTTAAAAGATATACTAAAATCACTGAATTTATGTTGGGTGCCTATATGGAAATCACTATTAAAAAAAAAAGCCCAAACCAACCACACACAAAATTACAGATTCAGAAAGCTTGTATTAATTCACAGGAGGCAAGCTGTTGCTTCCAGAATCTGCAGCTAGCACACCTCAGTGTTACATGCCAGGTTTGTATGCACAGGTTTGTATGGACAAAGCCATGGGAGATACATATGGGCCAATAAGGAAGGTAATGGGAAGAAAAACTGCTAGAACAAAACCAAACCAGA
The DNA here is from genome assembly GCF_022539315.1 of Serinus canaria. NCBI lineage: Eukaryota > Metazoa > Chordata > Aves > Passeriformes > Fringillidae > Serinus > Serinus canaria. Next base: position 82,010,389 of record NC_066313.1, on the reverse strand, counting down.
GATACAGGTATAGCAACACAAACAGAGATCTCATCTGAAAAGCAGGTCACCTCCACACCAGCTAATGAAGGCCTCTCCCAGCACCAGAAAAGGAAAGTCCTGCCCCTAAGCAAACCTGAGATTTCATGGGCATGGCAGAAAAAACAAAAAAATCTGGGTGACACCATAATGACAAAGGACATGAAGTCCAAAAGTAATCACTCAATTTGTTTTTTAAAAATATTTCACTCTCTTTTTTTGACTTTTCTAGTGTATGGAGATACATTGTATGTGTGAGCACACACTCCTAGCACAACAGTGTGCTTGGGCATTTCTGGAAATAAACAGAACTGAGAGAAAGGAGTTAAAAAAAAAAATAGTCCTTAGTACCTATTCAACACTTCTAAACAGTTTTTGAAGCAGAAGCAAGAGGTAAAGTGTGCTCATTTGCATATTTTGGCATCATATGAGCTAAGAAACTTATTTTCCACCCAAAGTCTCATATGATAACCTCCAAGGGCTTTGTGACAAGAACTCCTGCAGCACACCTGCAAACCTACCATTAAAATCTTGTAGTCATTCAGAAAGTAGTGTCCATTGGGAATACTGCAGTCTGTCAGCCAGCATAAATTGCATCTTCAGCCCTGCTGTCTGAATGGTTAACATTACCTAGGCCTAGCCAAGAAGTGGAATACTTTCTTCACTATGCGATAAAGTGGAAGCCAACCACATGAACTTACTCCTGGGCAAATGGAGACTGACAGGGACGGTAAGAGGACATTCAGGATAGGTGGTGCCTTTTACAAAACTCTTTTAGAAATGTAATCTTTCTCCTTGACACTTCTGTTTGAATTACTACATCACCTTGAAAAGGAAGCTTGGCTTTGCTGGATTGCTTGCCTTTCACTCTTCCCCAGCTCAGGGACATCAGACAGAATATCTAGTTTTCAAGACATATTACACAAACTAAAAAGCTTTAGCTTTGGGTTTGTCAAGTAAGAAGTGGAAATGCTATATTCTGACTGTCTAACAGCTATTTGTCTCAAAGTGTCCTGACATGATAGGTAAAATGTGAAATACAGAAGCACCTGTTTGTCTAAAATCCCAGTCCCAAATACAGTTCCCTGAAACAATGGGAATATTTGGTGGCAGAGCTAATTTGTACAATGCAACAACTATGGGTCCAACCCAAATCTGAAAAGAGAGGAAATGCTCAATTTATGCTACAACAGTTGACTAAAACTTGAGCTTAAAGACCCGCTTTCAATTCATCCTCGTTTGGCAGATAAGGCTGTGACAGCCGTGGTGCTGTTCAACACCACACTACGCCACCATAGGAGCTTTCAACAGCTTCAAGAAGGACCAAAAACACAGATGTGAACAGGATATTGATGGCAGTTTACAGCTGAAGCTGTCATTTGTCCTACTAAAAGTCCATTTGCTTTTTGGAGGGAAGCAATCTCAACTTTTAATTATAAACAGCCCTAAAGCACTAACATTTTCTTCCTCATTTACCCTACTAATTAGTGCATTATATAGTGTCATTATTGGTGACAGTGAGAATGTTAATAATTAAATCTATTTAAAATGGACTCTCCATGCCTGAAGCTATGGAACTGACCAGTTATATAGAAGAACATCTCAAAAATGAAAACCTACTGCACCTTTTCAAAACAAGGGACCTTGCAGGAGCTTGTGAAATCTATCAATAGGTGCATCTTCTTTTAATACTAGTGAAATAAGAGTCAAGCAGATTTCAGACCAGACTGATTTAACAAGAAATATAAGCAGATTTCAGACCAGACTTATTTAACTAGAAATATAGGGGGAAGAATAAATGCAACTAATTTTCAGAAGTTTTTGTTTGTTTACTAGCTGAATGTTCAACCCTCAAAGACTTTTCACATTCATATCTGTATTGACCTATGATGAATAATTTTTATTTGGGGTTGTTCTATTGCTTGTTCTTCTAAACAGTTGCTTGGCCCCAGACAGGTGCCATTCAGAACAACTTGGAGAGGGGGTACTTGGGGCCCATGTCAAGGACAAGTCCAAATGCAGCCAAGGCTCTGAGAACACCCAGTCCTCTCAGGGTACAAGACAGAAAATACACACCCTTTCACCTATTTTATCCATGAAACATCAAATCCCTTTTTTTCCAATGAAAGAAGGATACAGAAGCTTTCCAGAGGTGATACAGCCAACATCTGCCAGGGCATGCCTTGATCTGGATAAATGCCAAATAAAATCTAGGGCAATGATAAAAAATAAACATTCATTAGTAACACAAAAACTGCCAAAGACCTGCTATCTTATCTCAAATACTTTAAAAATACTCTTTCAACTTGCACATGCAGTTGTGAGATTGCTTCAGTATTTTTAAGTATAATACCACCACAGTTGAAAAGCATCTCTGGGATACTTAACAAGTGTAAGTAATATTCCTTCAGTTAATTTACAGCCTAAGTCACATATTTTATGCACTTTTTTGAAATGTCTCTTAGGTCAATCTTCAGGATCCTTCTGGAAAGCAGTACGCACACCTTAGGAAATGCAGAGTGTCTTCTGTTTTCTTCCTGGCACAGAAGCAATGCTACCCCAAAAGGAATTCCTCACAGCCACTAAAAAAATAAACTCCAACTTTTTAAAATTTTTCTCTAGACTTTCACTTGAAGATTTTGCTGAGTTTGAAGATTTTGCTAAGAGAGGGCAGCACTTTGGCCACCTGAAGGAAATGCCAAACTCCCCATCACCTTCTGCCTTTGACACTGTGAAGCACTGCCATTGCTGCAGCATCCTCCCCAGCACAGCTTTCCCTATGAGCATTCTTCAGGTGTCAGGATCAAAAGACCCATCCTAAATTCAGCAAGCATCCTTAACGGACCTACAAATTTGGGCTTAAGCTGCTTCTTCCTCCAAATCAACTGCTTACCCATCCACACTGTCCTGAGAGGTGACTAGTGCACCAAATAGGACTATGACTAGGCATGAAGCCCTGTACAGAATTGTCAGTTATTGCCTCAAGATATTTTCTGTGTGCTAAGAGAAAATATCATAACTGATTTTGAACTAATTCTAAAGAAATGGGGGCCAGGGGAGGACTACAAATTCAATACTTACAGAGCAGACAACTACAAAGACAAAGAGGCCTGAAATTTTCAAGAAGTTTAGACAGCATCTGAAACACAAGGAAACACATATTTACTATCTGGCTAGTTTAAGAACAATCTTTTCTATTCTCTTAACAGCTCTGACATTTCAGAAACGTCATGGTAAGCATTTATGGGGGATAGTACATCACATCTGAGTTCAGACAACACAAAGCAAGGTCAGCAAGGGCTTGGGAAGCCTTGGTGACCATCAGGGCTCCTGCACCATCTCTGCTGCCAGATGGATCTCAGTGCACAGGAAGGAGGATTTGTCCCTTGGAAAATCTAAGGGAAAGCTGCAGAACGATTCTGGAACCACTTGTCCACTACTGCTGCTGGCCCCTGGCAGACCCTAATCCCCCTCAGGGGATTCTTGTCTCTCCCAGAGAGGCAAAGGAGCATTGCTGTCACAGGGAGGTGGCATGGCTGTGCTGAAAACACTGGTTGTTGCACAGACTGATGGTGTCATGAGCAACTGTCTCAAAAATGGACTTACAATACACACCCTGAAAAGTATTAGAAAATGCAGTTTGAAGACCAGAACAAGCTGTAAGAATCTTCTGGGTTTAACAGTATCTTTTAAAACCTAATATACTTCATGAGCATAAATCTACTAACAAAACTGATTTTTTTTTTCCCATGGCATGCCTGTGCCCATTGAAGGAATGCCCTTCAATGGGCACAGGCATGCCATGGGAAAAAAAAAATCCAGAAATGAGATGCCACAAAATATTCCAAATTGTCCAAACTTACTACTGAGTGGGTTAGGCAAGAGTAACTCTAAATTAAAATGTGGATGTTGAAAATGCATGGTCTTGAGAAAGAAATCTTAAGATTTAACATTTTAAATTACCATTTTTTAATCCTATTCAAAAGACAACTCAACTAAAAATTTTCTGACTGTCCATCATTATGTTATATTGATGCCTTAATTTACAGAAGCCTTTATGTAGGTTTGACCTCGTTACATATTTTCATTTTGAAAGCATCAATATTCTCATTCTGGTTTTTTTTTTCAAAAGTAAACATTCAAACCTTGTTTTTTGACAGAATGACAAATGCAGGGCTTGATTTAAACCTGATGACAAGCAAGAAGGAAAACATTTCAAGTTACCAGGATAATTAGTTGAAAAACAAAGAGTGCAATAAAAAGCTGCATTGACAGATGCTACAGGACAAAATATTAACCCAGAATAGTCTGAAAAATGTTAGAAATAATTTTTAATCAGTGGAAATAACTCCCTAAATCAATTCATTGACAAAAAAGCAACAGAAATTACTGGAGACCCATTTTTCAAAAACATTGTTTTCCAAAGTTTCCCCCCTCTCTAGAATTTTTCAAACAGCAGCTAATAAAAACCAGCCAGTAATAAAAATGTGTTGTCACAAACTGGTACAAAGGGGCTTAAGTCCCCTATTTAATACAGGTGGTAACAACTTTACCCAAACTTTGCACAGCATGAAAATCTAGAGAAAGAAGAGGAGAAGGAAGCCAGTTAGGTGGTTTCTTCTAGAAATTTCAAGTAGTCTGCTCTGCTGAAAAGCAAGATGGCAGAGTGAGGAAGAAAGTAATACAGGCACGAAAAGAAAGGAATGATGACACAAGTCATTATCAGCACTTCATCACTGATAGCGTCTTTTGGTATTAACATGGTTTATGGAAAATCCTTAGTGACAGTTTAGTCATAAATCCTCTATCCTGCTGGTCCATTCTATCCATCTTTACATTACAGTTTCCTTCTGGAATTTTGAGAATTTATTAGGTTATGAATTAATAAATTGTAATGCAGACTGGTTTTATTTTAATGTACTTTACATTTTTTGTTTGTACTCTGGACTTACCATTTATAATAATAAAAAGTTATTATTAAAAACCCTTGATTTTAAGACACAAGTGAAATAAAATGTTAATTAAGCATTTATAAATTAATAACCACTTGTTTGTAAATAACAGAAAGGAGCTGGCAAGGTGTAATAAATACAAGGTTTTGGAAATGGTTTTTATAAATATAGAATTTAGAAGGGTCTTTTCCTCCCATCTGCTTGTTTTCATGACATTTTGTATTAGGGAAGCAGCATTTTTAACAGCTTACATTTGAGACATGATCAGCTTTGGACTCACCCGTGGTTTGCAATCTGTCTCTTCATACAGTGCTAATCTGGCACAGTGATGCAAGTACAAGCCCTGTGCCAAATCCTATGCTGATATATGCCTCGAGTACAATTCTTTCTGACTTCAGTTGGAAATGCATGGAGTATAAATCTATGAAGAATTTCACCCTCTCTTCTAAGCCAAACGATTCTTGATCTGATCTGCATATGGTGTTGGGCAGTTTAGCATCATTTGTTATCTCAGCAGCGCTGTGCTGATTTATAACAGCCAAGGAGCTGATCCCATATGTACAGCTTGCACTACAGCAGTGAAAATATTTCAAGGGAACTTCTGCCAGAAAAACTTGCTCCTCCCCAGTTTATAAACCTAAGCTGTACTGAAAACAATGGATTTCACACTCCCAATTGATACCTTAGTTCCATCAAATACCAGGGAAATCTACCACAAATGTGAAGAAAAACATCTGCCAAACTTCTTTGCATGTGCTAATATTGCACTAATTGCAGTCATTGGAATTCTCCCGCTCCATTTGTTCAGCAGCAGAGTGGGAGAGCACAAAACCACATGCACAATGAGAAGAAAACAATTGTGAAGTGATGAGCTAAAACAACATACAGATAAGGAAAAGCTGCTGGAAAGGTGCTGCAGATCAACAAGGAGATGTGGACCTGCAGTGCTGGGCTCCATGAAAACCCTGCAGAGCTATCTACAGACACCAAAGCAAACTAGAAAAAGCATTGAAACTCTAGAAAGGGCAGAGGGAATTAGTATCCAAGATTAAAGGTTTTGCTAGTTTAACCCCCAGCAAAAATATCCCAAGAAAATTCGAAGTTATGCTCTTATCATATTGCTATCTTTTAATATATTAACAGATTCATTTTCCTCCATGCCCTAAATGATTTAAAAGACTACTTTGGGGTAAAGAGTGAAATATATTAATGTTGTCCAAGATGGAAAAATGCTCAGTTATATTTTGCTTTGTGTATATGTGAAAAACTACTGTAATGACTACAGAAGAACTTTAACATACATATTTGAATTCAAGCGAAGCTACAAAACACTGAAGAAAAAAATGCTGTGGAATCAACCACAGGGCTTTTAAAAATTATTTGAAAGAAATGCTAAAAGCAATATAGAAGGTATTTAATTACAAATTTAGAAAGGTCCTATGATTGACTCTTCTTAGAAGAAGGGGCTGTAAATCATTACAGAGAGTCTGTAATCAGTTTTGAACTATCAATGGCAAGATACAGTCTAAATATAGAGTCCTATTTTATTAATTTACATTAAATAATTTTCTAGACATCTATGAATAAAAACAAATACATGCAGAAATTAAAAAAATAATAATGTTTGAATTCAGACCTCATCTTTGATAAATTGAACTTGACATGAAGGTTGTCCAAGATTTCATATTTCTCAGAAGAAGCAGATCTGGGAAAACTTGTCATTTCACTTTCCAGTTGAAACCTTTGCTCAAATTCTGCAGAGCTGTTGTCCCATGAATCATCATCTGTGGTAAAATCTGGATTATGAAGAGCCATACACTGCAACCTGTCACACATTTTCAGTAAACATAATAAAACAAAACAGTGTTTTATTTCAACAGGTAGTAGATGCAACTGACTTTGCAGAACCTTATGTTCACTCTGAGATTTTTATGGAAAATTTCATAGAAAGAGATTTATTCAGTACAGACCCAGGTCCCCTTGATGACACAGCTGAGTAGACTGGGGAGCAAGAGCAAAAGACCCTGTGACATTTAGGTGCATCTGAGAGTACCAGTTCTCTGACACACCAGGCAGATATATTTCAGGATTTGGTGTGCAAGCTCCATCATGAGGACTTTCCCTATAGTTCTGCTGTGTCTTTCAGTGCACTTTATGTAACAGCACATGGAAGAAATAAGAGCACAGAACCTGCAGCTGTCTATGCTTAGGGCTCTCTAATCAACCTGACCTCACACCTTACATCCTTCCCTTCCCTTTTTTCAGCCCCTTCTCTGCTACCAAGGTCCTCTAGAGTAATTTTCTGCTTTCAGCCCCTGCTATTCACTTTATTTCCCAGAAGGTTTGGTGTTAGGATATAAGAAAGAACCACATACAACTAAATAAAAGAGAACTTAGGAAAAAATATTTAGAGAAAAATGAAAGTAACTCACCCATTTTCCTCTGAGGAAACCTTCAGCAGTGGTGTCTTCTCTGTAAAAACATTGGGTTTTGACCTCGAGCTGAATAATTTTGAAAAATTGAAGTGATATCTTTGGAGGGAGGAAAAAAAAAAGAATAGTAAGTCTGAGGCAAAATGATTCACTAAAGATCTACAAAATATTTTGCTACAAGTCCATCTAATTAGTTAAATACTCTTTAAGAATGGTGTTGACCTAAATTGGGGTTTTCATTCCTTAAATTTGAGCTAGTCATGGTAGTTACTTTCTACTCACAGGGGACTCATTCATATAAGTTTACACTAGCATACTTCATAAAATATGATATAATAGAAGATCTTATTTACCATAAATGTTATTTGAGATATGGATCACCACCTACAAATCTCTGAATCAAATCTCTACAGCAACATTGGTACTCTTGGTATTAGGGAAGAAAATCTGAATACATGTACTTCATTTCTGCAGCACAATCCCTTCCAAATGGTTTCTGTCGAGTCTTGGTGCTGGTATTGCAGATAATTAAACAGTGTAAGCTACTTCTTGCCATATTGCAGCTTAGCATTGTGAAGGAGCTTTTTGCTGAAGTATAAATCCCCAAACTTAAGAAGCAGCTGAAGACAATCAATCACAATCACAGAGGTCTGGCTTTGGGGCAGACTTCTGGTAGAGACTAAGTAATTGAACCATTCTAGAACATGTTCCCATGACCAGGCTCTTTCAGAGAAATTTCCTATCAAAATCAACATTATTCAAGTACACTCAGATTTATTCCGTTCAAAATTGTAGCCTCCCACCACCAGAAAGTCTCGAAGAAATATGCTGGCCATACAGTCAAAATGCAGATCTCAATACACCCAGAGGAAACCCACTTGGAGGAAACCCAAAATTTCTCCACTATTGCTTGACTGTGAGGAGAAAGAAATGATAAAATCATAAACTTCTAAATAAATACATGACAGTGTCTGGTTATTCAGTCTTCTAAATATAAGGACAGCTCAAACATATTTGACTTTATAACATGATGGAAGACAGTGAAGTTTCTTGCAATTTATAGAGCTGTGTCTCAACTTTGACTTTGTAAAATTAAAACCTCCAGGTACTGCTTTGGCTAGTTTGTTCAGTAGTGTTTTCAGTCAGAAGATGTGCTAGGTGCAGAGCAATTGGATATGGTTATTTCAGCCTTGAATGGCCACAATGCTCATTCAAACTCTGCTGTAAGTCACATATTTTCAGTCTCAACTGAAGAAATGGAAAGAGTTAGAGAGATTCAATTACTCAGTACCTCATGTCAAATGTTGAGAAGATTATAACTCAGTTGCTACATTGCACTGACACTTCATCTATGAAGAGATGATTGCATAATCTGTAGCTATGAAAGTGCTTCCTTTTCAAAGCAGGAGAATATCATTCACACAGAAGTCTAAGTGGAGAAACTGTTATTTTGAAGCAAGTACTCTTCTAATCTCATCATGGCTTTCAATGTAAAAAGCTACGTAAAGCTTTTACAAAATGGAACCCATAGGGATAGCAGGAACACTATCAGGACTTTCAATGTGTGCTCACCATGCATTGCTGATACACTTCTGGCTAATCCCAACATCCCACTATATTCAAAGTCTGCATTCAAATTGGGCAATTTTTATAACTGTTCTGACGGTAGACCTTGAATGTGTGAGTTCAAAAATTTGACTAATGAAAAGACCATTTACTGTTTCTACTTTTAAACACAACAATGTCACGTGTTCCACAGGAAAAAAAGGTTTCAAATTATACATAATATATGCTGTTCTGATCTTACCTTACCTTGTGCACACTATTAACCTTTCTGCACTTCCTTTTGTTCTTTTCCTCCTGGAATGCGTAAAATCTGAAACTAGTAATGAGACACTTTCTATTTTCTTCTAATTGTTGGGGGTTGACACCAACATTACTTTATGTTACACAGGCATATATATCTCCACTGACAATCCACAGCTCAGCAGCTCTTCACCACTACTGTGAATAACCAGTTTGCAAAAAGTGCTGAAGGGAGAAACAACCACAGGAAGGGCAACAAGAAAAGGAGTATAAAGGTCAGGTGAAAGATGGCTTAAGGGACAGAACCTGAGTTTAAGAATCCAGAATGCTAATTAAACACAACACCTTCACTTAGATATCATTTTCACTTTCTTCTTACATTTTGTTATCCCCGCTTGCTGGTATAGGTCCTGTCACTTTTAAATGGAGCTATGGAGCTGAACAGATGGCCAAGAATGACGAAGACAGAAAAAAAAGGAAAAGGTCTTCAGATAAAGTAAAAACAATTAGTACATGACAACAACAATTTGCAGAGAATAAAAACACATGGACAAGAATAAGCAGCAGGAAACAGCCAGTCTTGACAAAACAAAAATAATTAGAGAAAAAGCAGAAGAGCCTCAACTCCCCCATGATGTGATTACTCTAATTAGAGAATGAGAGTCATATAAACAATAAAGCTAATTAGGGCATAAAGGAATCTTGAAGGCTGAAAGCTCTAGAAAGAAAAGTTGTGAAAACATCATTTAAAAAATTGCATGGACTATAAAAATGAAAGTCATCCTTGAATAGAGAGCCTAGCACAGACCCCTCTGTGCTCCTCATACTTCTGCAGAGATGCTGGAGGTGCAATTTAATCATCCACTTATTCCAAAGATAAAAGATCATCTGCAACAAAAACATAGGAAGGCCCAAAGACCCCCTGCTGATAGAGGAAGTCTGCAGTACTCAAAAACCATATTAGCATAATTCCTAGCAGAATTCTTAGTGCTCCTCAACCCTGCAAGTAGCTGGTAATTGGGAAGCTGTGTAAATAGGAAACAAATCAGAATGTAACACATTTCAAGACCTGGGTTCAGGTCATACTTTCAATGTTTCTTCTCGAACAAATAGCTAGAAACTTTGGTTATATCCATATGTTAGAATGGAGTACAATCCACTTCTACTGAGCAATTCAGCTCAGAGGAAGAGACTAATCACCAGGTCAACTCATTAACCAATTATGGGTAGGCCTGTTCACAGGATGAAATGGCCACTCCAGATTTGCAGGCAAGGATCTGATAAACTGGACACCACTTGTGTTCACAGTTCTTCTCTCACAGCTCAGACTCAAAAATCATTAGCATTTTCTACATCAAATAAGAGAACCATAGAATATTTGAGTTGGTCAAACTGGTTTTCTGGAGAGGTACAGTGAGAGCAGGAGATGAAAGGAAGAGATGTGGGAGATTCCAGTTGCTCCCAGTGATGGGTTGATGACTTCTGAGACTTCAGTCAGAGTTGCTGGCTGACGAGGTCTGCCATTACCTGCAGGTGATACCTTCCTGCTGTCAAGCCCTAGACCTGCACTCTGACCACATTTTTAGGCATTTCCTATGGTATTTACACCTGAAATTTTAAACAAAAGAAAAAGGAAGACTTTGTGGTGGGTCCTGATGTACAGCCATAAGCAACATTTCAATCCCAAATGCACTACAGCAAAGGACACCAAAGGAAATAAACACCCTACAAGAGCCTGACAAAGTAAAAGATCATGCTCATCCTAGTTAGGTTGCAAACACAAAATAATCACTAGATCTGACTTGAACCTATTACTTAGCCCTGTATTGAAAATATTAATCATGGTACACAATGTATTGTTTTCATTCCTTACAATAAAAAGGTACATTTTAAATATCAGCTAATATGGTCCTTCATTCCCTATGTCATGCCATGCACACAGCTATCAGTTGGGCAGCTATTTCTATGAAAACAGAAAGCAATAATTCTCACTTCCATGGGAAAGATTTGGTCGGAATTGAAGAGGTGAATATGGAAGCATATATATTATGTAAGAACATCAACAGTTTTTACCACAACTTATTAAAAATTTCATTTTACAAAAAAATTAAAAGTGAAATCTCTTCAGGGTAAAAAAGAGCTAGGACGCTTACCTGAATTAGTAATCTGACTCAAAACTAGTAACTAAAACCATTATAGCATGACCTTATCACTCTCTACAACTTCCTGAAAGTTGATTGTTGACAGGTGGGGGTTGGTCTCTTTCACCAGGCAGCAGCTGACAGAACCAGAGGACACAGTCTCAAGCTGCATCAAGGCTGACGCATTCCAATATAGGTTGGATATTAGGAAGAAGTGTGTTACAGAAAGGGTGATAAAGTCCTGCAATAGTCTGCCTGAGGAGGAGGTGGAGTCACCATCCCTGGATGTATTTCAAAAAAAGTGGATATTGCACTCGATGCCATGGTTTAGTTGAGGTGTTAGGGCATGGGTTGGACTCAATGATCTTTAAGGTCTCTTCCAACCTTATGATTCTGTGAATTCTGTGAATGAGGTTACCTCTTAAACAAAAGTTTAAGAATACTACTGAGCCAAGAGTTTATAACAAATACAACAACTAAGCAAAGTTTCCTAGAAGTCCAGAGTAAAAATATGAGAGGTAATTAATCATGAAGGAGACTAGTCACAACAGCATGAGTTTAATTTATCATTGTTACATTCTTTTAGAATAAAGTCTAATTTCAGAAGCTTCATCTTCCCTAAATAGAAAACTTTTATACAAATCATATGTACTGAACTGATTACTCTTACCATAACTGTAAAAACAAAACAAAACCAAAATAAAACAAAAACCACAAAGAAAGAAATCCCCAGAGGAGCTTTTGATTTCACTTAAAATACATTCTTCTGCCAAGTTGTTATTTGTGAGTTTCTGATAAAGTCCACTTTTTGGGGAGCAGTTATGTGGTACAAACTGTGCTGACCAACATCAGAGCATTCAGCTCTTAAACCTTAACCTTTAACTGTGCACTAAGCAGCTGTATGCATACGTCTGACAACTTTGTCATATACATGTGCCCACACAAAGACACAACCCTCTGTGACAATTTCTCCTCAGTGCCAGCACACCATGGGGAAATTGTTATGACTACCCATCACAAATCAAGTGTGGCACCATCACAAATCAAGTGTGGCAGCTGATACACTCAGAGTCAAGAGAAGGATCAAAGACTCCAGAGCTCATATCTCAAAACAGTTTCCAGATATTTCTTTATGTAGCTTCACCAAATCATCAAATAACCTCCAGACCCTTCAAACCCATGCCTCACTAAGATGTCAGAAAAATGAGCAATGAAAGCATTATTTAATACAGACTCATTTTCTTTTTTACTTTTCTAATTTTCTATTAGACAGGACTGTACAGGATCCTGCAGAGGGATCTCCAGAGAGGGATCCTGAAGGGCTGGCACTGCCTGACAGCATGACACTGTGAGAGGTACAGCCAGCTGGCAGGTCTCCTTTTGAAAGACATTGAGGTGTGTCCAAACAGTAAATAAGGTGGTGAAGAGTCTGGAGAAGCTGAGAGAACTTGGGTTGTTTAGTTTAGAGAAAAGGAGAAGGAAGGGTCAGGGAAGACCTTATCTCTCCCTGCCTGAAGGGAGGTCATAATGAGGTGGGCATTGGTCTCTTCTCCCAGAAAACAAGTGATAGGACATGAGGGAATGGCCTCAAGTTGTTTCAGGGACAGTTCAGACTGGCTGTTTGGAAATATTTTTTCACAGAAAGAGTTGTCAAGCATTGGAACTGACTGCTCAGAGAAGTGCTGAGTTAGCAGGTATCTCAGGTATTTAAAAGGCATGTAGATGTGGCACTTAGGGCCAGGGTTTAGTGTTATATTTGGTAGTGCTGGCAAAGCTGTAGGACTTGATAATCCTAAAGGTCTTTTTTCACCCTAAATTATTCTATTATTCCAAATTGAGAAACGTATGACATGCCAAGACCCCAGGCAATTAAAGAACATGCTTAAGAAATGTGTAGGGAAATGTGTGCTGAGCTTAACCTAGATGGAAATGGTTCCTTAGATAGGGCACACACAATGTGGGTGCTTCATTCATTTCTGCTGGATTTGGAAAGTGAACCTGTTCTGCAAAGACAATTTTAAATTCAAAAATAGCCTGGAAAATAGAGTGCTTCATGTGATTCCTGTTTTAAAATCAAATCAGGCTTTGTAGGGTTATTGTGCTTCTCTGAAAAAAAAAAAAAAATGGGTACTTCCACAATTTGGTAATTTGTTTACCTCAAGAGTCTTTGCCTGCCTCTGTCGGGGAAAGTCTCCATCAATAAGACATTGGGGGATAGTAAACAGACCAGGACCTCACTCTAGTGGGTTAAGATAAAAGAAAGGACTTAACCTCTAAGCTGCCATGAAACATTTCTGACTCTACCTCAGAGGAGCTGTTCTCCACACTTTTTCTGCTTCCATGTGAGGGTATCATGAGGTCCATCTACCCTGTGGGAGGGAACCAGGAGCAGGGACTGGCCATGGGTCAGGGCCATGATCTTCCCAAGCAGAGCCTGTCCCATAGCACCCAACAAGGGAGCAGGGACAGGGTGGGAATGGGGACACAGTTCTACCCTGATTTCAAGAGAATCCAGCAGGACCACAGTGATACAGGTCCAAAACCCCACCATTTGAAGGAGTGAGAAGTTGCACTGAAGAGTTGATATGCTGTTTCCTCCTCTAAATTTTCTGCTTCAGCAAAGGAAATTGGAAAGCTACAGGAGACCACATGGAAAACTGCAGACAGTCTGAAGGAGAAAATAAATTTCAGGAGCAGAGGCTGCCAAAAGAGTTTAGCTGTTAGCAGCTGCCAGCAAGCTGTTAATTTGAAAGAGCCATCAGGAGCCAGTATGGGTAGTGGTCCAAATTCCAAACCCCTAGTTTCCCTATGGATTACACTGATAATCTGTTAAGAGGTATTATCTGCAAATGCTGCAGGGTATACTTAAAAATGAGTCTGCAGTAGGGAAGCAATTTATCAAGAACAGTTAAAGCATGACTGCATTTGTGACACTTTAGTATATTCTGCAGGTTTGGCTTTTAAATGCCAGCATTTTTCCTTGACATTCACAAGGACTGGCTTTCAGTTTAACCAGCTCTGCTGCTAACTGAGCTCATGACAAATAAAGGGGGATCACACCTCTTTTCTAGTCCATAAGGGAATTTGAAAAATCTCAAATATTGAAAAAGTTAATTCTTAATTCTTTAACTTATCTGATCAGACTCTCTTATAGATGCAATATGGGGTGCTTGAATGATAGAAATATGAACAGAAGAGTAGGTCTGAGATACAACTAGGTGATGTAAGCATGTCTAGAGAAGGCTGCAATTCACCAAGCATTGAAGTGATGGAATGTTGTCATCTCAAAGGTTTGAGGGAACATAGGTTAAAACATGAAGATTTAGTTCGAGAGCAGCTGAATTTCAGAATTATGCAAGAAAAGGAAGCACTATTAAAACAAGATTACTGGCCATTTCCAAGATGAAGAAACACCTTCATACACAACAGTGAGGGAGACTTATTTTGATAAAATTTTCCTTAATCCAAGCATTGTACTGACAAGCTGTGACATTCATTGATTCTTCTGGCTTTTCATATATCCTTATGCCAATCACCCCAATTCTGGAGACTGAAAAGAGTAATTAGCTAGCTGTACTTAGATACCAAGAACTAAAAATCTATTTTTTTCCTTTTTTAAGCATTTCTTTGAAAATTTTTGTTCCATTTATTTAATTCTAAGAATTTGGATACAGGATTATTCATAACTGTAACTTTTAGATAAAAAAAGACTTTGTCACTAAAAAAAAGTGTCTCCATTCCTTAGAGTTAAAAAAAAAAAAGGCCAGATATCTACCAAAAAAAGCATTCACTAACAGCATGAGAAAATATGGCTGATTTCTATGCCTGGAGAGGTGTTACAGAGGCAGGCCACCAAACAGCTTTAAAAAGCTAAGAAAAATCGAGTTGTCATCAAATTAAGCTTTATTTCAAAAAAACCTACATGACTGAACCAAAGTACTGTAAGCTTGCTGGGAGTAGTATTTTGTCCTTTGGTTGCAATAAAACAAAACACAGTAAGTTCAAGCATACTCATATCTGTTAAGTATTACAAAATACCTAGGACAGTTTATGTATGATCTTGGTTGACTGGACCCAGCAAAAATGCTAAAATTTGCTTCAAAGTTAGAGCATGAAATGAAACAGACAAAGAAGAAACAACAGTACAATTTGCAGATAAATACTTTCTTGTGGGAGATATAGCTGTCATGTTTTGAAATAACACTATTAAGTTGATTAAATAATGGCATTTTCTTCACTTGGAAGTCCTTCCAATATATTCACTTTTTAAATTCTTTTAATTACAATGGGGGTATTAGGAATTTATTTTCAGGTTCTGGCTGAGCATAAGCACTGAGGTTATTAATACAAGCTCTGCCATCTGAAAGTTTGGTTTAGGATCATTACAGTCATTGTCAAGAGAGAGATCTCCTCAAATAATTTTCAAACTCCACATCTCCCATGTTGTCTATACAAGGAACCTGGGGAATTAACTCTGACATAACAATAAGACTTTTCACTGAACGATATACAAGCCTTATACAAGTAATGTCTATGTTACAGTGCAATAAAAAGTACTTTTATATGTACATTTTATTTGCACTTAGTTATAATCTATTTTTAATGCAGAAGAGTTTTCATAAAAAAAGGTATTCAGTGTTGATTAAATATACAAAAAAAATCTATCATCAAGTCCTTCCAAACACAACTTTCTTACAACTTCCTAACAAGTAACTTCCAAAACGGAGTAATTCCACAGAACTGGTCATTTGCATTCCACCTTGAGTTATATCAGAGCCAAAAACTTTTAAAACATTGAAAATCCAAGAGGAACAAGTTAAAAAACCCAAACAGAATAAAAAGGCAGCTCATAACAATAAAATATTTTCTCTTATATTTGGATAATATTCAGTGAAATAATTCAAGAGTAAATGCAGTTTTTTTCTCAAAAAGATGGTGCTCTTCCCTGCAATACTCCTTCACTTAGATCACTGTTACAGATTAATATACACCTCTTACAAGCCACAGGAAATTCATTCCATAGCCTCAGGTTCTGGTTTGTTACCAGACATCTTTTTTGGCTTCAAAGGCCTTAGAGATCTAGACCCTCAATGATACAATGTCAGAGAAGGAGATTCTAATCTGTATTAACAAACAGCTTTGAAACTCATATTTTTGACTTGTTGCTGACCAAGGAGAGACAAATTTAAGACACAAGATCAGAGTCCATAAAAACATTCAAATGAAATTCTCAAAGTAAAAAGAAGGAGGAAAGAAAAACAATCACCAAACAAATCAACCCAAACACCAAGGATTATAAATAACACATTCCAAAGAAATTCTGGGAATTTGATTTTCTCATGCAGGGTATCATGCAAATTATATTTGGCAAGTTCCCCCTAAAGTGGGCTAAAAAAAAAAAAAAAAAAGGGTTTCAGCTTCCCTTCCTCCTGATATAAACTCTAATCCTTCTCCAGGTAAGAATATACTGCTGTGCACTGAAAAATCAAAAACCAGAATCACATCTCTCAGGATTCAGAAAGAAATTCCTTTTCCTACACAGCAGATGGCTTTGCTCCAACAGTATAGTTTAACTGTACATCATATTTCTTAATTCGCTTTTTCCCTCCCTGTCAAAGAGATGCCAGGATGCCAGACTCTTTCCTCCCAGGCACCCCATTCTTTTCAACCCTATAAAGAATGGAATAAATTTGGTTACTCCATAGTTTCACACAGGTGACTTCCTTCCATGTTGTTCCTCAAACAGCATGTTTTTCATGAGATATGTCATAATATTTGTTATGTATGTTTTAAAAATTAGCACCATCCCAAAGCTAAATAAATCCTGAAAACTGATCATCAAAAAAATCAATAGAACAATAACTCTCCACATAGACATGAAAATCTCTGGCCACACAGAAATGAACTTGCATAAATAAAACTTCATTCTGTGCTACTAAAAGAAAATACAAAAAGGGAAAGTGTCAGTGTGCCTGACTTAAAAAGAAAATTGTTCATCAAGGGATTATGTGCGGAAAATGGGAAAGCCCATGCTGATATGGCTGCCCCATGTTAGCAGCTTCTGTACCAGCAGCAGAACACAGCTAATACAGACAGTTAAAGACAGAAGAAATTTTACAGGTGTTTTGATTCCTCAAGCTGATACAGTGCCTGAATAATCTATTCCTTTTTCAATCAAAAACACTTGTTAGCATTCTTAAAAGAGTGAACTGAAACTACAATTTAAACATTAAATAAGCAGTTCTTGTCATTTGCCATGTGTTGAACCAGACAGTTACACAGTTATTTGGTTATCCACTCAAACAGATCAAACAGGCTTCCTTCTCTTCAACCAACAGTGCCTCCAAATAAGAAAAGCTTGAAACATAAGAAAAGGTGCTGACAAACACAATTGTTGCATATATTTTTTCAATAAAACAACTCCAGAAATCGTTGTCAACAGTCGTTGCATCAACAACTCTCTTTTTAATACTATCTGCACAGGCACTTCGCAGAAAGAAAATATCCATAGAGTAGGACATAGCAGGAAAATTGAAGGATATTCTGACAAAATGGAAATGCAAAGGAGCCAAGTAAGTAGATACTCTTGGCAGGAGAGCAAAACATAAGGTAAAAAACAAAACAATGAACAGAAAAAAAACAAACAAAAAAAAGACACTATAATGAGACACTGTTATTAAAAGTTAATGTGGAAGTAGGCCTTCTGCACCTCAATAAAGAACACAGAATAATGGTTGTTCCTTTATACAAAAATAACAGTTTAGAGAGCAAATAATGATTGGTTTGAGGAGGTAGAATTGCTCCTATCACATCTAGGAACATTAAAAACAAAAGAGTATTTGAAACTGCTTTTACTTATTTATTTTCTTGGCAGCAGAGAGAATGAATTGCATAAGACCACAAGAGTGGGAGGAAAAGTCACTGCAAAATATTTACTCTACACTACTCAGGATTAGACTTCTTACAGTAAATTCCTCAAAAGCATAGTGTTTCCTCCTCAAATATCAAGTGCAAAGCCCCGCCAGACACATGAGTTCAATGTAGTTGCCAGGGTGGCCATCTGAGGGAGAGGCTTTCATACTTCACCTCAGAAATCTCCATTTCAGGCAAGGGAGAGCTTACAGAAATTCTGCTCAAGGGTAGCAGGGAGTGAATGGCAGATGGACTGAGTTTATTGTCCTTACTGACTAGCACAGAAAAGACAGTAGCTCTGAAAGTGTGAGAGAAGCCTTCAGCCTTTCACAGCTGCTTCTGAATGATGCTAATTCACACTGTACTGATTCAACTGCTTCTGCTCCACTTTTTAAACCTGACTGTCTGTAACTGCTAATCTGTTTTACATTTCACCCTGTCCAAAAGAAATAACATAAAAACATGCAAAGAAAAGAAAATAAAAAGGAAAAAACAAGCACAAGGGCATTACTTTTGAACCTACCCAGTTCTGACAGCCCTGGCTCCAGCTCACAGTGCTGTCCTTGATGTAGCTCCAACCTGCTGTGGGCAGAGCTCTGTGTGGTCTCTGACTGCTGCTGGTCCATTAGTACAATTATTGCAGGTTGTCCCTGCAGTCCCATTAGCCCCTATCAAGCAGAGAGTTGCTTGCTTTGTCACTGTCTCTAAGCATTTTGGTGACTCATTTATCAGCTTTTGCTCTATTTCAGATAGTAAATCACTTGAGCTCCTTATGTACAGCAGGTTTTTGAAAAAGCCATATGATTTGCCAGACTACAGACTGTGACCTTGTTTTTTTTTTTTTACTTCACTGGCTAATTTCTCCCATCTACATTAATCTATTTTTCCATCAACTACATTCAATTTAAAATTAACCTCAGTTCTTTATTATATGACCATGGCTATCTGGGAAATTTTTGCTGCAGCTGAGGAATGATTTCCAGTGCTTTTAACACAAAAGGACAAAACACTGTGATGCAAATTAATTCTAAAGAGAGAGACATTTACAATTTGGGGCAGACTAAAAGATCCCCATCACCATCTAAAACATCTGCTCTAAAACATCTGCTCCTGACAGCAAGCTCTGAAAGGCAAAAAAGAAAAGAAATACTTCTTTTTGTACTCCCTTGTGGGGTGAGATTGTTTTTTTTAATGAGGAATCATAGCCTTCCATGTCTTTATCTTGTTAACATGTCTTGCTTTTGTTTGAAAGACCAAGCTGTAAGTAACTATGAGTGCAAGACACTCAGTGTTAGCAATGAATGCTGCTAACTTGGCTGTCTGGCTTCAGGGTTTGGGACTGACAAGCTCATATTCTTGTTACCTGCAGTTTTGGGTGGAGTTGAGATTTTTTTCACATCTAGGGACTGATTGTATCAGTGTCTAGCTTATAACCACAGCTATAACTTGCTTTTACCTAATTCAATCCATAGCTCAGTACACTCTGCTCACACTCTGTATTTCATTCTGTATTTCACCTTCACCCAGTGTCCCTTTGTAGCTGCATGGAAGAGTTTCCATTCATCTTTTCCTGGAAGAGTTTCCATTCATCTTTTCCACTACTTCTACTGCCCTTGCATTTTACCGTTATCTGTCCATATAAATTCTTTTCCTTCCACCTCTGTCCCCAAGTCTTCTCTCCTCCTCTGGCAGCTACCCAGCAGTCTGGGCAGAGGATGAGACAATCTTTTTGGCTAAACATTCAGTATGAGCTAAGCTAACCAAGCTCTTACCTCATCACCCTGGCTATTAGCCTAAAGACTGCAAACCATCTCCTCTCCTCTCCTCTCCTCTCCTCTCCTCTCCTCTCCTCTCCTCTCCTCTCCTCTCCTCTCCTCTCCTCTCCTCTCCTCTCCTCTCCTCTCCTCTCCTCTCCTCTCCTCCTCCTCTCCTCTCCTCTCCTCTCCTCTCCTCTCCTCTCCTCTCCTCTCCTCTCCTCTCCTCTCCTCTCCTCTCCTCTCCTCTCCTCTCCTCTCCTCTCCTCTCCTCTCCTCTCCTCCCTCTCCTCTCCTCTCCTCCTCCTCTCCTCTCCTCTCCTCTCCTCTCTCCTCTCCTCTCCTCTCCTCTCCTCTCCTCTCCTCTCCTCTCCTCTCCTCTCCTCTCCTCTCCTCTCCTCTCCTCTCCTCTCCTCTCCTCTCCTCTCCTCTCCTCAGGCCTTTATATTTTCAACAAAATAAGAGTCATGGAAAGAAGAATCAAGAGTATATAAACAAAACAATGCTGATTAACAAGAAATTTTCTTATAAAATAGAATCCCTGAGTAAAAGTTGCTGGTTTAATTGCTGTTTCATTATATATTTAAAAAGTTACACTGAAAGAAAAAAAAATTAATATTGTCTTGGAGTCTGGCAGATGAACTATGGCAGATGTATGTGAATCCACACACTTACCAAGAACTGGGATATGTGTGTTTAATGCTACTCAGAGCAAAGCAGAAGTTGTGTATCTATTTCCTACCAAACAACTACATAAACTCCCACTAGGATTACTTCTTTTTTGATTAGACTATGAAATCAAGACCTTTTTTTCCTCTCCCTCTATGCTCTGCAAAGTTCATAGGCTGCTGCCCCTCCTCAGGCTCATTGAGGTCCACATCTTAAATTTCAATGGCCCACACTGATTGTCAAACATTAGATTTCTCTTCCTTATTTCCTTTCTCAGCTATTTTGGCATAGCTTTCAAGTCATGCTTTGTTCTACCCTTCAGCTGCAGAGCCTGGGCCCAGAGAAAAGTTGCCATGTTATCATGCAGACCATTTACCACCCAAAATCAGTGCTGCAGTGGCTGCCTATGTGCATGTCCACCTGATGCAGCAATATATGTAAAGGCCATGGATTTCCTATGCTTTCTTTTCCTACTTCCTAGTCACTGTCCATGAGAACTCACTTGTTTTTCCTCACATAAAACTTAAGCACACCTACATGGCAGAAAAACTGGGACAAAACTGAAATCTTATTAATTATTATAACTTGTCCAGCTGCTAATGAGAAGGTATGATTTCTGTAAATTGCTCAGTATGTCAGAGCTGCCACCTGCACACACACACATCAGCCAGGAGCAAAGCACACAGACCCATTTTTCAATGAAAAGCTTCATGGAGAGATGTTGAGTGTCTGAGTTATTTGCTTCATCACAGATGGCCAGCTATTCCTCATGTCAGCTATTTATGCCCCAGGCATACCCTCCTGTGACTGGCCCTCCTGTGACTGGCCCTTCGCAACACATTTCTTTTCAAAGTTTGACTTGTTGGCTTTACCCTTCAATGTAAAAAAAAAAATCTCTGACAATAAGTCTTTCCTTGTTTAAACAGGAAAGTTTACTTGAGAGAAGTGTTGTCCAGTCTCATCTTGTATATGACTGGCATCTTTCCACGATGGCCTAAAAGGTCTCACAGAGACAAACCCTGTATTACCATATTATTAACTATAAGGAAAATGGCAGCTGCTTTCAAAATTCAACAGCTTTGTGGCATGTTACAGGCACTCAAATGAAACATTTGGTTCTTGGAGGTTAGTACACTGCAAATTCTTCACTGAATGCTAAGCTCAGTGTTTAGCCTGACAGTTGGGAAAGTGTGAAGCAGTTAATCAGTATCCCCTCATTCTTTCAACAGAGCACTCAGAAACAAAAATTAATAATGGTGGGTTCTTGTTTACAAAATGTTCTGTCAGAGCAAAAAGCATTTGAGTGGTTACATGGGAGCACTGTGATTTTAGTCTGTCAATGGCAGAATAGAAATTGTAGTATATGTCCAATCTGAGATAATGTGAATAATTATATGCAATTAGCACTGAGATGATGAATAATACAAAGCCACAAAAAAATTAAACTACTTTGAACACAGAGAAACTTATAATGAATGAAGACTCTTTCTGCAAGTTTCATTAACAGCAGAAACTATGTCAAAATCAGTTTTTTGTTGAACACACCTCTTTTGCTCAGTTGAAGTCAAACACTCTCTTTAAGTTACATCACACAACCACGTTTCAGTCTTGCTTCTGTTACCATGGCAAGGCACCTTTTTTCCAGGTAATGCAGAACAGCAAATTAGAATAGGGCACCAGAATCCCACAGTAACTTATTTATTTGCCTATTGTGCATAGTATGGCACAATGGCCAAATAAATAAGTTACTGTGGGGTTTCTGACCTATGGGTCTTTGGGTCTTTCTGTTTTACTTCCTACCATTCAACCTAAAGTTTTTCTAGAGCTGCTTATTTTCTCTTTTGAGCTTTTCAGACTTTGAATGGCATTTTGTTATATTTTAGAGTCAACAGCAGGAAGCTCTAATCTAAGCTAAGAGAGTCTCAGCAGTTCCATGCCCCTACACAGCTTGCTCATGTTGCAGCCACATGCCTCCATGTAAGCAATAAATGTTTGAGAGGGTCTATTTAAAACCAAATGAACCAAACTAAATCAATCAACAAAGTCAAACTTTACAACTCCTTCCATAATATTTTTTACTGCAGTGTCATAGCATTTAAAGACCCACATGGGGAATCAAAATACAGAAATATTTACCATGGATAAGAGATGAAAAGGAAGCCAGAAGTGCCATCTTTCAAACAGCAAGCAAGATAACCATCACTTGAGAATGATGAAGGTGACAGTTGGCTATGAAGTCATCTATCTGTCCTGGACTCTTCTCTAATGTTTGTGTGATTGACACTAAAATCAGAATGGTTCCTACACAAACTGGCAATTATGATGTGAAAATTATGCTTTCTTTGTTTGACTGTTAAACAGATGATCCCATTTTGTTCTAGTGGCCAAAGATCAAAATTAACCTTAGGATGCACAAAAAAAGGGGTTTTATTGTTTTCAAGGGCTTTTTTTCCCTTAGTTTTTTCCCCTGTCTTTTAAATTGTCACATAAATTAAAGAAGCTTTTAAATTGTCACATAAATTTTACTTATTTAGACAGCAAGCATGTCTTCTTGACATCTAATTCTAAATCTCATAAACGTCTTTTAAAAGTAGCAATACATCAACAAAATTAAAAATTAAAATTGAGATTTATAATCCTTTATGACTAAAGGCATAACTTCACTCTCATATTGACTTTTCACTATACAATACCTTCTCCTCTTCCAGTTTCTCCTGCTAACAGGAAATAAAATTTCAATTTTCCTGCTGTTTTGCTACAAACCAAGGATTCAATAGACACTTTTAACTCACTGACCTTCCCACTGCAAACCAATCTCCCTACTGATCCTGGGACTAGAGATTCAGGAAGAAGTCGATTTGGTTGATTGTTTTTACTTTTTATTAAGTAAGTGAAACTGCAGGACAGGAGAAATGCTGAAAAAATAGTTTTGCTTGCTGAAATACATTTTCAAGCAGACTAAAAAAATTTTGAGATTTTTCTGTTGTTGTTGTTATCCTATAGATGGATTTTCTTAATGACTCACGAAGAGCAAAGTCTTCTAAGGACTATCATATTAAATGATCATAAAGCTCCAGGGCCAAATTCATCCAAATTTAACTTCAGTGGAGTAATGCAAAGTAATTACTTTCATGGAATTAAGAATTACTATTCACCTCATTTATATAGATTACCTTTAATGCTCATGAACTCCTAAGACAAAAAATAGCTGACTTCACCCCCTTCCTGAGAATCACAGAGGAGGATTTCAGATTTGTCTCTTATAAAACCATGCTGTTAAGTTCTTCCCATGCAAATAGCACTGATAATGATGAGACCAAAGGGCCTTTTTGGGGGCCACATTCTGTACAGAGACATGATGGAAGGGAGCAGCCTTTGTCTTTAGAGATGTCAGTGCTGACCTGAAGAGTGCTGCCCATGCTGCCACAAAGCAGTGTGGAATCTTCCTTCAAGGTAAGGAGCTCATAAAGGTGGTTTGGACCGAGGTCCATTGACTGTAAAAGTCACTTTCACGTAACTGTAATGAAAAGGATCCTGGTCAAGCCATTGTTTAAAGTCTGAGGAATCTGAGAGAAATGAAAAATCAAAATGCAGACTTTTGTTGCCATGTTTTGGTACCTTGAAAGCTGCATTTCTGATAGTTCAAAGTACACCACAGTTCAGTGTAAACATACACCTAGGCCAGGTGTATTCCAACTGAACAGAATGTCACTGGAGATCATTCTTGGTCTCCTTCAGAGAGGCATGCTTACATTGCCCACAGCAAGCAGGACTGAATTAACTATGTTGTTCACAAGAAGGCAGACAGGCTTATTTCCAGGGGAAGGACCCTCTGGAAATACAGGATCGTTGGAGTGACCATGGTGGATGGTCCAGATCTCCTTACACAGAGCCAAGGGAATCTAAGGCAATGCAATAAAACCTGGAGTTAAAAGGTACCACTCTCCAAAATGGAAAGTAAATAAAAAGGCATGCTGACAGGCAGGCATAGGTACACTGATCAAAAAATTCTGTTTGATTGCAGCACTATGCTGCAATCAAACAGAAATACTCAGTCCAAAACAGAGTGGACATCTCTTTCACAGGGTAAATGGCCCTGCTTAACACAAGAGCACTTTCTTAAAGGTCATTTTAGAGAGTGAGATAATTCCCCTGTTCCATTAAATAGATTCTTTGGGAAGTCTTGTCTCAGTATACATTTGAAAAATTTAGAGAACCCAGGAATCTTATCATGAAAGATAATTCGGCAATTTAAGTTAAGTAAACACATTAAAACAAACCATACAGATGTGCCAATTTAGTGAATCACTTTATAGGAAAACAAAATTTGGTGTCCTCTTTTTTAATCATCAGTAGTTTTCTTTGCAAGCAAAAGAACAATTTACATTGAAAGCTAATTCTCATTCTAATGAAACTAATCAAACAACTTGTGACTCTGCAAAAGTGTATCCATGTTTTTGTCTGTTTTCTGTTGGGTAGTCCCAATGATTTAAGGGTGCTTGCTCATACAGAGTGGTCATACAGGTCACATCAGTATTTGAACTGCACCTGATGTATATTGGTTAAAATACATGCTAAGAAGAGAAACTGATAAGTTTCTTCCTGGCAAAAAAAAAAAAAAAAAAAAAAATCAATATTGGAAAAGCAAGAGGCAAAGATCAACAAGAAAAAATTTTGGAAGATCCTTTCCTGAACCCTAATATATTGCTATTGAAGATTAGATATACATTTGTCTGAAAGGGAGCATGGGTATGGCTGTGGCTATTTAATTGTACCTTTGTTCCTAAATCACACACAGTGACCCCAGTTTACTCAACACTAACAGTGTTAGCAAAACACTTGGAGTTACTCCCTGTGGTCACAGGAAGGTGAGCTCCCACATGACCCAGTATTTGTCATCTCTGGCACCTGAGACCAGAGATGAGTGCCAGACTGGTTCAGAGGTTCACAGAAGTTGTGTATCACTGGTACATGAATTCATATCACTCACCAAAAAAAATTAGGAAGAAGTTAAGCCAGAATGGTGAAAGCTGGTCCATAAGAATACAAATGCGGATTTTGTTCAAGTGCCAGGATAGTAAACAGGAGAGTAAATAGCACTGGCAAACACAGCTATAGCAAGATATAGATGTGAATTCACAAAGGAAAAACCTTGTCTTCAGATGAGGTCAGTCCTCCCCTTCTCTTGCCTTGCCTTCCCCCCATTCTCACATATATAGTGTACTCACCATGCTCTTTCAGAATAGGACATCAACTAACCCCTTCGCATACTAAACTGAAGAACCTCTACAAGATTTGTTTCTGTCAGTAAAAATTCTTAGTCAACACAAAAAATCCTCAAATACTCAAAAAAAAATTCTAAAGGATTTGTAGGACTGTTTTGGTCAAGCTGATAATTTGATTACTTTTTTAATATTTGGAAAGCATAGCTATAATGATTTCCAATTCTCACTCTGACAGAAACACTTTCAGATGCACATTAAAAATTTGATTGGGTTGGCTGTAGAATTCTATGCCATACTTATGATGTGCGTAAGTAAGAGGCACAACAAAACTCATTCAGCCAGCCTGGATCTCCTTTGCTTAGGTCAGGGAACTTACCAAAGTTCCAAATTTCCTTTCTTCCCAAGATAACCACATTTCTTCTAAATGAGATGCAGGGGCATGGGACAGATTTCAGCCCTGCTCATCAAACCAGAGATGTCACCAGCACAGCCAGAACTGTGGGGACCCCCCAGGACTACATCTCCCACGTGACATGATTTTCCTGATTTGTAGCCACACAACAAAGGTCTCCAGCATTGGGTTCCAGATATTGTGCTGGCACTCAACTTCACAACTGCAGTTTAAGCCTTGCTCAATGAAGACACTGCTGGGTAGCACTTCGAGGTCAGTGCTCTGCAGGAATTTGGATTAGGTACAGCACTTCTGTCTCACTTCAGGTCCTGTCAAGCCACCTCTAAAGATGCTCAAAACTACCCAAAAAAGTTGACAGTCCACCCTGGCTGCCTTGCATTCACTGTGGTTGCTGCTGGTTCAAAGCTTTCAAAGTCCACCTGAAATATTTTGGGGTCTACAAATTATTTCTAAGTGCTTACAAATAGAATTGCTGATACTGTATCTGTCACAACAGGAAAGATTAACAGCCCTGCCCAGCAACCTGCACTTTTCCTGGTGTGGGAGAGGATGCATGAGGAGCACACACTCCTTGTCCATTTGATGTGTGGTGTGTCAGCTGTCAGAGTTGTGCTATATTGTGCCATTTTAGTGTTTGCAGCCTCAGCTGTAGGGATTCTTTCTATATCTTTAAGATGCATTTTTCTGAAAGAGGTATATGTAGTGTGGGATGTGAAAACTACTTTATCTCTGTGTGTTTTCTGACACCAAGTAGAGAAGAAAAGCCAATTGTCTGATCTTGAAAACACAGCAAAATTGGCCCATGGTGGCTGTTAACACTGAGATTAATTTAGAAATCTGGTGATCCATGACCCCTCCATGGCAATTACAACTGCCCTGATGTTCCATTAAGGTTTTGCTTCTTTGTGTCAGTAGGAGAAATATTGACTTAGCATATGTATCTGACCTGCAAGGAAATAAATATTAATTTTGATTTGCAGAAAAAACATTCTGTTTGTTTTTATTCTTACCTTCCCTGCATGGGCACAGGAGTGAAATCCTTCCCAAGTGCAATGCAGCCATCCTCCCTTATTGTTGATTTTTCACACAGGGTCTGTGACTCTCCAAGGCTTGCTACCATGCCATGGTACTCTTTAAATAACTGCAGCTCATTGCAACTTCTGGTCACTGGTTTGGCTGCCACATTTGCAGATAAAATGGTTTGATGTGATGATGTCTGATTCAGCTCCATCTCTTGTTGTCTAGAAACTGTACTGTAATCTTTGTTATCCAAGTACATCTGTCCCTGGTGGGTGTTCTCCTAAAAAAATGAAAACAAATATACTTGGATTAAATTGAATGGGCTCAATGTTTACTGCAGTACAAGCATGTTAAAAACGCCAATCAGATTTTTGAGTGGATTTTTGGGAATTTCCCTTGTTCATTTATTTACACCAGGAACAATTTCAATGTTTTAAATAACTTTGCAACTTCAAAATTAGCCACTATAAGCACTGAATTAGATAAATAGATCATCTACTTCATCCATGCTACCATTATTTTCTCCCACAAATCTCCCTGTGACTTGCAGTGACTTATCCCATAAAATAAGCCAAAATCATCTCTGTAGTAGTGGCACAAGAGTCATTGCTGCAGAACATCTTCCCAGCTTACGAGAGCACTGCTTCACCACCACCACCACACATCTCTCCAGCAGCTGTGGTGGCAGCAGCCTCATGGAAGCCATCACTCTCCACCAGCCCTTGTGCTCCCTCAGAAAGCCCTGACCAACAGCAGATCCACCACAGATGATAGATCCTCATTAAGCAGAGCAGGTACGTGAGTTTTATGAAGAGAGTGTGCCATTCCAGCAGTTGCCAGAGGCTTTTATGAAATGTGATTCAAACCTTGATGAAAATGAGGTTTTATTATAAGATTATTAATGGTGATTATAACAAAAAATAGTGCATAACAGTCAAAAAGCTTTTATGTTCTCATCATTAAAATTCAGTCTGAAAAGCTATAAAAAACACTTCAGAATCCCACAAAGTGCTCAACTCAGACATGACGACTGAATTAAAGATCAGCCTGTCTTTAACACATGCTGTGGAGTTTAATCATGGGAATATTTCAGCATAAAGTGCCAAAGCCACTGCAGAGGACAGCAAGAGCTTGGGAAACAGGTTTGTCAGCCTCCAACATCCTTCAGGTGGGGGAACACAGCCTTGTCAGAGCACATGCCTGCTCCTCCCTGCGGAGATCTCAGCACAGGACACTTAGGTACTCCTGCAGGGCTGTGAGCCAAAAATAGCACAATAATAGGCTCTGCTTCAGTCCCAGTGGGAGGAATCACTTGAAACTAAAATGACAAACAGCTAATTATGATTTCGTGCAGTTTTGAGCTCTCCTGGCCTTACAGATTAGATGGGAATGGAAGTTACTGAAAAAAAAAAAAAGACTGTATATACAAGCCACCACGAACACAGGCAAAGGTAGGCTTGCTAAGCAAATCTAAATCAGAAATTTTCCAGGTGGCAAAACTTTCCTCAGTTCTGTATTTGTATTTTTTCTATTTTCAATGCCCCTAGTTCTCATCTCCTAATATTTTTCACCTGTTCTTATGAGCACATTGACAAACTTGACTTTTCCCATCATTGCACAGTAGATGAAGTACCATGTCTAGTCCTGGTCCCCAGAATTCAAAAACGATGTACAGACTGAACAAGTCCAAAGGAGGGCCACAGAGATGATCAAAGGGCTAGAGAATCTGACCTGTAAGAAAAGACTATAGGGTTTAAGTATGTTCCTTCCTCAAGGGGGACTTCTTAGTTTCAGTAGTTAAAAGGTGAATACAAAAAAGACAGGTTCTCTCTTCACAAGCAGCTACACAAAGAAGAAAAGAGGCAATGGATATGAGTTGCACGAAAAAGATCAACATAAATAAACCTTTTCTTAATTGTGCTTTATTGGTTTTCTTGGAAGGGAGAAAAATGAAAGAGAAGGTAGGGAGAGGGCTCTCATATTTAGGCATGGCTAACATACACCAAAAAACACTAAAAACACTTCAATTTTCAATGGCTTATACCTCTCCTCAAGATATTTCCATGAAGGGATGCCTGATGTAAGGAGCACAAACCTGGATGAAGTAAAACCAAACACGCTGTCAGTGAGTTGGTCCAGGGCTTCTCCATAGCCTGAAAATCACAGAGCTTTTGTGATCACAGACAAAATCCTGAGTGAAAGTCCTGGAAAGCCAGGTTTGCCACACCTGCATGGAATCTAAAGCTGGGAGGTGTTGGGAGGGCAAACACACACCATGGAGAGGCCACCACTGCCCCACCAACACTTTACTGTCACCTCTGGCAGCCTGCTGCTCTACCAGGCAGCAGGTTTGCCTGTCCTAAAATTTCAAACTGTCTTCCTTCCAAAAAATAACTTTGAAATGCAAATACTTCCAATTCCAACAAGCGGAGATAATTGCTTTTGTCTTCAATCTCACTTTATATATACTGGTTTTATTAAGATACTCTGCAAATCATAATAGAGACATCTGCCTATTTATTCAATTTTTCATAGCATTTGGTTTGTCTGAGTTCCTACTTTGAAAATACACAGATTTTGAAATTATGTCATGCTGTGGAAATGCTAAACCTGCAGCAACTCAGGCTGTACTAGTTTATACAAGACAAAAATCTGAACACAACCTCTGAAATTGACCCTTTCTGACCCTCCAAGTGGGTTTTTTTATATCTTGACGTGAACAGGGAACAAATCAGACAGGCTCTTGTATGTACAAAAGCCTTAGCTTGAAAGACATTTATTTTTCAGAATTAACGTCAATGAAAAAATAAAAGAATGTCAAGGACAAAAAGCTTGAGAGAAAATGGGATGTCTAGTTAAAAAACCATAAACTGCTTTCTTGTACATTCACAGAAGCTTTGCAAAAAAAAAAAAAAAAAAAAAAAAAGGAACACAGCATCATTTTGCCAGAAGAGGCAGGCATGATTGTGAATGCCTATGTGGCTAAAACATTGCTAAGGCAACTATCTCCATGGTATCTAAGCTTCTAAGACATCAGTGTATCCAAGAAATTCTCAAACGATCACATCTCCCTTCCCTGTAGTTACACTTTTAGTTCTTCTTCTCTTCTCTTCTGACTTCTCTTCTCTGTCTCTTCTATCTCTGCTATCTCATGTATGTCTCTTCTTCTCTTCTCTTCTCTTCTCTTCTCTTCTCTTCTCTTCTCTTCTCTTCTCTTCTCTGTCTCTTCTCTTCTCTTCTCTTCTCTTCTCTTCTCTTCTCTTCTCTCTCTTCTCTTCTCTTCTCTTCTCTTCTCTTCTCTTCTCTTCTCTTCTCTCTTCTCTTCTCTTCTCACCTTGCAATGCCTCCATCAGCAATGAGACATAGGTGAGATGCTTCATGTGAAGGTAAGGAGAAATTTTAGCCAAGAAAAGTCTATGTTTGGTACATTCAGGAGCTATGCACCAGCAAGAGTTTTTTAGCCACAACTAGACACTGGTCCATCAACCACTCATCCTTTGTTTGGCTAATACACTGATAATAAATAAATAAAATAAAATCCTAATACAGTATTTAAACCACATTTGTCACCTCTTTTCATCCCTTTCATCCAAGCAGCTGAACATCCACTCTAAAAGTACTAATGAAGAAGTAATTTTTTAGGTGCAAATAAGATCAACAGGTTATGTTACTTGATTTAAAAGGCTTTTTGCATTTAAAAATCAAGAATTTAATCTTAGGGTCCACAAGGCTATGAAATATCCCATCTGCTCAAGGTAATGCCCAGAAATAATGTTTCCTGTCTTGCTTATGCTATTATTTATCAAAACCATTTTCCACCAGGATTGGAAAAAAATTTCCTCTGCACTGTCACCTTCCCATTATCAGGCAGAAACTGAAATTCTAAAAAGTTACTAGTTGAGGAGAGATGCATATATTATATTTATACATTCTCCTCCAGACATGCATTTCCCAACAGCTTCCCCACAAGTCAGACAGCTGATGTTGTCCCTCCCGTGGCAAAGACACCTGCAAGTGTTCACAGCAGCATGGAGGAGAGTTGCTGCTCTCAGCCTGAAGCCCAGAGAAACAGAGCAAGGCTTCAGTACTGTAGCTCAGAATTCCTCCCACCACAAGCTTATCCTCACATGGCCATTGATGCATATATAATCCTGGCCCTGTCATCCTGGGGACA
Organism: Serinus canaria; assembly: GCF_022539315.1. NCBI lineage: Eukaryota > Metazoa > Chordata > Aves > Passeriformes > Fringillidae > Serinus > Serinus canaria. The sequence goes on along the minus strand of NC_066313.1, from coordinate 81,978,874 downwards.
GGGAGATGAAAACTCAGCTGAAAATATACCCCTAGAGTTACAATCTAAAATCAGAAACACACACACGCTCCCACAATGCCATTGCCAAAACATTAATTTATATTTATTTATTTTGAGAAAAGTAAAGGTACTGCAGTATCTAATGTTGCCATGTGCAAACAAGAACTCTTGGTCTTTAATTGGTGTGTTTTCTCTTATAAATTGGAAGTGTTTCTAGCTGTAGGAAGGTAGGAAGGCTGGTTTGGATGCACAGAGTGTAAGAAATCCCTTTGACATCTAGGATTTCACAGTATGTTCCAGTGCTGCTGTTCTCTACAAACCCCTGCCTATCCTACATATATGATCCCTATTATCTCATAGGGTGATGTTAGAGGTTGCAGAGAAAAAAGTTGTGCAGAGCAGACCTCTTGCATGACTGGAAGACAACAGAGCATGGTGTACAGAGTGGGGCTACTGCTCAGTCCATAGCAGATCATCACCACTGACCTGTCCATGGTTTTGGGCTTGTCTTTTTTTGCCATTCACAAGTGGCAAGAGGAGTGCTGAGGCAAACCTTTCTGATTATGCACCAAACATAGAAATAAGACTCCATTAAGTTCTTGTCTAAGATTCCTGTCTAAGACTCCCCACTTTTTTCCCCGTGATTTCATGGCCCAGGGCTGCAGGGAGGGCTATCTAGCAGGTGGAAGCAGGGTGATGGGTTATAAGAGGCTTTGTTTCCATCAGTCTGCCCGATAAGGTTTCAAACTTCTCCCAAGAGAGCTGTTCCCAGCTGGTGGCTCCCAGGCACATCCAATGCTTAAGCCCTGTTACCTTATATTCTCTCTCTCATTGGGTTTTAAAGTATTTCAAATACCACACTTGCAAACTGGCAGAACTTAACAGCTTTCAGCAAGTTGCTGCGTTTCCTTAGTCAAAAGGAAGGTTTTTGCCTGAGAGCAGCTCATTTTCCTAATCCATGTACTAGATGGTGAGACCTACTGATGTGGGGCAACAGGGAGCCATTCCCTATGACCTCACATTGATCTGGGATGGACATTCACATGTCCAGGAATGTGAAAAAGGAACCCAGCTGCAGCACCTTGAGGACTTCAGCAGAAGGCCCTAGATCTCAGGGCAAGATGGTCTTTGCTGCACTTTAGTGCCTTCCTGTAGCTGGGAGGCAGCCTGTGTTGGCACAAGGCTCTTAGGGACATCCCAGCCCAGCAAAAGCAGGCCTTACTGATGAGACCCTGCTGCTCAGACCCAGCTGCTCACACCTTACTGCCGTGTTAAGGCAGCAGCCCCTGGTGCACACAAGAGGCCTTGGCTTCATTAGTGCTTGGGCTGCTCCCAGGGCTGACGGGGATCCAGCACCACAGCTCCACCGGAGGACACTGACTGAAAGGGGACACAGGAGAAATCTTGCTGTGCTCAGGGCCAATCTGCAAAGGCTAAGAAAATCCCCAGTCTCCCGATGCTGCTGTAATCCAGTAGCTGCCGAGTCTGGAGACTGGGCATTGCCTTCTGGGGACCGGCATCGCCTGGACTCCCACAGAATTCAGGGAGGCAGGGGAGTCCAGGCCTTGCAGGATGGAGGTTCCTCACTGCAGTGAGGTGGTAGCTGGGTAGAGAGCCCTGAGGAGAGAAGGGAGTTTGTAAATTGGGATGGGGGATAGAATAAGTGGGTCTGCACCAGAGGGGCGGTGATGGAATCTGAGGGCTTTGACAGAGTGCATGGATGGAGTTCGGGGGCTTATTGTACAGACATGATTCAAACAGCTGAAGAGGGAACACAATTGGCAAGAAGAAAAAACAAACAAACAAACAAAAAAAACACCAAAAAACTCACATCAAAAAACATAACCAGAAGAAACAAACAAACAAACGAAAGAAACCACACCAAAAAAAAAAAAAAACCAAAACAAAACCAAAACCCACGTAACATTGTGGCTAAACCTTCCGCAAGCCATACGCGGGCACAGGCTGCCGCCTGCCGGTTGCCCGATCACAGGCCGCAAACCGGTTTTCCCAGGGAAAAAAAAAAAAGAAAAAAAACCCAAAAAACCTCCTTACAGGCGAGTGCTGTTTTTAAAGCCGGCTGTCAGAGGAGTGTCCGAGCTCCCTGGCCAGGGGGAGGCTGCAGCACCCTCCTGATGTACCTGGGTAAAACACCTGTAATCAGCCAGCCAGCTGATTACAGGTGTTTTACCCAGGTACCATCTTCTGCAGGCACGGGAATGTTGTGACACAGCATCCCTTCACGGGCAGGTGCAATGGGAAGCAAGTTGCCTGTATCCTATAGGGAACTGATAGCAGTGGCTCACACAAAGCTACTGCAAACAGGCCAGCCAGACCTTAAGAATTTCATAGCTGGATCGTTTGGGTTGGAAAGGACTTCAGGAACATCTAGTTCCAACCCCCTCTCATGGTAAGGGGCACCTTCCACTAGACCAGGTTGTTCAAAGCCTCATCCATCCTGGCCTGGAATATTGCCAGGGATGGGGCACCCACGGCTTCTTTTAGGCAACCTGTTCCAGTGACTCACTACCTTCATAGTAAAGAATTTCTTCCTCTTATCCAATCTAAACCTGCTCTCAGTTTGTAGCCATTCCCCCTTGTCCTATCTCTACATGTCCCAGTACAAAGTCCCTCTCCAGCTCCCTTGTGGCTCCTTTGGGTGCTGGAAATTGCTATTAGGTCTCCTCAGAGCCAGGTGGAGCAATCCCAACTCTCTCAGCCTGCCCCCATAGGAGCTGTGCTTCAGCCCTCCAGCTCCACAGAGCATCTCCATGGCCCTTCTCTGGGCTCCATCCAGCAGGTCCATGTCCTTCTTATGCTGGAGGCCCCAGAACTGGACACAGTGCTCCAGGTGATTTTTTACATTTTAAAGACTCTCTTCTGGTTCAACAAAAGATGGCAGAGATTCCCACCATCAGTTGGGTATTAAGTGATCATCCTATTCAAAGATTAATTTCACCATTTAAGCTCTGTGCAAAAAATCCCAATAAATTAGGAAATTTTAGGGTTGTTTTGGGGAATTTTTTTGTTTGCTTGATTGTTTGTTTATTTTTTAAAGAAAATCCTCTATCCCTGAGTGTCTCTGTTCCAATGACCAGGTCTTGTTCAGTATTTAGTTTAAAGAGGGGGTTTGGGGAGTCCTTTCAAAGAAGCCTTTGCTGAAGGAAGAATGTAAGAGAAGAGCTAACAGCCTGGACTTTAAGAGCAGGGAACACTGTAGGAATAATGACAATCAAACAAGAAAAAAAAATCCAGATAAAACAGTAATTTCCTTTTTCCTTTCTTATTACATCTGCCAAAGAGGTCACTACAAAACCCATTAATATAAATAGACTTTTAAAGTGTCTAATCAGATACAGATAAACAAATTGCAATACATTCAAGGTTATCCTCCCTTCCACCACCACCACCTTTACTCCTAGGTCCCTGTAGAGCCCATGGAGGGAGACAGGCACTGACCACCCAGCCTCCATCCATCTGGCCTGAGGCAGTGTCAGTGCACCATGCTTTAGGGTATTCCGCTTGACCAACGAAAGACCTGGAGGTTTTGAGGAGATGTCTGTTGCAAAGACATCTCAGCTTTGGGGACATGATTTCCAGAAATGTCACTAGCTTAGCTGGAATCAGTGGGAGCTTAAAACCTGTAGCACCAAGTAAACCAGTTACAGAGAGCAGCTCAGGGGCATGGTCCTTTGAAGATTTACTGAATGCTGTCACATCACTGAGCCAGTGCATACGCTGAAGTAGATTTCTTGCTGGTAAGCTGAACAAGTAAAGGGTGGGGGAGGGCAAACATCACTGTTAACAAGCCACTGAAGTTCTGCCAGAGCTATTCAAGTGTGGTAGTTGCATCATCTGTGCACAGGATCTGTGAGGTACCTTCACTGGAACAAAAATGTTGACCACAACTTAAGACAAACAGGAGAGAAAAGCAGCTGGATACTATGAATTACAGTTTATGGGCTGAGAGATTCAGGGGGCTGTGTTAGAAGTATCAGCTGTATCAGGAGGAGAATGGCATAACTTTGAAAGAGACTTTTTTGGATTTAGGTTTTGCTTTGGGAATAAAAAGGAAGAGACACAGATATTAGAGGTCACTTGCAAAATATAGTCGGGGACTCTACAGCATTTCCAGGTTACTCTGATTAAAAGATGCTTAGAAATCAGGGAGTTATGAAAGGAAAAAGCCTCAGTTTACTTCCTGTCATAACCCAAGTGTAAACCCAGAGAAGGTTTTTTTCTCTCCTTAAGCTATGCTTTTTATGCCATAAAGTTAATGTTTCTGTATTCTCTTAAAAATGAGATAAATATACCATATCTCAATAAAGATAAATAGCCTGCTAAGGTGTCCAGGGCAGGCCTTTCATGGCACTTCTGTATAGAATGTGAAATGAATCACACTTATGAGTTAGAGTTCAGCACTCAGACTCTGCTAGAGGACTTCTGAGAGCTATATACTACTTCTCTTTTGCCCCTCATAAACTTTCCTTGCATGGTCATGGGAAGACAATAAGATTCTCACATTCTTAGCTCACTTTGAAGAGCTTCTGTGGGTTACAGCCAAGGTCTGAAGGTAGAGACAGACAAGAAATGCCCAACCCTGCAGCCTCTGTGAGGGTCCTCAGTCTCTGAAATCTTTCAGTACTTTGAAATCCTCCATGTCTTCCAACAGGTCTTTATTGATTAATACAGACTGATGATGTTATTTTATTTTAGGTAAGTTAGACTAAATATATAGTATTGTTCTATGCTGTTATTTGGTGCATATGAAGATATTCTTTTTTTAGCTTTGAGCAAGACCGCAGGAAGAGGTTGATTAGCTGACACTATATTTTGAAATTGTTAAAATAAGCTGGTTACTTTCTGCTTTGTTTCAGAAATAAAAAATTAGGATGACAGGTGAAAAAGAAATATCTTCACAGGACAAGTGGTGGAGGAGTTTCTTGGCTTTATTTTTCTACTGAATATTTTTCTAATAAATATTACATGTTCATAGCATATTCATTTTTCTTTAGACATTTAAGCTGAACATTAAGCTCCTAAAAACAAAGTGCAAGGATAAAATGTGTTATTGCCTCCTGAATGGCATGCCTAGATGATTGTTATTCCCACAATGTCAATTGTTCTTATGTTTCACTTGATAAACTGCAGGTGCTTGAAATTGCTGCAGCAGCCAGAATACTGATACACAATAAGGGTTCATGTCACATTTCTCCTGTATGCTTTTAACCTAAATTTACTTCATAAAAAAGGTGATGAAAAGGAATCTCTTTACACAAAGGAATTAGAGCCTCCATATGCCTTGGCAGCTGTAAGATGGAAAAAAGATGCTGCCAACAGCTGCAGAAGAGTAGAGTTCACAATATTGCCGGTTTCTCCTTATTGCAAACATGCAGCAAAGCAGAACAAGACTTTTTCCTGGAGGACCCAGGTGCAAATGGAGGTAACAGTGGGATAGACTTGAAGATTTCAGCTGTCCTCCTTGTCCTAAGGAGGACTTCAGTTTGTGAAATGCCCATTGGTGCAGCAACTATTTCAAGTGGTAAACAAAGCCGCATACTACTTTCGATTATATAATTGTACTTTTGAAAATTATTGTAAAATTTCCATAGCCTGATAATATGGCTGGAGTTTTTACTCCACTGCAGGTAAAAATAACATGATTTGTTAATATTGACCGTAATACATCCAAGACAATTAAACCAAAGAGAGGTCATTAAGGGTGATAAATATTTTACATAGATTCATTTCCATATTCAATGCTCAAAAAATGTTGCAGGTATTGTTTACTTTTAAAAAAAATTCTTTATCCATTTAAAAAATTGTTTCCTTCCTGTGCTAAAAAGGTTCATGGCTATATTCAGAAATTAATTACCACTACAGGACGAAAATATTTCCTGTATAACATTTATTTTTGTAATGAATACAAAAATAATATTCTTCTGAGACAGTAATGCAAAAAAACAAAACATTCTGGGAGCCAGACAGTGACTCTGTAAATGGATGTAGCTGTACTGATTTCAGGCATCAGTAGTACTTCTTCTTTCCAGACAGCCAAAGGGATTTGGTTCTGTTCCTATCAAATGTTTTTCTTTGATTTTAGCCAGGAAGGGGTCAGACCCAATTGAAATAATAAATCTGTTTGAATTAGAAATTTCTAATAATCTGTTCTGGTATAAATCAAAACCAAACCAAACCTACATTGAGCAAGCAAGGGTGAAAATGAAAACAGATGCATTTACATCTTTATTTTCTGGATTTGGGCACTCTGTACACTTCTGCTGAGCAGAGCTTTTTATCTCCCTCATTTTAAATGAACCTGCTTTTATGTGAATTCATGTTTCTTAGACACAAATGTTCATGCAAGAGAAGGAAACACAGCATCCTCAATGAAAACTGGTGGTGTGTTGAGGTCACTGGTTCATGTTATAGTCCTGAAAAATTCATTAACTCCTCTCTCAGTTTTAAAGCATTCTTACAAAACCAAGAAGCTGAAATCACATACTATGGGATGTAGATTTGTGAAACTGGCAGCTTTCTGGAGTGTTAAAGCTTATGAAAATCCAAATCCAAGCTAAAATGTATGGAATGTGAGCCTTGCCTGAGGGCTTTATCCAAAACACACTGAGGTTAGGGAGAGTCCTTACACTAACTTCACTCAGCCCTGGATTGAGCCTTTCAAAGATGTAAAACAGAGGCTTGAAATGCTTAGATTGTGGATGAGGTTTGGTTACAAAAAGAAATTGTCCGAGTTCAAAACTCAAAGGGGAAGCCTAAATGATGGAACCTCAAGGCCAGAATGTCAAAATTACAGAGAGAAACTGCATCCTTCACATTAGCAAGCTGGCAGCATGAGCAGAGGAAATGTGAGAACGGGATGCCAGAGCAGCCCCAACCCTCAGTATGAGTAGCTATGTTCAGACTGATATATTTCCATTTTTTATGGCTGCTCCCTGCCTACCACAATGTTCCCCTCCTCCCTCACCCATGGGCAGTACTCTTCTCATGTTGATGGGGAATGTGATTATTTTATTTAGGTAAATTGTGAATTATTTTATTTAGGTATCCCTGGGAAGAAGATGCTTCCAATTTAGCACAGAAGCAGAACTTTCATACCTCAGTAAATAGAAAGAGCAATAAAATCTCTGAAGTGTTCAAGCAATTTAAATGTTCAGCAACTGGGGATTGCTTTAAGCATTTAAGAGGAGAGGGAAAAGCCACAGCCTAGCAGCTGCTGAAGACAGGATGGAATTCTCCCCTCCCTGCTTTACTATACATTTAAGCTTGTCTCAGGGCTAAGGTATACCTTGTCTGCCAAATAACATTTTTCCATCAGATTTCATTCAGGAAAGCTATAAATTATTTTGATACTTTGAGGAAATACATTACTGTAGGAACAGGAACAGCCTCTGCTCATGAAAATGCTCAGCTTATGTGAGAGCACACCTGAGTGTGTTTTCCTAAAATAGGGAATGAGGGTGGGCTCTCTGTTCAGATTATCTTAAGCAAGTCCCCCTCAGTGAGTGATTGTGTTTTGTTGGTGCTCGTGGGAGACAGTGCGTTCCTGGGCAGAAAGTTCACTGCACAGGAGCGTCATTAGTGAGCCCTTCTGAGAGTCATTCCAAGTCTCCAGGTCTGCAGCAAGAATGCATTTCTGAAGCAGCTGCTTAAAGATCTGAGGGAAACTTGGCTGGAAGAACAGCCACATGATCCTCCAGCGCCTGGAGTATTTTTGGCTCTCAAACTCTAAGTCCAACGTGACATGACAGCCTTACACAACCAAAACCTTACCATCAACCAACAGAGTAAGTGACGGCTAAACAGAATGGGCAAAACATTCACTCACCTTTCCCTTTATTTATGCTTATCAAAGCTTCTTAGCCTCTAACTGTTTGGGTGGAAGTGAAAACATCCCACAGTGGCTCTGGCTGTGGTGCAGGACAGCAAGCCAGCTTATAGCAAGCTGTCCTGAGCATGGATGAACACTGTGAACATCTCCTGTCTGGGCAGACCTACAGGCACAGACAGCTCTGGGTTTTTGAAAAGTTTGGTTGAGTCTGTTTTATCTCTAGCTCTAGCCCTCCATCATCACACTACCCCTTTAAAAATACCTAAAGGAATACAGCCCCTGAAAAACATAACTTGCAGATCATAGAGCTCAACAGAGGGCTGGAAGAAACTATCACCTTGCTGTGTGACAATTGGTATGACTCTGCTCTTGGTCCCTATCCTTATATTCTGGAGATGACACCCTATTCCCACAATAGGATAGAGGTATAAATAAGAGCAAATGAAAGAAAACTGTAGGACTTGACACTCACACTAATGGCTTTACACCCAACCATGAAGCTAGAGATAATATATTTACACTTACTCTAAATCCTATTTTCACAGTTCAAGTGGTGTAAATGAATGCTGAAGTTGGTGGGAATAAAGACAATTTATCTTCAAAAAGATAAATTGACCTCACTAAAGTTTACAGAATACAGATTTTTCTTTATCTGATACAATCTAGAAATCTTACCCTAGCAGCAATAAGAAACTGGAAGACAATGATTAGATCATTTTGTGCATACAAAGTCTTTGATTTAATCATGTTTCACTCTTCAGGAGATCTGAAGATATTATGTATTATTCAAAGATATGTATGAATTTCACATCATACTGCAGATATTTGTCTCTTTTGCTTCATACACAACCATTACTAGAGTATGGATAATTCTTAGATAAAATGGAATTTTTTTGATTTATCAAAGTTCACAAAAATTTTCACATAGCAGAAATAGTTCTGAGTTTACAGAGCAACAAAGAATTCTAAATAATTAACTTCTGTTAGCCAAGTAGTCTGTCTTTTAAAACAAAGTATCAGTTATTTGAAACTAAATTGAGTCTCTGATGCTCAGAATTGCAGCTCAACTAATGTATTGTTTAGTCCAAAATTCTTTGAAAGGGCTCATGAAATATGTTGCATCCAAAATGATAAACCTTTTTCTTTTGGGGGGGTGGAGGTACTCTGCAGGGAAACACAGAATTACCAAAAATAATTAATTAGTTTCTCATCTGTTTCATCAAAGCCAAAAAGTTGGAGTTCTGGGTTAATTTCTACAACAGAATATAATATGTGGCTAAACAAAACCATTACACATGAAGAGGGGAACAGCTGTCTACATGTGTGAATGACTGATAAATATATGGAACCCATTTATAAAAGAAAACATAACTTTGTTCCTTTCAAAATTTAAGGAAAAACAGTAACAACTGTTTAGCCCCAGTATTGCTGGAATTGGTATGAGAAGTTTCTCTTTGAGGACACAGACTCCTTTAGTTTAGGGTTACATGCCCCAAAATTATTGAGATACCTTTGCTTATTGGGCAGAAATTTAATTTGAATTTTTAGGGCTGTAAATTGTTCTTAAGGCAGTCTACTGGGACCATTCAGAGAAAGCATCTCTGCAAAGAGACTCATGCAAATAAAAAGTCCAGGCATAAGGACTGAAATCTATTTACAGAAAAAAAAATTAAATGAAGCTAATATCAAAGAACTGTGGCCCTGCAAAATGGTCTGACATGAAATGGACAAGCTACAATATCCTGCACCATGTAGCAAAAGGATGAATACAATCCCTGAAAATGTAAGTGGTAGGAACTGAGATTGGCTTTTTTCCCTCCATGTAAGAATTTGTTACTCACCAAATTCTGCGTAAAGTTCCAGGGTCCCCTTTTGGAATAGAATTTGGAAGGAGGAAGGCAGTATAAGGGGAAAAAAAAAAAAAAAAAGAAACAACAAAAGCCAACCTCCATGAAAATAATTCAAGAGAAATGCCATACCACAAGAGAGATTGAAGGTATTCCATCTGCTACCCATTTTTCAAAAGAAAAAAACAAAAGGATGTATCAATGACACAGTTACTGGGCCACCTTCACAGAGACAAAATATCTGGTTCTAAAAGGTTTTTGCACTTAATGGAAAAGGCATGACACAAAGTGAAGGCTGGAAGCTGAAGGCAAATAAATTCAAATAGGAGATACAGCCTGATTTTTATTAAGTTTTTTTTAAGTCATCACACTGATTAGGTACTGAAACAAACTACTGAGGACAGCAGCCTGGCAATGTCTTCTGGACTGCAGCTATCAGTGGGACATCTGCTTAGACAAGGCATGACTCCCAGTCCAACACTTAGAAAACTGTCTGAAATGTGCAAATATGTGATAAGAATGTGAGAGATGGAGTCAAGATTCCCCCTCAAGCCCCAAATGCTATGAAAGTCCAGCTGTACAGATTTGCTTTTGGTCCATGATCACAAATTCATTTGAGGTTAATTTTCCAGCTCAGGAAGAAAATCAGTCTCAGTATCAACTGGAATTTGGTTTTTTAGACCTTAGCTTTGCAGATCTTTGATAGCGATGAGGGAAAACAGAAATGATTATCACAATGGAGAAAAGTTGTTTCAAAAATCCTTAGGATAATCTGTTCCTTTTGAACCTATAAAGCCTTAGGAGGCCTAGATGAAAAAAAAAGTCTAGTTACTGAGGGGGTTTTTTTGTACATTTACATGTTTTAAAAGCAATGCTTCTGCCAGCAATTTTCATTGAATACTATTATTTATAGAGACACTTAGCAATAAAATAGGAAGCTGTAATCACACTCTACACGCTTTTCCAGCCCTTGACATGGGCTGAATGTCTGAGAGGTACTGCATTCAGATTATTTTTTTTTTCCTTTCTTAATAATAATAAAAAAAAGATAATAAAAATCTGTCTTCAGAATTTCTCTATAAAAGGCGAGAACTCATTAGCTGAGAGACACACAAAATGCAGAGAGCTTATTATTCTTTTGTGTTGAAGATACCACATTTAGCCAGACATTGTATTTTAATTGGATTTTCCAGCAGTAAAAGTAAAAACTCTAAAAATGAGCCCTCCAAGGGAGGAGAAGAATGACTCTGCTTTTTCCCTTTGAGCCCCTGTGCCCAACTGGATTGGGTCTTTGACCCTCATGATTCCAGCCCCAGTGGATTAGCTCATTCACCCTCTCTGTAGAGGAGGAAGATGATGATGATGGATAATGATGATGATGATGATGATGATGATGATGATGATGATGATGATGATGATGATGATGATGCCTGCAGCCTCCCCTCCCAGCCCCAAGCTGATGAACCAGCAGAAATGCCTCCCAATAGGTCATGCCAGAGAGGGACTTGGTTTTGTGCTCCTCTTGTCAGTCCAAATCTTGTTTCAAAACTGAAAGGCCCTGTTTCTCTTGGGAAGCTGCTAAAAAGGACCCTTGAGCCAAAGAGGAGCTTTCTGGGCTCAGTGGGACCCTCAAGAATGCCCAGGTGGGGTCCCACCCAGCACCCACACATGCACAGGTGCTTTCCAGCAGCTCATGCAGGGACTGCCCAACAGTCTTGTAGAGGATGTCACTGACTCATGCTGTGGTTCAAATTCTCTGCCTGGCATAATAAGGGATTCTGGGAAATGAAAGTAGAGTGGCTTTTCTTCCTTTTAACACTCAGAGTATGGGTAAAAACTCATGGCAATCCACTTTCTCATGTGACTTTAACATCTTTTGCTCTTTAATGTCCCTTTCAATGACAATGAGATCAAGTATTCCCTCAGAAAGTCTGCAGAAGGCACAAAGTTGAGCAGCCCAGGTGACACAACAAATGGAAGGGATGTCATCCAGGAAATCTGGGCAAACCCTGAGAAGTGGGCTGTAGGAACTCATGAAGTTCAACAAATACAAGTGTAAGGTGTAGCACCTAGATCAGAGCAGTCCCAGATATGAAGACAGACTGGGAGAAGTAGTCATTGAGAGCAAGCCTGTGGAGAAAAACTTGCAGGTTCTGGTGGACAAAAAGCTGGACATTACCCAGCAATGTGCACTCACAGCCTAGAAAGCCAATTATGTCCTGGGCTTCATCAAAATCAGCTGTCCAGCAGGTCAAGGGAGGGGCACTCTGCCCCTCTACTCTGCTCTGGTGAGACCCCACCTGCAGTGCTGCATCCAGCTCTGGGGTCCCTAGTACAAGACAGACGTGGACCTCTTGGAGCAAGTCCAGAGGAGAGCCAGAAAAATGATCAGAGGACTGGAGCAGCTCTCCTCTGAAGACAGTCTGGAATAGTTGAGGTTGTTCAGTCTGGAGCAGATAAGGCTTTGGAGAGACCTTATAGTACCTACTACTACATAAAAGGAGTTTATAAAAGATGGAGAGGGACTTTTTACACAAGATAGGGATAGGACAAGGGAGAATGGTTCTACACTAAATCCACTAAGCTTCATTGTGTTTTCTACATGCATGCAAATGAATTGGTTTATTATTTACTTTGGACCATTTAAGTTAGTGAAGCTGAAGCATGGATGTCATGACAGAATTGAGACTTAAGTTTACATAAGCTATAAACAGTACGGTAAGAAAGATACAAAGAGGTTCTATGAGGAAAAATGAGAGGGAATGGAGAAAAAAGAGTGACTGCTGACATCCTCAATCATATAATCTTCAGTAAATGTAGGAGTTTCATCAGGATCTTATCAGACACATAACTCAGAATAATTTCCTTACCACTTACCTTACCACAAACACAGCTTCTAGCACCTGAACAGCCTCTATGTCCAAGACAAGAAAAAGACCAAGTATGAAATCTGATGCACAGAAAATACTAACACAAAAGTGTATTCTCATGGCATTAATGACCACACAGCCTTTATAAAGATAAACACTCTGAAATTATAACTTTTGTATATTGGGCACCTATGGGTGCTAGCATATAGGTACACAACACCAAATATGTCCCATGCTGCCTGGAGAGAAGTGACAAAGTGATGTACAAATTAGTACCTACCTGCTGAGAATTTCCTTGAAAACAGAAAAAGGAGTGTATGAGGAGTGTCTTTTGATACACCAACCCCTTGCTCAACACCAGACCAAGTTAGGTGTGATTGTATGTAAAGTTTTCCTAGTTTTTTTTATAACCAGTTGCCATCTAGGTTATTGTGAGACTCTCTGGCCTCTAGCTAAAGCAACCAGTGCCACTGCAAAGCAAAGTTTGCCTGGTTTCAGGGTTTCAGAGACTTTGGGTTTTGATTAGGAGTTGAAACATCAACTGCATTTGGGTGCATCACACAAAGAGAGTGTAAAAGGGAAGCAAAAAACTGCTTTCAACATGGCCCCCACACAAAAAAAAGCACAGCACTGGGGGGGGGGGCTGTGGAGATTCGGTTCAGATAAACACATCTAACTCACCTTTCAAGGTGCCCAGTAAGACAGGAACTGGGATCCACGAGTAGTCATATAAAATGGAGGAAAGGAAAATGTATGAAAGATTAGCACCCACATCCCAAAGAGAAAAAACTACCAACTTGCAACTATAGACACAACAAGTTAAGAACTCCTGAACAACTGTCCTCAAGGATGGATTGAAACAAGTCATCCTGATAAAACAGCCATAGATGGTGTGAAAAAGTTCACTGCTTAGTGGGTTTGGAGAGCTAGCAAGGACAACGCACATAAAACGTCAAGGACAAAAAGAATATTCTTTACCACATGGTACTTTAAAAAACCCACATTAGATTATTCATTGATATCAAAGCCCATATTGTTCACTGAAATTATTCAGCTTCCTTCTTCAGAAGAAAAATGTTACAGCACTGTACAATGCACAGGAGGAAAGGAATGCTCCCTAACAGGCTGACACGAAATGCTAACACATCAAAGGTCACCAAGGTTACAGACGTAGAGCAACAGCCCTTAGATTCTTAAAACAAGAGAGAGTTCAAACTGTAAGTGGTTGTGCATGTGTGATTGTTATAGCTCTTTTTTCAAAGATGCGTCTCTGAGTCTAAATTCACATTTATTAGTTTTAAACTCCATTAATTTCCTGTTTTTTGTTTTTACTCAACTAGGAAAATTGCTTGGAGGCAGGCACAAGCATGATGCACTAGCTGCTGCCCAAACTTCCATATGAACTTAAAAGCCTGCAGCTGAACTAAACAACAAATACACAATGACATAAGAAGTTCATTCCCTTCCTCCATTGAAATATTTGCAAAAATATTTCTACCCCAAAACATGTACAAGGCAGTCATTAGGCTATGTGATCATGTGAGGATGTATTATGTGTAGGAAAAACCACAGCACTGCTGCCAAAATGCAGCAAGATTAAAGTTAAGGCACTACTCAGCAAATCTGCTTGTAGGCATCCAACGCCATACTTGGAGACTGACCATCCCAGAACAGCTCAAAGCTACATCCCCTCTGCCCTAAATCCCATATTCTGCCTTCCCCAGTCTACAGAGACTTGCAGCTCCTGAGCAGAGAGCTTTGTTCTCCAAAGCCCAGGACTTCCAGGGCACGAACACACCCAGACACCTGCTGAACCCATGAAAATGCCAGCTATCCACAACTTCCTGCTGCAAGGAGCTACCGACCCATGACACTTCATTGCAAATGATGTTTTATTAGAATAAGGTTTTTCCTAGACAATTGCAAACATTCTGGTTAAAAACAAACAAAAAGAGGGACCCTAAAGTCCCTCTTGGGACTTCTTTGGAAGACCATTTCTATTTAGAAATAGAGGGAAGCTGGGTTAAAATATCTGCTTCAAAACTAGATTTGCATTTGAATGTCCCACCAGACCAGCATTTGACTTGATGTTGGATAGTCTGCTGTATCTGTAAATGTACCACTACAAGCTGTTGGAACTACACCTGTTTCTGCAAACTCGTTGACCGTACCAGTTTCTGTATATTTCTTCTTTCAGATAAAAGGGCAGTTGTCAGTCTGTGGTCACAGCACTAATTTCCTGTGAGTAAAATGAAGCTTGATTTTCTTTCTTCCCTGGAAGATCAGAAGCCATCTGAAGCCCCACTGTGAAGGAGGAAACATAATCAAAACCAGTCCAGGCTGGAAGGACCTTTGCAGATTGCCTAGTCCAGTCCCTGCTGAAACCAGTCCTGGTTTCAAAGTTAGCAAAAGCAAATGACAGACCCCAGTACTATTAGCTGTAGTACCCAAAGCCATTCAATGGTTGGGCCAGGCTCTTCTTGAGCATGTGAATGCAAGAGAAGGGAATGGGCTCCCAGTAGCCAGTAGGTTTATGTCTCTGGGGAGACACAGACATGAAGTTTGTGTATATCAAGGCCAAAGTCAGCACAACCATGAGTTTCCTTTAGAGAATCTTCATGATGATTCCTATTTCTGAATTCTTTACTTCAGCTTGACACCAATGGCAAATGTTTTCAAAGTGTCACAGTGTCTAAGGACCAGGAACCTAATCCCTTCTCTTAAAGGATTTAGGTCTCCTTATCAATTCCCAAGGTCTGTTTTCAAAGCCAATATAGGTACATATTTTATCAAGTGACTCATGAAAAATTTATTTTTCACGCCATCTCTGCAAGCCACCACTTGAAACTATACCACAGGCATGGCAGGCAAGGGCCAGACCCCATCACACAGGAGAACAGCCAGAGCACTTGGCTGACTGACACTCACCCCTCAGCTGACCAGCCAGACCGTTATGTAAAATTCCTCAGAGAGCAGTGAGGCATTCCTGGTCAGACACCAACGGTCTGAGGAGCAGCTGGATGCAATACCCACTGTGGGAGGAGCTGGGCATCTACAAACAGACTCCTATTTCCCTACATGCTTACTGAAACCCTCCCTGGTTCCCTGCTCTGCCAGAGCCTCCCTCAGGCTGCAGCATTTGAAGAGCCATTTGTGGGCAGTGGGTTTGTCCAGCTCAGATAAAAAATAATTGTCCATTACTGGCTATAGTTGAGCACTTTTTCTCCTGTGCTGCTGAGCTTCTTAGTGTAACACTCCAGGAAAAAGAATTTCAATGAGAAATGATATCTGCTGTGTGAGACACAGGTTTCTATATTAAACTAGCCCCAGTCTACAAAATTTTAAATAAATTAAGAAAGGGCATACAAGCACAAGACTGGCAATTAAAAAAAAAAAAAAAAAGAAAGAAAGAAATGTATTAGCAGTTATAAAAGTGAGTATAAAACAGCAGCACAAAAAAAAAAACCCAACAAAATAAACAAAATACCTAACAAAACAAAAAGAAACCACACCAAAACCTAAGGGGCTCTCTAAGGGGCTCTTTCTTCCAACAGATTGTAAGAGACTGAGCCTATTGCTGAAAATGTCAGGTCCTTGACTGAAGCTTGAGCCATGTAGGATATTTAGGGCTCTCCCAATAAATTTTCTTATGCCTATTAAAGAGTGTGTTCAGCTGCCTCATTTTTTACAGAAGCAGTACTGAAGTGTCTCTGCCTGTCCCTGCCTTGCCAATTTTCAGAAAGTTTAGCTTTGTGGCACTCAGTTATCTGTCCATGCATACTCCAAGGCTTAATTTCACTAAATAAGTGAAATATCACTTTGCAATTGCAGTGATATATGTATTCAAAGCTCTATAATTAGCCCCTGGTCATTCACAACTGCCAGGTAAAATTCTTCATGCTACTGATGAGTCAGATCAAGATAGATTAATTACCTAATAAGGAAATTAGAAGACAATTAACAGCAATTTACACTTTGTTCTTGAAAAGGTAAAAGTATATTGCTGGAGCTACCAAACAAGTAGAAACTATTTTTTCTCTAAACAGCCCCTTAACCACAAATCTTTCTGTATGCATTCCTAAATACAAATGACAAACATTCAAAAGTGCTTTGAGTGAACATTACTGATGATGAACACTGCTGATCAATAGTGGCACTGCTTTAACAGATATTTCTGCCTCCAGAACTCTGATTGTACTGATTAACACACATTTCTAAATTACTCATTTATCATGAGATCTCCACAGTTTTGTGGAATTTATGGCAGCTTTTATAGCATGAATCGTACTAGGAACTGAAACTAGAGACCCAAATTAACAGACATTGTTTGTAAAGATAAAGCACTAGAGACAGGCATGCAAACACTAAAATGGCTCTTTCATAATCATACAATTATTGGATGATGTCTCTACAGATGAAGAAATATTGCCTCAATTATGTCTATGCCTATAGACTGTGATTAATGTCTGACTTAACAAAGGATGAAGTTTAAGAGCAGTAGCAGCTTGTCAGCTAGATCCTGAACAGTTGTGTCATCTCTCCAATTTACACATAGTGTATCTTTTTCTATTTTTCACCTTGTCCCTGCTCTGTTTCCAAGAAAATGGAAATATCTCAAATATTTGTTATGCTTGTGCTATGAATGAAATACAGTTTTCACAAAACAGTTTAACCGATCCCACTGTTCTGATTAAAAAGCAAATAGCAAACTTCTAAAACTACAGTCACAACAAAAATGCATTTCTAGGACAAACAATTAAAAAATGCTGTTTTTCTTTACTTCTCTGTAAGAGAACCACTTTCAGAGGAAAAATCACCCATAAATGCCCTTTGATGGTGTTCAAGAAAAAGGATCTGGCACCAAATGTCACACTTATGTTTCTGCTTTGATTTAGTTTCAAACAAACTGGTAAACTTCCCAGCACCCCCACTAAAGCAGCTCCCACATGGTGCAGCTGGAGCTGCACTTCAGTGCCCTGGCCATGCTGCTCCTCCTTGCAGAGCACAAAATACATCCCAGCTCTGCCTCACACCCTATGGGATAGCTGCTTCCCTGCACAGTAATTAACAAACCTCTGATAATCACAAATCCAAAAATCAAAAAGTCATGCAACTGTATTGGCTTACTGACACTGGGCTGGGACAAAAATGTACATTTCAAGTCCTCCTGGTCTCATAACAGGTAAAAAAAAAAAGAGATTTTTAACCAATTATCCCATGAACAATAGAAAAGAAAATATTACATAATTAAATGCAAAGCCTGAGGGCAGAGAAAGCCTCTGATTTTGGGTCAGCCTGGGAGCACCCCAGGATAGGAAATCTCCTCTCCTTTATACTTGACTAAACATTTCTCAGGAGTTATTATATCAGTCAGAGAAAAGCAATGACATCACTTCTAATCCTGCTGGAGAAGAGTGCCCTGTAGGCCACCTCTGTTAGGCTGCTGAGAACTTCAGCCCAGCTGTGGCATTATCTGAATAAAGCTCTACCTCATTTTCTAGATCTAAACCTCTGGTGGCTGAGCTGCAAGCTGCAACACCGCAGCAATATTAACAGAAAGCAGTTTTGTTGGGGCTGAGCAGAGTTCAATATATGGGAACCAGTGGGGAAAAAAAAAACAAACCACAATCCTCCAAAAAATGAAACAAGAAAAAACCACCAAAAAAAACCCTGCTGACCCTTTGTGTGAAGCAATGAGAAAGACCACAGACCAGCTTATTAAAAAAGAATAATCAATGCTGTTGTCAATTTAGAAGTTGCAAGCTGTAAGACTCATCATGCCAAGATTATTTACTTAATTCAAAAAGGAATGCAGCAGATGCATTGTCTATGTTACCATAAACCAATAATTATAATGATATGTGTGAAAGAAGTGAAGTTTTCTGCTACAAGCACTTGATGTCAGAGGAGAGAAATGGTTTGATAAGACTTCAAGCATGGCATCCACAGGGTTTGCTGGCAGTGCTATAGATCAAATAAAAGCAACAATTACCTCCCCCCATGAAAAGAGTAAAAATTTCCATGAGTTTATGCAAATTAGCAAAGGCAATGAGCATCAAATGAGACCTCACAGCGCTAAGCTGACTTACGCTGCAAGGCTCTGAAGTGACAGAAATCACCATGAAAGAAGATAAAGACATCTGCTGTCAAGGGATGGAGGGAGAGAGGAGTGGTAGAGATAGCTGGGGAATGGCAAGCATACTAAAAATCCCATGGAGGACAGATGTCTCCATGCCCTCCTTGGTCCTGTGCCATGTACCTAATGAGAAAGCTCAATAGCCCCTTGACCTTTTGCACTTTCAGATTCTCTGTTTTAAAAGCCATCTTCTCTAACAGAGACATCCAAAGCCCCAGAAACCCTCACTCTGGCTGTTGGCTGTTGCTACCAGTTACCAAGGACTCTTCAATATTTGCTTTACTCTTTTTTATAGGCTCCTGAAATACCACTGACGTGGTACCTGAACCAGCTAAATGTTGCAGAAGGATTTTTGCCAGCCTACACCTTCTTTTGATTGGTGCCATGAAGAAGGCTTCAAAACAAGCTGATGTATGCAAGAAAAAGTCATTCATCAACCAGAAGATACTGTACCCTGCATAGAAGCATCCATTCATTTGCTGAACAGGAACACAACTTTTATTTTATCACAGGCTATCTTTATGCATTGAAAAAGACACCCCTTTTTCTACTCTTTTTTGATAGGAGAATGAGGTGAAGTCATTCTCTGGGTGCAGTCATGTTTCAAAGACATGAAATCAAGGCATTAAGCCATTCAATCTTTTCAGCAAGATCACAGAATCAGAGCTAAAGCATGGAAAACATGAAAACCTAGATGTTGATTTATGGCTGAATACATTTTTATGATAACCATATCTTAGACTGAATGGATGGTTTTGGCAAGAATTACGTAGCTTTTTTAATGGACACAGAATGTTTTTCCTTTTCTCAAGAAAATTAAAATATCAGTGGGTTCACTTCTCTTTCCTGTTTGATCTGTTCCTAGCTGAACACACAGATTTTAAAGCAACTGATGCTCTTACAATGACCACATTAAAAAAATAAAGCATCTGCCAGCCATTACCACAAAGCTTTCTGGGCCTTCTGAGATAATGTTCAATTTGTCCCTGCTCAGAGCAATGACACACAGAGTGTGCCTGACAGAAACAGGAGAGTTATTGCAGTATTCTGCCTCCTTTGCCCAAAAATTGTAGGAAAGATTTGCCACACAGATTTCAGCAAATTTGTTTTCTAAGTAGGACAGGCTGACAGGGTTTTGTAAAGCTCTTGCAGAAGAAACCAGGTCATCACTGTATCGAAAGGCAAACTTCATTGCACTATTAACACAATGCGTTAAGAGCAATATTTGCTCTTGTCTCAATTCCAATTTTCCCCCTTTGTTTTAAATTCAATGAAATTAGCAGAAATTAAGACAGTTCCTACCTTTTCCCTAAAAAATATACTGGCTATGTTGTTAATCTACAAAATGTACAAAAGTAATTTACCAAAATCCCAACAGTTTAATCTATTGTGTGAAAGAGCAATGGCCAAATCTTAACGGTAAGAGCCTGAAGGCTTTCTGCTGTAACAGGATTTAGCAATAACTTTTAATTGGCAGTTCAAAGTTAATCCACAGGGGAAAATGTGATCTGGCAAAAGCACTCAGTCACAGAATGAAGAAAAAAAAAAAAAAAAAAAAGAAAAAAAAACACCCTACAACTGTGGGATTTTTTTTCTCAGTATTTTTGCAGCTGTTATTGAGAAACATTATAGAAATAATTGCTGCATTGTCTCAGTCTAACAGGGCTCTTCTTCTGTGATACATTTTATCCCTTTTGTACTTTACTAGTGAAAAAGTGGGCAAAAGTTTAACTTTTTAGTTCTCCTAGTATATATATATATATATATATATATATATATATATTTATATATGTAGCTTTACTTAACATACCTTCTGAAGGAAAAATCATAGACAAATCCCTTAGAATAATGCTTTCCTCTTCCTTTTTTCTCTTTTGACATCAGGCCACAAACCACAAGAATTTTTCCTCTTTCTACTCAAGTAGCATCCAAAATGTTTGCAGTGAGGAACCATTTCTCCTCCTAGATTTAGCCTAGGAAAAGCCCGTAACACAGACAAATTTTCTGGATTGTACTCACTAGGATCTATTCAGCTCTAAATGCCAGCAGTTCTGCCATCCATGGTTTCTCTTCTTTGTTCCAGTGATGTTTCAGACTAACTCATAGTGTCCTGCTTAACACAGAAGACAACATAAGAGTGCCTCAAGAGAAAACCGATGAGGTCCAAACCAGCCCCCCACCATTAGACCAAATCCTGCATTGAAAGCTGAGCTTTTGGCAGCTTATGGCAGTTGCCCTCATGGAAATACTAGGAATTCTGATGACCATTTTTTTGAGAGTTCAGAAAACAAGTGTCTGTGTTCCATCTATGACTGTATTAAGAAATACAGAAAGTTTCCTACATGTTAGCTGAACAACCTTCGAAAGCTGCAGCTCTTCAATATCTGTTTCACATGAGTTACAGATTTTATTTTAAAAATATATACATGTAAACATTGCCCTTAAAAAAGGTTATAACTATATGGAAGTGACTGATCCCCTGACTTCTCACCTAAAGTTCCATTGAAAACCAAACATCTACAGCTAATTTGTAAAACCTCAAGCCCTTGGGAAGTGGGGAAGCTTTGCACTTTTACTCTTTCAGCAAAAGCAGGGCTGAGCAGAACAGACCAGCCCATTGTTGGTCTGCAGACTGCTCCCTTGCTGGCAAACTACTCCAGCAAGGTGACTGGAAAAATCACAACAGCTTGTTACAAATACAGCCAACATAAGTAAAATCCATGAAAAGGAATGCTTCAGAAAAAGTGATGCAATTTTTACTAAATCATTTTACCTGATAGATATATTCAGTCCACATCAATGGGTTATCTCCAAACACAGATCTAAATAAAGGTTTTTTTAGCATGAGTTTATGCAAAAAATGCATTGCTTATGCACAAAGCTTCATGTTTTACAAAACATCTTGTCCAAAAAGTAAGACTGAACTTCATCCCTTACGCATAAATTGAGTAAGAAGGGCAACAATAAACTATACTAACAACAGCAAGTGCAAGTTCTTGAAGAATCTACAATCTAAAATAAGTTAAAACAATGTTTTAAATATAAATATCCTAAGAAAGGTTAATTTTTGAGACAATGTAAAGGTAAATAGAAACACAACTAAAAAAAATTTAATATTATAACATACACTTCATGTGGCTCACTGATGTTTTAAAATGCTGAACACTCAGGTACACATAAATGCTGTCCAGAGACCTTTCACTAATTGCGAAGTTTGATCAACTTTTAATATGAAATATTTTATTGCATATATTGAAAGTTATCTTCACAAAATAACAGAACAGCATTAAACTATTCTAGGAAACATTTCTTGTAAAAAAATATTGCATTTTACCTGCTCTTTTGAAGAATTCTTGAAGAGGTTCTTTTGCTTGGAAAAAAAAAAATTTAAAAAAAAATGCACAGATGTCAAAAATAAAAGGTTTAGTTCAGCTGCAGGAGCCAAGAGATGCCCCTTGCTTTCTGAGGAGAAAGTTTATTTAGGTAAATAACTTTGTTGCTGTGGAATCCAGCTCAGCTCTTTGTAGTAAGCATCTCTGGATGGGGAGAGAGTGACATTGCACTCTCTGCACACCCATAAATGAAGCAGGAATTCCCAGATTTGCCATCATGTGATTTCAGTGAGGAACTAGCACTCAGCTTTCTCCCAGCACCCGTTACTCTCTGCCCAAACACAGCTCTTCCAAAGCCTCAGATAGCTGTAACAAGTGGCAAAGAGAGAAAGAGCACACAAATCATGATTAACCTCACTGAGCAGACACTGAGACACTTTAGGCAGGAAGCAGGACAGAACAGAGCAGAAGTACCATTGTTAAACTGCCACAGAAGTTAAAAAAGAACGAATTTAGCAATTTTTACTAGGAAAAACTGGACATATTGGGGAGGGGTGGGGTGAGATTTAGGGGGGGGGAATTCACTTTTTCAGCCATCAGAAATTACTAACAAGATTATCCTGACAAACACTCATTCTTGTTCTTTATTCTGGAATTTCAAAGGTTTACAAATGCCACTGCAGAACTCAGTGAGATAATAATTAAGCACTACACCAGGCAAAATCTTTTTGTCTGTATCAGAGAAAGCAGATAAAAGATAATATAATCTACATTCTACATAGAGTATATGCCAACTGGAGAAACAGACGCTACATTAATTTCATGGCTACAAGCAGAATAGAGCAAAGGAAAATAATGCAACATTTATTCTTCATAAAGAGAATGATGCTATTGACATTTTGCCTTGAATAGATGCATGTTATTGAATAGCAATGATGGTTTCTGCTAGCTGAGACTTCCTAAAGAAGCAATTGTTACTGAAAGATGAGTAACCATTTTTGACCTTCTAATATTTAAATATGAGATGAACGCTTCCAGCTCCCTTAAGATTATCCATAAGGTCATCAATGGTTATCTCCAGTGTTCTCATTTGATGAGCATCAGGGATGTACATCCATGGCCTGTCTCCCTGGCTTCGGGGGAGAGCAGCTTACTACAGGAGTCTGGTGAGAGAATGCAATAAGGTGGACCATTGTGCAATTTCTGCTGGTGTGCCATTTGTGCCGGGGTAGTTAATCATCCAAAAGTGTGTTTTTCAAAACTTTTTTCTTTCTTTTTTATTTTTTCCCATAGGCTGTAGAGTACATGCAACAGATGCAACACAAGTTCCATTTTAATCTGGTTGTCTACAAACACCCAGGTGACAATAGCTTAAGATATAGGAAGTTATTAATATTCCTGTAACTCAAGAAGTAGCTGTTCATGTTTCATGAAGGTGAATCTATTTATACCTATCCCCATTATCACAGTTCAACTACCCCCTGACTGCCGTAGCAGGGCAATAAATCTCCAGCATGAGAAACATCTTTTTAATCACAGAAAATATAATTTCCATTAAAACATTATTGCACAGGCGTCCGCCCATCCAATTTTATGCAGACAAGTAAAACAACTTCTTCTTTCAAAGATTATTCTGATAAAAAAAAATCTCCCTTTTTTAAGATAAATTATTCACCTTCAACTTTATAACAATTCATTTGTGTTTTCATTGCTTGGGTGCTTCAGCCATGGATGAGGACCACAGGGCTGTAGATGCTGTAAAAACATAAAAAAAAGGTGAAGCGTCGCTCTTTCCAGATCATGTAAAATGCAGAAGACAGCACAGTAAGGAGCAAGTAAGACATCACTCATTTGTATATTAATTGAAGGGTTTCCAGAGGGCACTCATCAAAGGGATGCAGACTGTTCTGTGTACTGTGAGAGTTCACTAAACAGACATCACCCCATTTACCTACATTTCCATTAAGACTGGTGCTACATCACCAAGTTAGCCATGATAACAGCAGAAGGCCAGGCAGAAATCCAGAGAATTTGTTAGAGGATGTCACACATGATGGAGCTGGCAGAAACACTCCAGTTTAGTGGCAGGTTATTGGCATGGGGAATAGTGTGGCCTTCATTACACTCATAATAAACATTTGTGATATTCTCATTTATTACAGGAATACACCGGACTTGCGAAAGCTGAGGACAAAATGTTGTTAGATGTCCTTATATTGCTAGGGAAAAGTTTTTCTCTTCCCTAATTCTAATACTAAATTTAAGGGGAAAAAGTAAAGAAGCATTTTATATTCATACTAGACAAAGTGGTGCTTGCTGCTGATGTCCTAAGTGAAAGGAACATCAGGCCTTGCACTTGCAGAAGAATCAGCAATGGGAACAAAAAGATGCAAAAAATACTAGTAATTATAAAATCACATCTAGAAAAGACTAGTAAGAGAAAACAGTGATGCTGCTCCTTTGATTTAGGATTTTAAGTCTGTAAATCTGTAGAGTGAAAGAGTACCCAACTGGTGTCTGGACTCAAACGGATCTCTTTTGTAACACCAAGTTCTTACAGGTCTTGGTTTCTGCAGAAGTAGCCAGAGCTGTGCGGCAAACCAGGGTTGGTTCTGGTTGTTTGTCTTTTCAGAGCAAAAATGGGGGTTCCAAACCTGTATCAAGGTTTTTATGGAGAAAATTCTGGGTTTGAAGTTGAGATGGATAGATAGATAGATAGATAGATAGATAAGATTATAGCCCGTGCATTCTGAACAAGTCCCAGCTAGAGGTGAAGGATGGACTCATTTCTCAGTAGGGAGTAAGTTCCTGAAAATAGGATGGCTGTTGTGTGAAACTACAGAGCTCAGACCAACACAGAGGGGCTTTTGCATTCCTGCTGGACTTTCCAGGCCGGAGCTCTGCCTGCCCAGCCCAAGGCGGGGGCGGAGGGGCTGGCAGGGCAGCCTCCCCAGTGGGAAGGGGTGACTCCTCCGGCCTCTGTCCCGTGGTCCCGGCTGCACCCCTGCTCTGCGCCGCTCCCCTTACCACACAGACACCTCAAACAGACAAATTATGCCAGCCTGCCATAGGGAAAGGTGCCTTCTGGCAAACTTTACATGGCTTCGCGAAAGTCACAGGTCTAAACTTCCCACTGTAGTCCCTGGGATGAAGGATCAGTACAGTCAGCAGTTTAGGAGACAGCCTGACCACAGCCAGCTGTGGTCACCACTGCAGGATGAGATTAAAAACTTTCCAGACTGTATCAGCTCTATCAAATAAGCCTCCACTCCCAAAATGTGGAGGATAGACACTGAGTTCACAGATGGTGACCTTCAGCTTAGACACTTGGCTTATTCCCCCATGGTTTGTGATGGTGGGAGTGTTGCCACTTTGGACTGTATCACCCGAGTCCTCCAGCCTAAAGCCAGCTTCACCAAGCTCCCCAGCCTGCTGCCAGAGAATCCTTTGCCTTTTCTAGACAGGTGGATACCACCACTCCTAACAGGCTGTAGTATTTCTGAGTAGTCCGCTGTTGTTCTTGAAAAAAAAATGTTTAAAGTAGTCAAAAAATAGGATTTGCTCTAAATGGGCTTTTGGGTGCAAATTCCTAATTTGAGAAAGAAAATGAATCAACCCTCCAAAGCTATATTTAAAGGCTGCTAAGCAACCTTTGAATAAAGACAGAAGGTCACTGAGTCCCATCAGGGAGTTTAGGGAATGTGACCCATTTATAATCATAGTATATGTTGCTTAACATGTTAGTGAACGAA
This sequence comes from Serinus canaria, assembly GCF_022539315.1. Classification (NCBI taxonomy): domain Eukaryota; kingdom Metazoa; phylum Chordata; class Aves; order Passeriformes; family Fringillidae; genus Serinus; species Serinus canaria. Next base: position 81,953,088 of record NC_066313.1, on the reverse strand, counting down.
GTCTTCAGGCCGATATATACTTGCCTCCCCTGCAAGCATCTTAATCAGCATATGTGGAAAAGTAAATCACACAATACTCTTCTAGAAAAAGCAGAAGCAGTGGATTCCAAAGGTGTCGTTGATAAAACATTTTCCCTTTTTAAATCAAAGAAAATGTACAGATGTAGAGTTTCTTGCAGATGTTGCCTTTCAAGGCTAATCTCCCAGCAAACCTTTTTATTAAAAACTGTGGTGTTAACTAAAGTATGCTAACACAGTTCTTTTACTCAGCTGGAGTTGAAAGGTGTGGAATTGGTGGAAAAAGTATTCTGTCATATGTCATGTCCTTGTCTTAAGTGAAAAACTTCATCAGAGCAACACAACTGTGAATGTGACACAGAAACTATTTGTGAATTGCAGCTCCTGATGCCTGGAAAAGATTCTGCTGATTTGAGCATCCATCTCAAATGTGAATGCTAATGGTATATCTGCAAGGCAGCAGTCTTCTTTGCATTTAGTCATCTGACGGTCAGCGACTACGACTGGGCAAAGATTACTCAAAAAGACAGAGTAGAATTGTTTCAGTTCTTTCCTGACTCTGCTCATCTTTGGTCAGCTCTCTCCACTGAGAGAGCACTAGCATCATGCATGAAAAAGTTTTCAGCAGAAGCATTTTGAGAAATTTGTTTGGAGAACATGGATATAATGTAAAATACTATAGGATTCTCTTCTGTGAATGGTCAGTGTTAAGTCAAAAGAAACTTTAGTTTTACTGGGCACTTGCACGTTCTTATTACTGCCAATAAGCCATAATAAGGATGTGGTACACCACTTCTAGTAAATAAAGTCTAAGCTAGGAGTATAAACTTTCTAGTTTACTTGTGAAAACTTCATCAGTGTGTGGGGACAAAAAGTGCCAATGTGGTTTGGTGGTCAGTTGAGCTTTGTTATGCTGTTTGGCAGCAACACATAGGAGAAAAAAAGCAAGAAAATGTAATATCAAAATTTTACAGGTAAGACTACAGGCAAAATGCGAAGGTTTCTCCTAAACTGAAAAGACTTTCTGAGCAAAACTCCTGCAAATGTCCTTCCTGCTTCTGCTTCTTCTCATGATTTTCATCAGTTTCATCACATTGACCTAGCAACATCCTGGACAACAGGTTTGATGTCCAAAATTAGGCTGATAGGAGAAAGGCTCTCTGAGCTGAGCAATGCAGTAGTCAGTGGGTTATGAAGTGCTGTACATAACAGGAGAAAGAAATGAAATGCATTAAATACCTGTGTGGGTATATGTAGTGAGATTTGGGCTGCATTGGGTGAGTTGCTCCCCCTCCATGATCTTTCAGAGGACAGGGATGCCTGAGCGAAAACTGGCAGGACAGAACCAGGAAAGAAGTGAGCTTTGGAGTTCAAATCACACAGCTTCCTTCCTGTGATCCTGGGACTGCTGTCTCCTGGCAGAGACACCGACCAGGCTTCGGTCTGTGGTACTTATGACTAGTTACCCATGTAGGGCACCACCTTTGGAATTTTTCCGTTTGGAACAAAGGAGTTAAAGACCCTAAACTGTTCCAGCAGCTGATGCCAAGGTTCCACTTGTGCCAGCAGTTAGCACCACCTTTCCCACACAGATCTCACTGGCGGGTGGCATACAGCCCTTGTGACTGAGTGTACACATGGGAAAGAGAGTGCAGTCATGGCAGAGGGAGACTTACTAAAAGATTTAATAAGAAGATGTAAGAAGACAGGACAAACTGCAGTGAAATTACTTTTGGCTTCAGTCCTGTTTTTGCCTCTCAGTCTGGAATCCACAAAAAAATACTGCCTTGTGTGCTGCAGGATATCAGTACCAGGTTGGTAGTTGTTTCCAAGATGATCTTGCTTGGTCTCAGGCAGTTTGCAGTGTTGATAAAATACCCGTGTATAGGGGAGGACAAGCCCGTGGGAGACTTTCAAGCTTCCTGTGTGGTTAAGGCACAGGACCAGGAGTCAAGAGATCAAAGTTCCTGTCTTGTACAGAAAAGCTGTTTCATCACATAGAATGCGTTGATGAAAATTATCTCTACACGCAATTCTTTGACTCAGCCAAGGCTTCATTCTTGCCAGGCAGTATTACCTTCTCATCCCTTATGGAGTAGTAAGGCCTCCATAAGGAGGCCAGTTGCTGCTAAGGCCTCACAGGAGATGGTAAAACAACTGTTCTGTGGCACTTCTGAGAGATTCAGTTATTTTAGGGTCTCAAAACAACTCTGAGAAGTAGCATTTGCAGGAATAGTCAGTGCTACCTCTACCCATCAGAGCCTGGATTCACTTCTGCTGCTTTTGGGAAAGAGGTGAATTGAAACCACTGAGCACTTATTTAGTGACATGGCTGGTCTTGTGGAAATTTCAGGAGTTTTCAGAAACTTGTCTGTGCCTGATGAAAACAGCAGTTCCTAATAACATCATCATGATGGTACTGCTGGGTTGGGAGGGGTTGCAAAGTATCTGCTCTGGGTTACCCACTAGCCTGAAAAGCCAGTTTGGGAATGACAGTCTGCTCTGAGAAGGGGCTATATTGTATAGGGGTACAATTTTGGCATGACAGGGTCTTTCATCCAGTGAGCTATCCATGCCGTGAAGTGACATGATGCTTTCCTGCCTCTGAGATGGACTTTGCATCGCCAGCACTGAGCAGTCCTCAGCACCCTGTGTGGTCAGATCCACCCTTCAGAGATAAACATGTGTGTGCAGCTCAGAAATGCCAACTTGGCCAAGGTCCCTTGGAGATCAATCCCTGGTGATGTTGCAGAGCTGTGTTTCTTTCAGTATGGCTTTTTGGTCTAATGGAGTTACAAAGGTCAGAAACAAAAAACTGTCAAGTGAGGTGAAAGTGAGTGTCTTGTGAAATATACCTCCTCTGTCCAAGTCCAACGTGGAGACAAGAATTTATGGTGAGAGGTTCTTACTGGTGAGCTTATGGGAGTCACCTCTGCTTTAAAGAATCCAGAAAGAAAATTCTTCTCACCAGTTTGGCAAAAGCTGAAGTAGAGATGTTTCTGCTCGATAAAACTGACACAATGGATTTTGTAAAATAGAATGGGACATGTAAAGTAATATACAATAACATTATGACTTTCCTAGCAGAATCATATATAAAATAGGTGTGAATCATTAATTATCATAATACATCACTATTAATTATACACATACTTGGAAAAAATGGTAGAGGAATATGTAACTTTGAAGGGAGGGAAAAGCCTTGTTAACCACTATTAAACTTTACTGAAAAATCTTGGCAGTCAAGTAACTCCTTTTATGGAAAATTCAGAAAACTTCTCAGTTTAGGCAAATTAATTTCACCTCTGCTAGAAACATTATTCTCTGCTCTGCCTCACACACAGAAATAATGGCTCCATAACCCCATTCAGGACTAAGATGTGCCTCTGCATAGACACCAGTGTAACAGTCCTGGAGTAATTATTTATCTTGCCTTATTCCACACCAGTCCAGAAGGGAAAAGTGGAGAGGGGGTGTATGTGATTACTCTGGAATAGATGTGGAGACCAGCATAGGTGCAGTGAGATGCAGAATTTGAAGCTATTCAGGATTTGTTTCTCTATGTAAGTAAGAAATCCACATAGATAAAGGTTTATCTTTGTAATTGCCTCAGCTGATTTATGATTAATCCAAAGGACAAGGGATGAATTCTGGACATGAAGCTCCCCTTGTGAAATAAGTACAGTCTCATGCTTCTTTTGACGCATGTGCTCGTGCACAAAAGGGCGTGTGCTCTTGTATCTTCTTTTACAGAGAGTAATGTAGTGGTCCTTCCACTACATTACTACAGGAAGGTAGACCTTCCTGTGTCACCTGGACACTGCTGTCCTGCCCTGTGCCCCTGAAGCAAGGTATAAATATCCAGCAGCTCCCTGGCCTGTGAAGATGGGCAGCATTTGGCCTGTGGAGCAGCTGCATGGCCAGGGGCTATGGCCAGGAGCAGGAGGAGTGTCAGGCAGGCACTGAATGCCACCTTTCAGAGCCCAGAGCTGAAAGGGTACTGTTGTTATCTGCATTCCTTCCTGACCACATCCCATGACCTGTTGTGTGGAGCCTTTCAGATTACATCCAGGCACAGTCAAGAGGGCTGGGATGTGCAGCTGTGTCCTTGCCAGCGGCACACCGTGAGCAAAGATCAAAAGTTCGTGGATGCTTTCCTTTCCCTGGGGCCATCCCACAGGGCTGGGGAGGTACACTCAGTGCTGGCCTGAGCAGTGCAGTTACAATCTGAGAATGATATTAAACACTCAGAGACCTCCAACAGCAGCAGAGTGCAGGGTAAGTTTGCTTAATATGGCTAAGGACAAAATGAACTACCAGCTCTGTCTTAGCCTCACCCTGAAAACAAGCCACAGGGTTGGCTGCCAGAGTTTTCTTCTCCTTTTCCTTGCTGCACCCCTGCCTGGAGGGTTTGCTTTTTCCCACATTCTCTGGAAAGGTGAATCTTTAATTTTGCTGGCTCATAGAGTGGTTTGGGTTGGAAGGGATGTTAAAGATCATCTAGCTCCAGACTCAAGCAGACACAAATGTTCCTCAGGACGAACCACTTCAAGTATATGTATATCAATGCAAGCAGCCTGGGGAACAAAAACAAGGAATTTGGGCTCTGCACCCAGAATTTATGATGTCACAGGAATAACAGGAACATGGTACGACAACTCCCATGGCTGTAGGATCACACTGGATGGGTCTAGGCTAGAGGAAAAGGAGATGAATTCCCACTGAGAACTACAAGGACATTGCCAGGGCTCACAGAGATGCAGTTAGAAAAACAAAAGCTCAGCTTGAATTGAAATTGGCCAGAGATGCAAAAAAAAAAAAAAAAAAAAGCAAAAAAAACCACAAAAAAGGTTTCTTCAGGTACATAAGCAACCAGTAAAAACAAAAGGAAAACTTGGACTTGCAGTGCAACAGGAAAGGTGAATTAGTCACCAGCAATGCTTCAAAGGCAGAAGTTCTCAACACTTTCTTCACCTTGGTCTTTACCAGCACTGTTGGGCCTCTGGCCTTTGGAACCAAAATCCAGGTTGATGCAAACATAGGCTCACCATCAGTGAAGAAGGAGTTGGTGTGTGAACTGTTGTAGGAGCTCAACCCTTACAAACTGATGGGCCCTGACATTATCCATCTGAGAGTGCTTAAGAGAGCTGTCTGACATCATTTTGGGTGCACTTTCCACAGCCTTGGAGAACCGTGGAGATCTGGGGATATCCCAGGAGGCGGCAAGAAGGCTAATGTGACCCCCATCTAAAATAAGGTCTTAAAGGATGATCCAGGAAGTTACAGGCTCATCAGTCTTACTGAAGTCCCTGGGAAAATTATGGAACAAATCCTCCTGGGGGGCTATCACAAGTCAGATGAAGCCCATGACTGGGAAGAGCAAGCAGGGATTCATGAAGGACAAACCATGCTTGACAAACCTGCTCACCTTTTACAACACGTTCACTGGCTTGGCTGATGTGTGGCAAGTGGTGGACATTCCCCACTCATTAGGAATGAACAGTGTGCTGCTGCAGCAAAGAAACCCAACCAGATACTGGGTTACATCAAGATGGAATCACCAGCACTGATAAAAGTAGTCTTTATCCCACTCGGCACTTGTGAGGCCACACAAGTGGAATACTGTGCTGTTTTGGTTCCTACTGTGCAAAAAGATGTGGACAGGCTGCAGAGGATCCAGAGAAGGATCACAAAGAGGACCAGAGGATTAGAAGGCCTGTCATGTGAGGAAAGGCTGTAAGAACTGGGTTTGTTCAGCCTTCAGAAAGGAAGCTTTATGGGAGACCTTATCAACATGTTTCAGTACGTAAAGGGTGCTTACAAAGATAGAGACTCCTTCTTTACAAGGAGTGACATGGAAAAGGAAAAGGGTAATGGTACAAATTATTCTTGAGGAGTTTATTATTAGACAGAAGAGAAAACATTTTCACAGAATAATCTTACCAGGGAGGTGGTAGATCTCCCCAATATGGACACTTTCAAGATTCAGCTGGACAGAATACTGAACCATCTTGTCCAAATTGTCCTTTAGCCAATAAAGGTTGGAATGGATGACTCTTGAGGCCCCTTCCAACCTGATAATCTATGAAATGCTGTAAGTCAGGCCACAGGTCACAAGCATCACAGTGGGTGGAAAGCAAAGAAGGAGGCCTAAGAAACTTTCACAGTTCAATGCAACTGTACGCAACAATGCAATGTTTAGTGCAACAATGCATTCAGATTCCTTACCTTAAGCATACTTCCTTTATGCTTTCCTTGAATAGAAAACCCTGACATTGTTTTTCTTTCCTACAAGCAAGTTATAAACTCCATGTTACAGTAGTCCATATGCTTCAGAAATGGGGCTTGAAATTCAAGAATGGCAATTGAACTTGGTCAAAGACCTTGTACTGAGATTTGGGCGTGACTCATTCATCCCCTCTCCTGAAAAGCTGACTACAGAATCTCTTTGATTGGGCTGGATGCCTACAGGGCTCTGGTGTTAGCATGACGAGGGGCAGCAGACAACCACATGAGCACTTCTGTACCACTTCTTCACTCCTTACCCTCAGGAGAAATTAAATTCAGCAGCAAAGATAAAAGAGACTTCTTTAAGATTTTTGAGTTTTGCATCTTAAAGACTCAAAAAGATAAGAGCATTTTTCAGCAGCAGACAGAGAAAATTTGGAGGACCAAGCAGGCCTGACTTCTGGAATCTCTGCTGAGACAGAAGATCAGGAAAGGGGCTTTTATTGCAAGAGATCTTTAGCACTAAAGAGAGGACTCTAAAGGTAACATATTTCAAACCACTGACATCTGAGTACCAGGAATTTCACCACTATACTGAAATACCAAGTCTGTCTCATGAAAACTTAGTTCATTATCACAGTTAATATTTAATCTAGTTGGAACAGAAGTCGAATGCACACATTAAAAAATAGAGAATCCACTCATAATTGTAAAATGTTAAATTGTAAAATGTTGAATACTCACACATTATTAGGATATACCTATCCTAATAATTACAGAAGCAGTGGTATGACATCAGCCACTAACAGATTTCAAGGTAAAATATTAGTGCTTTGGCACAATTAATCTTACTGTCCTATTTTGAAAAACTAGTGCATGAACTGTGTGGTCAGGAATGCGTCATGCTCTATGTGTCCTGTGCCAGTGTCATGACCAGGCCTTGTAAGGTGACCAAATTTTCCCAGCGATACGATGTTACACAAGTATCATCAGACTCTTCTCATGTTCAGGTACTTCATGACACCTCTCCCTTACACTTCCTCAAATTTTTTTCCCCAAGTGTCCAAGAATAAATTCACTATTACTGACAACAGCGGCCTTGGGAACAACTGCCTAAACAAGGGGTACCTAATCACTACAATTATCATGTTATCTGGACTTGCTCAAGTTTACTGTAGTTTACAAAATCTCTCTAGAAATGCACCTACTATTAGTGGAGCAGTTTGGTCAAAAGCTGTACATTGCAGAAACATTTGTTAGCAGAGCTGCTTCAATGTTCATCCCATGTCCAAGCTGCATTACCATGAAAAAACAGATCCTGGTTCTTAATGTGGCAGAACTTTTATTTAGAGGGAAATTATAACTTTTGCATTTACATGGCACCAATTATATACAGTACACTTTCCATGATAAGAATTATGATGCTGTTCACAGAAAGGTATCAAATTTGAGATAAATAATGCATAAGCTAAAATATACAAACCAGGGGTGGAAGTGAAACTATTGGCCATTTTTAATTATCTATAGAAGAATTTCAAGGAATAATGTTTATTCAATGTTCAAAAACTTTTAACAAACTTCTAGTAAAGTTAACTGAAATATTTATAATACTATTCCGTTGTTGCACAGTATTTCCAATATACAATCAAGAAGATGCACAGAACACAACACTTAATATGAAAAAACCTATTGCACCCACAATTTAAAGGTTTCACTGCCTTTTGGATGCTGCACTACCATATTTATATAAACATTTACAACACTTCAGTAAACACAAAGGTTCTAAATGTAGTGCAGCATTATGGGGGGCCATTTTCAGCTCTTAAAATAAATGTTAAATGCCCATATACTGTGCCATTTATTTTAAGCTGATGGATTAAGCTGTAATCCTTAAGTCCTACTGTGAGTAGCAAACACACTTTCCCCATGTTCAGAAGATTACCATACCTCTGACTGTACAGTCTCTATTCTGAAACCTAAACTGTCCTTGGCTTCATTGTCATTTTGGCATTTTGCCTCAGTGCTTTTAACAACTATTCCTTAAATTACTTTTCAATGGCCTGTTAAGTAGTCCTGTGTAGAATCTGAAGCAAAAGAATCTGCATCTTCATTATCAGAGTCGTCACTGCTGTCATCGGCCGCGGGCTCTCCCGTCAGCGCTATGCGGGCGTAGTCATCGGTGTCTATGGACTTGCAGAAGTGGATGGCATACTTCAGCTTCTCCTCTAGGACCTGCTTACAGGAATACCTGGGCAGCTTCAGGAGAAAGAAGCATGTGTATGACTCAGGAAGGAAGTGGTCTGGAGGGTTGTATTTATCCAATACCTGGTAACAAAAAAAAGAAAAAAAATAGCACTATATTTTTTATTTTTGTTCACTGTCCAAAACACAAATAAGTATCGAAATAGTAACTGTGATTTTTTTTTTAGCACCTTGTTATACTTTTGATTCTGATGCTGAAGCGTCTTAAAAGAACCATGAAGAGGCCAAACTCATTTTCTCTCCACTAAATCAATAAGTAAAACCAGACATTTATGAGCTGCTTTGATTATGAATATGTGGTTGGGAGCAGTCCAAAAAAGACACTATTACTTCAGACAGTACCAAAAAATGATTTGAAGATTGTGTGGTTTTAATTTAGCTGAAATTATTAACTGAACTGAATGAAATGCTAAATAAATGCCAGCAAAACCAGTTGCCTGACAGTGGAAAACTATCAAAATTCACAAAAACAAATGGCTGGGAAATTAAAGGAATATCCACTTGTCCAAGTCAAGAGAGAAGAAATAGTTCTATACATTATATAACTGTCACAGAGATTATTCAACTGTTGCACTGTTGAATCTACAATGTAAAGCTGCAGAACAGTTTAATGAAATCAGGCCTGGGTTATGTCATGCTGCTACTTCTCCACTACCAGCTCTTTAACTTCCCCATCCCACACAACACCACCACCTGAATTACCTGAATAACAAAGTCCCTCCCCCTAAAGTCTGCAATAGTCCTGGGCAGCCTTGTTCTGCCCCACACAAAACGCAGGAAGAGAGATCGCTCCGTGTTGGAGAAGGACTCCATCACTTCCCAGAACCACTGGATCAAGGAAGCAGTTGGTTCAATGCCTTTGTAAGTTGCTACAGATTTCAGGAGATGAAGTGGGATATCTGGGCTTCCACACACCTGAAAAATAAAATACAGTTACAGGCTACACAAGTCTGATCAAGTCAATTACAGCTCATTTGTTCCCTCCCTTCCTTTAAAATATTTAATCAGCTTTTACACTGACAGATTGAGCATTCAGATGTTTGAGATGCCATGCATAGTCTCCTAGTAGAAAAATACCAAATATACATCTTCACATCAGGCAACAGTAATGAACTTTTTTCATACTCCTGAATTTAGGACAAGGATCTCCAATTTACTTTCTAGATCACTGGAATGAGATCCCTGGCTTGTGAGGTTTTTATGGTTTTGCTTCTTTGTTTCTTCCTGAAATAATTATAATGAATTATTATGTCACTGCTCAACTACGTCAAAGTAATTTTACTAGCACCAAGAGGGCAATTAAACATTTTCTGGTCTTCCCTGGAACTGATGTTTTCAACCACACAGCAATCATTGTAAAGAGCATATAATTTTGTATTAGTAAAGCAAATGAATGAATAATCTCACTCCAAGTTAATCTGACAGAAGTAACAAAGCAGAAATTGATACCATAGTTTCCAGTTCATATCCTGTAAAGAGTGAAAGTAGAGGAACTGGAACAACACGGGCCATCCCCTCACGAACTGCTGCAACTTGCTCATCAAATTCATGAAGCCTGTAAAAAAACATTTTCAGAGTTTCTGTGAATGTCATTTCTAGAAATCATTTATAGCAATTACTTTCCTGTGTTATCAAAGCAACTTAAACCATTCTCCTCAAATGTCCAGCTATGTACCAAAGAACCTTAACATTTTTTACAAGATACTTGATTTACTACACCAATTCCTATTGCACAGCAAGCTCAGTATGGAGGAAATACCTCCCAATATTTTAGATATTTTATTTCCAGTATTATTCATGTGCTGTGCTTGGCAAAAACAAAACAATATCCCATTTGGAACAATATGCTTTTGGAAAAAGAGTGGCTGTATCTTGAAACTCTAACTTCAAACATTCTCAGCACTAGACAGACGTTATGGCATAAAAACAAAAAAGGGTCTGAACTAAAATAGGATGTCTGAGGGGACAGTAGGTTTTTTTATTTCAAGACAGGCACAGATAAGTAACATTTTGCTACTTCTGATGCCAGACATGATTTGTGATTTGTGTTTGGCTTATGTTTTTCCCTGTCAAATAATTTCTGAGATGTTTTACAGAGCCCTCCAGAGCAGAGACATCTCTTACAAGTGCTGTCCTCAGGCAAGTCATCATCAAAATAAACAAAGATGTCGGGACAAGTTTGGTCTTTTGCATCCACTCTTCAACATGGATTCTATTCAGGTGCTAGTTTTCCCTCTCAAGGGCTTCATAAAGTTAAAAAACTTGATTCTTAACCTTTAAATGTTTCTCCACAAGGGCTTTTAACTGTAAAATACTTTAGAAATGCTCGGGTCCTCTGAGGACAGCCAGAACTGGCAAGAGAGCAAAGACATTTCTTCAAAGGAATATCAGCTCCAAATGAAACCTCTCTCTCTTCTGTCAGAAACTGGTCTAAGTATTGGTTCATAACCACTTACAGTGGGGAAAAAAAAAGAAAAACTAAGACTGTAATTCATAATTGCTAGCAGACACTGTAACTGTGAACTAATAAGCAAGTATGTAAGACTGCAATGATACGATCTTGCTCAAGCACTCTCTTAAGAAGAGGAATATGATGGATTGAATAAAACAAGCCTGAATCAGTTTCTTATCCAAATTACCTAAATTTACATATTTCAGTAGGCACTAGGCCCACTGCTTCAGAGACAAGATGCTTATGATTGTTTCTGAGATGCTCACATCTAGATCAGCTACCTGGCCACGTAAGCAACCAAAGCAACCAGGCTTCTCAAACACTGAACAGTTATTTCCCACTGATTTCTGTGGGGTGCTCAGCTTGTGGCACCCAGGGGTGTGCATCAGTGTCCTACCCAAGGAATGAACATTTTGGTTTGTACATTCCAACTCAGAGTAAGAATTCAGCTGATCCTGCCCTTGAGTGCAGTTGATGATATGAAAAGGTATGAATGCAGCAGTACTAGATCTAAGCTCTCTCCACAAAGAGTTTACTGATCAAGCCTATTACTTTAGCCCACAGGAAGAATTTGATGCCTGGGACATTACTCCACCATTAAAACTGGCCGCCAAAACTGCTTAGTCAGGACAAATCTAGAGGTACACCTGCTCATTTATTTTGCTTCCAAAAAATTAAGTTTAAGATTCTTCTCCTTGGACACAATAAGTGAAATCAGAAAATCAACACTGTAATCACATGAAAATATTAATATGCTTGTATATAACAGGGTAAAGTAGCATTTTGTTTAAAAGCTGATATTTATTTTTTTTAAATAAAATGCATATTCATCAGTAATTTTAATTATTTATTCAACTAACCTGTAGTTTATTGCCAGTCTCACATATTCTGCTCTGTTATCCAGTGTAATATGGGTGTACTTGGAACTCAACTGAATATCTTGACCACTTGCATTAGGCACAGTGAATGGAAGGCTCATAGCTTCAAATTCTTCTGAAGTAGCTTCATTGTCTCGAATGTACATAAGCCCAGGAATAAAATCTTTATCAACCTTTGAAAGTGAGAAACCCGAGTTAAAGCCAGTTTACTAGCACTATATAACAGCATCTCTTGCATACCAAAAGCAGTGCATCATGTGTCACCCACCAAAAGCTCTGACCAATGTCTGACCACAATTCATCTAACTTGAATTCAAAGCCATAAAATGGCCTAGAACTTTACATAAAGCTTCATTATGCTGGATGTGGGAGAGTGCACATATTCTAGATGTCAATCTTTTTGGAGGGCATTTGCCAAGAAACTGTATCATATAAGGAAATGTATTTAAAGCTTAAAAACATAATCATCCCTACCAGCACTGGATTTGGTACAAAAGGAATCCCCTCAATGACAAGTAAAAGACTCAATGCTTTTATAGGAAGTAGATTTCTGCAAAAGAGTATTTGAGAAGGAACTTTTCTTCATAAAGAAGACCTAAGTCTTATTCCACATTTACTGAGCTCAGTAAACAGAAACTGAAAGCTTGTGAAATTCAGTGTGTGAGGACAAACTAGTAACTAGGAAGTGAGATTGAACTCACTTTCTTTTACTTCAAAACAGTGCAGTCCTGTGCCCACAAATCAGGTATTGCACCTGGGTACAACAGACAGTAACAGCCGCAGAAAGGTCTACTGGGAAGTAGGAATTGAACCAAAAGACTGAGAATGCTCTAGAATCCAAATAGATTATTTAACTACTCTTGAACCACTTAAATTTACAGTTTTAATAGTCAGTACAAATCATCCCTGTATAGTGGCTCAAAATATAAAAGGCCAATCAAAATACAAGGACATAAAAACTGCGGAAACCATTCACTTGAGAAATTCATGCCAGAGTCTGCTTGTCTTCTCTAAGTTATATCCTACTCAGGAACTTCCTTCTCACCTCACTGAGATCAGCAATTGTTAGGTTCATTCCTGCAAGCTGTTTCCACACTGGCTCAGCCAGGTTGAGGCTCAGAGGGCTGCCAGTCCGGATAGCAATGCCCAGAAGTACACCTGTAAGTTTAAACACAGTCCATTGCTTTTGTTAGATTCCCAATATTCTGACTACACTTAAAGCACACAGAATGCCACAAAGTTGCTAAGAAATTACCAAGAAAGCGAAACATGTTCATGTGCAGGAGCGACTTGGCAGCAGGATTTAATAGGAAACAATCTCTGTTTGCTCCAGATTCATCTCTTCCATTTGGAGTCACAATTAACAGAGGGGTCAGCCCATTCTGAAGTTCTTCACACATTTCTGCTATTGATTCACTATAACCTCCACCACAATCATCCACAGATTCACCTTGGAGAAGAAAAAAAGGCTCAAAATTAAATATTTATTCAAAAATAACTGAAGTATTGAAACCAACTCTGTTTCCTCTCTGGGGATAATTGTATAAACAAAAGCTTACTAAAAGCTACACTGTTGTATCCCTTCACATCAAAACCCAGAAGTCTGGCTCTGCATTTGGATGCTTCCAGTACACTGCAAAACGTATCATTTAGATTATCTGACATATCACAATGCCAAAAATACTATTTTAACAGAGTGTAAAAAATATTTTGCGCCACATGCTAATCACAATAAAATACAACAGAAATAGAAAAGGAATAGTATTGCTTTTTCATGAGTAGCATTTTAAAGTAGTTATGTTTTATTTAGCCCTTACACAATAGATAGAATGGCTCTTCAATCTAAAATATTTTTTATTAAAAAGGTCACAGTGATGGGTGAGTTGTAAGAACTACCCTAACCAGTAAAACTAGCTAGCCAGGATTATTTGCCAATTCAGACAGCTGAAAAATTCAGTTTATGTTTTGCAGAACGTTTGTTGTAAGCAGAAGAGCTGCCCAAGAACCTGAAGAGAATTACAGACACACTTCCATTAATCTTGAGGGGTTTTATAAAATTATTTTGAAAGGTTTTTTTACTTCCCAGCATTTTAAGCACCTTCCTCTGCCCACACACATACACTGTTTTTCTGGTTCTCTTTCTTCCTTCCATCAGTTTTTCCAGAAGAGTAAATCCCAAGAAAACTGTAAAGTTAAGTGCAAAGTAGGAAGGGATGGAGTGCTGAGAATCTTCTTACCAACAAACTTGACTTTCCAAACACGATGAGGAAGCAGAAGGCTATCAGGGCTAAAGGAGCTCATTTTAGCACACATCTGTCCAAAGACTGACTTTGTACCATCAGGTCCAGCCAGCCCTCCTTTACTCCTGGAACGTTTTACCTATTGAGGAAGCACATTATAAAAGTCACTGTAAGATATATTTCAACTGGCATCACCGTGCAGATAAATTAGGAATTTTCAGTTCCCCCAGCCACCAACACCTTATCTTCAATTTCCAAGCGTTCTTTGTTCATCTGTCATTAATCAGCACTATATCTGTTCAGCTTTAAAGGAAAATGGAAAAAGACAGAGGGATAGCAAAGATGAAGTCTGATGATAAAGACATCTCTTGTTTCTAAAGAAACAGCTCATGACTTGACTAATTAGGTTTTTATGATTTCAGACCATTTAGTTAATTCATCCTATCTCCACTCATAGATTCAACTGACAAATCTGGGTAAGTTTTTCACACATGAGACAGCTTAGAGTCTGTGTTGGTGGCCAGAAAACTGAATGTGTTATTATATCCATTAACAGTAATGACTAAATATGCATCTATGATACTTACTAGGAGCCTCTAAAGGAGAGTAAATACTACCACAATACATCTATATATAGATACACAAATAATGTTTTCTTAGGCACCTACAGAAAAAGTGTATTTTAATATTTTATGGAGATCCCTAAGATTGGCATGAAAGTAAATTCCCATGGATTTGGCTGCAAGAGATGCACACAAATAGGGTAAGAATAGAAAAGGTATTTCACCAGTATAGAGAGGAAAGAAATGGAAAGTGAACAGAGAGCTCAAGAAACACAAGGCTTTTTTTTTCACTGCTTGTTGTTCTTCAATTTATCTTCTCAACCTGTCCTGACTGCAAATGGACTTCTACATGCACACAGACCATCAGTATCTGTGAGACCATTCATTCAGAAATAGCTCAAACTTATCCCACTATATTTAGTCACACTACAAGCTGCAGTGCATCTCAAAATCCAGTTGTTCTCATGCTGATTATTTGTGATGGCTCTGGAAGAAACAACCACCAGATTTCTTTCAGGTTTCAGAGAAAGGCTGATAAACCCAGATCCTCCTCATGTGTAAGATGCTCTCTATCAACACAAGCTAGTTTTAATTCAATGGATTTCTGTGAAATTTGTATGCCTAAAAAGTTTTAAATTGAGAAACTTTTTATTAGTCTTAAGCACCTTGAAAAATACTGGTCATCCTAGGAGATTCTCTTCAACCCAGAATAATTCTCTCCCAAAAAGCTGGGAGAAATCTAGTACACAAAGCCATGCACTCAGACACTAACAAAAAAGGTTTACAAAAAGATGACAGCTTCTGAGTTGGAACCAGCTAAGAAAGAGGAATATATGTTAAGACAGATCTATGAAGGAAACACAATTCAAATATGTCACAAAATCACCAGAATATATACAGAAGTATCACTGTAATAATTCTAAAAGCACATTGTTCTCACTTGTACCCTGAGTTTCAGTTTTCTATGCTCATACTTAAATGCTACAGAATAAGTAAGATTATAAAAACATGAAGAGTAGAGAAAAGACTATTCTACACAAGCAGACAAAAAAAACCTTAGCCTGATCAGTGTAGGAAAATGAAGGCTGTCATGAAATGAATGTTCTTTAGAAGTACATTTGATAAGGGAGAAGACAATAACCAGGAAGGAGGGATGTTATTTTAATTTGAAATGACACTCAAAAAGAACAAATCATTAATTCATTCATATGCTGTGCCTACTTTA
Organism: Serinus canaria; assembly: GCF_022539315.1. Classification (NCBI taxonomy): domain Eukaryota; kingdom Metazoa; phylum Chordata; class Aves; order Passeriformes; family Fringillidae; genus Serinus; species Serinus canaria. The sequence goes on along the minus strand of NC_066313.1, from coordinate 81,937,222 downwards.
TGATCAGACCATTTTTACTTATCCCGTTAGTGAGATTCCTATAATCCACATTGCATAAGAAGTCCTTGTAAGGAGGAAGAAACTAGAAGTTAATATATCCATACACATCACATTCCTTCCTTCAGAGTAAAGAACATTACACCAGGAGATTCTTTGCCATATTACATTCATGCAAGTAGAAATTCTCCTTACCAACTGAATTCTGCATCCTTTTGAGAAGGAAAAAATTCCTTTCCACTGCTGGGCAAAGATGTGTTTTAACACAGCATTATGAAAGTATCTGCTTAGAGGTCAAAACACACTGTCCATTTGACACTGCATGAACTACACCACAACTTAAGCACTAGAAAATCTGATCTGCAAGTAAGAGGGTCTGTAAGTAAACCTGAGCACTGCAACCCTGTCTAGTCATTTAACTGTTAGTTCACTTCTGGCTCAGTTTCTGACCATTTATATTACACCTTTCTAGAACAGGGCCCAGGTGCTGTTTTGAAACATTTTACTCCATGGCTATTCCCAAAATGTAGTATGGATAAACCTGCATGAAATTTGGTTTCTTCTGCCCTATGCAGTCCTCCAACAGCACCCCATACTGCTTCTGTGCATCCAAGCTTGCTACCGGCTCAAATCATAAAATATCTACATCCATTTCATAGAAACAACAGGGTAACACATAGTTGAGTTACAGTACAGCCACCACATTCTTTCTCACATACCCTGAGCAGAAAAACTACAGAAAACCACCATGTCTCACCATTACAAGGCTCCAACAGAAAAGACCCAGGGCCAAGAAGTATGTAAGGTGAATGTCATCCACCCTAAAGGAATCTGGTCCCTGTAACACTGGACCCCAGGAGAAAGGAGTGCTGCTTTGCTTGGGTTTACACTGCTGTTATGTTCAGTTCTGCTGCTTCCAAAGAAAGCACTAACAGCAAGGGATGCTGGGGGAGTATTGTAAAAGACAAGTCAATACCTGGAAAACAAGTTTAAATTAAAAACTCATCTGTTTTTTTACATCAAGGAAGATGAAGTGAACTGACTGCATCATATAATCTATAAACTGCAAGAAGAGTCTTCTGAAAGCCAAGGGGTCTTAAAGCGCAGCTGCACTTTAACTTACAACTGCAAAGAAGATTTAACACTGACATTTAGCTTTTCTGAGACTACATAAAGCAGCCTTGACCCTTCAATTAAAGGATCAAACAGTTTCAGAATCCACATTTTCATTGTGAGCAAAAGCTAATTCAAGAAATTGTAAGCCGTATTTGGTACTGTGTAATCAGGGCATATTATGAACATGACCTTTTTTAGTCTTCACTTGGCTAAACTGACAGAGTTAGTTACAGCAATATTTTATTTCACCTAGAAGTTATGAAGGAGGAAAGCTGCCAATACTTTTCTAGGGGTCAAGACAGATTTAAATAATAAACTGAAATACAAGGGAAAGCCTGTCTCAATTGATGAAGGAGGATACTAGGAAACTATCCCAAAACCTATTCATCACGAGTTTCCTGCTTAAAATACCAGTAATATTTATTGGACTTTCTGAATTCACACACTTACAAAGTAATTTAGAACATCTCTGGTACTCTCTTCAGCTTCCCAAATCATACAGTTGGACTCAATAAGAAAAGACTTAGCAATTCTAAGATTCTTATAAACTAGAACAACAGTCACAGAACATTAGCAGAAGAAATTTAACGTATCCACAGAAAATTGTAAAGTAATAGAAACAGGGTCCAGCCAAAACAGGATGTATTTCTGTTCACTAACAGAAAAAAACAAGTTTAAATTTTCACATTTTCTCCAGTCTAACCTCACAAATGGTAATGGGTTTGTATATTAAAGGAAAAAAAAAAAAAGAAAACGGAAAAAGAACCCACCACAACAGGAAAGAAATGCACGCAGACTCTAAGATAAGGCTGCAGTCCATTTAAATGAAAACAGTATTTTACTATTCTGTGTTACAGAAGTATCTATGGAAAAAAGGCATATCTGGCCTTAGGCACAACATTACATTTTCTAACATCAATGATAAAGAAAAAAGCCTTTTTGTATCAAAGACTTTTGCAATCAATATGACTACATGTGATGACCACCAAAGGACAAGAGTTTATCATCCTGAATTTTAATTATATTCAACAGCTTTCTTTCCTTGCCTTTTTTTTTCCCTTACCCTCCATTTTTTTTTTCTCTATTTTTACCCTTCATTCAGCTGAGCATTTGGAAAGGTAAGAAAAGCATCAGAATCACAACTCTCTTAGACTATGTAATGTAATGAGTTCTGAAAAGGCAGTCCTTTATCAAGCAGGACATACTTTGCTCCTTAAGAGTCTAAATCATTCACTTAACATTTCAACAAGTGTCACCCTCTCCCCAAATAACTGCAGTATGGATAAAAACATACTGAAAAGAATAGAAGCAGCCCTAAAACTGCAGTCACTTCTTTATTGCTCGATTGTCTGATAAAAATTCAACTCTTCAGCATTCAGGTACCAAACAGCTGAAACAAAGAAAGGGCTTTGACCAACATAGCACTGTGGGCTAAACCCACAGAGAGTGAATCAGAACTTCAGCTGGAGATACCTGTATCCTGTTGAGCTCCACGACTGGCCCATGTTGACGGTCTCTCACCATGGTAGCTTGCACAACTTTTCTGAAAGCTGCCTCCTAAAAAAAAAAAAACCAACAGATAATAGCAAAACTGAAATCAAGTAAGAACCCTGCACATATTTTGCAGATTAACATGTAGTTCAACCCAGGAAATAAAAAAGCAGCAGAATATGAAGGTGCAAGATGTAAGTTAATGATCGTGTTATTTCTGCTAATCTGTTTCATGCCTAAAACAGTAGGCTACTAAAAAAGCAAAGAAATCCCATCTGTATCACTTAAAACCATGGCCTGGAAAGGTTGCACTACACCCAGATACAATTATTAAGCAACAAATGTATTGCTGAGTACAAGTATAAATTATTTTATACCAGAAAAATGTAAGTATATAGAGAATAATTAACACAGAGAATGACAATCAATACTACACAATCTCACTGGAGTCTAGAGAAAGAGACCCTGAGACAACAGATACGAAGCTGTCCAGTTACAGGCCATGTGTCTTATTTAAGGACACAGAACAGCACTGCAGGGGGAAACTTAATCAATTCTCTTTTCAAAGACATCTCCCAGCAGATTCTGTCTCTTTGTATAATATTTTCTTTTTCAGTTAGACAAATTACTTACAGTGAAAAAATACAGACGCAAACCTGATGATTATACTGAAGGCAAACCATGTTTTTATGGCTTCTCATATCTGAAGTTTTGAATAAGTGTTGAAGCTTTAAAGCATTACAGTTATCTACGTTTTCTCATTACTGACTTAACTACTAAAATACCCTTTTACTACCACTTGAGACTGAACTCCTAGGTATTCTATTTTCCCTTTTAGATCAGTCTAAAACAAGTTTGTATCTGCACAGAGTTTTGGATTGACTAGTATATAACCTGAACTTGATAACTGAAATACAAACAGGTATGAATTGATCATTGTCTGCTATCTTACAATTTTTCCCAGGATATTACCCACTTAATACTCTAGAAGAATTCAGCTATACTACAAACTGAAGATTTACAGCATAAAGTTATTTTCAAGATCAACACACAAAAGCACTATGATGAAGAACTGGGAAAAGCACTGTAGAAAGAACACAAAGAAAGAAGTTTGTATCATCAGATTGCAAATATCTGATACACAACTTACAGAACAAATTGAGATATACAGCTCTTTTTTCTTCAGAAACAGTTTAAACAGCACTTCTCTGTTATGGTTACAAATCTCTCCCTTAGAAAGAGATTGATACAATACCTTTCCCTGCGATATCAGTATTCCCCGTAATGTGTCAAACCCAACTGAGGGTCCTTGACCAGTCTCATCAAGTCTTCCTTCAAGATCAAACATTGGAATGCAAGGACAGAAGAGTTCTGAAATGTGATGCAGGAGCAGAAGCCTGTTTCTTAATGAAATGATGGGAATTTCCTGCAGATGATTGTACTCCATAGGAACCTATGATAAGGCAATGATATCCAAATGTAAATTATTATTATTATACACTTTATTGTATTCAATAGAACAACAATCTTTAGATTTGTAGATAAACTTGTATTAGAAATTCAGGTATTTGTTTATTCACACTGCCAAAACTTCATACATGGAGTTCACTTGTTTATAAAAGATACTAATAGTATCGATCTAAACTGAACCAAGTATTAAATGATGGCTAGAATACAAATGCTGTTCCATATCTTACAATTTATCCATACACAAATACATTTTACATCCTGTCATCAGTACTTCCAGGCACGGCTGAAATACAGAATATTCAAAAAACAAGTCTTCTCAATATAAAGCAAGCAACGAAGAACTCCCCTGGAAGGCATAACATTTTCATAGCTGCAAGGCAGAACTAAACTCCTGCCAATTTTCAAACTGAGTTACTGTTCCATGTTTGGATTAAAAACTGAATGAAGAGGCTTTTTCAGCTCAGAAAAAATAGAATCCTTTGGAAATACAGAAGTAAAACAAAGTAACTGGCTCAAACTTGAAGTCACACTAAAGCACATTGAGCTTATACAAGGATTTGGAAAGGAGATACATCTACTGAAAGGTCAGCAATAAGCACACTAAGTATGTTTAAAATCTGAATTCAATAAGCCAAAAACATTACCTGTGTAGGCAGCTTGCCAGCATTAGCAGGTTTACTGGTTGACCAAGCCAAAGTATGTGCTGAGCCACAGGCTACTCTGTTGATCTTTTTCCCCTGAAGTGCTGCAACCAGGCGTGGTCTTTGGATGGCATTAGTTGTTCCATCTCCAAGCTGCCCTTCATCATTATCTCCCCATGTATACACTTCCCCTAAACCAATAAAAATAATTTATTATTCCAAGGCTAATATACAACCTTTTATCAATTATTTAACCAGATAAGGCCTTGGGCTGTAAACAAGATTTCTGTAACTGATGGCCATCCTGAAATCCACTATCTAGTGCAGATAAATTTTGATTGACACAGTCAGGTAGTCCACAGTCTCTACAGAGCAGCTGCTTAAGATGCATTTCTTTCCTCATAATTTGTATAACTGAAAGGTTCTGCCCCAGAACAGGAGGAGATGGTAGAGCACCATACTCTGGAACAGAACATCAGGAACAGCCTGTATTTGACAGTTTCATAGCAAAAGCAAAACCTAGATGAAAAAAAAAATTTTAAAAGCTTAATGTTTTGTGTAAGACAAAAATCCTATAATAAGCTCCATTACTAGGCAAGATACTAAAATAGGTGCTTGCTATTGTGAGATAATTGGGAAACACTTTACAAGAAACAACCTCATTCCTGAGCATTTATTTTCTGCAGCCATATTCATTGCTCACATTCATTTTTGGCTTGGATATTTCACTAGCAGCTATAAAACACTCAGTTATTGTGCAGAGTTGTTAATCGTGGGAGTGAATCTGCTACAAAGAACATTCACTACCTCAACCTGCAATATTGCAAGAAGCAACACTGTTTGTGCAGTGCTTCATTTAGTAAGTTAAACACTTGAACAAACTCACAAGACCCTGAAAAAAAAAAAAAATAAAAGGCCAAGTCCATTCAATGATACTGCTTGACCATTCTGTAATCACCTTTAGAACTCTATATTTTTCTTTTATCAGTGCTTATGCACTTTAATTTTCATTAATTTATGAATTAGTTTTTCATTAGTTTTATGTGATCTCTTTAATGTCATGCTTGCTGCTCAAGAAATACCCAACATCTGCAAATACAAAATATGTCCATGCACACAGAACCAGCATTTTTAGCAAGGACAACATACCAACAGTTGACCAAAAGATAAAGTTTAAATTTTTTCAAATTCAGTGCTAAGAACTGAGTAAATTATTTGATTTTTATACCATCTTCAGTGCAGCAAACACAGTGCAAAGACCCCGTAGCAATTGCAATGACTTTCTTTCCTTGCAGTCCCTGCACTTGTCGTGGTCTTCTAACATGGTCATCAGATCCATGGCCTAAGCGATGGTAATCTCCCTTGCCCCTGCACAGGAGAAGTAAACATTTAAAAACTGAGTTTTAACTGTGAAAAAAAAGTAATGACAGGCTACATCTGACATTTGACCTGTAGATGTACTTATTAAGTCCAATACCAAAATATTCTCCAAACATTCAACGTGAATCATCTCCACTTTGTATAGATGTGATGCTGCTGACTCAGTACAGATTCTTACAGCTCCAACACAATGTTCCTACTTAATCTGGGTAGTTCCTTTTATCACTTTTCCAGAGGGTGGGTGGTCTTTATTTTTAACTCTTAAAGGAATCAAGTATTAGAAGCATTTATCTGTAAAAACAGTGTGTTTTCTGATCTCAGAGACAGGAACTTCATATAGTTTAAGGATACCTAATTGTTATACAAACAAGGTAGCTGAGGGAAGTTGGAAAGGTAGTTTGCTATGTCTTTTTAAACATTTCAGTCCAGCAGTTTAAACTACAACATTTGGAATGGTGTAAAGAAGATTAAAACAATAATTTCTAAAATCAAATTCTCAGACTACAGCCACAAGCTAGACACAGTTTTGATAATACATGAGAATGTCATTTATGTTATCACTTTCTGCCCAGCATGACACTTCATGCTTATCCTACTGACCTCCTTGGAAATTCTTGCAGTGGTTAGTGTCTGGAATGACAGCCCAGTGCTTAGGTTGCCAAGAAAAAATACTTGGATTTTTCATTCATGGCACTAGAAAATGTTCCCCAGAGTGGGAGATTTTATTACTAATCAAGACTCAAGAACCCAAATTTTTGAAAGAGAAGATCAAAACAGTGAAAGATGTGTAACACTGATATCTGTTACAGACAAGGTGACATCTAACGCTGTCAAAATAACAAATACAGAACACTCACCATGTATACACAGCTCCAGATTTGGTAAGGGCCACAGAAAATTGTGATCCACATTCTACTTTAACCACTCCAAGACCTGTAAGGGAATCAATCTAGAAAAATAATATCAAATGAAAATTAAATGAGTTAATTAAGGAGACTGTAGACTCAACTGTCTTAAGTAAAATATAACAAGCTACTGTATGTCTATATGTATATTTAAAAATAAAAATGTTTGTGTAGATGATTTAGATGAATTCCACTCCTTCCATCTTTCTACCGTTTACTGCTTAAATACTAAAAAGAAGCTCAAATTTCACAAACTCTTGAAGATCACCTCTAGAATGTTTGGCCAATAGTTACTCTGCAATTGCCCACAGTAGAAACGGTAAGGCTTTGTCTACTAACACTCAATCATCCTAGTTTGTAAGACATGGGTGTGAATCTGCTGACATAATGAAAATATTTCTATCTCCAGCAGACACTTCCTATTTATTCTGTGTAGGACCTCATGCTGCTTTACCTACGGGACTGACTGAGGAAACAAACAAGGTATTTTTACATTATGTTACACCATGCTGGAAACATTTGGAAACAGAATGGGGAACCTGTATCCAAATAATTCTTGATTTAAGAGCTAAAATCCACTGTGCATAGTTATTCACAGTGACAGACACATTTCTCAAACACAAGCAACGTTCTCCTTCATAACAAATGCTGGAACTCAAATTTAATGGCTATGTGGATTTCATCTATAACATGTGAAGAAATTTCAAGTCAACCATGCATTCACAGAAAGGGTTTAATATACAGTAAGATTACTTTGCAATGAATTGATACCCCTTTCTGGACTGACCTTATGACTGTTGCAAATTTATTAACACAAGGATACATGAAGATTTCTTGGCAAAACCTAATGTTTTGACTGGAACCAAAATTAAAATTAGCAGTATTATTTACACCAGCAATGTTTTCCAAAGAAAAACCTTCAAGTGCAACTTTAACAGGCAGCACTAAGCTTAAAGTCCTGTTACTGCAAAGTTCACTCTTAACAACCACCAGAAGAATCCTGATGTTCCAGGATGGATGAAAGTTTGCCCATATTGACAAATCTGTCTTCAGTATTCTCCACCAACATCATAACTTCTAAAGTGCCAAAAAATTACACAGAAATACCTTCATTGGTACTTTGCAGCCATCACTGCCTCCTCTCCCAAGTTTTCCATAATCTCCATCACCCCAGGACCAGACTGTATCATCATCAGTGAGGCACAGTGTCTGTGCATCTCCACTGCCACAGGCTATATCAATCACACGGTAACCCTGGAGAGCTTCCACCTGGAATGAAATCACCCATTTTTGTTTACCTTAAAATACTCAGTTATCTAGTTTCATGAAAGATGACAAACTCAGCTAAGAGAGATGATGACTGGAACTAGAAGTCTGAAACAGCACAGGAACAAGGAAATAAAGGCAACTCTAAGAGCTTTGCTCTTTTCAAACAGCAAAATGAAAACTAACAAGATATTTTAAATTTATTGTCTTTTAATTGGTGAACTAGCTGAATTTTTTTACCTCAATGTCAGGGAGAAGAATACAAAACACCTAAGGTTATCAAAGACTATATTCTGTTGAAATAATTTCAGGCGTTCTGGGCTTGTACTGAATACAGTATGTGAAAAAAAAAATCTTATTTTCAAGTATTCTTTTACTAGCTTAAAATTTTTGGGCACTTGCATCATAATCTGAATTTAGTCGACATCTTTTGAAGTGATGCCACCTAGCGATGAAGTATGGGATTTGGAAAAACAAAGTAAAAGGTTGGTGACCCACATCATCTCCTTCCTATCCTTGCCACTACTTGAAATAGATCCCAGATGGCACAATCCACTATTTAAAGCAGCACAAAACTTCACATATTTCTTTAAATTTTCTTTACATCTCTAAAATAAATTCCTTGTAAGCTGTTTGGTGACTACTAGCAAAGTTCTGCAGCTCCTCTTTGATTTTATCCTTTCAACCACAGCAGCTCGTTCATTTCTTGAAAACACGAGCCACTGTTCTGCCCTTTCATTCTTTGTATGCAGAAATGCAAAAATTTATAAATCAGAAGATATTAACTGGACTGAGACTGCTGACTGCTCCAAAGGTTTCTTACCAGTTTAGGTTTCAGCTGGTCCTCACTATCTCCATGGCCAAGGCGTCCATAGCGTCCTTTTCCCCATGTGAAAAGGTCTCCTGCAGCTGTAATGCAAGCGCTGTGTGCTCCCCCAGCAGCAATGTCCACCACTTCTATGCCTCTCAGAGACTCAATCACACGAGGGCGATCACAAGGGCTGAAAAGAAAACATCTGTCTGGACAAAACTTCTGGGATAGGCCACTCACATTCACCACTGGACGGAGAGTCCTCTCTTAAAATGAGGACACCTAAAATCGCTGAGTATCTGCTTTGCTACAGTTTAATATCCTAAGGATTTATTTTTGACTAGAAAAATTCATTAATATACAGCAACTATGATAAGTATCCATTAATCTTTTTTTTTTAAGTAACATTTTCAAGTGTTACTTGCCTTCGGTTTCCATGACCAAGTTTGCCATCCTCTGCTTCACCCCAGGAATAAACTTCTCCTTCAAAAGACAATGCCAAACAGTGCTTTCCTCCTGAGTTCACTGCAACTTTCTTTATGAACACGTGTTGAATGGATTCCAGTAAAGTTGGAGTAGAAACTGATTCTGTTCCTCCAATTCCAAGCCTACCACCTGCTCCATATCCAGTGGCATACAGCTTTAAAGTAAAGAACAAAATTTAGTTTTGTTTGCCTCACGTAGAACATTCCCTAGAAATTAATTCTAAAGAAGAATTCTTAATGTATATATGTCAGAATGCAGTTCAAAGAAAGTCTAAAAAAAAACAGTTTCTTGCAAGCTTCTTAGTTTCTCTCTTTTGGAAAATTAGGAAATATTTTGAAATATTTCACCAAACATATTTGGGAAAATGTGGCTACATTCCAGTCAATAGGAACTGTCACTGATTAATGGATTTAGTGTGAAATATGAAAGCTTATTTTGTAAAACTAACAGGGGACCATAGCTTTGCTTGATATCATTACAGAATCATCTATTGCCCATAGCTCTCCTTCCAAGCAGCACTATTCTAGTTTTCTTTCTCTCTTCTGTAGAATATACACACCTAAACACAGTTGCTTCTTTCCCTTCCACCCCATAAATAGTTTCAATTACTGTTTTTCACTCTTTTTGTCTCTCTGAGAATAATATCTTTAAACAGAATGATGTCAAGAAATACCACTATCCTGCTCTTTACCCTTCTGTGAATTATTAACAAGGATGATACTGACTCCAAGGAATCATTACAGTACCTCACTAGATAAATTTAACTGTTACACAAAGCTATAGCTGAAATTCTCTATCACATCCTTAACAGCTACCATCTGTATAAAAATTAAAACTTTTCAAATTCATGTACTGATTTTTTCTCCTACACCTTACACTAAACTTCTACACTGAGATTCCTTTTCACCCAGGATTTCAGCACCAGGAAATTAGATCCTGCAATATCTAATTCGCATTTAGCCAGCAGTGAACAATCTCACATTATACCTCTCCCCTGTTAGAGAGAAATAATCACCCCTGTTTTAGGGAATTCTGTGAGCAGGCTGCTCATACTCAACTTTGTTTGACAAAATCTGATCACATTTTTGAATTGAGAACTCAACTACATTTCTTGTTTCAACCATATAATGCAACAGTAACTGTAATCCTAGAAAATACTGGTGGAGTTGGTACAGTTGAGATTCTTTAAAAAAAAAATAAAACAAAGTTACTCCTATCAATAATAATGAACCCTGTACTGTGCACACTATTTTTCATTTAGCCAAACCCATTCTGAGTGAGGGTGAAATATTTTAAGAGAGCATTGGTAAGTAATCACTTGTTGTATCCTTACTTTTCCATCAGCAGTCACTGCAAACAGAGTCTGTTCACCACCAATTAACTGCACTGGTCTAAGGGTGGCAAGAGCTTCACATGGAGTTGGGACTTTGACCTTTGCTCCTTCAATTCCACCAAGCTGTCCTCTGTGATTATGACCCCAACCATAAATGGTTCCACTGCCTCCAGCTGAAAGTGTCCAATCATCAGGTCGTCTGCAGGAAATGCAAAACAAAGGAGCTTTTTAAAAGTCACAAAAATGGCAGTTTATCATTGTACAACAAAGTATCACAAGACCAAACCAGTAACAGTTGAAAGAAATTACCTATTCATCCACTGGACAAGCTGCTCATCCTGTTCTCTCTTAAAGACATCATGGCACTCATGCAGAACATCCATATTCTCATTATCTGCCATTAATTCTCGGATTTTCTTTGCCACCTGCAAAATATTTTGCATTAAACAACATTACTCCTATCACAGTTGGCACAAAGTAGCTCAAACTCATTGTATCTTTTTACATGAGACACTTTCACATGTTCCATTAACCATTTCAAGTATTCCCGCAGTACCTCATCAAGGAAAAGGCGAGGTAAGGGTGTCCTTTTATCAAGGGCCACAGCAACCCTGGATGCCATGCAGTATCTCCTGAACCAGGCCCATTTGTGTGTCTCTGCACAGCAAGGCAGAGTGTCCAACTCCAGATCACATGCAAGAGCCACAAGCACCTTCAGACAATTGAAAAAACATTTCAGAGACATATCAAAAATATGCAATAAAAATCAGTAAGCGTTTGATAGAGATGAACTGTACATAGGCCACTAGGGGCTGAACAGCCTCAAATACATTATTAGTCTAAAAATCACTAAGAGCCATCTTCATTGTCCTCATGGATGGGGTAACATCAAGTGTAGCCCCACTATCTCACATGGTTAGGTATCTCATTTCCTCTTTCAATCCAAAAATTTTCATAACCTCCCTGTGAAAAACATTCCCAGATTAATTACCTTTTCCACATCAAATCCCATGTGCTCAACCTTCCATTTCTAAAATAAGTCTCTTTTCTACAACTCAACAAATTTTCAATTGATTTTCAGTTTGACTCAATTTAAAATCAATGTTTCAAGTTAATATTTTAAACAACATATTACTTCCTCCTTCTATAAACTTTTAAGATTTTCTTTCCGTTAAGATAGCCACACCCTCTTAGTTTCACTTTTATACTACAAAGGAGGCTTTTCACCTTTTATTCTTCTTGCTCTTCTCTAGAATTCCTCAACTTGTTCATTTTTATTTTGCAGTACAGGATCCATTTAAGACATTTTCATTTTTTCCAACTGGATATAAAAACTTTTAGAGTACTAAACTAACTAAATAGAAATATACAACACTCCTATTAGGAAAACTCGAAATCACTTACCAAAAGGTGTGCTTACAAGATGTTTTCCTGAGTTTCTCTGCCTAATGAAGAGCTAAGAACTCTTCATTTTTCATTTGTGTATTTGATTCTCCCTTAAGAAGCAGGATTCTGGTTTTGCCTATTTGATTCTCCTTTTAGAAGCAGGATTTTGATTTTGTCAGTAAACTTTACTGACACAGGACTAAGTGAGCTTAGCACATCTCAAAAAAATCCCACAACTATTTTAATGTGTCTTTACTGATTGTCCTGCATTACCTTAAAGAAAGGGCTGTGGAGCAATTGTTTGCCACCTCTCACAATGGGGTCTTCATAGTCAAACTGTCGCTGCAAAGCTTCTGGAAGACCTTTAACCAAAGCAGCTAAAGCACTCCCTGTGAAACTCTAGAGACACCACACAACCAGAAAGTTAGTCATCGTGCATGCATTACAGAAAGTATATTATTTAGATGACTGTGACAAAACAGAAGTAACTTTCCAACCTACAACTAGCTGCGTGAAACACCATTTCCATCCACTTGTCCAAAACATATTAGTTCTACCCCTTTTTGGCAATTCAAAAAGCACACCTGTTAAGTTTTGGAATTAGCCATTTTTTCTTTTCTAAACTGGAATATTTTCTACAGACTTGCCGACCTGTGCAAGAAGAGTATTAATTTGCCCATTTCCTATTTTGCCATGAACACAAAAAATGTTGTACATCAGAGCTAGCACTTTAACCTTAATGTGACAAATGTGAAGAAGAGAGCAGCACTGCCTTCTTACCAAAGCTCGTGTTTCTCCCTCGTTGTCCCCCAGGATGCGGTTGATGTTGATGGACTGGCCAAACTCCGTGGTGAGCAGCTTCCGCAGTCTCTGCAGGGCCCACATTCTGTGGCCGGCAGCTAAGGGAAAACAAGCACACAAAGAACATAAGTATTTAAAACAATCACCATAACTTCAAAAAAAAAAAAAAAACAGACCTAATTTTAAGACTATACTCACCTAAAGCACTCAGTTGAGCACAAGCTGCAAGAGAAGCTGCCAAGCGAGGAACTATGCTCCTGTTGGAAGCAAAATTTAGGCGGAAATCCAACAAACACGTAACCAAATCCATTGAGGGACATGAAAGAATGCAACGATCTGAGAGAAGGTCTTTAGGGCCTGCAAGAAACAAAAAGGAACAACATAAAAAAAGCTGGGTAAGGTTTGTCCTCAGACTGAAATAAGAACAGAACACAGGCAGGACTTGTTTGACCAAACACAGCCCTCTAGAGGACTAGTCTGCATGAGTTATCTATTCTACTTCCCTCCGAAGAGACAGGAAGAAACATGTACTTTCATGACTTAATCTACATAATTTTAAAACAGATGGATTTTAAAAAATTTCAGATGACTTGTGCCCCAGAAGCATCCTCTCTTCACTGATGAAGAGGCAAACTAGAGTGGCTACAAAATATTTTTCTCTCTTCTCTATGTACAAGTGCACCTCTCAGGACTTAGATGAAAATGCTTCCTAAGTATGAATGAAAGTGTTTTGTTAGTATAAACGTAAATGAACTATTGAACTTTGGCATGTAAATACCATGCAGTAAGTGCAGTGTAAAAAGCAAACAAAGTAGTATAGTAGTAGTAAAATCTACTCCTAGCCTCCTGCTGTATGTGATACCTTACCTGCAGCTGGCATGATAGGATAAACTGTGAATCGCCATCCCCATCCATTCACAGACCCATCACTGATGAACTTCCACTTCAACTCGTCCCCTGGAATTCGCAGCTCACTAGACCAGTCTGACCACTCACGACCTGTTAGAGCAGGCAATACAAACATACTCAGCTACACTGTCTGAGCCAATACAGAGCCACTCATCAATAGCAACTGGCTAAAAAGTATAAACATCACACAAAGGCATTCAAGAAAAACAGCATTGTGATATACATGAACATAAATGTAAAGAAAAAGTCTTAAAATTTCATTTAGCACTGCTAGCAGATAGCCTAGTAACACAAGCAGGAGGCAACTAGAAGAGCTTACTAAAATCCCTTGTCCTATTTTCAAATTATCTTTCATATTACAAAAATATCTAATAATCTGTACATTAAATAAAGCTCTACAGCTTCCAGCCAGGAACCAACCAGAAATATCTCAGTAACGAAACACCTTTGAGGAAAAATGGGTCAACATGAAAAGCCTACATTAGGTCTGCACAGGCAGCAGCTATTGAGACCCTTGCATATAATGTAGTGAATGGGCAGGTTCAACACAAAATCTGATGAGATTAAAAATATTCCTCCAAAACCTACTAGAAATTAATAGTGCCTAAAAATTAAATCAGAGAAATCAAGATTAAAGATGTGAAGAATTTATATAGTGTCACATAAAAAGGCCAGTGCAGGAAACAGAAAGAAAGAGCACCAAGCTATTATTTTGGGTAACTGACAACTGAAGTGTATTTGTCTTGACCATATGAAAGCTGAAATTTCTCTACGTACTACCTGGAAAAGGAAAAAGCTAGCAAAATAAGTATCCCTTTCCAATTTGTTAAAATACACTTTGATTATATAGAAATTCACACATGCTGGCAGGGGTGCTAAACAATGAATTTTACACTCCATCTGCTCTTTGGAAGAACTGGACTACCAAACATGCACTTCCCAGAGATTCTCCATATCCAGAGACAAAAGAACAATCTTTGTGTCTACATCCTGCAAAACCTTTTAGTTTAAGAGACAGTACCAATTTACAGGGGTTTTCCTCTCTTGGACTGGCCTATCCCTCATAAGAAGTCAGTCAGAGGCAGGGGCACATTTCATCCAGCATTCAGGAGTGAATCCCAAAGGACACTTTTGGAAGGCCCTGGCTCTCCGCACCTGATCGGACGGACACAATCCGGTTGACGCCGTCCATGATGGTGAGCGGATCGTGGCGCCGCTCGGTGGAACACTGCCGGTCAAACTCCACCCTCAGCCCCTCAGCACCTGAACAGCAACAAAGAGTTCACACACTTCTACAAAGCAACCAGTACCACAGAAAAATGCAGCATTTTAGAAACACACATGACATCAAACAGTTGTTTGGAAGCCATAGTGCCAATTAATAAAAAATAACTTCTTTTGATTTAATGACATTATTTGACTGCAATTTCTTCTCATTGCAAGGCTTAAATCACAGCAAGCTCATGTGAATGGGGCTAGCAGACAAAAGACCACACGAGAACATTCAAAAGTAAAGTTGCAAAAGACAAAAAAATGCCTATTTACAGTTAAGGCAGATAGCTCTTTGTTATCTGTAACTTTTGCTAAGTACTAGGTTATCAGTGATATTTTTGCCCAGTGTCTGGGAGGAATGATGCATCTGATTCCATTGATATCAGAAGGCTCATTTATTACTTTATTATACTATATTATTCAATACTATATTACACAACACCTAAACAAGCACTCAACTCAACTGCACAGAATCTTGTGACTGTCTGCTGACAGACAGTCTGCACACTTGCTTGGCCCTGATAGGCCAAGGAAACAAAACACCATCGCTTTTCATATTGCATTCTACTTTTACACAACACAGGAGCAGCAAATGAGATAAGAATTGTTTTGATCATTCTTTTCTCTGCTCCTCTCACTGCTTTTCTCGGGTTCAGAGAATGTGAATCCCACACTAGGTATTTAACTAAAGTAAGCACTAAATGAAAAGACAGGATTAAAACAAAGTAGTATTTCCCTTGCTCAAGATTAGGAGATGAGTTTTAGATTACAAAACCTGACAAAGACTCAGTCCTTCTCAGCTTCAGAACTGAATGGAGAACAGCAATGATACACACCTGGAATCACACCCAGTGAACCCAGGATTACACACTGCACAGAATTGAGATTTTCATCAGCATGTAAGAAATCAGCCTCAAGAAATACCTTTTATAGCAACAGGATCATGGACATCAACAGGACCATGTTATAGAAAAAGCCATAACAGGGCTTTAAAAGTTCAATACATATTTTTTTAAGCTAAGGAACAACTTAATGCAGGCAGGCCTAAAAATTGAATCTTAGCAACATAAGACTAAGAATTCTGTACCTGGTATTTTAACAGTGCCACTAGAAGATGTATCATCAGTATATGGATGGCTGCTCTCTACCACAACTGGTTGTGAAGAGAGGCGACCACTTTGAGAATCAGTTGCTACATCTTCTAGCTCTGTGACACAAAGCTCCAACAACATATCAGCAACCTAAGAAAAGAAAAATACACATTTTACTAACCGTATGTTTGATTAATCAAAGAAATCTAAGCAAATTACCATTCTTCCCAAATTTAAAATAAATAACTTGGTTTTAAAAATCTGATTCAAAACCATCATATTAACTCAAAAATACTCTTTTTGGTAGTGCTAGAGCTAGAAAAACTCCTAAAACTAAGGGCCAAAAAACTTCAGTTTTCAGTAAGTAAATGACAACACAAATTATTGTTTTCCCTTATAGAAAAAGCAAACTAATAAATCTAAGCTATAGAGCATACACCAGCATGGAAAGGCATAAATATTTAACTAGTATGAAATATTGCAAAACCCTGTTTAGGGAGGAAATGCCAAAGGTACTCATCTTAAAAAAGAGTTTCTAATAAAAATTCTGGCTCCAAAACACAAAAACTCCACACAAACCCAAAGCTGTTCAGCTATTCACTATTAATGATAAAACCACAGAATTAATGTCTAAGTGGACATATAGAGTGTGTACGTAATGTGACTGGGAAAACTCAAACCCAATATAAATACACCTAAATAATCACCACAAACTGGGCAGGAGGAGTAACAGTTTTAGAAATCTTTAAAAAAATGTATTGTTACTCATTAGGAAAATTATCAGTTGAAAGGTAAAGCTAACAGAAATATTAAAAAGCTTTCAGTTCATTACTGTACACACATATTCTATAAATAATTTATTACTTGCTACATTCTGTCGGCTATGTCAAAAAAAAAAACCCACACCCACTTGTAAAAAGTTAGAAGCTTCAATGCATGAAATGTGCATCTTAAAAGTTCAGAAGATTTATTGTATCATTAACAATACATTACACTAACAGCATTTTTAGCTAGCAATAATGACTGCATCAATATGAAAAATAAACTCAGATCCAAAAAACTCCCATCATGGAAGTTTTTAAACTGACATTCTACAGATCTAGTAAATAGAGCTTAGTTAATCCAGCTTCATTCAAATACCCACCAACACTTGGTCAATACAAAAATAGATTTTATCTTAATGTCTAATTGCAGCATGAAAAATGGAGAAATTAGTCTGTTACTAACATCTGCACCACATGCATATATCCACATAATATTTCCATTAAAACAGATAAAGCTCACATGCATTTAAGCTCAGCTCAAATTTTCACGTGTAATAAGTTTCTCAGGATGCCAAACTGCACTTCCATTTCAAGCAAGTATTCCAGCAAGCTAGTATGAAAAGGGCACAGTTAAAATGTAACAGAAACAAAAGCTGACCTGTGGGTAAGCTGTGCCCATGCCAGACAGCACAGCTGAGAGAACATCTCTTCCCTTCTCGCCCGCTCGGTTGGACACTGCAAGCTTCAGCAGGTCAACCATGACTCGCGTGTCATCTGGTACCAGGAGACTTGTAAACTCATCCAAGTACTGTGGCTCTGGGCCAGACACCTTGCTCTGGCTTTCCACATCCTACAAAACAAACAGCAAACATCCCTCTGTCCTTGCACAGATTTTTAAAATTGCAGTTATTTACAAAGTAATTTTTAAAGCACAAAAACCAGAAAAACCGCTTGAGAAAAGCGTGGTAAGGGCTTAAGAGTTGAGAAGAGTATTGACAACATTACTTCTTTGGTTTTTGTCATGGTTTCTGCAATGATACTGGCAGCTCCAGGATCATCTGTGACTGGAATGAAAGGACGGGAAGAGGCAGCAGCAGCTGAGGGAGTTACAGCCGATGGTGTCACAGCATCTTCTGAAGGAACAACCTAGCCAGAACAAATGAGAATTCATGAAATCTTCAACAAGACACCATAGAACCTTTAAGAGTTTAAGTATTTATTAGAAGGTCTAGTGCTCAAAGACAGCAGCAATTTAAAAACAGCCATAAGTTCAAAACCAACAGATTCACTGCCTGTATTTTTAGCTTCTATTTTTTTTCCTAGTATGCATAAAACAGCAAACACTCCCCTTGATGCCAGCTGCTACAAAAACATACAAAAAACATCAGTGCCTGCAGAAAAGTCTACAAACCAGAAAACATGCCCTGAAAATACATATCAAGTTCACAGTTCATAAATGCAAAAGACCTCTTCAGTAGCAAGCCTTTTCTTTTTTCTACCTTTGTTAGCAGTTAGGAAACAACATAGTAGAATTTCATTCAGGGCTTCATGTCTACATCCGTTATCTAAGTTTACAACTAAATTTAATTAAATAATGGTCAAATATTCTGCTACTCTTGACTTTTTTTTTAATATCATTCCTGCAAAATGAATTCAATATCTCTAAAATATTGCTAGAAATCATCACGATTGCATTTAAATGACACAATGCTTTCTGAAAGTTCAAAACTGATCTTACACTAAAAGTTTAGTTTTTTTCAAATCTGACATGTGCAGAGAACCTAGTCCTGAAATGACAGCAGGAAGGAATATTTTAATCTCTGCTACTATCAAACTAATTGAGATATTTGTCAGCTTTACCGTTACAAACTAATGAAAAGAAAAATAATGTGATACTTTACCTCCCCTCTCCTGTCCTGCCATGGGTTTGGGCTCAGCCTCTCCTCAATATCTCCCACAAGCACACACTCATCTCCATTTGCAGGGCTTCCTGCAGCAGTGGCATCTGATGGGGGGGCTGGTGACGAAGAGGGACACTCTACTGGTGCAATCATACTTGCAGGCATCAATGCTCCAACAACTGCATCCCTGAAATCATTTAGGATGGATTAACATAAACCTAATCATACTCCCTTGTTGAACTTGAAAAATTTTATTAGCTTGTCTTAACAAAATAAGGTAAGTTTTCCAAGCTGTAGAATCTAGAGGGTAGTTCATTGTTATTCTCCCTTGGGCCTGATGTTTAAAAATTTACCATGAGTTTCTCTTAGTAAATTTTAGCACGACTACTCTGTTCTCTACTAACAATGACAGCACTGCAAAGTTTTATTGTTATTTCTCCACTCTGCCCTCTACTGCTTCCTCCATATCATCCATCATGATTTTCTTACACGGTTCCTACATTATTTATTTGAACACTTTTGAATGAACATTTTTTCCCCACGTAGTAGAAACTTCTTTAAACATAACAACACAAAGCTAACATCAACATCAAAAGAAAATTTAGATGAAGCTTAGGCCCATCCTGAGGAGTTAAAACAGTTTATACCTGACTCAAGAGTCCCTAATAGATGCTAAGCTACATCATATTTTGCTCTGCAACAGAAAGAATGTTTCCATGCTCACCTGGCATACATGATCTGTAATGCTATCAGTATGTGAGACAATGCCTGCTGTTTGGCAACGTTCCCATCAAGGGACAGGAGAATCTTAGCAAGGGAAGGGCGATTCGGCTTGGAACTGTTCGCCCCACTGATTTTGTTACTGGCAGCAGAAGAATCTGCATCTGAAGGAACACCTAAAAAGAGGCAGGGGGAAAGAGAAGGTAAGCACCTTTTAATAGTATAATACATAAAAGTACATGGTTTATTTAATTTCTTGTTAAATCAGAAGAGATTACTGAAATTAACCCTACAGGAGATTCTTAAACTGCGGTGCCTACAGTTACAATATTAAAGTTAATACTGTGGCTTTCCAACAAGAGCTTTCATAAAATACTATTTGATCTTGTTATTCACTTTTGAAGATTAAGGCAATAAGAGACAGAATTTTATTTTAGTGATCAGCACCTAAAACAAGTTTTGCTTACGCAAAAATTCTGAAATAACAAGAATATTTATTAGGTACAAATGCTTTGGTCATGAAAAAGCTTAATTTGCAAGATGTTTGATGCTTTTATATTCAACACAAAAGACTGCTGTTTTGATTCCCTAATTCTTAACTCACTTACCTTAGAAACAAGAGGCAATGTGTAAGATTAATACTAGTGTAGCATTCATCTATCATTACCTCCAGAAAGAGAAACTCCTTAGGGTGTTTGAGAAAGCATGCTGCATTTTAATTTAAAAGTTCCCCTTTAATGAAGAGTTTTGGTTAGGGCTTTTTTTTAACCAGAGGTGTATTATTGTTGTTTTGTGATTTTTTTTCTTTTGCACTCTTCTATCACCTACTAGACCACACACAAAACAAACACTCCAATGGCAGTAAAGGAAAAACAATGTAAGGCAACAAATACCAACCAAGATAAGAAGCACCTAAAGGGTCCCTCGCTGTCTGGAAAAGGACTGGCTCATGAACAGATGGTGTAGCCACATCCACCGTTGTCCATGCTACACTGTGGGAAGACCCACAGGCAACCCGAGTGATTTTCTGGCCTTCCAAGCCCTGGACAAGAGTGGGTTTTCTGTTGACTGTGGTAGTTCCATTGCCTTGTTGCCCATGGTCATTGTCACCCCAAGCATAAACCTGCCAGGAAAAATTTCCACATATTACTTGGCTTCACTGCTTATCTCAATTAAGTGCTTTCTTAAAAATCCCTAAAAAGAATGTTTGTGATTTGTGCTAGTAATCCAGGACACTTTAGACAGCCTATTGTAGTGACATTCCACCACCCCCCCACCACTTTAAATAATACTGGCATTATCATAAATTAAAAGGAAAAAAATAATCAAAGCAGCACTTTATCAGATAATTTATAAATTATTGCCAAATTATAACTGATCAGTTGATTCATAAATGACTCAATGTTCACAGTAAGTCAGAAGAATTAATTGCTTAGTAATTACATTGGAGATCTGAAACAATATTATGATAAAGCTGAAAAATCTGTCCAGAATACTATGACTGCTGCTGCATTTCCAGAGTAAGAAGCAGAAAACTGATCATGAGATAATACAAGGAAAACACAACAAAAGCTACTATGACAAAAATATTTCAACTCCAATACTAATATTTTAAATACCAATACTTTTTAAATTACAATTCTGCTTATATTTATGCTGGACTTTTGAAAGCAAAGAAATAAAACTAGGAATTTTTATTTCATTTAATCAGCACCAATACTGTTATACTTCCCTTCCTAAACAGTTTATTCCTTTCTGCATGGTCGAAAGGAGGGTGACACACAACATACCTGCCCAGTGTCAGTCACTGCCAGACAGTGGAGTGCTCCCACAGCCACGTGCACAATCTTTTTACCCCTCAGTCCTTCCACAACCTGCGGCTTTCGCACGTGCACGTCTGTGCCGTGGCCCAGCCTGAAGTAATCACCCTTACCCCTGCAACAGACAGTAAATGAAACACTCAGAACAACTGGACTGACTGTTCAAACACTCCTCTTCAATGCAGGTTCCCAACTGAATACACTTCAAATATCACTGCCTGGAACACACACACACACCAACTAGCAAATGCTTCAAAACTGAACCCCAAATGCATAAAATGAGGGTAACTGCAGTTCTCTTACACTGCAGCTTCTCACCTCAATACAGAAGAGCATGATTATGACTGTTTTTTGTATGCAAAGGAACGGGTATTACATTTCATTTCCTCTGCTGCTGAAACACTGCAATAATAAACACTTTCAAAATTCATGTGGTTGATAAGACTTGGGCATATTTAACTACTGAGGATAAACTGAACAACAACAGAACCTTTAACCTAAGTGTGCTCAATGGCAAAAACACATAGGGAACTAAAATGTTTTCAGAATTGAGGGTTTTTTTCCCATTGTTGGAAGCCTCAGTATAGATTCTGAGGACTCCATAATTTAAATTCATCCAAAATTGTTATACCCAAATGACACTTAAAAAAAATAACATACACAAAAGTAAAGACCTTAAAATGCTTCCACCAAGAATGTCAGTAAAAAAGTAAAACACCCTGATATTTCTTCCACTATGTTTTTAGTAACCACTCACTCAGTTCTTTCGCTCACCACCAATTTTTCTGAAGAAAGGTTATATTATGCTGGACAGAAACATGATATAAAGTACTGTTATCTACCTAAAGTTATAACCCAGAAGTCATGATTTTTTTTCCGCAAACCATTAAAAAATTCAAAAAGAATAGAAGTTGAATAGCAATTCAGCCAACCCTAGCTGAAACAGACCTAAAAATTTCCTTGTAGACCTGTAATGTCATGAAATAGCTGCAGATTTTTGACTAGACGTAGCAGTGTTGAGAAAAACTAGGGCAAGGAAGGAACAAATAAGAATTTTGGCATGAGTTCTTTAAAAAAGACTGTCAAATTATCTTGCCTCTTGCTCCTTTTGTCACTACAAAAAAAAAATTGGACAGGGAGCAAAGAAAAAAATAGTTTCCAATGGCCACTCTGAAAACAACATCTCCATTAAAAACTTCTCTTCCCTTTAACAATAGTAGTAACTTATAAAAATGAAAGTTTTGAGGATTTCTCTTTATGTTGGTCAGCAACTGCTGACAACACAACAAACATGATTGGTTTAAGTCTACTTAGTTTTGATACACATCAAATAGGTCACAGTGTTATTACTCAAGGATGGAGTAAGACCTTGATCTGATTAGTATTCTGAAGTTGACCTGACATACAGTAAGCTCTCAGATTTTACAAAAAGGTTTATAAATTCAAAAAGGCAGATTTGTGTTCAAAACAAAGCAGAAGCAAGCAGACAAACAGGACAAAAATAAAACCATATCTGAGAAGCTGTCAGTGATCATCTCACACCAATTCTTGCTCCAAGGCATAGTTACTGACAACTTAGGGGCCTTCTGAGCAGCAACAAGCTGTTGTTGTGCTCCTGCGTTCCCAAGGAAGTTCTTCCCATCTGCTCTGAATTTCAGCTTACTTCCTTACTCTCCTGTGTTCTGACTCTCTCAGGTCTCTGCTTTACTGTAGGCTTCATAGTCCTAGCTATGGCTCTCAAGTTTTCTGTTTTCCTCTCCACTCTTAACATTCCTTTACACGTCTCACAGTGGCCAAGAGAAGAAATGATCTTCCCTTTCTGCCTCCAATTCAATAGGAGCCAGGCATTCTAACAGAGTACAGCAAACAGGAAAGCATGCTACAGTGTTAGAGTGATGGAATGGATGCAGCTCGCCTGGAAGAGTTGCCAGTTTAAAAGAAAAAGCACACAGGTAAGGTACAAATGGAGTCAAAAAAGCAATAAATACAGCACAGAGCAATTTCTTGGTAAATACTCCCTGGCAAATGTAACATACCATGTCCATACCACTCCTGACTTGGTCAGTGCCAACGAGAACTGTGCACCACACTCAATCTGACAAACGCCTTGGCCGTTCAGCCTTTCGATGTTCTGAGGAATGTTGCATCCTTCACTTCCTCCTCGGCCCAGCTTTCCAAAATCACCATCACCCCAAGAAAACACCAAACCTAACAAACATCAAATTGCAGGTCAAACAATGATCACAGTACTCCCATATGCTAGAAAGCTTCTGGAACAAGATACTCCTACCTTCATCTGTCAAAGCAAGAGTCTGAGCATCTCTGCTGCCACATGCAACCTGAATGACTCGGTGGCCAAGGAGCACTTTAACCTACAAAACAGAAGGAAGAAAGACGTTTTCCAAGAAATTATATTTTAAAACCTTACAAACATATCCAAGGTCTTATAACTCATCTCGGTCATTGTGCCCAGCCTGAGCAAAGAACTACCCAGCCATGTCCAGAATCCAATATTGCTACATGGTAGCTTCCAGCTATGCATCAAAGTAGATGCAGGACATGAATGCTGAAAGCAGCAGTTGCCATTTTACATCACTTCCCAAGAAAGAGACTGGATCTTTTTGGCTTTTCTGAAATAGCTTTACTTTCACTAGAGGTACAGGTGCCAAAACCTAATTTAGATCACACTGAAACAATGCCTTAATACTGCCTTCATGTTTTTTACTTGAGTTTCATGCTGCTGTCATTTGTTAAACACATTTGCATTTCATCAGAAACAAGAAACATTGATTTTACCATCTTAGGCTTCAGCTGTGTGGTATTATCTCCATGTCCTAGTCTTCCATACTCTCCAAGACCCCAGGTATACAGTTCCCCACTGGAGGTAATAGCAGCACTGTGGGAGCTGCCACAGGCAATATCACGGATGCGTTTGGTTTTCAACGCTTCGATCAGCCTGGGTTTGTCACAGTTCCTGGAGAACATGAACAACAAACCCATTGTGTTAATCAAAAAATACCCACACAATATAGTCCAACTCTTGCAATACAAATTGTGTAATAACTAACAGCAATCTCACAATAAAGTAATGTGCAACACTCTGATTCCAAGATGTACTCTACAGCAGCACCATAAATCCAAGGTTTACCCTATTTTAATGTACTTCAAAGTTTATTTAAAGAATATTTTATGTATATGCTGCCAAACTTAGGTGAGAAATTCAAAATCAATCAATTAAACAGCACATAATAGAAAGTGAAAACCAATTTCCTGTCACTGCCCAAAGATGAGTGACTTATTAGCTGTGACTTATTAGCACACAGTAAGATTAAGAGATAACATCCCAATTCCAACTTTGCTCTTCACAACAGAGAAATTAAAATTAGAATTTACTGTTAGACTTCAATGTGACAACTGCTAACATTTATTCTTCATGTAGCTACAGTGTTCTCCTAATTCCAAAAAAGGATTAAACTCGAGATTTCCTAATAGTGGCATACCAGAACTACTAATAGGATTCTACAAAATTATGAATGGCCTCTGGAAATATTTCTACTATGAAATGCCCAGAAGTTCCAAATCTCTTTTTTAGTAAAATGACTTAAAACATAAGTCAGTTGAGTAATAAACAGTAATACTACTCTCATCTGGACTTCCCTTTCCAATAGTCTGACCCAGCCTTAAAAAAAATTTCTTTCCTGTAACATATTAACCATCTGATTTAATTTTGTATGTATTATGGGCAGGTCCTCAAAATAAATCAGAATGACAAAAGTATTTACCAATGGGCTTTGTTTATCAGGGTTTTTTCTTTCAAAATACTGTTCTGTGGGTACATACCAAGTAAAATCTTAGAAAATTCAAATTTTTCCTAAAGCTGTCCTGTGGAAGATAGAACTACTATTACTAAAAAGTGGAAGAAGTTTATTTCTGGCTAAGAAGTCTGTGAACTGAAGTCTAAAGAAAAGGGCTATTAAATGACAGCTGAAGTTATGAACTGTTACAGCTGTTACAGCTGAGGAATACAAAGTTGCTACGGTTTCACTCCTCAAGGCACTTCTGAAAACCATTCCTTACAAAAGTAAACAAAAACTGCATGTCCGAAAGTATGGAATTTCATCAGTGAAATTTGAAAATACTAATCAAGATTTTATCCATCTTTCCAATTATTTTCTTAATTGAATGCCTCCTTTCTAAATGGCTGAAGACTACTACAAATACTGCACCATAAAATGGAATATACTGTGGGAGAAAAGAAGTCTTCTTATAAAACATTTTTTTATTCCTTCTGTATGAAAAATACTGTTGTTGTCAATAGTGGTGGTCAGCTGTGCTGTAACATTCAACACAAATCTTCTACTGAAATACAGACAAATTTGGGGTCCTTACATTCGACTGAAGTGACCAAGTTTTCCATCATCTCCTTCACCCCATGAAAACACCTTTCCATCAACAGTCAATGCCATGGCATGCCGGCCACCTGAAATTGTACACATACATTTACATTTTTTAGCTTTCAAACAGGCAGCAGGTCTTAGCAACAATTTAACATTGCTGTTCTTCTACAGTGCAACTGTATGAGCCTTTCAGCTCTGTAGCTCTTTGGAGCTTTTATATGATTTAATTTAAAATAAAAAACTTCTGTGACAGTATGACTCCTGGCACATTTAAAAAAACCACCAATAATCCCTCAATTTACTATTTTCAGAGCTGCAAGACAAAAATAATGAGAAAAACAATCTGGAAATATTAAAAATGAAAACCATCCACCATGGTTAAAAACCATTAATTTTTAATATTTCCACCATCTGGAAATATTAAAAATGAAAACACTTTCTTTAGACCAAATGGAAATACCAAAGTGACCTTCCAGCAAATAAGAAAACTTGTATGGTCTAAATTCACAGATTTTAATACCAGAACCATTAGATTTAACCTGACATAGTATACAACACACAGAATTCAATAACCTGTATTCATTAAAAAAAAAAAAAAGAATCTGATGTGCTAGGGCATCACAGCACCCAAGAAAACTGCAAAGGAACTATTTTCAAGCTCAATATGTTACATTTATGTATATAAGGACAGCAATAGTCAGTACCTGAGTGAACAGCCACCTTCTTTACCACGTAGTTGCTGAGAGCTGTAATCTGGCGGGGAATAGGCACAGTTCCACTAGATATTCCTAAACCCAGCCTTCCATTTGTGGCTTCTCCACAGGCATACACTTTACCCTCTACGGTAACTAAAACAAAGAAAAAAGTTTGAAACACCATTAGAGTTTCACAATTCAGAATCTGTTTCTGCCCTTAAATAATTAACATTTATTTAATTAAACTTATGTTACCTGCAAAAAGGCTTTTGGATCCTCCAGCTACTTGCACAACATTCAAGGCAGACAGGGTTTCAGAAAAGGAAGGGACTTTTATCTAAAGCAGGCAGGAAATAGAAACTATTACAATTCATTTCAACATTTTACACTCTTAAAAGAAGAGCTCTTAAGTGATAAACCAGTTAATTTAACAGGTACTTTCAGATGTTTCACCCATGCCACTTAATATTACACCAGGAAAAGGACAAAAACCAATTTAAAAAATTTAATACTGAAACTATGATAAATATAAAACCTGAGAAAAAATGAAAGGCCATATAAACAAGGACTTTCTTTTAGTAAAGTCTTCTTGAGAAAACTGAAGAATACAGGAAAGGTTAACTTCCTGTTTCTTCCAGGTACTCTACGGATTCAATACTATAGTTTCACAACATCAACTGAAGAAATACTTTCAACATAATTTTCAGATGAATGAGTGACATTTTAAATTGATAAGCATTTGGGATCTGTCTCATCTTGTATTATATTAAAATTACGTGTAAATGGCTGCACACTGGGCTGAAATTCCTATTGTACAATTGCCAAGCACAAGTAATACATAAACTTCACCAAAAGTTTTATTTTAGGCATGCAAACTCAACAGAAGAGAATATGTCAAGTGTTACACATTTTTTAAACAATTAGTTCATTATCATCTAAAACAAATGACTGAGTGACTGCTAAAAATCAAGCCAGATTTCAGAGTACCAACTTAAATGCAAATTTTCTCCAATTTTCCATCCAGCAGACATCTACGTCTTAGCACTAAAAAGCCACCAAAACCTAATCCTTGTAGCTAATTTTAAGTTGTGTAACTTGTACATTTTATTTTACACTGATTCTCTCTTGTACTTAAATGTGAAAACAACCTACCTTGGAACCTTTTAGCCCTCCCAATTGGTCTTTGTCATTCAGTCCCCAAACAAAAACTTTGGTTCTTATTGTAGCTGCTGATTCAAGCCCAGCTGCCTTCTTTCTAACAAGACTGAACATATTGAGAAAAGAAAACAAGGTCAGTTTAGCTTTGCTGAGCAGTGGTAAATACACACATGCCATGTATCACGTATACATACTGCTAAAGGGAATGAGTCATACAAAATGTTACACCTCACCAGTGTGATCAGCTCAGAGACTGCATTTATTGACAAAGGATCTATCTTATAATTCCAATAAACTAAGATACTGATTTCTCATTTCTACCATTCAACCTAATTAATGTGAACACCTAATGTGTTCTTCCTCCAATCATCTCCAGAGTTATAGGACTAAGTTATAGACACTGGGGTTGTTTACCATTTCCCCTGCCTTCATCACTGCAGTTACCTACCTCCCAGTGTTAGCTTTATCATCATCCTCTTCCTCATTATCAGAAGCCAGGAAAGGGACTGCAGCCAAATCTTCATCCTCAGCACGTATACGTCCCAGTATGCTGAGGCCGTGTATTTTGCAATCAATGCCAGAGCTTCTGCACTGCTTGATTGCAATCTCAATATATCTGTGGTACTAAGAAGAAAAATACTCTGTTGACATCTTTTGGGTTCTTTGTAACTTCATAAAACATAGGAAAGTATTAGAACTTTTGCCTGACTTTGTCACTTTAAGGAAATGAATCTGTCACTTTAAATGCTCATCATTTCAGCTCTAAATAATTCATGCTTTATCATGGCCTCATTCATATGAGAAATTCATATGAGAAATCTCACAGAATTCATTATGTTTTTCTCCTTGTTGTTGTTAGAAAAGATCAGAACTGCTATCCAAAATTATCCCCAAAATTTAAGTTTATTTGAAAGTCTTACTGGTTCAGATGTATACTGATTTACATAAAGCGCCCTACAGTATCTAAGTCTATAACAGTGTTTGTGACTTGACTAACTTGCCAGAAATACTGCTAAGCTAAGAGGAAAAATAAAATATCAGGCTTTAATGATCACAATACTTTTCATTCATCTCTTGCAGCACAATATTATTCTGCTGCACACAAGAGTAATTCTCACACGAACTTCACTTACTTCAGTACAATCACTGAGTAGAGGCACTGTGGTGTCTGTAGGATTTATATTGATTGTCTTTAGCTCTATAAGGTTATTTAAGGAATTACCCCCTAGAAAAGAAAACACAGAAGGAAACATTTAGGATTTGGTGTTTGTTTCACATACAGGCATCTGTGTAACAGATGACTAGGTTAACAAAAACCAGATAAATACCTGCTGTTGGGTGGAAAAAAAAAAAAAAATTTGCCTTAGAGAACATACGCATACCTGAAACTACAACTAAGGAGGGCATGTAGCTGCTGTCTGCAGGGTCCACGATCATCTTTAGTCTGTGAACAAGAACATCTGGAAAAATCTCCAAGCGAATCCAGTGCTAGTGGAAACACAGAATTTCATTTTTAGATAGTATTGTTATGACTGCCATATGATTAACAAGAATATTTATGTGATGCTTTTGAAGAAAGAATGAGAAACATCTCTGAATGGTACACAACAGCTGCAATATATGGCAACTGGCCCAAGGGAAATGACCTTGTGAACTTCTTGCTTGTCCTACTTGCTTGTCCTACGTCCAATTACAAGAGAAGCAGGTGTAGCAAACAATTTATTTCAGCCAAGACCAACACCATTGAGAACACAGAAAGCACAGTACCACCGGAGGTTAAGTAATGGGACATAATGTAACTATTAGGTTGCAGTTTGTAGAAAACCTGGAGTAAGGGTACTTGGGCATACTCTCAGCATGGCCATCAACAGAGCATCAAAAGACACTGGAGAGATGCCCAGCTGCACATCCTAGGCTGGTCACAAAGCACTGCTGCCAATGAAACTGATAAACCATAAACTAAGGCATACCACCTTTTGTAAACGATCTGGCTGCAGGAGTCAAATGTACAGTAAGTAACTCTGCCAATGACACTAAACCAGGAGAAGCTGCTGACTCCCTCCAAGGCAGAGAGGCCTTGATAGACCAGAGGGCAAAGTAATCACCAATTGTACGAAATTTAACCAGGGCAAGTGCGGCATTCTCCATCTGGGATGGGGTAATCCTGCTTATACTTACAAACTGGGGGATGAGGCTGGAGAGTGGCCCCACTGTAAGACAGCTGGGGGTTCTAGAGGATGAACAGCTGCACACAGGTCACCAGTGTGCACTCACAGAAAGCCAGCTGAATCCTGGGCTGCATCCAAAGAGCACTGACCAGCAGGTCAAGGGAGGGGATTCTCCCTCTCTACTCTGCTCCTGTGAGACCCCAACTGGAATGCAGCAACCAGCTCTGGGGTCCTCAGCACAAAAACCCTCATGGCCCTGACAGAGTGGATCAGAAGAGGGTGACAAAAGCAATCACAGAGATGAACCACCTCTCCTACAAAGAGGCTGAGAGAGTTGGGGTTGTTCAGCCTGGAGAAGGGAAGGCTCTGGGGAGATCCTTTTAAGCATGAAGTATACCAGAATAAAGCATTTAGAGCTTAAAGTTACCTTTCCTTGTGAACCAGAAGACTGCCAGCACTGCTCACTACCATCAATAAGACGGGAAGCCTGATTCACAGAGGATGAGACATTCAAATTCTTGACTATCCTTGACCAATCATCCAGCAACATTCCCCGCTGGCTACTGTGCCGTCTCTTCAGCTGCTTTCCAGAGCGCCCACTGAACACGGGAGACTGACCTGCAGGGTTAAGTGACACATTCAGCATGCACCTCCCAAAGAAACTTGCTCCTTTGAAACCCATAAGCAGGGTGAAAGGAAATGGAACAAATCCAACATTTTGGGTATGTAGGCTACATTTAGGACACTTGGAACACGTTACATTGGCATGGTGACACTATGTACACGACACTCATGCTTAAAGGGCATAGCTCCTTTTTTTAAAGGAGTTTCAACTTTTCCAAGTTCTTGACTAGACAGCTACCTGAAAAGGTTCTTCCTTTAAAGATCAAAATTTATGACGATATGTAATTCAAAATACAGGCCACAGCACATCAATTTTTTACACCACTACAGCATATGAAAAACACACAACTAAACCTCAACAAAAATCCCCTACCAAAGAATAGAAATAGAAAAATTGGAACACTGGAAAATTCAAAGTTCCAGAAGAAGGTGATTTAGGGAGATGTAGATTTCCTCCCTGCAAAAACCTTACTTTCACTACCCTTCACTGATTTTGTAGCATCTAGAAATCTTGATGAAAATAATATTTTAACTTCTCTCCCCTACAACAAGGGCAAGGGGAAGGATTACAGATTCACACCAGTCTAGTTGCACAACTATATCAATTGACTTATTAGATGGATGCCTTTCTTGCCCATACAATCCATGTTCACAATCTCTAGGTGGGAATCAAGTTTGTTCATTTTCCAAAACAATTACACTGGCAATGTCTAAATACAAAGAAATTTCCTCCAGAAGTGAGCATCATCCTGCAAATACCAGGGATAAGCTTAATTGTTAGACAGGTGGATGGAAAAGAAGTAAAATGAAACATCAGGTATGTTTTGCATAACAATACAAAGCCCCAAATTTTTAGAGCTAAAATGGCTGTACCTGTTCTTGCCCTAGAGAAAAAAAGCCTGATTATGAGTCTTTCAAAAGCCTTCCCTTTCCCACAACACTTCTCTGAAGCCCCCACATCACAGAGGAAATGAGGCAACAGCCATCACACACCAACAGGCAAAATAGCTGAAGAGCAACTGAGGCATAAGAAAGCATCCTAAGTATTTCCAGCTGCCCCTGGCACCATGAGGATTCTATTCATCTACATCCAGGTTTGTCAGAACTCAGGACATCCCTTTGGGAGTCTGGAGTTGCCGGGACCTCTGCTAAGGGGCTCAGAGACCCTGGCACACAGTCCAGAACACCAGTGGGTTCAATTATGAACCGTGGAGAAAGTTACCAGCTTTACAGGAAGACCTAAAAGCCACAGCAGTTTAAACAGTGTAATAATAAAGTTATCACAGGGTGTAAATGAAGGTTTTGGGATTTTTAGTATAGGAGTTTTTAGGGACAAGATGGAGGGATTTGGGTGTGTGTAGCCTTTCTTCTTCTCTACCTCCATCTTCTGGTGATGTTGGCACTTTTAGACTGGTTTAGAGTAGAAGTTCACTATCTCACATAGGTGATAGGTATTGGAAAGTAATTGTAAATATTGTACACATAGTTTTTAGTATATAAAGATAACACCGCCCCAGACCAGGCAGAGTGCCTCTGACTGTCCTGCTGAGCAGACCTTGGCTGGAAGGAGAAAGAATTTCATAGATAAGATACAGTAAACAATCTTGAGACTGAGAAATGAAGAGCCCTGACTCCTTCTTCAAGCGCCGGGCTGGGAAAAGAGACTTTCAAACTTTTCTCGGGGTCACTCTATCCAACTAGAGGCCCCAACACAGCAAAAGGCAGGAGGATTAGAAAATTACACATTTTATTCTTGATGTAAGTAAAAATGCCATTCTGACACGTACAGTTACTGTCACATAAGACATTTTATAAACTTTTTAACACTACAAAAAAAGTTTAGGGGTTAATGTTTTGTTGAAGTCCATCACACTCAATTGTAGCAGTGCTATAAATGTTTTATTGTCCAGGGGGTCAATCTGAATACTAATTTCATCATATTAAGGAACTGAAATTTAAAACTTTTAAATTTAAAACTTTAGTTGTTTTTTCCAAAACAACTTAAATGCATTTTAAATCAATCTAAGAAACACACCGCAAAGCTTACCTGGTTCATTTATTCTGCCAAAAGTATGCCGGGTGTTATGCTTCCTGGTTTTAAAACACGTTTCACAGAAGTCAAAATCATCACAGTTTCTGCATTTGAATCTAGGCCCATTGATAGGAAACATCTGACAGCCATCACACCTGATTTGACAAGAGAAGAACAAGTCTATATATATGTGGTACAAGTTACTTGTTAATGAGACAAGAGAATCAAGACAATAAGGTATAGGATAACCCCTATACACTAAGATAAAAGTAAATCATCACTTACGTGACTCCAGGATGAATGCTGGGAACCAATTCCATTTCTGACAACAAGCCAGTCCAGTGTGACTGTTGAGGAAAGTCTACAATAACATCTTTTCCATTGGCACTAAATGCTGTGACAAAAACATGGAGAAAACACAAGGTGTGGCAAACCTCTACAAAATGAAGCCAAAAGTCCCTAGAGTAGTATTCCATTTCAATTCTTCTACTCTGATTTTTTTCTTAATTTTTTTTTAGAAGCAGTTCCCAAGCAAGCAGGTACTTCTAAGCACAGATAGAGTATGACCAAAATCTGTACCTCCTCAAAGAACCTGTGTTCTACAGATTACTTCAATTACATCCCTTACAGCCTGACACAAGTGCATCCCACTTTCTCCTCGCTTCCTTATGAAGCTTTAAGCTACAATTACTTCTTAAAGGAAAATCATCTGTGGTTCATCCAAAGTGTAAATGAGAACTACAACCAGAAGCTGCATGGATGCTTAAAGACTTTTACTGTGTGCAAATGAAGTGGCTCAAAAGCAGATGGACAGGCTAACCAAATGGGCTGCCACAGAGCATATTTCTATGCATTCACCACAGACTTCAAATGCCTTCTATATTCCCTAACATCATTCAATACTCCACGAAACAGTGTGATTTTTAAGTGTGTCTAGAAGAAAGCCTGTGTGGTCTTGAGCCTCTTACCTCCCCATGCTGAACACACATTACCTTTGACAATGCCCACACTTCGGTGAGTGACTGATCCCCACTTGTATTTGGGTGTGGTGACAGAGCTTTTCACACGCACTTTGTCACCTATCTTGATATGGGAGGCAGAACTCTGGGGCGGAAATCCTAGCAGATGCAAGAATAAATGGATAGTGAGTGGGGTTTCCCCCTCCAGAACTACATCTCCCTTAGTCTACCATTCACTTTTTCAGTTAAAAAGCAGTCAAGAAGTGAACTCACCTAAAAGCTCAACATGGATATATCTGACCCAATAAGTACCACCCTTTTGTTGCCAATCACACTGCACGTTCAGGTCATGCAATCCATCTCGATCCAATTTAATAACTTTTCCTACATCTCCTTCACAAACTTCCTCATAGGTTCTGCAGCACCTAACCATCATCCCCACCTAGGGAAAAAGGACAATAGAATGCAATAGATCTGTAAAGGCTTTGGTACCAAGAGGAAAACAGTTTCTATGTTGCTTTTGATCATCATACTTACCTGAATATTCTCCCTAACATAGACAGCATAGTCATCATTGCTTAAGAAATCAGCTCGTTTCTTATAGGTCTGGCTCTCTGTTACAACAGCACCACTTGACTGGAAAAAAGTCCAAAACAAATATGAAACAACTGCAAAATTTGTTTTCAATTCAGATAAATAAAACTGTTGGCAAAGACTGAAGATAACCCAACAAAAATAAGCCCATACAGTATCCCAGCTCCATGCCAAAATGGGAAAAAATTTCAACAGGTTCGACTCACTGTAAGGATATCATTTACCATCTACATGATTTTAAATTAAAATTTACTTTCCAAAATTACTTATCAAGGAACATAGATGCAAATTTTCAAAATGTTTAAAGGAAGCTGCAAGTTGCTTTTATGAAACCTGATTGCCAAAGAAAAACAGAACAGAGAGGATTTGTCACTACTCTAATCTCTAATTAGCCTTGAAGATACATATTCACATTCCACTTCTTAGGACATTTCCTGGAAAAAAAAAAAGTGGTAAACGGTAATCTCTAACCTAAAGTTTAGCAACTTTTCTTTAGATAGTACAATGAGATTTAAAGTACTCCTTTAGAAAAACAAGCTAAAAAATTAAATTGTATTTATTAAAAATTATTCCTTTCAAGATTAGATTAGCTTTTTTTTTTTTTTTAAGAGAACTACTGCATTCCAGCTGTAAGGAGAATTTTCAGAAAACTTTGTTCTGTCCTGAGTATTAAATGGGTTTTTCTCAATAAAGGCAATATTTAGCAGTTTTTCATTGCAATCCTGATAAAGATTGCAAAACCTGTCAAGTTAATTTCCTTCCAAATATAATGCATTAATTTAAATTACAAAATCCCACATGTGCAAGAAAACTCAACATAAGTCCTTCAAGGATAAACAGAAATATGAAACCCATTCAATTTTATTGACAAGTCCTTTTTTGAAACAGTTCTTGAAAGTCAACAGAAGACTAATTTAAATTCACATTAAATCTATCATACCCAATAGGCACTGTAATGACAATTTTATCATCAGTAAGTGGAAAAAGTTTTTATAAGGAAAAGGTTAAGTTATTTAATAGACTTTTTGGCCATTTATTCACTAGTTCTTAAGTCCTTCCTTGTAGATAACAGATGTTTGTTTTTCAGACCAAGGGAAAGGAGAAAGGAAAACTCCTTCACCAATATTACACTATAACATCAACTATTTTTTTAGAAACTAAGAGCATCTATCAAGGTTATTTGGAGCTACCACCAGTTAAACACCTACCTGCATTCTGCTCTCCCTGTGCTAACTCACAAACTGTTTATGGATTATCCTCAAATGTTTTATGTCATGTATTAGAAACACAGGGCAAGCATGATCCTTGTTACTGTTCTGAAAGCTTGGGACAGCAGGTTGTCCTTGTACTCTTGCCATTTTCCCAAAAAGGGATGAATTACAAAATTTGCAGCTAGCTAGCATAACTTAGGTTTTACTAAGTTAATACTCACAACAGGACAAGCAGCTTCAGCTTCTTCCACTTCTTCTGCTATTTCCTCATCTGAATATTCATCAGAGATGGTATCAGCATCAGAAAGATCCGTGATTTGAACATCAGGGTGATCCAACAACCAGCCAACTAAGGCTTCCACTCCTAACACAGAAAACAAACTCAGCTTGTCTCCAAAGGATTCTCTGACATTGTTATGATTGTATCCAAAAAGAAGGTAACAACTTCTCCCTTATAAGTACTGTTTTAATCAGCTTACAACTCTTCTTCTCCTTCTAATATTATTTGTTTTGCTAAACAAAATACCTGGTAATCCAGAAGCACTTCCAGAGGTTCCTGACAGAGATTTTAGTGCAAATTCTATGTTTTTCCTAGGAAATCCCATTTCCATAAGTTGAACTACAATGGGGAGAGGTGGAATTGGAGACTGCTTGCGTTTCTTCACTTTTGTGGGCCGGATATGTTGCACTGTGATGGGTGTTGTAGCTTCACTAGAGCTGCAGTCTTCAAACAGTGGAGTTGAAGGATGTGTAGACTCTACAGCCAGATACTGGCACACTGCCAAAGCAGCAGCCTAGAGGAGAACAAGTAAATCAGCCCAAACAAAATGAGAATATTTATGTGTGTGTTTATATTTATGCATGCCTTGAACATTATTTGCCCAAAAGGGTTCAGAGTCACTTCTTTTTTAAACCTACAGTTTAATAAGCTTCAACTGGAATGTGGATTACACAAAGTTATTTCTTAGGTTATTTAGCAGAAAACACAGACTCTACCTCAAGCTCCTGTTTGTCAAATATGGCTTTCACAGGTGATGGCTGTGTAGCAGCTGACAAAAGCTGCTGCAAAAGGATCATGGGAGGCTGAGGTCCTTCAGGAGACATATCTCCTATGTCTGGAGAGGCAGCTGCTCCATCCTCTTAAAGAAAAACATTATTTTAACCAAAACCATGTAACTCGGTCAATCAGAAGACTTATTCTAGGGCTTATTGCTATTTATCACATACTTCTTCTCCAAAGATACAATGCATTTAAAATTAAGCCATTTGTACCACAATCTCTGGACAAAAAGCAAGAATAAAATTTATAGATCAACACTATATTTATTAAAATACACCTAAGACATGTCTAACAGAAACTACTCAGTGGACAATGAAGTTACACCTTTACACCTTGTGTCTTTTGAGCCCACCTTTTTTTGCAATAAGGCTATTAGCAAGAAGTACTTCCAGGACAAACCACTTGATCCAGACAACCAAGAACTTTAGTGATCCCAAAAGCATGCTTTTCTGGATTTCCCCCAAAATATAATGCATTAATTACATGAGTTATTTTCCCTATCATGCAGGTCTTGGGAAGAGATCCCTTTAGGTATTCATTGTCCCTTCAAAACAGGATAATTTTATTTAACCAACGTGCTAGCAATTCTGCAACTTTCATATTTAATTTCGTATTTCTGTTGGCATAAACATTCATGTTTCGTAAATTTTTACAGTGACTACCACATAAAAATGTTCTCTCTTCATTAAACAATAATAATAAAACAGTTAATAGTCCTCAACATATGTTGTTCCAGTTAAAAAAAAAAGTGTTACTTTTTTTTTTCCCTTTAAAAATGATGGTAAGAGTGAAACCCTGCTCCATTCCTAAAAAAAACCCTGTAGATTCCCTTGACTTAAAATCTGGCAATTCACAAAAAAAATCCCACAAAAAATATCCATATAAGACAAATATATTATTATATTTAAAGATATTTCATACTTCACAAATACCCAAGGAATTAATACATACTCCAAAGGCATTGACAGCTATCTCAAAAGCTGAGACAGTTACTGTATTTATTTTTATATGTAGAATGCAGGTCGAAGGAATAATTCAAATTATTAGAACTACAACTCATTCAACTCCTTTAATATAATGATTAAGAAATTATATTCTATACTTGTTTCACTGGAAGCTGCAAGACATTTGAAGTAAAATCAATAGCCAATTTTAACTTTTGAAGCAGAAAATCTCTGCAAAAAGTATCAAGTACTTTAAAATTACTTAAAAAGCTTACTAACCATAGAAGACCTACACATTTAGCTAACTTCAGTATTTAGAGCTTCAAACACTTCATGTTCTTAGTTTTCAAAACTTGAGTAAAAAGGTCAAAATCTTTTTAACACAGAGGCTTAAAACATGCAAGAACTTTAATTTTTAATCTTTACAGAGCAAACTGAATTTCTATCGTCCAGCTGCCACTAGCAAGGGTTATGGTCACATACTCTATCTACCATCTAATAAAAGACCAGCACAGTCATGTAGCACTCTAGAATACCTGCAGGATTTGATGCACACTCCTGAACAGCTGGCTGAGATAAGATCTGCCTGAGTGTATCCTGGTGAGAAAGCAGAGCTCGTCCAGCTTTTAGTATGTACAGCTTTAACTGCTGGCACCGCAGCAGATCCAGATCAACTTGACCTGTCAGAAATATTAAGCAGCCATTAGTGCTAGAAATTTCTTGTATTAGGGTAGAAAGATTATCATTCATACAACCTCAGCCCAAACATCAGTTTGCGTTTTAACTCACTGTGTTCTGCTCACATGAGTCAGTTTAAACAGCACATGGATCAAAAGCCTGCACACATTGTATGACTCATGGTATCAAAAATACTGCCTTCCTGCTTTTCACAACCTGGACAATCACACAGCTGGTTTATAACACAGTAAGTGCAGCTAGAGATGTTACGTGGATCTGGTATTTTAAACAACTCAGTAGAGTAAGATCAGCCCCAAACCTTATTTACCGTTTCCCATCAAATATATTTCACTTATAGCGCAGAGCAATTCACCATCCAGCTAAATTTGTCTCAAGTACCTATTATCCAGCACTGACTAAGAAAACAGGTAAGGTTCCAGGACACCCTTTTTCTTATCTATGTTTGCTGGTACCAGTATTTCTCACAGAGCATATTCATCTACTTCCAAAGAAAACACAGCAAAAAGCCCCCAACTGTACCTGAAAGACCTTGATTGGGAGACTTCATTCTTTGTTTTTCTATTTTACTTCCAGCCAAATTTACAAGCTGAGCCCAAATGGATAGCATAGGTTCAGTGAAAGGCAAGTTGTTCACATTAAAAGCCACAACTGGAAGCTAGACAGTGGGAGAAAAATCAGACAAAATACTAACAAAAAAAAAACAGGTAAGCATTTTCCTAAAATCTGACAAAGTCACTAGAAAGTTTCAATGGTTATTAACTGTGGAAGAGGAAGAGTAGCATTTGTCTTACTGCTCTTGACCAGGAACAACTAAAGAGGATTTCTATTCCCTACACAGCTCCTAAGCCTGTATTTGTACCACACAATTGCAGGCCTTCTTGGTGAAAGCCGAGTCAGAACAAGAAAGAACTCTACACTCTGAAGCAAACTAAGCACTTGGCCTGTGCTTTCAACAAAGTCGCATCAACCAAAATTCAACTGCAAATACCCAAGACTTTCTAAGATTAATTAGCAAATCAAGTTAAATAGAAAGCTCTTCTCAGATTCTAAAAGCTATAAACCATATTACAGTAACTTGGGACTTGACCTCAAATCAAACAACTCCAGCTTAAACCCCTCTGCCTTTCACCTTCCCAGCAAATGAGGATGGGATTTAAAAGTCCTACAAATGTTTGCATGAGGACCATCTTAGACGTGCATTCAGAGCATTGTGTGTGCTGAATGTCAGCATATTTAGCCAATCAAGAACTAATGTTTTCTTTGGTCCATATTAGAGTTTTACACCTTCCCAGTGTTAAAGCCTTAATAAAACCAACTCACTGGTTTCAGTTGATTCAGAGGGCACACTCTGCACGTTCTCATGTCATAGAACTGCACAGTGATTTTCCCTTTCGGGGTGATCCGTGTCACCGTGCCTTCTCCAAACTCATCATGAACCACTTGTCCACCCAGTCTCAAGCGACTGTCTATGCCACCAATCACAGCCAAGACTGCCATCAGAGCTCCCACCTCTGGATTCTCAGTGTCAGGGAAGTAGTCATCCAATACAGCCTAACAAAGAACAAAAAAAATTAACTGTAGGGAGAAAACACACCCTTCTATCTGCTTTAAAATACAAAGTTAAGCACACATATTTCAACTTAAATATTACAACACAAATATATATAAAAGTAGAAAAATGGTTTTAATATTAAGCTTAATATTGTTTACAAAGATTTAGTATTTATAATTTCAAAATAAATATTGCTGTAAAAATGAGCTTATTTTAAAACGTGGAAACTACCCCTTCTGACTGTTTTCCTGCAAAGATGTGGGTGATGGAGGTTAGCTGAGAGTTGATGTACTTGTTTATGAGTCCATTCCACTGGCTGAGCGAATGCAGCGTCCTCAGCAGTGCCACTATCTCTTCTGCTAAAGTACTACTATGAGTGGCAGTTAGAGATGCTTGGGGCCTGGCCTTTCTCCTCCTCAGAGTAGATTCTGAAAAGACAAAGCAGTGGCAGAACAGTTATGAGTTTAATGCACACACTTCCCATACAGGAAAACAAGCCACTGAGGGAAAATTCCTCTACCTCTGAGTAGTGGGATATCCGAAGAACAAGTACTAAGCAGGCTCCCTAAAAATCCAAACAGTTTTTCCACAAGAAATTTCATGTCTCTTGACCTTTCATTTTTATCCCAGGATGGAAGTACTGCTTTCAATAAATGTACAGCAAGGATCTAAAGGAGAACAAAATTAGTGTTATTCTAGTCAACATCACCAAATACTAAAAAAGATCTCAAACATATTAAGTACAGAAGAATGATGTTTTTAAAGTTTGCTTTCCTTTGTAGTTGTTTTTATAATGTTGATTTCTTTTGTGCTGTGGAAATTACAGGGCTACTGATCTTGAGTTTGTTAAGGGATATTTTATAACAAATGGATACAGTTCAGAGCCAGTAACAATTTTACTGGCACATTATATTAGTGAACCAATCTCTTAGGACACACGACATGCACGCTGAGAAACAAAAACAAACAGGAAAAATAGGAATACAAAATGGGAAAGTTTGTTCAGACTGCAGGCTCAGAAATTAGTACTAAGATGTATTTTAGAATGAAAGTTTTCAAGTGTTCTTCAAAGAAGCTATAATAGTTAAAATTCATGAGATAAAAGCTGAATGGTGGAAGGCAGGCAACAGCAGCCACAGCGACACTCAAATGTAGCCACTGTGAAACCAGGGCCTCCAATACAGTACAGAAGGAAGAGGCTGGCATCTCTCAACCCAGACACTCAGTGCAGGACTGACAAGGAACAGGGGAAGGTGCAGCACTGCAGTATCAAAGAGCAGAGAGGGTTGCATA
The DNA here is from genome assembly GCF_022539315.1 of Serinus canaria. Classification (NCBI taxonomy): domain Eukaryota; kingdom Metazoa; phylum Chordata; class Aves; order Passeriformes; family Fringillidae; genus Serinus; species Serinus canaria. The sequence continues at coordinate 81,896,276 of NC_066313.1, read as the reverse complement.
TTTTGCATAGGAGCACTTCAGGTTTTGAGCTTCCTCATCTTGTACCCAGATGACCAATACAAGTGACTAACAGCAAAGAAAACTATCCACTTGCACACTTTGTCAATAACATGTCTTTACAGAACTTCAAGGTCTCATCTTTTTATTGTTCTTCAGTTGGTACAGGAAGTACATGAGGAATGGTCATTTCCCTTGAGTATTCCCTGAACAGCACAGAAGTCCTGAATGATAACAGAAGTCTCACCATACTAAACCTACAAGCAAGAATTTACTGGAAGATCACACAAAAATGCACAGGACTTTATGACACAAGGCTTTAGTTAACAAATGCTGACAGCTTATCAAGCAAAAGAATAAGATGATCTTTTGATCCCCAAGCCTTAAAATTTGGCAGAGTTATTCCATAATAAATTTTCTTTTCAGTCTCATGTAGAGGGCACTAGCAAAATGTTAAGGAACAGCAAAAAAAGAGGGGAAAAAAGAGAAAAAATTAAAAGAAATTAAGAAATGAGAAAAGGGGAAAGATGACAAGGGAAATACAATATGAAAATAAGATGCAAAGATGTAGCTTCTTAAGAGAGACTGTAATTTAAATAATATTAACAGTTCCAATGGAAATAAGGGCTGTAGACAATACGTGATTTGGTAACTTTAAATGAAACACAACTTTTTCCTAAACATATACTTGTTATTCTTTCATTTATTCAAACTATAGGAAATGTTATGTGGGAGTTTCTGAAGCCCAATTCTGTAACACTATTTTGACCTTTCTTTCAACAGAACAAGGGAATCCATAGTATTCTGAAGGTTCAAAATTCAAGAGATGTAACTTTAAAACAGTAATTCCTAAATATTAAGAAAATGTTATCTTTTTCCCAACTAACTAAAAACTGATTTATGGACATCTCCCAGCTGTTTTGTAAAATATACCTTTCTTTTTAGGACAACTAAAGTCTACCAATTTCATTACCTGTTGAAGTAATTTGGAAATCCACACATTACCTGTCTCTGTAGCGAAGCAGCAGTGAAAGATTCATGCCCCTCAACAATTTTCATTAGCAAAGTTATCCACTGAGAGGTACTAAGAGTGCTGCACATCTGAGGCATGAGTGCTATGCTTCGAATGAATCCCAACGTGCACCAACTCCTATGCTGTTCTTTATAAACTAATTTATTTGGCAAGGAAGCTAAAAACAAAAAGATATATACATATAACAGTAATAGTTGACTTTTTCACTGTGTAGTTCTCTATATGCTACATAGGGCTTTTTTGGACAAATCAGAACACCAACCCATTTCACTGTCTTTATGTGAACTGTTAATTTCAATTTTAGAGCCTGTAATTAATTTTATAAAATAAACCTTTAAAACAATTCTCATCATTATACTGTTTCCTCATTTCAAAGTAGGGAACTTCTACTTCTGAAATTACACAAAAGCTACAAAAAGGAGCATGACACACCTGGTCATACTGTTTTTGCCAAACACAAAAAGGTTGCCAATAAATTAATTGTCTAAGTCAACAATTCACATCTCAAGCATTTCTGCTGCTATTACTGTTTATATTCTAAGAACACACAGATCACTTACATCACCTTTAAAAATTAAGATTTTAAAAGCTCTGAAAATGCATTTCCCAGCCTTTGGGCTTGAAAGGATTAAAAACTAGAAAGAAAGATTTATCAACTTACAAGACAACAAAGCACAAGACAAGCACACAGCTCAGTCAGACTGCTGCTGTAAATACCTGACTTATCTATCGTTCCACTCTCCACAAGCATGCGGAGCAGCCCACACAAAGTGCGAGTGGCATCGCTCTGCATGACTTCAGCATGGACACCAGCAGAGAGACACAGGGTCTGCAACAGGTTCACAGTACTTGTCAGCATCATGGAAGTAGGGTGGAGATTCCTCTCAACTTGTTCTCCTTCTGAAGGGAGACACAAAAGGCAAAGGAATACATTAATATTGAGTAACTTGATTTCACAAAGGTTCTCAAACCAACATTTTGTGAATGTTTGTCATAGTTTCTCTGAGATGATCTGGCATGAAGAAGATTCCTTATTGCCAACTCCTAAGTAGTGCAAAATATAAATCAGGTATTTTTCACATATATTTTCAAGCCTTTTTCTAGCAATACCCAGCTGAAAGGTATAATTAGACCATATATGAAACCCACTCCCGAATGTTATTAACATATGTTAAAATGTATACCTCCAGGTATCTGTAACTGAAACTATTTTAACTGAATAAAATAAATTTCCTCTGACCCATGAATATGCAACAATGTGACATCATCTTGCCTATCTTCCTTCCTCACAGTAAAGTTACATTAAGAAGATTCTGGTCAGAAGTGTACAGGTATTAAATGAATCTTCTTTGATGAAGCACTTGCTCCTGTGAAAAAACTATTTTATATTATAAGATACCAGCTTTAAAATTCAACTGAAACTGTGTCTCTGCTTTTATATTTTTTTTTACCAGAATCATCCTCAGTGTCTGAATCCTCCGTTGTGGGCTGTGTTGCAGGTGGTGGCTCAGCTAGTTTGAGATCATATTTTCCCTCCTTTCCCATTCTGTAAGAATTTGTACTTCCAGTATCCCACTGCACTCTAATCCAGCCATCTTCTCCCAGTTCTCCAATCACACGACCCAAACCTGGTGTGGGTCCATCCTGACAGAAGAGAGAGGTTCAAGTTACTCAATCGACAAAGCTAATTCGTAGAAAAGAAGTTATGTCCTACATAGATGGAAATGGATACATATATAGCAAAGAAGTTATTCAGTTTCCTCTTAAATGGCAAATTAGCAGAGTCTCACTAAAAGAGAATTTTAAACATCTCTAAAAATGAAGCTAAACAGATACATCTTTTATGTTAATTCTCCAAGGCATTTGGGGTAAACGGTCAGAACTGCACAGCATTGCTATAAGACAGTGGACTGATAAAGCTGGTTGTGAAAAACACAAGCTGGGCCTCTTGCTTATCTTGCTTATCCTGGTTCCAGCAAAGCCTAACAACTGCATGTCTAGAGTGACACAGAGCTCTTGTGCATCAATGTTGTTTCAGAGAGGCACAAGACGGGCACCAGGGCATAACCAACAGCCACACTACTCCCTTCATTGAGAAAAATAAACCTTATTTTAAATCCAGGTCCTTCAGGAAATAAGGATGCATACAAAGATCTTCTGATGAAGGTCAGAGAGCCCCTACTGCTGCCTCAGTACATGGAGGAGGACCAAAGTGTTTATTCTACCTCTTTTGGCAACTATAAATTCTGACAGAAGGTAACTGAGACCCTCACTGAGCCCTATTATTAACTTAGGCACCCCTGAGCACGCAGACAAAGGGAAACATGGGATGTGCAATAATGCACATATGGCCAAAGTCACCAAACCCCACCTACAATATGATTGTTCCATCCCATGGAGACAGGCCAAAATTTACAGTATAAAAAAGAGTGACTTCAGGAGCAGGAAGGGCTGGTGGGGGAAAATTCTGCCTGCTCAAGATCTGTTAACAGACTACATCTGTCTTCTTATCCCAAAGAGAAGCCTTTATGTGAGCTTTGCATCTCCAACAGCACTGGAGCACACCTGGGAATATTAATTTATATACACACACACACATATATATATATATATATGTATGTGTGTGTGTGTGTGTATATATATATATATATAGTATATATAGTGCTATTAAATCTCTTTCTATACTTTGTGTCACAACACATACTAACACTCTGTAGTTAGTGCACTTAACACCAGCAATCCTGAGCCTGCTTTTCTGGTGCTTCAATTAACCATACTACCTGTGAGTTGGAATAATGCAAGTTCTTACTGAATCCATCACACCTACACAACTGCACTGGTCAACTGCACTATTTGTGCTTCTGTGCTCATGCAAGTTCTCCTCCAAACCCAGATTTACAATGCTAAACTGGGCGACAATCAGAATTTAAGCCCAGATGCAACCAGCCCCTCTGATCTCTGAGGACCAGCTGGAATGCAAGGTTTATTTTTTGTTGAATTTCCATATCCTTAATTCAGCATTTTTGGAATGTAAAATGCCCTTAAGTTTGATGGACCGGAAACTTCACAGACAGTCCACTGAACAGAGACTTTAGATAATAACACACCCCACCCAAAACCCGTATGAAAGAAGTTGTACCTGATCACCCCATTTCCAGTCTACCCCTCTGACCACTCTGGTACCAATTTTCATCATGGCTGCCAGCTCTGGTCCAGAAACAGGGAGCTGAACAGGTGTAGTTTCCTTTCTTGACTCTTCGAGGACTGTGGCAGAAGCCCCATGAGAAGAGGCAATCATATCCTCTTCGATATTATCAGAACTGGGTCCTAACAAGGAAAAAACACAAAAGAGGTTTCATATCCAGCTACATGTGTATATATGTACCTCAGTCACAGGTAAACTTACAGGCACATCAACTTTGTAATATAAAAGCAGTAACAAACAGAAGAGCTGACTAGCAGGTAATAAGTCAAATGACCTTATAGAAAACTGGGGTGTAATGGTTTTAAATGCACAGAAATTGAAATATTTAATTTTGAATGAAAAAACAAGAGAAAAGTAAAAGACATTAATAATGATGACTCAACTGGCTCAATGGTTCTACAAACAGCATTTTTTTTAAAAACTTTTGGTGCACACTTCAGTTAAACACAAGTTACAGGAACACATGTTTGCTATTATATAAGAAAACAAAGAGAGAGAAACCACAGCAATTTGAATCACAGCAAAACACCAGAGAACTTCTATAAAAGAACAAAGCAAGCTTAAATATGCAGACTGGAAACATTTTTCACATGCAGAACAAATGAAATAGAGAGTAGAGAGTAGGCAGTTTTTACTACTTTAACTTTAAATTTTCCATTTTTAATTTATTTGCAATGGTTCCACCAAAACTACACATTAACTAAAATTTTAGAAAAGGCTGGCTAAAGCAAACACTTAATTAAAAAAAAAGGTTAAATAAAGATTGCAATTAAATTAACCTTCTTCTCCATCATGCTTGCAGATGTGGTTTTTATAACAGGGTAATGGTAAATAGCATTAAGCACTATCTTCAAGCAGCAAAGTGATTCTGTAATTTGGGTACATCAACAGGTAGAAAACACAGGGGAATTGTACAGCAAATGCTTTCTCCAAGTAAGAAAGAAGAACTGTACCTATGAGCCGCAGTGTGGTTTGTGTCAAAGCCAGCATGCCAGAATTGAGGAGCAGGCTCAGGGTATTCGCACCATGCTGCAGAGTCAACATGTTCAGCATGACCAGCAGAAAACGTGCTTGGGGAATGGTTCCAAGACTTGGTCCTGCTGGATTCTCATTAGTAATTGTTTGAAGAGGAACAGGCTGCAGACCTAGTTCGAACATAATATAAATAAAGTCAGCTGGCAATTGGGAGCTACAATAAAATAGGTTATAGATTTGTTTGATTGATGGTTTAAATTATTTTTTATTCCCTGCTTGGCTTTGAGAACTTAAAAGCAGAAGTTCCAAGAAACTGATTACGATTTGTATTATAATGGTAAAATGTTACTAATGAGTAATCAATCACTTGTTGCTGGGAAATCAGCAATATACTCAAACATTGAAAAGTGAGTTAACACAGGGTCAAGGTGGGATGGTTGGAAAAACACAGAGAAACAAAGTCAAAGTAATTCTCAACACAAATCAAGGGAACTGATGTCAACATCCCAATTATTGGGAACTTAAACGAAAAAGCAATAATATTAATGTAAAACAGTTTTCTCCACAGAAAACAGCAAGGAGATGAGATTCACCTAGTTCTTTGAACTTTGCATTAGCATCTAGCAGGATGTTCCGGACGTTCTGAATAGCCCACGCATACAACTTTCCGAAAGTTACTTCCAGCAGCATTCTGTTAAATGGCGGGATCAGATCCACATCCTTCAGGCAGTCGGTAAGAGGCTCCCTTCAAAGAAAAAAAAAACAACAAAAATAAGTATCGTTCTCTTAAATTAAAGAATTGTGGAAGCAAAAGCAACAAGAAGTTTTACCCTATATTGGCTCCTTCTGGGATAAGCCTCTGCCATCCACAGAACATGGCATACTGCACAGATGGGAGCAAAAAATTTTTAGCTGACAATTTCAGAATAGTGTCTATTCCCTCCAGACGAACTTCTGCTCTTTCCAACTGTCAAAGGCAAAAAAACAAATTGTCATACTTATGTAAATTGCTAATAACTGTCATAATTACATAAGTGGCATGTTTTTGTTCATGTCACCTGTTTTAATAAACATTTTCTCATTTTTTCTACATCCACTGGCTCTTCTTTAAGCGCAAATTCAACAATGGTGTTAAGGAGGGCAGACTGTGGATACAAGCCTTGAACATTTTGCTTCAGCCATTTGTATTTGTGGACACCTGTAACTGTACTCAAAATTGGCTGCCATTTATCCTGCAAAACAAGAAGGTAGTATGTCAAAACTTTTTAAGCAACTTTTAAATTACTGAAAATATAAGTTATTTCATGCAAAACAATTCCCAAATTTAAAACACTGGGAGGACCTGGCAGGAAAATGAAAACTTCTTAAATATCAGGAAAGAACTTAGTATTCTTTTAATCATTATCATTTTTAGTATTGCTGCATAAAATTTCAAATGCCTTAATGTTCAGAAAAAGAGGAAGTAAGCCATCATATTTTCTTTGGAAATGAAGCTTTATCTAAGACTATCAATAATTTAAAAATTAGAGGAAGTATATTCACATTAGCTAAATACACAGTACAACCTTATCTTTAAAAATCATTCCAGGCTTCACTGAAACAAAATGTCACACTTATTATACATACCAAACACCATTACCAGAACACTCTATGTCAAGCTACAGCAATCATGCTTTAGCTCATTCTTTTCTTTCTTGGTACTTTTATTGACAAGGTTGATTCAAAATCTAATATCCTACCTTGGGTGATTTGATTGGTATGGGCTTTTTATCTATAGGTACAGGACTGTGAGGTACCACACAAGATTCTTCTAAATCACTCTCTTCATTTCCTATTTTGGATTCTTCTACATCAGCAGATTCAGATTTTTTTGGCACTATAAAAAAAAATATTATTTTTTCATACAGTTGGATTTTACAGGGTCACATTTTTAGGTTTGCATGATAATTTAAGCACACACAATGCTCAAGATCTGTCTGTAATAAAATGGAAATTTATTCTTGGTGAAGTCCATGTCCAACTATTACCAAATTAACACTGGTATTACCTGCAGTATACTTTTACCTTTAGGAAAAGCCCTTTGGTGTCTGTTCACCACATTAATTTAGTTCCAGTTATATCACTGTTTGACTACACTTCAATAAAACCCGGGTTCTAAAATGACGTCACTTCCAGTGGAATATTACTAAAACCAGCTCAGAGGGTCTGATGTTGAAGGATAATTTTTACTACACTGGAACATGAAGAAACACATCTCAACTAAACTTGACAATTTAGTTAGCCAGTTCTTGCAGTAGGATCTGACATGCAACTACTGGTTTAGAAAACTTAATGAAAAAGCAGCAGAAAGCAAATGGCTTTGATGCTTTATCTAAGGACAGTCTCATATAGCAGCAAACCTTGAAATAAGATGGCTTTCATTGTTTCAAAGAGAATACAACATTAATTCTGCCTTACCTCTTTTTTTCCTTTTTTCTCTAATGATTTTCTGAGCTACCCTTCTCCATCGGGGCAAGGAACTAAGAAGTTTAAATTTGGACATTATAGAGAGATCATTGCAAACTGCAGGACGCAGCTCATTGAATAAGAATCTCAAACGCTCAATGACAGGAGCACAAACTTCCTTGTAAGAACGCCCTTGTTCCTGATGTGTCTACAAAGGACATTGAAAGATTAAATTATTGTATAATACACATTAAAATGAATAATATATAACTTTTTCATAAAACACTTCAAATGAAAATTAATCTTAACATCAGCAGCAAAGAGGCTTACCTTAATCAGTGAGCACTTTGCTTGGTAGACAACACGACACACATCCACTACAGATTTTGGTAAGGTTTTGTGTTTTACCTGGTCAACTCCAAGGGTACCAGGATGAACAAGAGACAGTGCTACATGACCTTAATGGGAAAAGACAATGTTTGAATATGCATTTCCAAAGTCATCCGTAACAGAGTTTAAACTGGTCAAAACAATCATACCACAAGCCTACCTACCCAAATCTTCATGCTTCAGAAGACAGCACAGTAACAGACGTCCTACTTCTTCCACAGGATGCTCAGGAGGGAATGTGATGGGTGTTGTTAGGTGACACTGCTTACAGTATCTCTCTATTTGACACAAGAAGTCCTAAGAAAACACACAACAGCCTCTGTTTAACTTCAGTTTTAAAATACAATGAAAGCACTCAAAATACCACAGGCAGCATTTAAATAACATTGAATAATCTCCACAATCTGAACTAACATTCCTGAGATACAATATGCAGTATGTGCAATTTAACACACAGCAACTACAACCCAATTCTATAAATAACCTACATCCTTTCTCAAGAGAAACATGACTCAAGGAATAAAGCCACTACTGCTTTGATCTCTTCATGAGATAGTCAGGTCACCTAAAAAATTTTTCAATTATCTTCTGATAAATCATGATTGATCATTATCACTATACCCAAAGACTTATTTCTGGTTTTTTTTATAAAGGAGCTGAACTCAGAGGGTTAGAAAATCTGAATGTATTACAAAAGACAGTGATCAATGTAAATCACAAGGTTTTTCATAATATTCACAATTCCAACCTTGTGAAACCTGAACCTCAACACCTAAAGGGATTTTTTAGTCAAAGGCATACATGAATCTGAAACATAAAATACACTTGCATCTTGACCAAAAAAACTCCATCTTAGTTCAACTGAAGGTGAGCAGGATCTCTCAATGCTACTGAAACTTGACATGAGAAGTAATGCGTTACAATTTTTTTGTAAGAATATTAAAATTTTTTAGTTCTTCCACTCAAAAATTCTGAAGAAATAACATACTGTTATGCCACTAAGCAACATATACACATTTTATTCATTAGTAGTACTCAACCACTCCTTTCACAAAAAGTAATTTTGAAATAACTTTTCCTATTGTTTTCCTATAATTTTTGGAGAATTTTCATCATCACTACCACCCTTCAGAAACCTTATTTGTGCACAGAACTACTGAGGGCTTACCTTCACAGTGTGATCCTGAATATTATTATCTGCAATAGCTTGGAGAAAGGGCTGTGAATGGTCACTCAAAGTTAATCGATGTGTATACAGTTTTGATTTATTTGGGGTAGTGTTACCAGGTGAACTGCAATGGTCTTCATCTTTTTCCTCATTGTAACTGTAATGAATCTGACTTGTTTGCAAGCCTCCAGAAAAGATCGATGACTTCAACCATTCTAAAATAAAGAAAACATGAGTGAATCTTCTGATCAAAGACCAAGCTATCAAGACTCAATTTCCTCTAATAAAATGCATTCACTGGCTTAACAATATTTAGCAACTTTCTCTTTTGCTGGAACTTGTTCACAGGGAAAAAACAGGGCAGCCATCATATATTTAGAGATATAGGGCCTTAGCAAATTTTCTGCTATTAATACTGAATTATACCTTCTATTCACCAAACCAAGACACCCAGCAAGAAAACATCCAATACCACATGATCAGCTCTTAACTGACAACAAATTGGTGAGATAGGAGACTCTGTAGCATCATTTGTTATTTTATGTTGCATACTATGAAAGTCTAAATTCAACTGCTCAAAATTATCCAATCTCCATTTAAATCTTATTAAATTATTGGGATCTTGATGAGTGTGGTAGCTAATGCTAAGAAAAAAGAACTCCTACAGAAGATATCAAGATTAGAGAAGTGCTACATTTTCAGTTGATTTATTTGTCCTTGGTCTTTTCTTGCAAGCTTTGACAAGTAAAGCTCAAAAAGACATCCTGCTTACTGGCACATTCAATTTCCAGAGGAGAAAGTGGTGTGCTCATTGCCAGGTAGGAAGCGTGCAGTCCAAGGAGAAGACCCAAATTCCGTTCTGTGTCTATCAGAGGCGATGACAACGTGCTGAGATCTGGCGTTGTAATCACCTCCTGGTCAGGCTGCACAAAAGAAACAGTAACAGCAAGCCTGAACTGAGCTCCAACAAGAAATCTGACAGCAAAGCAATGCTTGACTTTAGTAACCCTTTACCCATTAGTAACATTTTTACCTCTATATATTGGCCAACACAGAAGGCGTGCATTGATTCCCGTGTGTCCTCAAACTGCAGCGCAGCTTCCAAAGCAACAACTGGGTCCTCACCAGCAAACTGAGCTAATGAAACAATGAGGGAGTCAATACAGTATCTAAAAATCTGTTACTTCCACCTGGTTTTGAAACAAAGGTAATTTCTGTCTTTAAGTCAAATGAAAATTCTCACCAAGTATGCTACTGCCAGTTAAAGATTGGGTTTGGAAGTCCTTTATATCATACACTTTGCCATCGATCACTGTCCAAAATCCTCCATCTTTGTTGTGATTCTCTAGGTCAGCCTTACGTATAAGTGTCACCTCCTCATTATTTCTGCAACTCTGGCCAGTAAAAAATGAACCTGTCCATATAAAACAGAAAAGAGAATTTATCAACAGAAAATCAAAAAGTAAATCAAAAAGGGTTTTCCTGAACATTCTTTTAATAGCTACCTAATCCAATTTTTCACATCTGTTTAAAAGCTGCTATTTTTTTATATGCTTGAAAGTAAAAGTGGCTATTACTATGTTCCTGTCTATGTATTGTGCAATTAAACTGTCTGAATACTGTGTTCTAATGCACTAATCTTTAATGTCACCTAGCACTGCCCAGCTCTATGGCTGTTTTGTGTGGAGGTGGAACAGAACAGTTTGCTGCTACATCACTGCTCTAATCGCTTCTTCCTCCAAATTACTTTGGTTTTATTACTCACTTGCCTGCAAGGAATTTGTTGTATATTTCATTTCAGCTTAAATTCAGATTTTTTTAATATAAAAGATCTTTGACCACAGACAAAACTCATATTACAAAGTGCCCTGAGAAAATAATAATTCTTTCTTTCAAAGCTTTCACATTACTCATCCTTTGTATTAGACAGAATTTAGTAGCAAAATGCCTAGATGTATTACGCAGGTTTTCACTGAAACTTTTCATACTCAAAATGAGAAATTATGTGAACTACTTCTTGAAAAAGCACATCTGTACTCTGCTTAATCCTACCTCTATATGTAACTTCCTTAAGAATGTACTGACAGAAAAAAATATTGCCTTATGACTGCCATATAATTTGGTTAATAAAACTTTGTACTGTGAAGTAGGATACCATTCCTGAGAATACTTCATGAACAGCCACCACTTTTATACAGCTACTTCAGGAAAGCAGTCAAGATGCTGCTAAGTTCATACCCATTATTCCCGGCCATGCTAAATCCTCATTGTCATCCCTTTCCTTTCCAGGGGCTAAGTGGTTAAATCTGTCTAGATGTTCCAGCAAGCCAGCCAACAGAGGGATAGCACCAGCTTCCTGCATTAATCCAGCGTTTTTACTGAGGAGCAGCACTATAGAAACCACCAGTTCTGGAAGAAGAATGCCTAAAACAAAAACAGAAGATACTCACATTTAGTTCAAGTTCTACATTCACTGCACATTGCAGAAGTAAATCACCATTAATATATTCTGCCTTTGACTAGCATTGAGTACAAAGCTCTTGCCTTCCACACTGAATTTTCCCTCGTTCTCTCCCATTAACCAAAAAACCTAAACTGACTCCTTCTTAGTCATTTAGAACTTTCAAGAAGGTCTTACAATTCTGTGAAAGGTGAAGAAAAGAGGAAATTAAAACCTACCTGTTAAATCTCCATCCACAACAAAAGATACTTCTGCAAAATGCCTATGACTAGTACAAGCAATGCTGGTTGCTACAGGAAGTATATCACTAATGTGTGTGCACAGAAGAGCAGTGTATTTCTTCAGTAAAGAACCAACACCTAAGAGGTCAGGACCTGAAAAAAAATAAAGGAAAAGTATCACATAGTCATATTTAAGAAACAGACTTCAAAAGCTGACAAACTCTTCTGAAATTATGCTACTGGATATTAGCATTAATTTAGGAAATAACATATTTTTAAAAATTCATAAAAAGTTTATTATCTAGATCCTATTACCTAACAAAAAAAAAATTAACTTACAGAAAACAATGTAAATGAACTACTTTCAAACACTGTTCAGACAGCAACTAGGCTGATAAATGAGACAAGGAGATAACTAAAATAAGAAACTGCTATCCTGTAGAAGTTATTACAGAAATACTCGGGGAGGGGTCAGAGGATACTTGCTTTTAATTTCAAACCACAACTTACTGTATGTATTAGGGACCTGGCCAACACAATCTGCTGGGTAAAGCTTGCTAACAAGCAGACGCTGAAAACGGAGCAACAGGTCCAGAGAAGCAGATCTCTCCTTGCTATAAAGTTCTTGGTCCATGCAGGAAGAAATGCGACGAGCAACATCTTTTAGCTTGGCTATGGTCTGGGAAGCGATGTTCCTAAGTGGTACAAAAGAAACACTTCAGGGGAGCTCAGAGTGAAGAAAGTCCATGGGTTAAGCTTCTGCTACAATTGTGCATAAATATTCAAGAAACCTCTGCAAAGTTTCTATGCAGAACTTTTACTCCTTTGCATTGCAGTGCTCAAAAAGTCTTTGGGTTTGTGACTACGTTTTGGTTAACAGGATTTGTAAAATACCTCAAGTTTGTGCTTTTTGTCATCACTCACTATAAAACACAATTTGACAATCTGCCTGCAGTGAAAGCCATGACACTACATAGCTCAAAAGAGTGTCAGTATTGATTAAATTACATGGTTGCCATCACGATTAAGTGAAATTTCTTAGTAAACTCATAATACATGTATACTTCCTGCTATACATCCTCTATGTTAAGTACTCCTTTAGCTCCTCTGGCTGATATAAAGCAGCTTTGTTTTGAGCACCTTAATTGGTCATGCACTCACAACTGTCAGTCAAGAATTTAAAATGGAGGTTTCATCCCCACTGACAGTCTCCTTGAGGCAGTTCTAAATAAATAGGACAAAATAGTCAGTTCTAAACAGACTTGTGATGATTCTCACACTTTGTAAGGACAGTCTTTTAAACATTTGTCCTGTATCTGGTACAAAAACTTTCAGATAACTCTTTCAGAAAAGAAGCATCAAAGTCCATAAAACCAAGGCAATCTTTCTGAAATTGGGTAATTTAGTATAGAACATTGCTACTTAGCAAACAGAGCAGAAGTACAGATAAGCTACAAGAATGATTAATATTTTGAATTCTGATGCGCTAAAAATGCTAGCAAGTGACTTTATTCACTAAGCAAAATTAACCATTGTTTAGCTGACTAGTTTATAGAATGTTTAAATAGCTATTCTGTACAAAAGTAAAAGACAAATTCAAAACAATTACCTTAGTAATTGCTGAATTAACTGAACTAATGGTAAACTTTGTTTTCCTGCAGATTCATAGATTCCAGTGTTAATAAGGTCTTTGTCCAATGGAGTTCTGCTCCTGTGAAGGGTTGATGCATTTGCTTCTTGTTCATCAATTTCTTTTTCTTTCTGTGCTTCTTTTTTTGCTTCAATATCCTAAAGAAGTAAATCAAGTTAAAGAAAACAAAAACTTCCACTATGATTTTGAAACACTTTTCTAACAAGCATTCATGGTAATAACATTAAATTACTTTTACCTACAGTAAAAATGAAACAATTCCTACCAAACAAAATGAGTATTGTATATTCTGCTCCAAACATATGGGCACACTTTTTTAAAAACAATTATAATTGTTTTTAATATAATTGTACAATTATAACAATTATAAAAAGAAAGGCAGAGTGAGGGATGAAGGTGGTGAAGGTAAAAAGAGTAGGGGAATTGCGCAAAACCAGGGTGGACACATGCCAGTAGCTGCTGCAGAGTTCACAACTGAAGGCACATTTATTCTTGTATTTACATATGTAACAAATGCAGTCCCCTGCAGAAGAACTTGAACTGCAAAGCTGATGAACCATACCTGAATTTCTGCCGTAATAGCAGCGTTCAGTGCAGACTCCAAGCCTCCATCAGCCATCAAGCTGCCCACCAAGAGGTCAATCATAAATCTACGTCCCGGGCTGACATTCATTTCATTTCCTGAAACTAAGAATGGAAGAAGCTATTAATGGAACCAAAACACAATGCCCAAACAAAGAGGCTTCAATGTGAGGACCGACCTGCACTGGGCAGGAGCGCAGAGAGTGCCCTGGCGCGCTCCTCGGCCGTGGGCAGCAGCACGGACCATCCGCTCTGCAGCACTGCCTGCGCCGCCGACTGCACCGTGTTCAGAACCCCAGCATTGCTGGCCAGTGTTACCACTGTCTGCTTCAGGCTGTTGAGCAGGATACTGCCCAAACCTAAGCCAAGGCATTCTGGATCCACCTGATGACTAATGGCAGCATGAAGCTGAAAAAAAAAAAAAGGAAAGTTTTAATATTAATAAGTGATATGAACTTGGTGGGGTTGGAAGAAAGTCACTCCTGGAGCAAATGTGGTGACCAAGATACAAACTTTCACCTGCAAATCTGTAAAATGAAAGGAAAATGCTGGCTTGCCTACATCCTGAATTTAAACCAATACTCAAAGATTACAAATGGTAGCTATAAGCCCTGAAGTTCTGAACTAAACCTAAAGAATAACTTAAACTGTTTCTGCATCACTATATTATGGTAGAAAAAAACCCCACATTTTCAGTGACTGTCAGACACCAATTAAAGAGGTCATTCCCTTTTAAATAAGCTATTTAAAATTCATAAAAATGCTCAGAATCTCTGACTATACAAGGTTTTATCCATTTAGATACTGTTTTTATAGTTCATTCTTAATGAAACTCAGAAGCTGTCAAGAAGAACAAAAAACAACCACCAGATGCCGAATTTCAAAGAGTATAAAATGATAGTGTAATTATTTCACTTTTTAAAATCAACAGAAGTGTTTTAAAGCACATTAAAGGTCATGGTTTCCATCCAAGCAACTTAGTGAAAACATTCAGCTCCATGACTGCTCAAAGTGTAAGAAACTGAAGGTACCTGAAGTCTTAGAAGATTTAATGTTGCCACAGCCATACACTCCTTTTCCTGAGGAGGGGGCCAGTCCGAGGATCCATCCATTCCCTCAGTCACTTGTCTCAGTAACAGATCCAGCTGCTCAAATGTCATGGGGCAAACATCCACCACAAAAGGTACCCGCAAGCCTATTGACCATTCTGAACACGATGACCAAGCAAAACTCTATAAATGGAAACAATACACAAAGTTCCACGGTTTGTTATTTTCTAAATATGTCACTGGCTACAGACAGAAGTGTAAAGCTAAATCTGCCTTCAAACAGTAATAGATGATATGGAAATAATGCCAGCACGACTGCCAAAGAGAATGCTCTACTTGCATCCTTGTAAACATACATAAATCCATACAGATCCAGAACTCTCTTATCACATTTTCCAATGTGTTGTCAAACCAAATCCAGGTATCTCACAACTTCTACCACAAGAAACCTTCTGCTGACAACTCCTTAACTGCTGTATCACATAAAACAAAACAGGTAAATAGCTGCTTCTCAGAACAGCCACCAGAGGGAAAGCTGATCACCCCTTTTTGGCAGAACAACTGTGCAAGATTTGTTTTTTCCAAACGAAGGCCTTTCCAAAGCCTTCATTTACTCAGAATAAGGAAGAATACAAAAAGTCATGCAAGCACAGAAAGAAGGACCTGGATTATAATACAGAACACTAACCTCAGTGGGAAGTAAAACCAAAGGATTCAAAATTAAAACCTACCTGAGCAGGTCCACAAGCAATTCCAACTATGTGCTTTGTGTCTAATCCTGGGAGAGCTGCAGGCTCTGGTTTAGTGATACGCAAAGTATCAAAATGCTGACACTGATCATTGCTTCCCCAGCTGTGCACTTCACTGTCTTCAGTCAGTGCTAAACAATGGGTAGATCCAGCTGCCACATCTATCACTTTCTTTCCTGATAAGAAAGTTGGATATGGAAAATATAACTTAATTACAACAATCATTGACAGAAAAACAGATATAAGGAAAACTAATTACAACCATACTAAACTAGGAACATGCTATGGATGTCATGAGTCTCATTTCTGCCTCAGTAGTGGATTGGAAGAGTACAGCAAAGCATAAACCAAGAGACAGATACTTACAGAAGTTTACAAGTTTAAAAAAATTATTCTACTTTGTGTCCCCTCCACTTGGAAACTTTTTTGGGGAAGAGTTATTTAAAGATATCCCCATCTACGACAAGAGACTGTAAAATTATTCTCATTTAGATCATTCAATATATATGAGTAACAATTTAAAGGAAAGGCAGAGCAATAAACAAGGTTTCTTCCTCATCTTCCCCAACAGAACCTCAGGTCTTCTCCCAAATGAAGGAAAGAATTTTCTCTCCATTACAAACTAGTCAAAAGTCAAACGCAGATTTAGTGACATTTTTTGTTGTCTGTTATTTTCATTTATTTTATTCACCTGCCTTAATCTAAGCATGTATTATATATATTTATTTGCATGACAATGCAAACATACTTGCTTTAAAGAAGCATTTCTGTGAACCTAATAAACGAAAAGCAGTAAGAATATGGAGAAGACAAGACATGTAGCATTTAAAGTAGCCATAATATAGTGTCTTTAGGTCTGCTAAAATCTTGTGTTAGGAAGTGATGGAAAATGCACATTATTACCTTTTTCAATGCTACCAGCATAAAATATGAGAGAGTACATGGTACCATCACTCAAAGCAGAGTTCATTTGTGTTGGGTGAAAAGCTCAAACAACACAAAGAGCTCTGGAATATTTCCAACTCTGATAATTACCTTTCAAGCCTTCCAGCAGTTTGGGATATCGAACGTGCTCTTCTGTCCCATGCCCAAGTCTCTGATTGTCACCTTTCCCCCAGGTGTAGACCTGGCCATCTTTGGTTAAAGCAATAGAGAACTGACTCCCACAGCGTACTTTCACAATGTCCAGATCTTGAAGCTTTTCTATCAACTTGGGAGTTTTGCAACCATCACTGCCTCCTCTTCCCAGTTTTCCATAGTCTCCATCACCCCAAGACCACACCTGGCCTTTAAATCAGAAGAAAGGAAACAAAAAATAATTGAACTGCTTTTTTCATGTAACTAAGTCATCTGTTTAATCAAATAAATTCTTCATAATTTGAGATTCTATAACAAGCACAAATTTAAAATTGTATTTTAAGAAAAGCAGTTTCAAATTAATTTCTAATTTTGACAATAATAAAGAACAATATCTGAAAAATACTCACGATGACAATACTAAACATAAAAAATACAATACATAACGTTCTCTGAAAATGTATCAGTGTATGGAAAGTCCTTCTTAAAAATAAATGAAACACAGGATTTACTCTAAATCAAGAAAGTTAAAAACTGCTTGCTTTAATTATTTATAAGAATTTACAAAATGTTTTCTACATCAAATGGTGAAATTTTCTGTTAAACCTATTTTGATTTTCAGTTTGTATCATTCAAGCATTTCTCAAAATAAAATGAAATTTTCATGTTCATCATGTTCTGTTGAAATACACGACTAAATCTAAGTCCTGACGTAGGAACTTATAAACAGTCAAGTCGTTCTGCATCCGCAGTAAATAAAATTATGGTTCCAGAATGGTAACCCGTGCATGCTCAACAGAAAATCTTGTTTTATGTTCTGATGCATTTCTGTACCCTACTTGCATCAGCAGAGTCCCTAAGGTACTCTGATAAGCAATGGAAGCAAGCAAGGCAGAAACCAGAGAGAGGAAAAAAATTGATAAAATCTGGGTTTCCATTTCCTGTATGAGCAAACATTTCAGTATTTAAATAATGCACATCATATTAAGCAGCTGTATTTCAAAGGAACAACTAGCCTCCAAGAACTATCTGCTTTCTAAGAGATGACTCTGGGGCTTGACCTCACAATGAAATGCAGGTTTTGAATCTGTCTCACCCTAGGCACCTTTGCTCAGGAATGCTGGAAAGATGAATTTCCATGCAGCTTCTCTCTTACACTTCCAAAGGGTTAAGACAGACAGCTCTACTATCTCTCCGAATTCTGGCTCTTGTGACAACATGAGATATTTGCACTTATATAGTAACAAAATTTAGACACATGTACATATATGTATTATTTTGTGGGTACATTATACATTTACATTAAATATATATACACCATACCTCTATACATTTACATATTCATAAGGAACATACTGCATATCTATGCATGGAAATGCTTCTGCAATTTTATTTATTTATATAAAAAATTTACAAATGTACATATTTTTTTCCCCAGAAGGAATTTCAGCTTCAAATTCTTACAAAATTCAAGCTGCTAGAAACTAATATATCTTCAGTACAAATATCTTCAGAGTCAAAGGAAGGACAGGTAACCTTACTTAAAATTTTAAGTTATGTTTTGCTACTAACCATTCTCAGTAACTGCAAGAGTCTGAGCATCTCCACTCCCACACGACACATCAATAACTTTGAGTCCTTTCAGCCCCGTGACCAGCATTGGGATGGTCTGATCTTCACTGGAACCTTCAAAACAAAGTGGTTCTGTGAGAAGCAAAACCCAGAAGGCCTGACAGGTTCTTTTGTTTGTTTTTTTTTTGCTTCTTTGCTTTTGGATGTTTTATTGTGTGGGTGCAGGGTAGCACTATTTAGTTTCGTTTTCAGATTTGAGTGTCATGACTAAGCTCCTGGATGGTTTCTGAGAGAGATCCAACAAGGATTTAACCCATGAAATAGTCTTAGTTTCATGAGGAAAGGAACAGAGAACATTGCAGATTTTTCTTCTCCATCCAGTTGCTTATTTCCAGATAACTCAGGGAATTTAATGGGTTTGAGACAATCCCTCCCATAATTATTTTGATTCACATGAAGCCACATAATGTTCACAAAACAGCTTTAGGTGGGATGAAAGATCATTTGCAACAGGCACTAAATTCTTCAACAACTTAACTCACCATGACCAAGCCTGCCATAGTTTCCTCGTCCCCATGTATACAGCTCTCCCTCAGCAGTAATGGCTGCACTGTAGGTGCTTCCACATGCAATATGAACAACATGTTTTCCAGCTTGCTTCCCAGATAAAGCAGATATCATCTTAGGTTCATCCAGAGGCCTATTTAAAGAGAAGGTGACATTTTTCACAAAAGGTGACTTGATGAGTAGGTGATAAAAGGTGTGACATACTTGTTAGAATTGCTGCAATTCTACCTGCAAGTCTTATTATCAGTCTGAAGTAACAAAATACAAATAGAACTACATGCCAAAATTAAGTTCAAATTGTTCAACAATATACAAACCACTGAAGGAATGTCTAACAACTGCAACTTCTGTTTTCAACTGAGTTCATGCAAAGCTTTTAAAAAATATTTGTCTACTGTTAAAATACTACCTTTAATCACTGTATCTGACCAATTAATTTCATGACACTGATAACCCTTGCCTTAGAGGGAATTCTGCACTGGGGGAAATCTCTAAAATGTATCCATGCACACCCCCTATATAATATCATTGTAGAAGACTGCTTCTGCACAAAAGCAGGACAGTAATGCCCCAGAAAGATGGAATAATGTACAACATGATTGCATAAAAAATAATGACCCTGCTCCAACATGTGAGTGTTGGAATGTGAGTCAACATTTCAGAGAAAAAGTGCTCTAGACACATAAAACCATTAATAAAAGGCCTGATAACAGTGCTCACTACTACACCTTCCACCTACAAGTACTTCAGAAAGTAGCATCAATAGACAACTAGGAATATTCCAGACAGAGAGAACAAGCAGGGAGAATGCAACTTTTGTTTAGTAACAGAGCCAAATGTTAAATGTTGAACATTTCTTATATACACAACAAAATAATTTTTACTGTGAATTCAGAATACTTGCAAATAAATGTTATGACTATTTTTAATACATACACTGTATCCCCATGACCTAGTCTTCCACCATCTCCACAACCCCAAGAGAAAACTTCACCATTTGCTGACAAAGCCAGATAGTGATGCCCATCTGAATGTGCTGCTATCTTCACAATATTTCTGGAAGCTAGACTCTGCACCAGCTGTGGTCCCTGTAAACCAAGCAAAAGCAATATGCTTACAAAATCTGCTGGCATTTTCCATCTCATAACTAGGTACAGTTTTCCCATTTCCAGTTTTATCGAAACTTTGCTCTCAAATTAATGAGGTGAAGGCATGAAGAAAAAAATGGTCAAACATGACAAAAGCAATGCTTTGAAGCTATTTGTTCCCATTCTTATTGGTCTTCAGTACATATGAAAATGGTGTTTATCTTAAAATTACAGGCTATCTTAGTGACAAAGGCTTCTATTTACAGTGTATTTTTGTTTGAGAAACTACACAGCTTGGACACAGTTATATCACTAAAGTAAAATCCATTTCATATCTTCCTATTTCTGAAGTTACCAAGGCCAGTATACCAATAAAAGCAATGATCATAGTATCCATCATCTCTAGCAGGATCAAAATTACAGAATCCATATGCTTTTCACCAAATCAACCCAGGAGACAAACCCCACTATTTCTGAAAGTTCAAATACAACAGCACAAAAAGCTCACAAAAAATCAGCATGTGTCCATCTACTCTCCTGAGAATTTGTGAATATTTAAAAGACAAAACTTATGAAGTAATACAGAACAAATTTTAAAAAAACACGTAAAAAACTCTCACCAGAGTGTCGCTGTTATATGCTTGTGTATAAACTCTTCCATTCCTAGATAATATCAGGAAACGTTTCTCTGCACAAGCAACCTGTACAACACCAAGGTTGGCCAGTCCTTCACACTGAATTGGACCACTCACATTAGCATAGTATTTCCAACCTATTAATCCCCAAGCAATGACCTCTTGCAGTGATCCCTAGGAAATAAGAAGTTCTGTAAGTACTGAATTTTGAAACAAACAGTTTAATAAAATCCACAGAGCAAATTATTTTTTAAAACTTTATATACCAAATGTGTTTAAATCTGAGACCGTCCTTCTTTCCAATAGCCAATAAACCTGTCTAATTTTAAGACTTGCCTGCATCATATTCAGTTCAGTCTGCTACTAAATGAGCAATAAGTGTCTATGGTAAGAGATTGAGATTTTTCAGGCTGGAAAGTTTGGCATTTACTTTTTTCTTTCTTTTATTTTTCTAGTAAGTCAGACCCCCAACATTTATAAAGTCTGGTCTTGAGAGTTTACTCTGAGAAACACAAGAACAGCACAAAATATGGCAGAATTAGCCATAGTGTGGTAAGAAAGAATGGTTCATAAACCATAAAATTGCACTCCAAGGCTCACTCAAAAAGGGCTGATGCAATAAAAGTTACCCAAGTAAGACAAATTTCAGAACTCAAGGTTATCTTATGAAAATCAGAAAGGAATTTGAAGAGTCTTAGGAGCTGTTTTCTTTGCATTCTGAAATTCAGTTATGCTTTCAGGGAAAACATCTTACTGTATTTGATATTGCAAACGATTACCTTATGAGATGTAGGAGAGCTACACTGTGGAGGCATACAGGGGGTGGCAAGGCGGTCCAAATGGGCCATGATCACCACGGCTGTTTGTCTCAGATCAATCGCCAGCTCATTGTCCTGTGGCAAAGTCAGATACCTCAGAAAACTTTCATTTGGACTTAGAGGGTAAGTCAGGAGCTGGAAAAGAGAAAAGAGCAGTCAGAAAAACATCCAAGGTATATCTATGAGACTACACAATAAAGTTTAGATGACTATCTGCACAAGTGCAAGAGAAAATGAATTAACTCTGCACATTTCACATTAGAGAAAACTCTCAAACATGAATGTTGACAAAATAGTCAGATTGGGTATAGAATAGAAAGTTACAAGCATAATGAAACTGATTGTTTTATCAACCTCAGTCATAACTATGACAAAGAGTAATAGTTCAATTAATTTTAAACATAAAATAAAAACAATCCAAACATGCAGAAAAGTTACTTAGCCACATCTAAGTTCACTATCACATCAGCATTAACTACAAAACACAATGCTTACCTCTAATCATGCTGTGACATTCTTCCCCCTACCTCAAGAAACTCAAATGTTCACATGAAAACCAAATGACCATGGTGTATAAACACCTTACATGGAAAACACTACCACCAACTTTGTTTGGATAACTTTATGATTATTTTAGCCATTTGATTCAACCATAATGCCCTGTTTAAATAAACCAAGAATAAGTACCTGAATCTCTTCCTCAGTATTGGGCATGTCTTTATTACATATTATACTCTGAAACCTTTGTAGCAAAGGTAGAAGGGGTGCACTTGTTCCCTGTGCAGATCGCTCGTTATCCGTTTCCCTCGTTCCGTTATCCCAAAGCTGAAGCAGCAACATCACTGCAGACAACATTTGGCTGAAAGAGGGAATCAACATTTTCTATTAATAAGCATTCCTAAAACCACTGGGTTAGGTTATCCATACAATTCAATCTCTACATTTTGAAGGTTAGCAGAATTGGATGTCAGGGCTTTCTGTTTTAAACAGATCATCAAAATATAAAAAATGGATTTTGCAGTCTAGATAGTATTAGGTCTCAATCACCACTGCTTCAGTGAAAAGGTGCATAAGAACTACAATTATTACATTAAACCCAATTCCATGAAAACTGAAGCCTGTCAGCCCATTCCAACAGCAATGGTTAAAAATCAGAGTGCTCATGCTTCTCACCTTAGTGTACCCCTCTGCACTGCCAGTTCAAGCAATATGGCAAGTGCCAAGTGCTGGTCTTGCAAAGGAATGTTTCCTGGCCCCTTGGTACTGGGAGCTCCATGCACATCTCTATTTAAAAGTCAAACAGTACACATTAACAAAGAGGAAATAATGCACAATTGCTTACCAAAAGCATCTACAGCACCCCAAGAACTACTAAACTTACAGAAAATCTGGAAGGGCTGATGAAAGCAGCAGAGAAGAAAAGCCCACACATTCCAAACTAGATCAAATTTTAAAGGGACAGCTAGGCTTTAAAAACACCCCAAGCTTCACTATCTATCTACAGTTCTATTAAACATGCTAAGAACATGAAAAACATTTTTCACAGTTGAAATTCAAATATGTTTTATGATATTCACCTTAAGGACATCGTTCCAGTACTGAAAAGACATTTCTGGTAACTACTAGTAACTTCTAGTAACTACTGTAAAAAGGTAGTAATAACTTGAAGCCTACTTAAATAACAGGGAAAAGCAGAGGACTGTTGCACAAAAATCTGTATTCTTTTACTATACTTGAAGGGCACAATTAAGAATGCACATACATAGCATTACCAAAGCATTCTGTGGATATATTTACATTAGTAAAACACAATTGTTTTGCTAAGTTTTCATGCAGTGATTCAGAATATTCCAATTCAGATTTTTCTTAAGCAGCTAAAATCATTAAATCACATTTAAAGAGCATCATTTCAATACTTCATTAATTTTTTGCTTGCTTGTATAACTACATTGTAAAAGGAAGGCAATGTTTCAAATTTTCTATTCATCACTATGTTTACACCCCCAGCATCTGAGAGATGCAAGCTTGCCATTTAACAGCTCAAAAAAATAAACTTACCCAGTCACAACAGACCTTAGGAATTTAGTAGCTCTTTCTACCACTTCCAGCCACACAGAAGAAACAGTCCCTTCATCAAAAAGGGATGCCTCTGGTAGAGCTCGCAGTGCATCAAGTGATTCCTGTAACAATTCACTGCACAGGTCTGCATCTTCACCTAAGGAACACAGCAAGAGCAGTCACATTCCCACCTTACAGAGGTTAGAGAAATGGCTGTACACAATATTTTGTGCAGCTTTTTTTCAACACAAGGTACACACTTTGCTCTATGGACAAAGTTCTCAATTTTCACATGAACATTTGATGACAAGATTCTGAAGAAATCTTCACCAAAAAAAAAAAAAAATCAGAAAGGTGAAAAACCCAAATCATTTGATTTCACTATGCAGCCACTGAGAAAAGAGAAGAACTAGGGCTGACTGGAGAAAGCCCACACCTGCCATCTCACCAAATGCTGCAGACTGAGGCAGGCAGGTTTAGTGGCACAGGTGACAATTCTGCCAACCTCTGCAATTTGACAACAGCTGACAGGTACACCAACTAAACGCAAGCTTCACATTCACAGCTTTTTCTAAGCTGCTGCTATCATGTAATAACAGTGGCTTGACCTGGTCTGAAGGATAAATCTAACTTTTCTGAAATGCAGCGTTAAAAACCCATGTTTTTCCTGAAATCCCAACTTACCTTCCTCAGCATAAAATATCTCAGAAAAACCCAACATTGATACTGGCTTTGATCAGCAACAACATTGTTGGGCATAGAATCACATAAGTGCAATTATGCAAATCCAGCATTCATAAGTTTATAGTTCTATGCCAATATTTAACACAGATACATATACTTTAATGAGTCACATGGCTTCAAATGAAATATATCTGCAATATGCTCATGAGTAGATATACCTGATCTCCAGGCTCTACGAAGGAAAGCAAATGCAAATGAAAGTGCTGCTCGGGATCCAACACGTGCAAGTCCTTCCACACCTTTGCCCACAGGTCTTGAGCTAAATAAAATTATGTATGATTAGTTTCAATAAGTTTCTATTACAATAATATTTATGTTATGATTATTTTGCATACCATATATTCAATGATTTTCTAATTTAGCCATATGCATGCATATACAATTACATAATTTTTATTTGTAAAGAATCATAGCTGTGCCTTGAGAAACAAGGTGAACAACATCAAAATGTCAGCAAGCAAAATTCAACTTCAACCACTCCAAAGAAACAACTCAATGTCCAATATCAAAAAGCTTCACAGAGAAAAATATAAACCAGACCAGCATAATGGACTGTCACCAAAAAAATGCCCATAGTTACTCAAAGTGAAATGATGATGATTTACTCAAAATACACAAACACAAGGCACTTCATGTACTAATTATTTACTTGGGAAGTCTACCTTTTTAGTTAGTTTGGACTGCATAATCTAAGCTTGCAGACTTTTAAAAATTAATCTTTAATTATTGATAATTAGTTCCACCCATTTTGTCATTACTCATCTTTCTATTCAAGTCTCAATACCAAAACTCTCTTTGCAGTTTCTGTAGTTGTGTGTTCAAGCAAGAGAGATAGCTTCAACTTTTTGTAATATTCACTGGACTCACTTTCATTTCTGTTAACTTCTCACACAGACAATCAAATTTATTTAAGTAAGCTCCCCTTTGTAGTCAGCAACAAGAGATTCCCTACCACTTCCAACACTCAACCACCAAGTCTAGTTTGTTTTGTCGTGAAATTACAACAAAAGTGAACAGCCCAGGACTTTTTCAAGAAATTATACTTGCGTTTTTAGCAATCTGATAACTTAAACATATCAGTGCTCTTTTTAATCAGAGCTGAAAAAAAAAATTCCAAGGGAACAGTCTATTCAAAGATATCCTTGTCAGAACTCCAGTTCCATAATAACTAGTCGTGATCTCTACTTACGTTTTCCTTTCATATCTGAATCTAAAGACAATCTAACAAAAATTTCACTAGACAAATTGCTTGTTCTGTCAGACAGCTACTGAACACTTTATTTAATGCCTTATCTGATAGATTTTTCTATTTTTAGGTCTAGACAGCTATCCAGACATGAAAATTAATCAGATGATTCCTTACTCAGTTACTTCTCTTTGAAGTGTTGCATATAAAACGCATAATTATACCATTTCTCACTCAAACTAAGGAAAACTATGTTCAGCTTCTTTTGTATTTGTATTAAATAATTGCATGTAAAATGCACAATGATGTAATTTCTCACCCAAGCTAAGGTTCTATGTTCTGCTTTTATGTATTTGTATTTTTTTAATTTATGTGAGCTGAGCAACTATTTAATTGAGCAACTACTGACAAAAAATTATTGTTATTCAAACGATGCAATTTCCATTAGCACCATTTCTGAAACAGGCTTCTCCATACTTGCTGAGCAGAACAAAAGAAATACTTCAATGAATGTATACTTATAGCTCAAAGTTTAATATCTACAGCAATGTATTACAATAAAAACCTATTAATACAAACAGAGACACTCTAAGAAAGCACCAGGCAAGGAGGACTGATAGCAGGGAACACCACTTAATATGGTAAAGCCATCTTAAGAAATAAGAAGTTTCTTTACCATTAACGTTTCACAAAAAGGAATAAATGACACTAAGAACTCATAGACAGGTTGATAACCTTTCTATGGCTTTTCTAATGGATTAACTTGCTCATGCATGTGTTATTACCTTTTCTTATCCACAGCAGGCAGAGGAACACTACTGCTTTTCCACTTTACTTTGATGTTCTCCTGAAGAACTGCTCTGTTCAGAGCAATGAAATATCGTTCCAGGATGACCAGCCTCTGCTTTAGCCTCATAGCTGAGAGAGCTGTTGTTGCAGATTGTGTGGCCAGAGTTTGCTGTTCCTTTACTAGTACCTGGAGGCATTCCTTCAGTTCATTCACATCTGAGAATCAGAGAAAAATATCATCTTTGTTATCTACAGTATCAGGAAAAATAAAGACAAACTGAAAATCCTAAGTTGACCAGAAGTCTGAACCCAGTGGAACTCCCCATTTCTATATTTAATGCGCATGGTATAACATAAATAAAACAGATGTTTAACACAGGTTATCATCAAAACTAAACATATCTAAACCTTCATAGTTCATGTCTGAAATTAAAACATCAGGAAATGTTTTATGCTTTTCAAAAAAACAAGTTAGACAACAACTTCTTATCATCATCCAACCTCAGAGTCAGACTTCTCTTAAGTGCAGGCAAGACCCTTGCAAGTCCCCACAAGAATATGCTTTCATTTTACATATGATCTAAAGTTTCTCAGAAGTTATAAAATTGCTCTCAAAAGATCTAGGATCATTGCCAAGACCTGCTATGCTTCTGAAAAAACATCATAAACTCAAGATGCTTTCAAGTACTATTAGCAAATAAAAGATCTCACTTATATACCAATGCTAGAATATTAATTCTTCTTTCTCTTCACCACAGCAAGTATGCAACAGCTTAAAGTCCTCTTATTCTAATAACTGATGGTAACAAGTACAGTGTCAAAAACAACAACAACAAAAAACCACTCTAAAATAAAAATTTGGAAACTGTATTTTTATATACTCTGTAGCTTTAATTCCTAAGACAAACATCAACAATGTACATACCTAAAGGGGCTCTTTTCTGTCCCTTCATTAACAGTCTGATCACTGAGCCAACCCGACTCTGCTTTGCACTGCATTACTACACTTGTCCCTAGGCCAACCACATTTGTTGCCTGGCAGCTACACAGCAATATCTTTGTTTTAAATGACACCCAACAAAGGGAATGAAAAAAAAAAAACATATGTCTGCATATACACAACAATGTGAGAAGATGGACACATTTCAAAATAATCATAAAAAAACCAACCCCAAAACCATATAAAATCAACATAGTTTTTGGAACAAGTGCCTCCTAACTACAGAAATTTAGACACTTTTATGGTAGTCTCTATGGTTAAAGGTTTTAATCTAAGGAGGTATAAAACTTCTTTTGCAACTGCAGCTGTAAAAAGAATTGTAAAGTTTTGTCCCCCATCTTTGTGTACCCAGGAAAGAATTCAGGCAGCTCTCCCTGCCACTGGATCACATTGCACAGTCACTTATGGTTTGCTGTCAGCCAGTATCCCAGCCTGTTTTCAACACTGCTACTCGCCTTTCACCATTTCAAAATGTGTTAGATTCCTTCCCCTAGGCAATTCACATATTTCCACCTGACTATGAGGGACTTATTTTTTTCAACAGGAAAGAACAGATTAAAAAATATTCCTTGCAGTCTAGACCTCTCAGATAGAAGTGACAGCAACAATTATACATCCTGACTCAATCAACAAGAAATACGACAAAATCAACAAGAAATTTTATAAAAAGCCACACCATGCTTAATTTTAGCTCTACAAAATTTCCCAAGCAACTGTGTAGCACAGAGCAAAAACACACAAAAAAACCCCATCTCACAGTGTACCACAACATAAAATAGTCAATACTGACATCCCACTTCCATGATCCCTCTAGGCAAACCATTCAAAGACATAAAAGGCAGGACTTTTTTCCTCTCTTCCCAAACACTGAAGTCCTATCACCCTCTAAAATACCACCAGGCTGTAACACCAAAGTACAAAATGACCATTCTCTCTTCTTCACAAAGAGACTTTGCTTAACACTGCTTGTTTTGACAAATAATTTTATCCTGCAGATTCAATTCCCAAATTATGGTCTCGTATCTATAGGAAAAGTAAAGAAATAGTCAATGAAGACAAAAGAAGGCACTTTAACAGTTGTGTTCTGGGAAAAGACTCTATGTTTGGTGCTACAGAAAACAAACACTGGGTGATAGATTCAGCAGTCTGTCAAGTAATACAGAGCTAGAGCATTCATCCTCCATCCCTGCCTGGCAAGTTACCTAATTGTGGAAACTCTCTAAAATTGCTTCTGAGAGTTGAAGACTTAGGTGAAAAAGCCCTTTGTTTCAAAACAACACACTAATGAAAAATCCATCACTGGGACTACTAGAAAGAAACACTTAGGACAAGCACAGACCACTTACTCTCCAATCCTCCAGCAATTTCTTCACAAGGAACTTTGAGGGAAAGTCTGCCACTGCATACCTTTCTAACCACTTTCAATCAGCCACAATGACATCCAGGTGTTACATAAATTAACAAACATACATTTCTTGCCTTTCCTCATGCTTTTGACATGTGATCTCTGACCTAGGGAGAGGTTAAGAAAGCTGGGGGAGAAGGATGTGCCTTCAAGGTTAAAAATGGCTACAATCTTAGGAAGGCTTTCTACCAAAACTAAATAATTCTGCTCGCAGATACTTTATATAAACTTTCTTTAGTATTTCAAGAATACAAAACAAAGTTCACTTACAAAGTGTAGTAAAGGCTGGAACAGGTAATAGTATCCTTGTAACTCAGACATCTAAAAACTGAACCAAGGACTGTCTTGTTTTATTAAAAGCAATACTATTTTTAAGTGAGATATATCTATACACTTCCTCACTTTAAATCTTCCTCTTTCCACAATAAGTAAATTTATCTTTACAAAAAATTATTTAAGCTTTCAAAAGATTTAAACATATTTGGGAATCAAAGCAGTGAAACTCATTTCAATAAACCTTCAAATCTGAGCAACACTTGTTACTGATGAACTGAACAGTCTAATGAGAGAATAGCTTATTAATAGCAATGATTCAGATTTCATCTGAGAAGGTTACAGGGAACTCTTTAAACAAAACTGTTCCTATGTCACTACACCAGCCCTTGATGCTAGCCAACCTTTGCAATGCTGTGCTTTGTCAGTAATTCTATGAAAGGCAGACATTATTTACCTATTGTGCACCTGCACTGTAGGAGTTGGAGTCATCCCACACCAGTTTAATTTCTCAAACCACCAGTAGCACTGGCAGCTATAGTCAGGTATGTTGCTGGCTGCACTAGAGCTAGGCAAGGTTTTTACCATCTTCTGTTAAAATTTATCACATCTCTCCCCCCTCTCAGCAAACAATACAACTACACATCTTCACTTCCTAATTCCTCCTGCCCAAAGTTCCCTGGATTAGAAGGAAAAACACTGCAATTATTTAACCCACCCTATCTGACAGAACAGAGTTAACAAGTGGTGCTATTCAGATATTTGAGCAAAACAGGGGACAAAACAAACAGCTGCAGAGAGCAGCTTCCTAAACTATCTCTGACACTAGCCCTAAGACAGGTAGCATGTCCAAAGGCAGTTTGCTCCTGTTTTAGCAGCAAAAAAAAAATAACTTAACATGCTATGTGGTTTCTTAACACTCATTTAATTAGATCTTTTAGGGAACACCACATGCTTCTGACAGATAAATTAAGCACCTTAAAAATGCCTGTATCAGGCTGAAATATTTCCAGGTTGACTCACAAACTTTAGTAACAGCAAATATAGATGTTACAGTGTGGAGAGATTTCAGACTTGAAAACACATTTCAAGCAGAATTTGGCATGAATCTACTGCTATAATGAGTACACATTCCTGTCACCAGCAGAACTAATGTGCTCTAATTTCCTAGAGAATTTCATATTTTGTCTTCTCTTTCCCCTTCCACTACACACTATTTCCACTGGACAAAGAGGAGATAAAGGATGCAGTTGGCTTGGCTTAACAGGCTTCTAATGACCCTTCAAACCCCTAGAATGAACAAATTCAAAAGTCAGAGGGAAGGACAAAACCACCATCACATACACATAATTTCCTTCAGAAACAAAACTAAAATAGACTTCCAATGTTATTTTATACCAACAAAGAATATAATGCCTAAAGGGCATTTGGCTTTTAGCTTTCTGCTCCCCTGTTCAAAAGATGAACGACATCAAACTTCACCTTATTAGTATTCAATAGGAGAAATATTGATCAGCTGCATGTGCATTCAGAATACACCTAATTCTGTGGCTGGGTGCAGGACAGTGAAGTGTCTGGAGGAGAAGCCTTATGAGAAGCAGCTGAGAACACTTGATCTGCTCAGCCTGGAGGAGACTGAGGGGAGACCTCACTGTGGTCTTCAACATCTTTGGGAGGGGAAGAGGAAAGGCAAGTACCCGTCCTTCACTCTTGAGACCAGTGACAGGACTCAAGGATACGGCAGAAAGCTGAGTCATGGGAGGTTTGGGTTGGATATCAGGAAAAAGTTTTTCACTCAGAGGGTGGCTGGGCACTGCAGTTCCTCAGGGAAGTGGTCACAGCACCAGCCTGTTTGAGAGCAAGTGTTTGAACAATGCTCTCAGGCACGTGGTGTGACTATTGGGGTGTCCTGGGCAGGGCCAAGAGTTGGACTCAAGCATCCTCATGCGTCCCTTCCAACTCAGCATATTTTACAATTCTATAATTGTCAAAGTTTTACAGCAAAACTTGTTTAAATTGATATTCTAATATTCATGCACAGAATAAAATAGCAAGAATTCAAATTTCTGTCTGTGTGTAAAAAACACACTAACACAAACACTCCTTAAGGGCTTAAACAGCAACCAAACAGATATTTGGAGCTGGACAAGTGGTTTCAAGCTGGGGTACAGGGAACATGATGGGATGGTGATGCAAAGGCAAAAAGGTAAAAGAAAATACATGGACAAAGGAGCTCTGAGAAATGTAAAATAGAGGGGGGTCAAATTTTATGCTTTGACTCAGCATTTATAAATCTCAACTTGAACGTATGAACCAAGAAATTTGATAAAAGCTAAAAGTATCTCAATAAAGAAGGTTAAAAGAAGGGTTTTTTTTCAATGTCATGATTACTTTTTAATTATTTCTGTAGACAGTATAAATTTAGATTTCATCATGGAACTAAAAGCCCCTTACAGGATGGAAGTCCTGCCTATCTCCTTCCCTCACAACAAAAATGCAAGAATACAAGTGCACTTGGTCATTACAAGTATTTCAAGCTTACTGAAGTCACATGGTTAATTTTAACCCTACCTCTTCAGAAGTGCCTATAAAGCATTTCCTGGTGTAATCTTGGTGATACTGTACTAACAATATCAGAAAAATAAGGTGCAACACTGCAAAAAGTATGATTCAATATAGCCAACCTGAAGCATATTATAACTAAGAAAAAGAAGCCCAAGAAGATGAAATACTGCTCTATTTTCTGTAGGCTTTGAACAACCACTTCAAAGAGTTTCCTCTTTTTTTTTTTTCCTATACCTAGGGCTGAACACCTGGACCTCAGATCATGTAAGATGTTAAAACCTGAAGTATCTTCAGAAAAAACTGATGAAGGCAGTAAACAAGGATTTTGAGGAAGAATCAGAGGAACTGCCTTAGGAATGTACTCAACCTGGTATGAATACAACAGGCAGAAGATATTTTAAGGGAGCATTCATGTAAAAAAGGAATAGTTTAACAGCTCACAAAGAGCTGCATATGAAATAGAAGTACACTAAGACGCAGAAGAGAAAGAAAAATAAAACACCTTAAAAGTCAAATAATGACTTACAGATGTATTTATTATTATCTTATGTATTCTTACAGTTCTTTGTATAGTAATGGGTACAAAAAAAATAAAATAACCACTGTGATATCTTTGCCCTTTTCTGACAGCACAGTGATCTCAGCATAAATGAGACCTAGAGAAAGCATTTTGCTCCTCTGAACTTGTGCCAGGATGACAAAACAAGCATGGAGTTGAGGGGCACATGAAGTACTGTTTCTCAACACATTTAATGAGCAGGTTTTTCCCTGTGCTCCCACAATCTCCCAGCCCTCATGGGGGAGGGGTGTCACAAGGCCCACTGACCTAGATTAGCCTGCTGAAGTTCAACACCAAGATCCTCCACACTTGGCAAAATAAGATTGTATTACAGCACTCCTAAAACATACAGTGTCCAATATCTAGTTACTATTTTCATAATGTAAGGCTGTAAATCATTCAACTCAGCAGAAATACTTCAGTGTATTGACCTGAAACACTGACTTTCAATGCCTCTTCAGTTCTTTTTGTAACGTAACTTCAAATCTCCATCTCTGAATTATACCTTACTTGTAAAGGAATATAAACTATAAATGAAGACATAGCAAGTCTTTAATTCTTCCTTGATCAGCAATGATATATTTAAGAAATAACTCTGCTTTTTAAAAGTTCCCTAATGGTTTCCTTTTGACAAGGAAATGTTTAGAAGTTTATTTTTTGAAGGATAATAGAAGAAATGCTTAAAGCAGTTTTCATTTTATGAAACATTAACAGAAAGAATCAAAATGGAACTGATGCTGTAGCTTTTTCAAAATTAATTACCAAGCCACAATTAGGATGGCTCAAAAGGCAGCTATTAGCTATATTTCTGACAAATGCAAACCAAAAATTTACAAGGTAACCTACAATCATGAACAAAAATAAATGCATTTATTGTATAAATAAACCAAAAATGTGTTCCTAACACTGTTTAAGGATTTTTCTCACAGCTAGGTGATACAAACTTCAAGCACTTACTATATATAAGCATTAAAAGTAACTACAAGACAGAAAGTTACTTCTTTTTGAAAACTCCAAACACACATCCATCCTTTTTCTTTTGAAAAATTTATTTATTTTTCTTCAATTTTTTAAAAAAATAATTGTAGGGTGAGCTTAAAGACAAAATGTTGTCTCAAACACTTTGGTCAGTTGGAAGAAATTTGTTAAGATCTTTGACATTGAGATTACCATTCTGCAAAATAGTTTTATTTTACTTTTCAGCAACACACATTAAGAATACAAGACATAAATAATGTGACCTTCAGCTCACATCTCTGCAACACATTCAATTCTCGCTCCCTCTTCCACTGTAGTGGCAATTCTTGTCATTCCTGATATACTGCAAGATTCTGTCCTACTACCAGAGTGACAGCAAATCCATCTGTCCTCCTGTCCTCAAGGAAAGAGAGCAAGCAGGCTGGCACAGAGCAGAGGACAGCAGACTGGCAGCTGACCTGTGGCTCAACAGAAACAAGTATCTCCCCTAGCAAACACAGCTACACAGATGCAGATTCTGGCACTGAAGAGATAATACTTTTCCCAGAGATCTTCAAGCGCTTCTGGGTGAGGGGAAAGGACAAGTGACACAACAGATGTCTCTGAAGTTTGTACATGCCAACATCTGAATCAGGCAATATCATGTACCAGGAACTGTAAAATAAACTACTGAACTGAGGCTTCTTCTGATCTGCTATTTTTAAACATGGACAATTTTAGACAATGAACTGCTGCTCTATAGTAGCAAACAGCCACAAACTCCAACTGGCTTCAAAAGCAGTATTTTATAGACCCCTACACAAAGATGTGAACACACAAACTGCTGTTCCACTGCCACCACAGGTGTAATTACTGGCAGCAAAGCTCAGGACACACAGTTAACTGAACTAACCATTTCAACCTTCCTCCCATGATTCACACAAACCCATCTACCAGACCATGAAACCAAAGAGAAAAATCACCCATTAAACCATTACTGCCTGCAGAAAATTCAGGCTTCAGAAATGAAGCAATTTCTTTACAATGTCTGCAACTGAAAAGAAATATTCTGAAGACATTGGAACTTTTCACTGGGTAACTTCATTTATTTCAAGTTGGCCTATCATTCTCCTTCAAGGAGCCTGAAAGGGGCAAATTGACTGCTCAAGTCAAGGGTCTAATTAAACCTGAAATTAATTACAGAAAATGTCTAATTTCAGTCACAGTTAAACCACATATCCAACTTATTTCACTAACCTAAGAGACGCAGATGTCAGCAAGCACATTTGATACAAATACTTCCTGATGCTACAAAAGTCATGATCAAAAATATAGAATACACATCAGTGAAAATGACCAAAACAGCTGTGATACCTGGTTGTTTACCCCACACCCAACTCTCAACAATCGATTTGGCCCTGTAAGTGGGCAGTGGAGTCTCTTCTTCATCTTTCTTTTCTTTGTCGTTCTGCTCTTCTTTCTTTGATGCAGTTTGGCATTCAGTGCTATCATCTAAAGAAAATAAAAGGGAGGGGAAGAAAAGACCAGTTAAGCTACCTTCAAGTCAGGTTTGGAATTCAGTTCTAGATTAGACATATAAAGGTGAAATCCCCAGCCCACAAGCTCACAGAAATATTGTCTATCATTAGGAGAACATGGTGGGGGATGTAGTATTTTACCATGTTAACTTGTCACAGGTGCTAGGTCTCATGTTACATTTCATAAAACAGCGACCTTACAATCCAGAAATCCCCTCAGTAAACTCCTTAGGATGATAAACATTTAATACAGAAACCATCATGTAAGAATTGCAAAGGATTTACAATACACAGTACTGCAAAGAAGGCACTTGAAGTCAGACTGTGCTCCCAACTATCTGTATTGCTGTAGCATTTACTTGGTTTTATATTCTGTTTCCAAGAATAAAAGACAGCAATAGCCTGTATTTCAAAATCAAGGAGAGCTATACATTGGCATTTACAATACTTTTATGCAGCAGTATGTCAACATCTGTAAAATATCTAGCATCTTAGTAATTACTGGCAAGTACTGAAAATAACACCACTATTTTCTGCCCAAGCAACAAAACAGCATGAGCAATCCTTTTGAGACTACTGTCACAAAGTCAGAACACAGACATTAGTCACTTATCTCTGTAACCAAAGACTGCCTGAAAGTCTCCATTTTCTAAATGGAGTAGAACTAGACAGCTGGAAGTTTCTCTTTATTTATATTGGCAATATGGATTTCCATATCCATACCTCCAGTCAGCCTTGCAATTGAGGGACACATGGCCCGCTACTTTCCACACCTTGACCTTCTTTTCAAACCATACCACTCAAAATTTCTCAAGTCCAGCATTTGAAACCCATGAAGAGTTTCATTCCAGCCTTTTTTACCTGGCTCCTAGAACTGATCAATCAATCCTTCATTCCTCTCTGCCAGTCTAGTCCAGAGACTTCCTCCCTAAATGTCCCAAACACAACACGACAGATAATCACTACTATTTTGTCTTTTTTCCTTTCTCACCCCACATTCCCCACCAACATAATACATTTGTACCAGCAGATACCAGAAGAAAATAATAAGCAAGAGGTTTACATGGAACATCTGACTGCAGCCTGCCTCACACTCATGGAGTGAGATCAAAGGCTCTCATTACCTCAGAATGTACAAAATAAACCTATCACAATGTACAAGAACATTCAACTATTCTTTCCATCTGGCCTAACAGAAAATTAAAGCTTAATCTGGCTGGAACTGGATCTGTGATTGACTCTTGTTGGTTTTTTTTTTAACTGGAGCCAATAAGACCTCCCAAATTAAAGTTCTTTTGGATCGCCTTAATTACACAAATTTTAAATTAAAGCAGTCTTTCCTGACCTGTAACTGACAGGTGCTCAGGAGGAGGAAGATGAAGACTGAAGGGCAGGAAAAAAGGCAAGGAGGCATAATTGCAATATCTATGATGGAGCTGAGATTGTGGGCCAGGGAAGAGACAGCAAAGTCACTTGAGAACAGGAAAACGCAGTTTGGATATACTTCTTGTAAGTGACAAACAGAGAATCTAACTGTGTCCCTCAGGCACTGAGGAACAGCCTGTGAGTCACCAGTTTGATAACAACGTCCAAAATGTGATTCAATCCAGCTGTTTCTTTTCAGAGGCACAGGCAAATAACATGAAAAAAATAGCATGAAAAAGAACATGAAAAAGAACCCTTTATAGACTGAGGACCCTGCTCAGCCCCAGTGGCTCAGAATATTTCCACAGTAACACCAGAATCTCACTGTTTCTCCACTCACCCACACGTCTAGAGACACACTTTGCAGGGTCTGGAATTTTAGTTAGTGGGTAGAAGGATGCTGTGCCAAGACACAATTTACAGGCAGCTGTAGGAGAACTTGTTACACTTTTTAACAGATCCTTGGCAAAGGATGACAACCAAGGGCTACAAACTCAGTTATTTTATCAAACCCTCACTGCAAATAGAGAAGATCCCAATCCAGGTGGGAACTCAAGCTTTGTATTGAATAAAACAACCCTGGCATGTAAATCCACAGGAGGATTTTTTTTTTCAATTGTCTGTATGAACCAAGAAGAGGAGCAATGAGAGAAAAAGTGGGAAGGAAATGAGCTAAAAATCACATTAAAAGACCACGTCAAATTGTTCCACAAAGACAGTTCACTAAACCTGCAAAAAAAAAAAAAAAAAAACTACTTGCCTCATAACAGGCAAAGCTGGTATCAGTCCAGACTGAAAACAGCAACACAGACATCATAATTATGGAAGTTCTGTTACACTTCATGAAAGATTTTTAAACAAGAACACCCAAAGACTTTTCAGAAAGAGGGCCAGGGAGGATAAATATCTTGAGAGAAGCCAGAACAGACCAAAGCCAGTTTTCAAAACAATGCATTCAAAAATACAGTGCAGTGTGCCAGCGTGATTTAACTTAATTTTGTGAATATTGTGGTGGGGGAAGCAACATAACATCTCCCTGAAAGACCTTTCCCTTTATTATGTTTTAGTATACAGCCTTATACCTCTACACTGAGGCAGGCACAGCCAGCAGTCAAAACTGAGCAACAGGAGTAACCCTTGTCAGCTAGAAATTAGCTCCCAAACCAAAGCACAGCAGCTCACCATGCCTGCACTATCTTGCACAGCCATGGCCTAATCTGGTATAAACAGAGCATAAAAAGGAAGCACTAAAAATGGAACTTCCATTTCATAATCAATGAGGGGAAAAAACCTGACACTGCATAGTGGCCTCCACCACCTGTTCTAGTATGGTCTTGTGCTGCTCTGAAATGCCAATGAACTCACGTAGCTGGGAATCCCTCCATGGCAAGAGAAAGCCTGCAACAGTTTCCCTACAGATGTTGACAGGGAAAAAAGTCACAAGGTGCTTTAGAAAAGGGCTGTGTTTTATACCAAATACTGATTTTACCCTAAATCAGTATTTGGTAATCCCAGATCCAGGAAATATTTCAGCTGCAATATATTTTCTGTCAAAAATCCTTGATTTTTTACACACACACACACATTTATATACACACATACACACACCTACATACACAAAATTGATAGTTATTTACCATTTGCAAACCATATTTATACAGCCTCCTAGGTTAGATAAGATTCTGATCTCCTAATCCTAATCAGAAATAAAGTTTCTTCTCTTCCCTGTATACGATTTTTTTAATGCATTATATTATTTTTTGAATTTACAATAGAGCATTCCACACTTCTGAAGTCAAAATGTCCAACAGAGCGACTACAGACTTCCCTATCCTGCAAGAGAGTATGATAATCCACAGCTGAGCACTGAATTCTTGAGTCACTGTGTACAACCCACAGCTGGGTATGGGGAAGCAGAAGAGAAAAGTGACACTTCTCACTTTTAACAAGTTCTTCCTTACACAAAAAAAAAAGGAAGCCCAAAGCAGGAGCCAGCACACATCCCTACACACTACTGCAGTTTGATTTATAATGTGGTCTGAACATCAGCCACCATAACCAATTCCCACATGCTGTTATCCTTGTCATAAATATTTTGTTTCTGCCAGCCTCTCTGGAATTGCTTGTGGCATTTGGACTTGGTTTAACCTGCTTGCAGGTGCAACACTGCATGAGGTTTGTGTACTTAGAGGCAACAGGCTGAGAAAGGTCCAACTTTCAGGAAAGGGGGAACAGAAGAGGAAGCCCACAGTGTTTGCCAAAGGCAGGATGGAGGTAGGAAGCTGACGATTTTATATTTTTGTCATGGAACTTAAACAGTTAATTGAAACAGAATTTTCCACCTATGAAGTCTGAGGAATCAAAAATAAATGAAAAGCCACAAAAGAGACCTGTGTGTCTTAAAGAGACTGGTCTGTCTTAAAACTTTACAGTAACAGTTCTCTAACTTGAAAATTTAGTAAGAATAATATTATTTAATACCTTTTATTATTTTCAGAATACTGATTCCAGTATACAAGGTATTAATCTAATCCAAATTTCCTGAGGGCAGACTGATTGTCTTTGAAATACATGCAATGCTAAAAGTGCACCTGTATTTGGACATCACTACTGTCACAGCTGTGTCCTCAGATGGTACTTGGAAACATACAAACACATTCTGTTGAACACATTCATCAAACATGTTTTTCTTAAAGTGCCATGAATTCAAAACAAAGACCTTATTCCTAACCAAACACTCTTGCTAACAGAAGAAAAAAAAAAATGCACTACTTCTATATTCTTCCTAGAGGGAAAAGGAATGTTTTTTGCCATCAATAGCCTGTTCTTCCAGTCTGCTGCTACTGCTAATATCCACTGACAGAATGAAGTGCCTCTTCTGAACAGTCCAGTCAGCATCAACAGAGAGCTAGAGCACTGGTGAAGAAACAGACTTATAGTGGAGGAGCTTAAATCAAAGCTAAAAAAAAAAACTGAATAAAAGGGACTACATACAGCAACCTCTCTTGTTCATCTGCAGATTAGTCAATTTAGCAGCAAACTCTGAATATTGACATTAATCTATATTGCTTTTCATATAAAACCACTGGGTTTCATATAAATCTCATTACTTGTGTGTACTTCTTCCTCTCCTCTGAAATTACATTTGCAGATCATTTATGCAAAAAATTAAGTACCAACTAAACAGATGTAAATACTTTAGATTTGAATTTCATGAAACTAAACTTGAGCTGCAAGTTCAGAGGTGCAAACTGACCATCAGTTTTTCTGGTTCCATGATCAAACACACAACCTCACTGACAGTGACCAAAAATAGTCTTGATTAGCCTTTTTTTTTCCTCAAAACTCAAGCCTGGTAAGCAAGATAGCTGTCTTTTAGAATCCTGCAGGCCAACACAATAGCATTTATGAAGACTAACTTCCCTGAAACACAGTTCATACATTAATCCTAAAAGTTAAAGAGTGTGAAAAAGCTGTTATTTAAATTTCTAAACTGCTGCAGAGATTCAATAAATATGTAGAAGAACATACACCCTCCAGCTGTGGAAAGGAACAGGTGTGTTCTGTGCTATGTAATATCTACACTTAACTCCTCCAGAAGCAAAGAAAAGTGGAAGGTGGTGTTTTAGTTTTTACCTTTGTTACTCACCATACGAGTCTATCTTAACTGGCACTAAAATAAACTAAACTAGTTTTCCCAAGTCTGTTTTTCCCACAGCAGTAATGGCTAAGAGATCTCCCTGGCTTTATCTCAACTCCCAAGCTTTTCTATTTTATTTCCACCTCCTATAGAGGAGAGGCAGGAGGCAAGGAGCTGGAAGGGTGAGCACCTGGCTAAGGTCAACCCACCATAATACAGTACTGGAAACAACAAGTGGCAGCCTCCCTTTACCACCACCACACTATGCACATGAAAAAGCTTTCAAAAGCTTCATCACAGCCTGGACATATTAGAGTAACATAAAAGCCTTATTTATACAGTGAAGTGTCAGAAACTCTGTATTTTTAAATAAGTGTTCTACAGTCTTCAACACTTTTTGAACCTTCTGAGACATGTACACACTTACATCCAGCATTAAAAAAATAAATTCTCATCTTTCTTCAGAACAAGTGTCCTAAGTGGACAAACACAAAGTCACAGATGATTAACTTAGCACTTCTGGATTTTTTATTTTATACTGCTGTCTATATTTTGCATCAGAAGTGACAGATTGCATTTCCTAGCTGATATTTCAAGGATTACCCTGAAAATTAAAAACAATTATATTACAACATCTCTCTATAAGCTTTCTCAGAATTCCTAAAAGCACTAAAGCACCACAACTTACCAAACATCTCAATTCTCTGCAGCTACTTAGCTATAAAGATATTGGAAGAACAGTTTCCTACCAAAGACTAGCACAGGTACAACTCAAAAAGCAACGTGTAAGTACTACAGACCCTTTATCCTTCCTCTACATTAAAGCACAGTGTGTTGAATTGTTTTACCACCACAACACCTCTATCATGAGCTGCCAGTAAACAGGAAAGCATTTCCTACAATTCCTTTAGGAGGTAATACTTCCCTTTATTGCAAAAAGTTTACAATGCCTTTTGTTACTGCACGTGGAAGTAGCCAACCCAAAGAACAAACTATTACTCTACCTCAACTCATTTTATGAGCATCTTTGTAGTAGCCTTCCTGATAAGATCAGCTGTATTTTCACCCAGTATCAACAATAATATTCCAAAGGGCCAGCAGCATTGGGAAGACAAAAGTTTTCTAACTCTGAAACAGTTAGGAGCATAACCTGATTTTTACTACAGCATGCAGCCACTAATAACCTACAAAGCTTATACTCTTCATAAGTAAATGCATAATTCATTCTTCTTTCATAAATTATTTACTGTATCTTACTTCCTGTAAAAATTACCTCCTCTAGCCAAAAACACATCCATTCCTCCTATTTTCAAAGGAGGCATACTATAGGTATCAAAAAATTGTCTACATGGATAATTGAGCATTATTGGTTTGAAATATCATGTCTATCCCACAGTACAATTCAGGAAGTAACAAAATGAAGATGCCAAAAAAATAGTTCACTGTTACCAAAGGCAGTATTTCTACCCAGCTCCTCATTTATCTGGGAATTTTACAAATTACTGACAAAATTTATCTGACCATTTGGTGAGTCCATTTCAGCCAGATCAGGAAACAAATAATTTAGGTTTTGACCAGTTTAATTTTCTGTTCAGAAAAGAGTCAAAAGAGCACCACTTTTGTGGTGAAGATGAAAAAAAGGCAAGAGCAGAATCACCCCATTCCAGCATTCCCCATTACAAAACAAAATCCACCCCCACCAAAGAAATCTCCCTAAGCAATTGTATTACCCTGCCGTTTGCAGTATTTGCAGTGCTAAAATTGCTCTCAAGTACGCTGGAAAACTTTTTTAAAAGGCAAAAAAAACCCATGCACAACATTCTCAGGCAGATCATGGACAGTTTTTAAGCTGACCTTTCAGTTACTTGCTGAAGACTGTAAACAAAATTAGAAATAGCAGTATCAGCTTTATCCCATTCCTCAGTCCACTTCCTTTAAACAAAGGCTACAGCTGTAAACACACCAAGCATACCAAACAAAAAGACACTGCCAAGCCTCTCTCATAGTATCATGCCCAGTTATGAAGTTAAATCTCACAAGGCTAGAACAGATTTAAGCCTTCACTTGGAGGCTTGGACATTACCTTTTCACATGCTTTCTAGAAATCACTTTCAATTGTATTTAATTCAAAACATTAACACCTGCAAATCGTATAGACAGGTGATGATAAACAAAAGTCTTGTGACAGTATGAAAGCTGAAGTCCATTTTCAACACAATGACAGAAAGAAATGAAGAAATGAAAAGAAGTTTAAGATTCATACCTTTCCTTGGAGGTAGTTCACCACTCTGTATTAATTCTGTTCCAGGATATACAATCTCTCCATCTTTGACCATTTCATTCCACAAGCCACACAATCCATCTCGTGTAAAAGCAAGCTGTTAAAAATAATACATTACATACAGTTACACACACTCTTCCCTCAAGGTGACTCAAGCTAACACTTAAAACACATCTGATTTGATACATCATCCCAGAAGAAAGAAAACACATGTACCATCTCATTGGAAATGAGATTTTTGTGTGAGTGTCTGTGTGTGTATGACAAGGATTTTAAAAAATCTTCAGAATCTCTGATTGTCTAGCTATGCTATTTTCAGGTTAAAAGTGCAAAATGGTAAATTTTAGTTACGTTCAAGTCCAGAAAAATTAACTTTTTTTTGTCACCTTTTGGTGACAAATTTTCATCAAAAGCATGGACTTGGTCACCTCAGAATTATCCACCCATTCAAGATGACACCAGCTGGGGGGCAGGGAGAGGGTGTGGGGAGTCCTTTTTCTCTTCAGGAAAAGCTATTCAAACAAAGTCAAGCTGCATAAAATCCCAAGACACAGAAGATCACAGTCCCCTCGCCAACCAGCAACTGAAGAGCTGGGCATCTTAACCAGAATGATGACATCAAGGCACAGATTTGTAAATGAATTCAGCCAGTTCAATCTGGTCCTGCTGTGCAAAGCATCTCTCCCCATCCTCCCTCTTCTTTCCAACTGCTACAATGCCTCCTCTCCCACGAAGAGCCAGATCATGGAATGGATCAAGCCTAAACCCAGCAACACCCAGAGGAAGAGCAAAGGGCTGCCTCAGCCCAGGTCAGCTCCCAATACACTCTGTGTTCAAGAGCACAAATACTGGCAACAGAACATAGACTCTGCTAGCTGGAACCACTCACAAAAGCACTGGCTGTAATACAAGTCTGCTAATGATTTAGGAATTTGGATCTCCCTTGGAGAATCCTAATGAGCAGGACAACTTCTCTTCTATGGATGTTGGTTTTTGCTTTATAAAACACTGCAGAACTGGTATCTACATCCCAAGTGAATTCCATAATAACCAGGCTGTAATTCACAACTGTATAGCATAAGGGAGGAGGGCAGGACACAAAACTGAAACAGAGTATATTCTGCATACCACAGTGGTGCAGTGGATCACATTGAAAAAAAAAACCA
This sequence comes from Serinus canaria, assembly GCF_022539315.1. Lineage (NCBI taxonomy): Eukaryota > Metazoa > Chordata > Aves > Passeriformes > Fringillidae > Serinus > Serinus canaria. Next base: position 81,853,007 of record NC_066313.1, on the reverse strand, counting down.
AAAAAACAAACAACACCAACGAAAAAATATTTAAAAAAATAAGAAAAGAAAATATACCACCTGCTGAAGGCTCATTCAGAAGCATCTTTGTGTTATGTAACTAGCATTCAAATCCAAAGTGTTTTAACTGATGTGGCTTACAACAACTGCTATAAAATATTTAACACTACACCAAAGTCCATTTGTCACGAGAAAATAGCTCAAAATAAAATCATTACACTGTAATGATTAAGGATTACAGGTTTTAAGACATCCACCAGCAGGGCAGAGATTTGCTGATCCAGCTCATCTCAGTTAACAGGAATTAAAAGACAAGTTGCATGCTTCCACACCACTGTAACACACTAAATGACCAAAGTAATTTCTTGACATCATATTGCACACTTCAGAAATCTACTCCAACATGTATTAATGATTTCCATAATTCTTCTTTCAGCATAAAATATGAGTTGACACATTGTACTTGTCTGTCACTTACTACTGCCTGATCAGGGGCAGAATCATGCAGTGTGAGTTAGATGTTATTCATCTTATCTGTGACTTATCAATTGTACAGCTCCAGAAGCAAACTCTGACCATGCTTTACTGAAAGGTACAGTCCCTGTTCCTCAGTGTTACGCAGCACAAAGAGGTTTTGCAAAGACCTGCCTTGTGTTTTGCTAAGAGTTTTACATTTGGTTTCATTTTTTAAAAATTGGAATAATCTGAAGCTGCATTTCCACAATGAAAAAAATTATTCACCATTATTCAAATTATTCACCATATATAAAAAAATCACTGATTTCCTTGATTGTTCCCAGCCTATGAATATTTCAACAATAAATGGTTTTCACTTTTTCCTTCTTTAGATGTGGCCATATACTTTAGTAGGACACCTAGGAAATTTATTTTCATAGTTTTTTTCATGTGTAAAAAAGGTAAAACAGTTGTTTTACTGATTTTGGTTCATATAGTGGTGATACATTATTTTTATCTTTCACCTGTTAAATGCTAACCTGTGGTAAAATACAATCTTGAAAAATAGTAAGTGAGGCAATCCTCCAGATGGGCTTGCATAATAAATTATAGTTGTCACAAATTAAAGATCTTTTTCTAATAAACTGTCTTTTTCACACATTTTACTTTACATTCTCAGATCACCTTGATATGGAAAATCATTCTCACAGCCCATAGAATCTAAATGTCTCCAGGCTTTGAATGCCAGATTCTTCATAATGTAGCACTGTTCTATTTCAGAAAACTTACTTATTACTTTTGAAAGCATTAATATAAAGCAGAATCAGGAACTGTTTTCTCCACTTCAACCTCTAATTCTTTTACGCAGCACAAAGTTCACTCAACTCTTTCATGCAACTAAAAACTGAAAAAGTAAACAAAATTTCTTTGGCCTTGGGTTTGGTTCAAAGTCTTATCAAAGTAATTTTTTCTTGGTATGTTGCAAAAAGATAGAGCACCAAGACTACAGGTCACAGAGTTCCACCTCCTGCTCCAAATACCATAAGCAGCCTTCAGATAAACAACTTTGCCTACTGCTCAGGTTGTAGCATTTTGTCAGCAGTATCTGTGTTGGGGGAAAGGGAAAAATGAGACAAGTTTGAAGTAAAGAAACACTGGACTGACTTTACAGCAATAATCAAAACAACCAACTGAACAGATAATTAAGAAATAGTATTTACAACCAATTCATCTGTCATAACAGGGAAACTTAATTTCACCTGTAACAAAATGACCATTAATCTACTCAACATTCAGCAGATATCTAGTATTTGCTATGTGTATTAGCCAAAAGTGAAAGAAAAGTCTGAGTTTTTAAGTGATTAATTATTTAAGCAAGTTTATTTTCATGATCTCAAAATTACATAATCATAATAGAAAATTTACAGCTCCCTTAAGAGAAATATTTATTTTAGCCAACAGAAATGGGGTGGAGTGGTTGATACAAAAGAGGGTCGTGCTGACATCCAGAGGGCTCTGGACAAGCTGGAGAAATGGGTTGACCTTATGAACCTAAACCTCATGAAGAAGTGCAAAGTCTTACAGCTGGGGAGGAACAGCCTCAGGCACGAGAACAGGTCCAGTGTAGGTTCAGTGTGAGAGACGTGGACAAAAAGCAGAGAGCCCAGCAAAGAGACATGAAAATTATTAAAGGACTGGAACACCCTTTTTATGAGGAAAGGCAGAGGGAAAGGGCTTGGGAGGAAAGCTCATCTATATACATATATATATATATATATATATATATATAATCTATACATATATTTATATACATAAAATCTGAAGGAAAGATGTGAAAAAGATGGATCCAGGCTTTGCTCAGTGGTACCCAGTGACAGGACCAGAAGGAATGGATGTAAACTGAAACACAGGAGCTTCACTCTGACCACCAGGAAACACATTTTCCGTGAGAGTGTGATCAAGCACGGGCACAAGGTACCCAGGGAAGTTGTAGATTCACGATTTTTGAAGATATTCAGAAGACATTCAAACATAGACCTGGGCACTGGACTCTAGGTGGCCCTTCCTGAACAGGGGAATTGGACCAGATGACTTCCAGAGGTGCCTTCCAATCTCAAACATTTGTGACCCAGTGAAACCTGCAGCTGAAGATAACACTCTTCTGTGTAGTGGAAAAGTGCCTGCTTTAACTTCCCAATCCTGCATTTTTTTCTTCCTACAGTATTATATGACTCTCTTCCTTTGCTCCCCCCAATACCTCTCACATTCAGTCATTCATAAAGAGTCTATCGACACATCTCAGTGTTCAAACTAAAGAACTAAAACTTTGTTCAGTACAAAAAAAAAAGAACAAAAGTACTTCCCTGCACTAAATTATTTGAAGAATCTTCACAAGGCAATTGGTAGTACAGTGCAAGACAAGGAAAACATACTTTGTGTCTTCATTGCTCTTGACATACTGGAGTTCCAAACACGAGAGCAGCCACTTGTGTTCTGTAAAGTCTCTCTCACTAGACTGCTTGATTCATACGAAAATCTTTCCCTCTAATAATTTAGCAATTTCATTTGTAAATGCTTAAAGGGATGAATTTAAACTCAGTAAGTTAACAAATTAAGAATAATGAAGTTTTCACTGAACTTTTGCAACTGACAACAGTACCAGAGATGTGCCCTCTGTAAATCTCCCCCAAGGCCCTGCTTGCTCCACCACTTACACACTTCCTTCCAAAGACCAGGACAACAGCAGCTCTATACTCCATAACCACTATCCACTGCCTTGCAACTTTGGCCCATGTTCTTAATCCTCCTACTCATTCCCCAAGCTAAAAATCTCCCTTGTCCTTTCCCATGACATCTACTGACCTCTTCTCAATCCCCATTTCCTACGCATCTCACCTTCAGAAACCCCCAAGCCTCTTCCATCATTTGTCACACTTTCTCATCCCCAGACCATGTCTTGATCACTTGGAAGCCATATATCTCAACAAATCCACACTTCCCACACAGACCTAAGGCTCATCCCTGCTCCTTATTCCAAACTAAAAACACGAGGGCCTAAGGAGACTTTAAAGTGGACTACTGTAAACTGGGCTGCCTCCACTCTAATCTTTAGTTAATCTTATCTTATCTCTGCAGTAGAACTGTAATTTATTCTGTCTGGTACAACATCTGATTAAGTCCAAGGGGTATCTAGTTTGGTTGCTGACATATGTTGCTGCCAACCTCCAACAGGGCTGGCAGTGAAATTCCTGTCCATCCCCATCAACTCTAGACAATAAGACCCTGGCATTAACATTTCCTTCCATTTCAAGAAAATTAAATCTTGCAACTGTAACTGGGTAAGCTCCTGAGAATTCTCAAAGCACTGCTACAATTTTGCTTTCAGTAAGTTATTTTAAGAATAATCAGCAGCTCTGATTTTGTTTTGAAGTCAACTATTTTAATTAGAAAAACTCCATGTACTACATTAGATCATGTTCTCAAGGTGGTTTCATAAACTTCCCTGCAAAAAGCATAGAAGCCTTCATAAAAGTTAACTTGAACTCAAGAAAAACAAAGCTGGGAAAATAAAATGACACAAAAAGCAAGGATTGACTTAGGTAGGATTCCTGGTTATATAATTGCACTGGAAATTTAAGAAACTGACTTCAAAACCACAGAACATCAGTATGGATTTAAAATATTAGCTACTTAAATAATCTGCACCTCAGAATTGCCAAGGGTAGTAGAGAATCTGTTCTCCTATTCACTTATTTTTGCATTAGCCACTGGCTCTGTTTTAAAGACTACATGAAAAAACTTTTCTCGCTAGAAAAATATTTAAGTGAAAAACACTTCCCGCCCAGTAGTAGTGAAGAAAATCACAGAAGAATAAGTCCTTTACTAAGTCTCTCTTTTGTTTTTGCTTTTTTGAATCCATTCAATTTGTGTTTCCTTTTTCATTGTTGTCTTAGTATTTTGTCCTAGCTTCCTTCCTCCCCTGCTGAATGAGGCATGCCCTGAGACCACAACTGCTTATCACACCTATGCAGAGCACAGTGCAACATCACCAGACCTAAACACAGTGCTCAAGAGCTGAGAGCAAAATCAAAAAGTTCAGCAGCCCCACATTACTTCAACAGATTTGGGTTTAAACTAGAAACATCCCCATAATAGAAGGGTGCTGGTTTTCCACTTGCTGGAAAAATTAACAGTTAAGAGTCACACAAAAAAAAAATTACCCAATTCCCTCAAACTTAGAAACTATCTTTATGCATCTGAAGAATAGCTCTGTCTGAGCCCAAATATTTGAACCTATGTATTAAATCTAATTTCTCTAACCCATCACACCACATATAGCGTGTTTCCCTCCATCTGGAAATCATTTATTTAGGAGAGACAGCACTACTTCATTTTTAAAATAACTTTTTAAAATTGGTATTACTTCCTTTAAATACAAAGGACTCCTCATTTGCAGTTTACTGTAAGAGCTTCCAAATAAGCCCTTCATTTTTTTGATCAGAAAACCAAAGCAAAGAAGATTAACAGGAAACAACAAAATATAGAAGGCAACTTTCACCAGCTTCTTGCTTTTAATAGCCAAGACATCGTTTCTTTACATAATCTTCTCACAAGTATAGACACTGATCTGAATGTTGGAAGGTAAGATTTTCAAGAAAATCAAAAAGATAAATTTAACTTTGAAGAAAGGGCAAAAAGGTTTCAAACCAATTCAACTCTTAAAGGTGGCTATTTAATTTTAAAAACACTGATTTTCATCTCTGTGGCAAAAGATAATGACAGAAATAGTCTGCCAACCATGAACTCAATGAAAACTGATGGAAATGCTTCATGTTCCTCTTGCAGACAGCTCCTACACCTTAACTGTTGCCTAAAGTTTTTCTCCACCCTGCAGGAAAATGTAAGTTTTTCCCTCTAACTCCTGCTATTAAGCACAACAGTTCTCCACAGGATCCAGAATAAGCAACCTAATTAAACTCCATCTGAACACACACATGCATCCCATTAGCTCACAGCAATTCTAGTTTTTAGTTATTCATCCATCACTAATTAAAGGTCTCTGCATAAGATTCTAATTTAGTTGTACAGTACATCTATTTAATCAGAATTATTTTAAGCACAGTTTGATTCTGCAAACCTGGGTACCTCGGTTTAAGTAAACAATTTTCATCTTCCCTTTTTATAATAAAGCATGTCTTCCTTAGGAACAGTCATTGAAACACAATCTCCCATGACACACAATGTAATTGATGACTAGTAATAGTCATCAATAGGTAGGTCTTTTCAATGTATTAATTCAAATCTAAATAAATAACTTATAAAATGAAATAATACACTAACTTTTCAAGTGACTGTACTAAGAATGACATGAAAAAGTGGCCTGCACTAAAATCCACCTATTTTATAACTTATTGGGACTATTTTATTAATGGTGAGGTTATATACATGCTGTTGATATATGTCATAGGAGAACATGCTACATATTGTGTACTGATGTTCTCATATTCAGCTGTACTACCCTGATATTTCAGCTGCTGTAACAGTCTGTTTTTACAGATAAAGTATCCTATTTTGCTCCACCAGGAAATTTAGATTTTTTTAAAGTAAAATAAACATTTCTGAGCACTTCAAAATTACACTAGTAGCCATAAAACATACAAATAATTACAAAGTTTTTAAAAAGACATGGAGCAGTTACAGGTTGCATTTGGATTTTTGTGGAGCACTTTGGCTCCCTCAAATAGCACTGTTCAGTTTCAGAAAAATTCATGTAAGCAAAACACATTGTGAAGATACAGTTCCTTTAACATTTCAACCCCATCAGGTAATTGCCCAGGCCAGAAGGTCACTGCTACTACAAAAGGACTTGTGCCTTTGACATTCACCTAAGAGCAGTAATAACATGCTACATCACCCTGCCTTTGTCTCTTTACAGCAGGAACATCCCAAAACTGAGTAAGAACATTTCGATTTGGCCTGGACATCAGCTGCAACAGTGAGGCACACAGGTGATTAAACACAGCCATGCCACAATCCACATGTCATTCTTTTCTTACTGTATTAATACCACAACATAATACTTATTAATGCAAATACTGCTAGAATATTGTGTATAACACTATTCATGCAACATCTTCTCGAGCTAAAACAAAAAAGAATACGGTAATTTTCAGAGAGATTTCATTGGCTCAATCTACAATAACTGCCAGTTATCAAGTCTAAAAAACAAGCTCTCTGGCAACAGTGACAAAGGAAAAAAGTAAAAAAAAAAAAAAGTTCTTTGGAGATCTTGGGAGATACTAGGCCACCAAATGAAACCATTTCACTTCCAATCTTAGCTATACACCCCAAATTTTGTAGCAGCAGAATTTACTTTAAAAACTAATCAGTCTCTCTATGTCTCCTAAGGTGATTCCCCAAAATAAATCTGTTTCTACAAGGACTGTCACCTAGTCATTCTTGGAGTGCTGTACACTGACAAGTTAAAAAGGGAGCTACAAAGTGAAGAGTTCCAGGGTCGAATTGCAAACAATTTGTAGTCATCTTAATCCTTTCACATAAATTTAGTGTGTTCACTTCAAACCCTCACAGTACTATGTTCACCTTTTCAATTCCTGCTGACAGTCTCTTGAGCACCAATAGAGCTCTTCTACAGCTGAGCCAGTAAATACAAGCATATTAAGAAATCTACATATTCAGTACACACAGAACTTAAAGGATTAAGACACAGGATTTATACCTATTAAAAAAATAACCACCTGCACCTAGGTCATGCTAGCCAACAAGTAGCTAAAATAATCATTTGTGTAGTAGAAAAATTCTCCAGAGTCCAAAACCCTTCCCTTTACAGAAGGCATTTGCCATTCAATACATTAAAAGATGCTACTCAAGAGTCACATGCTAAATTTTTCAAAATACTGAACACACGCATCCAATTAAGAGTTCTGTGATGAGGATCTGTGTAATACCAAAAACAGGTAACCTAATAAGAAAATTATATTATACCCAGGAGGCCTGGCTTGTCTTCAGATTCCAGAGAAGTGATGTTTGCATCCAGCAGATGAGAAATCATTACTGTTCTCTTATTTCATTATTCTCATTATTTTGACTACAGCTTGATTGGGAAAAAAAAAATTAAAAAAAAAAAAAAAGAAAGAGTACTCTGGCAATTAAGAGTTTAACTTGCTCTTACTTACACAAGCTCTTTATGCATAATAACATTTATTCATAGAAATATGCTGCAAATTAAGATTTTTATTATTAAAAGGAAGTCTTGTAACACCTCAACTAAACTACAGTCTCATAAATCACAAATATTTCATTGCATTTATACACACAACTGAAAATAACCCATAAAACTTTGGATGACAACAGAAACCTTCCTATCAAAAGTTTAAATAAATAGGGAATAAAAAGGAATGTAGAAAAAAAGGCACTACAAAAAAGGAAAAAAACTAATAAATCACAAAAACAGTCACATTTTCACCCCATATAATAGAGAAGAGAAAAAAAGGCAATGCATAGTCAGCAGGTGTTACAAAGGTTGCCACTTTTTCAGATAAATTTCCCTGTATTCAACAATCATTATATACAATATACTTGTAATCTTAAAGCCACCCTTCTGGAAACAAAAAAATATTTCCCTATTTCTTAACATGCTCATCTCCAAAATGTTGTATAGCATCTTTATTTACTACACTAGAGAAAACATCTGACTTTGGACTGAAACTTTTACTTTGGTACGAATGAAAAATGAAAATAGAATTAACCTAACCAAATCAAGAGCAAGCCCTGTCATTTCATAGCATTTACATTCAAGACCTACTAAATAATGGAACCTCTTAGGCTTTATCTGTCACTTCTGATTCCAGCTTATCTTGTTTGATGTAAAATACTGAAGAAAGGTTGCTTTCGAATCACAATTGCATGGGGAAAAATCCTTGTCTAACCATAAGAACAACTCAACTCAAGCATGTAGACTATCAGTAGGTAATCTGGGATAAAGTCATAAAGATGGAATTTTTAAGAGTTTTTCAGGAGCACTATCATTAACAGTAACAAAAGAATAACCCGGGCTGGCCCATCCCAAAAAGAATTTCACTGTTTTGAGTTGAAACTTGGAAAGGTTATTTAAAGTAAGAGACCTATATGCAACAACATCTGGGTAAAGAAAGGTGAAGAGACAAGGTCTTAATCTAGTTAGTCATTTCATCTACAAAAAACATAACTGACCCAAACTACTCTATTTCTCTGTATTTTCCACTTATTCGTAAAACCTGAATTGGGAAAACATGTTAATGCCCTTCTCCTCCCCATATCACACAAGTTTGCTACATGAAGAAATCTTCCAAGACAAAAGAAAACTTTCACCAAATACTGGTATATTTCAATGAAGACCACTTCCATTTCAACCTTGTACCTTTGACAAAAATCTCAAAAAGGGCAAAATTTAAAGGAACCCTCTAGTCATAATGCAAACAACTACAGCAAAATCTAATTTGAATTCTTCAAAATATAAATTACATTTCCATCATCTTTCGCTTCAGTTCTCCTGTGCCTTAAAACTGCCAGCTCATATGCAGGCAAGACATTTAGCAACAGTCTAAATAAGAATTTATAGATCTAGCAGAAATGCCACATACTCTGCTAGGAGCTTTGACACTCAGCAAAGATAACACACATATGTAGTCCAGCTTGTTTCAAAGCAGAAGGGACTGGACTGAAAATGCAGATCTATTTGCAGATCAAAATAACTTGGTGTTTCTTCAAAACCACTTATAAATCAGCATACTCTGGAAAACCTATACACTATCTCAAGGGCTGCAATCTCCTACTTGTCAGCTCTTTGGACTAAAAGCATCCTTGTACCTGAAAGGTCACAATGCAATATGACCATCAAAGTCCTTACCTGCAAGTCTGTCTTCAACCATTTGGAGTCAAACCTTGCTTGAGCAGACAGACAAAAAGAATCAGAAGACATGTTTCCTTCTTCAGCCTTCTCTCCAGGCTGGCTGAGCAGCCCAACCTGCTACAGATTGAGCAGAGAGAAAGAAAAAAAAAAAAAAAAAAAAAGGACAATCTAGTACATGAAGTAAACCACACAAGGTTATTTTTGTTCAGACTAGGACGGCTTCCACTTGATCTTTAAAAATGTACCATGAAGAAGGACCTCCCTCCTTCACATCCCTTAAATTTGCACGGGGAGAGGAACACGCAATAGGATTACTACCTGAACCTAGAAAAAAGCCTCCACATCCCTTCCCTATCACATCCGTGGGAAGGAAGCCTCCCTTCTGCTGCACTGAGCCACACCAAAGGCCTTAACGCTGCCCCTCAGCCCCGTAAGTGGTGCATGAAATAAATAATTGATCGCAGATTACGCAAGCCGCAGGCCAACATAAAGCGATTATCAGGGTCACCCGCACCCCCTCCTCCCGGCGGCGGCCGAGGCCGGGGGCTCCCCCTCTCCCGGAGCATCCCACCCCCGCGCTCACGTCCCGCTGTCACCGCCCCTGACGGCTCCCACCCGCCCGGGGACGGGCCGGGGGGCTCGGGGAGCGGAGGCAGAGCCCCGCCCGGGCAGGGGTCGCCGCGGGGGCCGCCGCTGCCCCGCCTGCGCCTCCCGCGGGGCTCCCGGGATGCGGAGCGGAGGCCGCGCTCTCCCCGCCGCCTGCCGCCCACCGCCGCTCCCGCCCCTGCCTCCCCGCCGCCCCCGAGCCCGGCGGGGCTGGCGGGGCTCTCCCACTCACCGAGCAGCCGCGGCAACGACGGCGGCGGCTCCGGCTCTCGCTCCACCGCCGCCCGCTCGGCCCCGGGTAATCCTCGCCCCTCCTTCCCTCGCCCGCCCACCCCCCACCCCTCCGCCGGCGGAGCCGCTGGCCGATCCCTCCCTCGCTCCTCCGCTACTGGAGACGGGCAAAGCCCGGCCCACCGTACGCCGGCGCAGCGCCCTGCCAATCGGGAGAGCGGCGGGAGGTGGGACATCCTGTCCCGCAGCGGGGCGGGGAGCGCGCGGGGCCGCGGGCAGGCGGGCGGAGCCGCGCTGGTAATAGCGGAGATCCGAGCATCCTTACAGCCGGGATGCAGAGATTAAAAAAAAAAAAAAAAAAAAAGGGTTGTTTAAGTCATTGAGGGGCCATCTGCAAACTGTACTGTGGATTTCTAAAAAAAGTAGCTTTTAAGTGTTTCAGAGGAGAAAGGTTAGTAGCGAGTAGCTCGGAGGCAAACAGAACCACAGAGTGGGAAAGGTTGAAAGGGACCACACTGGGGCATCCGATCCGGCGTCCCTGCTCAAGCAGGGTCATCCTGGAGCACGCTGCACAGCACTGTGTGTCTCTCTCTAGAGACGTTTGGAACCCCCCTTGCTGCGTTCCTGTGTCACCTGCTCTAGGTGACCCTGCCTTGGCAGAGGTGTTGGACTGGATGACCTCCAAAGTCTTTGCCAACCCTAATAATAGTGTGACTCTGATTGTCCTGATGCTTCCTGGGTATCTCCAATGAAGGGGACTCCACAACCCCTCTGCACAATCTGTTCCAGTGCAAGGTCACCACACAGTAGAGAAACTCATATTCAGATGGATCTTCCTGTGCATCAGTTTCTGCCCATTGCAGGTCGTGTAAGTAAAGACCAATGCAAAGAAGACATCAGTAACTCTGCCTCCTCTGCATCTCCTCTAACCAGGGAAGGAACAGTAGCTGGGAACAGTAAAGTGATGCCCCTACACGTGAAGGAATAAGGATGCTGGGGAATAAAGTGTGAACTTGCTAATGGCAGGCAATGACAGGAGTCTAGAGGCAAATATTCACTGATTGCTCAAGGGAGAAACTGCTCTGAGGCAAATAATCATCCTTCAGCATAAGTTTGTTGGGGATGTATATTAGTAGTTTGAAATTCAAATTAACCAAAAGTCAAGTTTCTCACAATACTTAGACTCTTGTTCCCTGGCAGCTGAAGAATTGGGAATGTAGAGCAAGACTTGGCAGATGGGACTATTATTGGCTTTGGCCAACATGAAGCCACAGACTGAATGTCAATGAAATGCTAACAGAACTGAGACCATTTGCTGGCATTTAGGCAAAGGTACACAACATTTAGTTGTTGTTATTATGTAAGAAGCATTGTAATAAAACAGGGAATTTGATTCCGGGCTTCATTTTCAAAGTAAAAAATGCAACCATCACCTTACTGGTTAGTCTGTCATTTATCACAGACATCTCTTGAATCAAGATACAGTAGGCATTTGAAGTTAAATTCTCTACAAAACTTCTGAAATGCCTCAAAATTTATATAAAAATACAGAAATAATCAATTTCCTCAAGTTACTCATAGAAACTTTAAAATATAAGCTTTCAAAACCAAAAGCAGTTTCTTTTGAAAAACCTTCCCAAATGCCTACATGTTAGTGCACCAGGATGGGAAATACTTTACTCTTGTCTTACCTGGCAGACTGAATATGTAAGAAAGTAGTCATATTGACATAATCCAGATAGGGATAAAAACTGCTTTGAAACATAAGGATTAAGGGACAGACAAATAAAGCAGATGTCGTCATGGGAGTTTAATATAGGTCACCCAGCCAGGATGGCAACGCTGATGAATTATTCTTTAAGGGACACCTCTAAATCAAACACCCTTGTCCTTCTGCTGGATTTCAACTTGCCAGGTGTTAACTGGGTTGACACAGCTGGTACAAGCAGGTCCAGAAGTTTCCTAAGACACCCAGACGACTTCTTGATATAGGTGTTAAGGCAGCTGACGAGGAAAGGTGCCCTCCTTGATTTTTCAGTTTGCTAACTGAGAGGGTGTCATGAGTGAGGTGGTCATTGGTGGCTGTCTTGGCCACAGCAATCCCAAAGCAACCCAGTTTAAATTCTCTGTTGGCAGGAGGAAAAGTGCCATCAAAACTTCACATCTGGATATGAGGAGAGCAGAATTCAAGCTGCTCAGGGAACTAGTTAGCATGGTCCCGTGTGAAAATTGTTTTGAATGTGCTGGAGTCCATCAGTGTTGTCCTGATTTTCAAGAGGGATAGCCCTGGTAACTACAGGCCCAACAGTTTCATTGCTGTGCCTGCTCATCATTCAGACTCATGGGTCAAACACAAAGGGTTATAGTACATGGGGTTTTATCAGGCTGGTCACCTGTCACTAGTGGAGTCTGGCAGGGCTCCATTTTAGGGTCAGTGCTCTTCAATATTTTCATAAATGACTTTGGATACTAAGTAAGTTTGCCAGTGATACAAAATTGGAAGGAGTTGTGGACTCCCCCAAAAACAGAGAGACCTTGCAGAGAGATCTTGACAAATTAGAGAGCTGGGCAATGAATTTCAACAAGGACAAGTGCCAGATTCTTCACCTGAGATGGGGCATCCCTGGATGTGCATCCCAACTGGGGACCGAGATGCTGGAGAGCAGCAGGAGATCTGGGAGTCCTGGTTGATGGCAAGTTGAACATGAGCCATCAGTGCCCTGGCAGCCAGGATGGCCAGCCATGCCCTGGGGTGCATCAGGCACAGCATGGCCAGCTGGGCAAGGGTGGGGATTGTCCTGCTCTGCTCTGCACTGGGGCAGCCTCACCTTGAATATTGTGTGTGGGTTTGGGCACTGCAATATTGAAAAGATATCAAGCTCTTAGAGAGTGTCCAAAGGAGGGACACAGCAATGGTGAAGGACCTTGAGGGGAAGTTGTATGAGTAGGCCCTGAGGTCATTTTGTCTCTTCAGCCAGGAGGAGACTGAGGGGAGACCTCATCACAGTCTGCAACTTCCTCATGAGGGAAAGAGGAGGGGCAGACACAGTTCTTTGTATTGGTTCTTTGTAGTGACAAGACCCCAAGAAATGGCCTGAAGTTGCCAGGGGAGGTTTATGTTGGGTATTAAGAAAGTGATTTTCACCCAGAGGGTGGATGGGCAACAGAACAGGCTTCCCAGGAAAGTGGTCACAGCACCAGCCTGACAGAGTTCAAGAAGTGTTTGGACAACATTCTCAGGCACATGGTGTGACTCTTGGGAGTGTCCTGTGCAGGCCACAGGAATTGGATTCAATGATGCACGTGGGTCCCTTCCAAGCCAGGATATTTTATTATTCTATATTTTATGTATGAAGCCCAGTCTAAAAGGAATTATGAAAACTTGCTTGAAACCACAGTGCCCACTGGTTGTTCCTACTGCTTGTTTAAATGATTTGCAAGTCATATCTAAATATCATAATTTGTATATGCAACATTCACTGCTAGTTCTGGTTTGGCTTTTCAAGATTATCATCTTTAGACAGTCTACATTGATGTCCCGAAGTTTTCTTTTATTAATAAAAGATGGCAATAGCCTTTGCTGGAACTCCTGATGTGAAGAATTTGAAACGTGCTCAATAATCCAACTCATTAGATTTGAATCACTGGTCCAATTAGCAGGTACACACTCACTTCAACAAAAATCGTATTTGGGTGCAGTAACCATGGAAATTCAAAGCCAGAGATACTTATGAAGAATTTATGGGTTATTTTGTATATCCAGATTTAGATTTCACTTCTGATGAACATTTTTTCCATTTGAAATGCACTATAATAGCATGGGGCAATATCAAATGGCATTCTCAGTTATAAAAATATGCACCCGCCACATTTCCCAGAGAGTAAGTATGTCTGGTACAACTACATGAATAATTTACTTGATAACATTATTAAAAACAATTTTATTTTTCAAATAATCAGAAAATTTGAAGTCTCAGGAACCTGAAGTTTGTCTTTATGCAGAGCATTTGCAACATTAAGTCCACCAATAGCTGTTATTCTGATGTTATTTACATAATGATGGCAAGCTGTATCACTTTACACTGGCTAAAGTAATGAAGATCTGACAGACTTCAGAAGGCAAGATCAAGAGAAACTGTTGAAATGTTACCTCTCCAAGCCTTGTGTTTCACTCTCCTGATGCATATTTCCGTCTTATGATCCTGCAAATCAGTTTTCCAGGCATCATTCTTAGTGCTGCAGCTTGCTCAAGCAACTTGCTTTACACTCAAGATAATCATTAAGTGGATCTGATGGATTTTCAAATGCACACCCCAGTTAGATATTAGGGGGAAATTCTTCCCTGTAAGTATATTTAGGCACTAGCACAGGTTGCCCAGAGAAGCTGTGGATGCCCCATCCCTAGAAGCGTTCAAGACCAGGTTGGATGGGGCTCTGAGCAACCTGGTCTAGTGGAAGGTGTCCCTGCACATGGCAAGGGGTTTAGGATGAGATGACCTTTAAGACCTGTTCCAGCCCAAACTATTCTGTGATTCTATGATAGCCTTGCCCTAGAGCCACCAACATCCTCAGGAGCTGCAGGGCAGAGAGCTAGTGAGCTAGGTGCAGCTCTCTGCATTCACTACAAGTCTGTCAAAATCTGTCCCCATCCTTCTTACTTCCTCCAGAGAAATTGTTGGACATGGAAAAATCTAGTTTCCATGCTCATGTACAGTCACTCATTTACTTGTCTCCTCTTCCAGGCATATTCTAGATCAATTCATTCTTATTATAGATTAAAGCAAAAATTAAAGATACCAAAATGAAAGGCACACTAAAACCAAGGGGTCACATTTTCTGGTCTACCTCTCAGAACACCTACAAACAATACAGAGTACTTTAAAAATGTTAGGCTGTGGGCAGGAGACCTCTCTTTTTTTGTAAATGTGGTGGAGGAACCACACTGCTTTCTACAAGAGGCAAGGTACTGTAGAGGTGCAGGATGTAGAGGAAAAGTGGCTGGTGGTGCACATGGGATCTGTGAAAAGCACAGAAGGCTGAAGAAGGTAGGACTGGTAGCAGGAATGGTACCCTCCCCTCCATGCTGTTAGAACACTCACCTCCAATTTGGAACCCTGTCAGGACAGCCTAAGGAGGTGGGGAGGGATGTTAATCGAATAAAGTAAATCTATCACAAGAATCTGAAGCAGAAAGGCAGAAGAAAGAGAATATTGTTGGACAATCTGGGCAGTGCCATATTTCTTACTATTTCAGTTGTGAAAATGAGTTCATAAGTATTGATAAGATCAGTCTCAGAAATTGAGGCAATTGCATTCTCAAGTAACTAAATGCTGAACCACAAGAGCCAATGAACAAATGGTGAGAACAATTTTTACTTTTTTTTTTTTTTAATGAAAAAGGGACAAAAATAATCAAGTGTATGTTTACATAAAAATAGCATCTAGTCCTACTTGCAGGTCTTCTCAGTGTCAGCATGAAATCTTTACTAATTAATAATTATTTTAAATGTGTGTACTCTAGGGAATCCATTCTAGTTATAACAGCAATGGAATGTAGGGGCGTTTTTGTCTCTCATTAGTGAATATCAAGAAGTGTTATGCATGTGAATGGGACACAAAACCATCTCTGTAAGAGCAGTGCCTAGCTGCTCACTGCAAGACAATGCCTGTTTTGTTTGTAATTTTTTTTTTGTCAAGAGCCATTTGTATTGAGCTGTCCCACTGAGTTTGGAAGCCTTTGTGTATTATTATACACAAAACACAAAATCCAGTCCACCTCAGGCTTAAAACAAGTCTCAAAGAATTCCCTGCCTTACTTCTGAAGGATAGAGGCTTTCCCAAAGAAAGTGAGAAATTTCTACAATTAACCTTTATTATTGCAGTACTCTCTGAACTGAGCAGTTGGCCTAAATTTCAATTTTATACAATTAAAAGCTCATGTTAAGGCCCATTATTCCTTTACTGTGTTATTTGCAAAGAATGCCATCAGTTCAAATTGGTCAATATGTATTATTATGCCACACCAGTGCTTTCTGCAGGGGGAAAATAGAACAGCAAGGACACAAGAGGATTCTCCTCCTTTCCAGTATTCACCAATATTTCTAAACAGTCACAATAGCACTTTCTACTAACCATTTTCATTACTGAATAAATATTATTTACATAAGGAGAAGAATAACCAAACAAAGGAAGCAGCTTCCATGTTCAGAAACCCCAGCCTCTTGCCATCAGTATCCTGTCTTTCCTCACACTCCTCAGAAGAATGAAACAAGATCTTCCATCTGTGTGCATGGCCTTCTGTTCCTTTCTCATTTTCAGTGGTAACAGCCCTGCTACATCTCTTCCATTTCTCTAATGGATCTCCCTTCCAACCTTTATCCTTTGCATTATTACTTCCAAGGTGATTTCACTCCTACCTTTACTGGGCAGTCATGAAAGTTCTAGTGTGGAAACTGTGTTGTTTCTCCATTGTACAGAATTAGGTTAACCCCTCCCTGTCTTTTTTATTCCAGTTCAAAATGGCAAATATTGCTTACAGTCAAAATTTTAACAAGTTGTTCTCCTGTGACAATTTTTCTTTGTGAGAACACTGTTGTGTGAATCACAGTATATTGCACAGCTGACACAGCTCAGTTGCAGAGGTGGTGTTGGAAAAGCAATTCAGAGTACAGAGGAGTGGGGAAAAAAAAAAGAAAAAGAAAAACTGTGACAATAAAGGCACAATTTCCACAGGTAGCTAATTAGAATTCATTGTTAATTACATTTTGCATAGTTAATTATTTTTAATATTCTAGTGAATCCTGTCCTTGTTAAAGCATGCAGTAATGTTTTCATCGGCTTCATTAACCTCAGCCAGCCAGCCTGGTATAAGTTACTCATACATACAGCCTCACTCACACAATGCTAACCACGCTAGTTTTCAGTCTTCCAGAAAAACACAGGCCCAGAAGCTTGCTTTCCAGGTTATGTCTTCCATTAGAGAAGAACAGTTGTTTTTCTTCCCCCAGGCCAGACCCAGTGTTTCTATCCAGGGAGTCTCTTGCTTTACAGCCCAAACCAGTCTGATTAGATTTCATCCTACATTTCTAAACACATCAACAGTACTGAATTCTCTCTGGCTCTTCGTGTTATTTCTTTAA
The DNA here is from genome assembly GCF_022539315.1 of Serinus canaria. Taxonomy (NCBI): domain Eukaryota; kingdom Metazoa; phylum Chordata; class Aves; order Passeriformes; family Fringillidae; genus Serinus; species Serinus canaria. Next base: position 81,835,665 of record NC_066313.1, on the reverse strand, counting down.
ATTATCAATTTAAAATAACCACTTCATAAAATATTTGAGAATTCATGTTGTTCTCTGACTTGCAAAGTAGCTTTGGAAATGCCAGCTTGAGTATGCCCACTAGACAGATCTTCATGAGGCTTTGGAAGCATACATCACACAGATATTCAGATATCCATTACAGACCTGTTGAAATTAAAACCATTTGACATACAGTAATGGATATGTCAGCACTTCAGATGGAAAAAATATATGTAAATATTCCATATACTAAAATATAGCATCCTCCATATACTAGAAAATAGCAACTTCCATAGGCTGTCTATAATTTTCAAATTAAATACAATCCTCAGCTGAGAGCCAAGAAGAAAATGCTTGCATTTAAAAGGCGTTTTCAATTACAAGAACATTCTGTATAAGGTTAGCTAATGATACCATCTAAAGATTTATTTTAGTGCTAAAGTATATTCATAAAACTGTTCACCTACAAATACTATATTGGAAACTGGCCAAGATGTAATTTAAAAATCCCCCCAAACAATAAGGAAATGCTGAGGGTGGTAAATTCAACATGGTAGTACACTGGAAATTGAAATGTATCATCATTGCTATACTAACCTATCTCTTGAGGGCAGAATTGTCCTAATACCTTGGAAATAGATTATCAGTATTCAAATTTTCAAATTAACCCTTCAATGGGCAATGCAACACAAGTGCTTCACAATCATTTAAAATGATGGAGGGATGTTCAGTAAGCACTTTCAGCAGCAGGACCATTTTGAATTTTGAGTTTAAACACAAATGGCAACTATTTCCTAATTTATTACGCAATGCAAAGGTCATTGCAGAAAACTTAGAACCAAAATGAAAGTGATTTGCCAAAATGAAAAAAGGCATTACATCTATTTGATCTCAAAAATAAAAAAGTCTCATGCCCTTTAGTTGGGGTGGGTGTCTGCAGCAGAAGGAAATTTTACTAGATAGAGATGAGAACAGTAACCTTTAGCCAATAATCAGTGCATAAGGAAAATCTCCCAGTGTGTGAGAAGGAAGTGGGATGCTAATTTTACTTCTTTCCATTTAGAAGCTACTGAGCATTGTATTTCTCCTAATGCCTGGAAGGCAGCCAAAACTACTTTAGCTTTTATACATTGCTCAGTATATAGGGAAATCCTTTGTGAATGTTGATAGGGAACCTTTACTCATTTAAGCAGGAAAGGAAGCAGTATTTCTAGAAAGGATTTGCTAACCTAGAGCCATATGGTATCCTTTCACACCAAAATGCTTCATATGGAAACAAGAACAAATTTACTTTAAAACAAGAAAAAGTTAGGACAAGTTCATCTTTTGCCATGGATTGTCCTGGCTACAGGATGTTGGGAGGGGCACAAGCAGTGGAATGGAAAGGTCAGGGGCACAATCCCAGGTATAATGGCCAGGGTGGGGGAGGAGGGAAGGGAATAAAGACAAATTTTTAGCTCTGTCCTTTAATATTTTAAACAAATTCAAGCCCAAAATAATATCAGGCTACTTGTCTTAATGAATCAGGCAACTGTCCACAGCTCTGTTTACAGAGAGGTGCAAAAACTGTTATGGAGAATCTGTGCTGGGCTTCTCCAGCATGTCCTTTCATAAGCAGAGTTTTTTGCAGCTCTTCTGTTGTGCCAACCCCACATATTACAATTTCAGCAACTTGTTTTATCCTCGAGGGAGAATGACATGATATTTCAGATATGTTTTTAATGTAAATTGCGCCATAAAGTTTGGGGTTGGGATGCCAACAATGTTAGTGATCTAAAATTAAATGAGTTCAAACAGGAAGGAAAACAATCTACTGGGACAATGTGTGCTTCAGCTTGTTCCAGCACTAGGTCTTCTGTGGATTTGTGTTATGTTGGCTGCAAACACAATAACCTGTTGCAACCAACAGCATTTGCACCTGTTGTCTTTTCTGCTTTCAGTACAGAAGTATTTACACCACTGAACACGGCACAGGACCCGGGCCCATCATTTAATGCTTTCTTCAGAGCCATAGTTTTGCATGCCCTTTCAACCAGATGACAGATTCGTCTCTGATACATCATTTCAACTGGCCAGTTTTTTGAAAAATCAGACTCAACATACCAGTTATCAGTATTTTTGAAAAATCAGACCTCCACTATCTTTTGTGCCTTATTCATATTCCTTTGAAGAAATTTAGAGCCTGGCAAACTGCTGCCATGAATCTTCTCATCTGTATCAATTTCAAATTACTGCAGTATTTGCAGACAGTATAGAAGATTTCAACAAACATTTATGAAAACTTTGCTATAAGGTTGACTGACTGCTCCTCTGTGATAGAAAGCTGGGACAGCCATGCTGTGGGAGGACTCCTGCTTTATCACAAAGCTCTGAGCCCTTTCTCTACAGCTTCCCTGCCACTCACACAAATGACCCCTAGTAATTTTGTGCACTTCTGGATTTTTTGAAAGGCATACACATGCATTTCAAAAAAATCAAATACTCATCTTCCACCACCTGAAGAGTCTGATTCCTGCTCCTACTTCTTTCCAGAAGGACTCTCTCTTTCACCATAATCCATTAAACACAAGAGTGCTGTTTAGTTTTTATCCTTTATCACTCATACAATCAACCTTTTCAATTACTGATGGCATTTGAAATTCTTTTCATTTGCTTGATACTTCACTTTTCTCTTGGATACTATTATTTATTACCATAGCCTCAAGAGAAGCTGAAAAAATTGAAACTGGCTTTGAAGGTAACATACTGCATTTGAAAGCAGAGCCAAAAGGTAAATCTTTTTTTACAGCCTGTCACATTTATATTGAAATAGTTCTGATTCTGATATTAGTGATGTTTGTTAATAGCTTACTAATGTACAATATGTCATAGGTAAAAAGATCACCTTACTTTTATGAGTTACTCAAATTGTGACTTTCTTCCTTCCTGTTTTGAGGACAAACAGCTGAAATCCTATTTGAAATATGCAGTTGTATTTACTTCTTGTCTGAGAAATACAACTGCAGACACAAAGTTTGACCTGGAGTAAATCAGTTAGAACTGATTTACAGGGGTATAAACTGATATAATTGGAGGTATGTCACTAAGATTATGCATATAAAATATAGAAATATCAGATATAATACTCCTGAAGCATATGGCTTTATTGTAATCAGTGATCATCAATTCTCCCCCCACATACACTGCTGTAAAGTACAAGTAGGATTGATTTTAGCTAACATTATCCATTCTGATATAGTCCTTTGGACTACTTCTAGTGACAGTGGCAAGGGACAGACACCTCAAATGCAATTCATTCTACCCCAAAGCGAGATGGAGGAATTGCACTGAGAAGTACAGGCATCTTTCTGCTCACTACACAAGAAAGAAAGACAGTGAAGTGCAATCTAAATCAAGATTGTAAGGCTGAAAGAATGGACATATATAGATGGTACTCAGAGTAAACTCTTGTCATGGTTCTTTCTGTGGCCTTTAAGAAAAATTGCAATATTTTAATCTTTTTTTCTCTTTTTTTTTTTAATTAAGAAGAGAGGTCACAGGACTCTCATCTCATTTCTGAAATCAATTCTGACAATAAGTTAAATACAGTCACTCCAGTTATCTTAGTCCTGTTACATTACATTACAGCTGGGTAACTCCCAGGACATTACAAACTAGATTTGGTTAGCAATTCATGTGTTGATTGTAAAGTTCTCTGTTCAGAAGATGTTAGTTCAAAATTGTCATTAAAGCTTCTCTTCACTATCAGAATACATTATAGCAGAGAATTATGATGCCCAAATTTAAATCAAATTTATTAACCTTAGTCACCTCGACAAAAATATTTCTACAAACACAATGCTTCTTGTCATATTAACTTTACATTGCTTAATAGAAAAATAACAAGCTATCATAATGTATTTCTCATGTACACAATATTTAGGGAAATAGTTTACTTCCAAAATATAGGATGACAATATATTTAACAAAACAGTTACTGAATCTACTTAGGAACTTGGTAAGGCAAAAACATATCCTATAGAATCATAGAATATCAAGATGTTTTATGTTATTCTAAAATTGGAAGGGATGCATAAAGATAATCAATTCCAACTCCCTGCTTCTCACAGAATTACCTAAAACTTGGCCATATGACTTCTTGGACCCTGACAGGGTTGGTGCCATCACCACTCCTCTGGGGAGCTGGCCATTCCAGTGGACAACCACCTGTGGTGAGCCTCTAGTGAAGAGCATTTTCCTGATGTCCAACCTAAACCTCCCGTGACAGTGCTTCATTCCATTTCCATGTGTGCTGTCACTGGTCACCAGAGAGGGGTCATCACCTATCCCTCTGCCGCCCCAATGTCATCTCTTTTCTCAGACCTGCAAGCCAACATGAGTTTCACTAGGAGATGCTTTTTATTAAAGACTCTTCTACAGTGAGATTTTTCTCTAATTCCTCAGCCCTGAGGAAGAGCTCCAGAAACCTCTGTTTTAAAAATTACTTCAGAAGAGTAATTTAGGCTGTATTGTCTATTTTCATTGCTCACTAACTGGTTAATTAATAGCAATTTGCTTATATCCTTCCTTTTGGGTACCAGATACAGGATTTATTCAGAACACAGTCCAAAAGAAGTTCAGGGAGTTGCTCCACCATTTAATGCAGTAATGTCACAAGAACACTTCACAGAGTAGATGAGAGACAACTCTGCTATCATAGAGTGAACTGGAAACAAAAGGGAGGAGCTAAAAGGGCCTGCCCATACAAATATTACTGCACATTAATCCACTCATGCCCTAATTTTTCACTTTTTACCAATTGTCCAGACTATTAGAGACAATGCTGAGGTAACATCATCAGCACTATTTCAATCCCCTACCTACAAGTATAGTAATGTAGGAGATGCTGAAACATACATGGCTGTATGTATTCTGGAAGATTTTCCATATACTAAGAAATTACTGTAAGTTTTAATTATCTTCAACATTTTGGAAAACATATGTTGCATCTGATTTTAGCATCTTTTGCTGTTCTGTGGAAGAGTCTCACAAAGTCTTAGCTGTAAATTATCTTCCCTGACGGAGTCCAGCAGGGGCAAAAGTAGACAATGCCTTGGTTTTTGTAAGATGAGCAACAGACAGACCTCCAACTACTTTACATAACTGTCACAAGTAGCTTTGTGGGTGATGCTTTGAGTGGCCAAAACTACATATGAACAGAAGTTTTGCATTTTTGCAAACAGCTCTCATTTCAGTAGCTAACACGGCACTAACTCCTCTGCATGTAACAAAGGCTTGCTGGCTGCTAGCTCTGGTCAAGTGGCATTTCAGTAGCAATGAGGACATCCAGTACAGCTTTAATATTTCACTACTCTAATTCAAAACCTAAATCAGTCCCAGTGCTTTTACAGCTGCTTGGTACATTGGATGTTTTGTAGATTAATCACCACATAGACAGACAATTTTGATAGCCTGACTCTAAGTGATGCTTTCCCTGACTTCACTGGTATATAGTATCTGCTATTAAATCTACATGGCAGTCTTGCTAGCTTAGTTTAGCTGGAAAGAGCTGCTACTGGGCTAAATTAAGTTAGAGTTTAAACCTTAAAGCATTAATGTCCATCAAAATGGACAGTAGCAATTAACATGTCACTAATTCTAGTACATCCAAAATATTACTGCAACAAAGTAAAGAATGATAATAATGGGAAAAGTGCAAAGTAAATAACCCTGCAAATGAAAATTACTTTGCATGTATTAATTCAGCTTTTCTCTTGTTTCAATACTGTGCTGGTGATACAGAGTAAATATAATTTTGCACTGTAAGACATTTTTGCCTGTTATGCAAATATTACATTCAAATTTATCTCTCGGAAGCATCCCATGTACTTTCTTGACACATCCATCCTGGATATGAAAAGAAATGAAAAATGGTGTCTAGTTAGTCTCCATTAACAACCCAACTGGTAACTAAAATAACAAACGAACCATATGTTCACTGAGCAGTGCCTTTTGTAATGAAGGCATTTTCCAGAGCCATCTTTAGTACTTAAAAAAATTCATCATCTAACTAAAGATTGCAACCTTTGAGCAGTCCTGATTTTCCACAAGACTATTAGAAAGCCATACAGACCACACAAGTTCTATTTTCATCACTATAATGTGTATGAATTTGTTATGGACTTCAATAAAAATATATCAACCAATTTATGTTTGATTTTTTTTTTATTTGGCATAATTCTGGACTAATATTTTTTCCCACAGTTCTCTAATTTTGAAAATAATTTTTGAAATATATTCAAAAGCCAATATATTACCAGAGAGCACCAACAAGGCTAAGTTCAGAAGAGATTGTACAGAGGAGAAAGTACTTGGATGAGATGTTATAGTCCCTGTCTTCAAAAGTCACATCATTCAAACTCTGCAAACATTTTCTGTCCTACTGCTACGTACTGCTATGTCATGGATAAGTCTGGAAAAAATTTATTGTTGCATATTTTGATTAGAACTTCTCAAAAATTACTTACTTTGCTAAAAATATTCACCAGGATTTACAGTATGCTGCACAAGCAAGTGAATGACCTCCAGAGTACTTTGCAAGAAAACAACTACAAATTTCTAAATGGCAGCAACCAAATGGCTGATCCTGAGACACCTCTCAACTGCTAAAATTTTAAGCAAAGCCTATAATCTCAGTATGTAAAAAACATTGCAAGAAAAATCTCAGATTATCTCAATGAACTTGAAAATCCCATCCTCTTTGGTTCTAGAACAGGTTTATTTGAGTTCAGAATCAATGTCTGGGAGAAGAGCCAGATATTTATGCAGCCGTTGCATTTGAAACAGTACAACAATTAGGTTTAACAGTTTTGCATATTTTGGAACTCATCCACTTCACAATGGTGACATTGTAGAGATCAAGGACAGGAGAGGGTGGTTTTTACCCACCCTACCATTACTGGAGAGAAAAAACATTTTAGGAGCCACAGAACTGGCTGCATGCCTTACAGATAAACAGATTTTTATTGTTAGTAATCTACCCTTATATTTAGAGGTGGAATTACACTGCATCAGTTTTTTTAAAAATTGCACTGAATAAATACACATTGCAAAGCACCTGTTAATTTCTAGAATACTTTGAATGAAACAAGTAAATTCCTTCTCTAATTACCAAGGAATTACATTCCTTAATGTCAAGAAGGTAAGAGTAATGGCAACTAGAACCCCATGTAAGTGGTTAATAATTCAGTGTCTGCCTTTACAAGAGGCCTTCTGCCTCTCCATGAAAAAACAGCTGCAGAAGTGCTCACCTTGTGGTTTTTTATTAGAAAGGGTCACAGCATAAATTTCCTGGAGTTCAAGTATGGCCATTTTTGCCTCTCCGTCCAAGGCCTGTTTATACAATTTAAGGGAGGCTGGACTAGCCCAAGCCCTGGCTCAGAGACTGTGTCACATGATGTGTCCAGAGCAAGGACCCAGAGCAAGGAGCACAGCCAGCAGGCTGAATAAATGTCACCTGAAAGCAGCCCGGGAGACACACTCCGGGGGGCTGAGCGTTCATTCACACAGTGGGAGACGTCTGGGGGGCAGTGCCCTTCTCTGGGGCCACTGGGGCAGCAGGGGCAGGAGGGAGACTCTTGCCAGCATTCCAGGCCAGAATACTGGGAGCTGAGATCAAGTGACTCAGCTGCTCCAGTTCATGAGATAAAGCTACTGAAAACTGTGGAGTGGGAAGGAACAACATGAACCAAGAAATGGCAATGAACTACAGACCATAGAACCAGAAAGGTTCTAAGCAGAAAAGCCTAAAATGTCGTAGATTCTAAAACTACATTAATAAAACACATCAGGACAGCTAAGGACCAGAAGGAGACTGTGGCTGTAATTACTGTACTACCCCTTTGCTGAGATGCATAAGAAAAAGCTGGCAAGATATGAGAGTTCCTCTTCACTGACTATTTTCTGATCAATTCCCACAGTGTTACACTATTACCTTCCACATCTTAAATGAGTCTAACTTCTGTGATTGTATCATGCATACAACTGTAAACCTTAATTTCAGAATTATTACATCATCCAGTCAATTTTTTCAGTATAGCATGGATTGTAAAATTTTATGCTTTCAGGATCAAAAGCAGTTGGTGTTAAATATGCACCCAGTCTAAATATGAGGCCATCTAGAACCAAAGATGTATCAGGGGCTGAGTATATCCTCTTCCATTTCCCATAGGTTTGGCTGCTTGGGCTCCAGGCAGTGCAGCTGTCTAGCCTTGGACCAGAACTGTAGGAAGTCTCATTGGTGGGACCATCCTTCTCTCTAGAGATGCTTTCATGGTGAGACTCTTGTCCTTGCTCTCTGCCTAAGCTACCTGGCAGCTCTACCATGCCTAGTGTTTGCCAGTGACCCAGACCTTGACCTTGCTGTCTTGATTTCCAGGCTTGACCTCAGACTTGATTCATCATTTCAGTCTTGTACAGTGATCTGGGCTGTTGGATGAGCCTGGTTACCCTCACCCCTTGTCAGTGTAGTCACCTGCCCTGCTGCCACAGCTATCTCCCTTCCTTTGCTGGGCAGCTCATGGTTGGACCAGATCTTCCATTACTTCCCTTGGGAGTTCTCTCCAGCAGGTCATCACCTCTGCAAAACAAAATCAAAGAAATACTTCTTTTTAAATTAGTAACTACTTATTCTTGCTGGTTTTCCCACAGAACTGAAGAACATCAATGCCACCTCACCGTAAGGAAGGGATTAGATGTTTTGATCAAATCGCTGTTTGATTTCCCATAGGGATGTAAAGGAAGTTCTTGAAGTTGTTCACTCTCAGGCATTTCCTTTTATCTCTCAAATAATTTACAAGCCCTTTTCTATGTCATTGGCTTTTCAACATGCTTATGAAACATTATGAGCAGAGCAGCATCTCCTATTTCTTTATGTTCTATAGAGCACATCATACAGAGATCCTGTTCTGTGTCACATTGCCTATTTCTGGGAGTCCTCTTTGCTCTGCCATATCAAGATTGCACAGTCAGATGCTTGTTCACTGAGGTGCTCCATCCTACTCACAGCAAACTGCTTTTGACAATGCACTTACCCTTCCTCTTCTTTCTCAGCTCCCACCCTCTTCATTGCCTTATTTGTTCTTGGGTCAAATTTGATGAAACCCCAATTATGCAACAGTGTGGGGTTCTCTGCCCCATGGGAGCAGGACACTTGTGCTGAACTTCTGTGTGGCAGATGGTCAAAACAGCAGTGTTGCTTTAAGGTGGTGAGGAATTGATGAGGCTGGTTGGTAAAACAAGCTTTGTTATAAATCTGGTTAGTTGTGGAGATAAAGATGCACATAAAGACACTCTGATAAAGGTCAGAGGGCCCTACTGCCGCCTCAGTACATGGAGGAAGAGGATCAAAGTGTTTATTCTACCTCTTTTGTCAACTATAAATTTTGACCAAAAGTAACAGAGACCCTCATTAAGCTCCATTAACATATTAACTTACTCACCTCTTGAGATGCAAATGAAAGAGAACATGGGATGTGTAATGCCCATATGACCAAATAACACGTGATTGTTCTATCCTACTGGGACAGACCAAAAATTATCATATAAAATGGGGGCTTCAGGCAGAAAGGGTTGAAGGGGAAAAAACATCTTTGCCTGCTCAAGGTCAGTCAACACCATGTCTCTCCTCTTCTCCCAGAGGGAAGCCTTTGCATGAACTTTGCACCTCCATCTGCATTGAAACACAGCTGGGAATATTCATTTATAAATATATAGCATGATTAAATCTTACTAATCTTTCTATGGCAACACATATGAACACTCTGTAGTTGATGCATTTACCATACACAGTCCTGAACTTGCCTGGTGCTTCAATAAATTCATGAATCTGGAACATTCCTAGCCCTTACTGAATTGACAGCCCTTCAGTAATGCTACAGCAGTTTTTTCCCTGTAATGTGACAAGCATCAATGAAAATCCAACACACCTAGTTATCCAAAAAGAGTAGATAAGATGTCCTAAGGCCAGACAAACGTTAATATCTCATTCTTCCTATAATTTCCAAAGCGTTTCCAGATGTGTTTGTATAACCAATACAGAGATGGTCTCAAATAACTTTGTGAGAATTAACTTAGGCCTGCTAATTCCAGAGCATCCATGGAAAGGTGATACTAAAGGAATACTAATTCCACATCTTTTGACTCCTAGAAGAAAAGAACAGAGATTTTAATGATACCGTGAGGTCAGAGGAGCACTGGAGAAGGCAACCAGCACAACGGGATACACACAGCTGTTGGATGGAACTGCTCACATAGGTTCTATGGAATTGATGGACTGGAATTTAACTCTGCTGACCTTATGAAGCCTTTAAGACAATTCACATGACCATTACACACTTAGGTCTGCACCAGTAACAGGCTGACACTACAAGCCTTGGGCACAAAGTCTTCAAAAGTTATAGGCAGGAGACTTCCAGAGCATGTCCCCCCTTTCCTACACACATTATGGCCTTTTTATGCAGGGATAACTGGCTTGTGTAGTATGCTACACAGGAGATATCGATGCAGCTCTTAAGGGTTTCTTCTTCTTTGTGCCAGAGAAGATGGAAATGGTGCTGCTGCACTAGCCCCTCATCCATGGCATGGCAGGAAAGTACCTTACCTACTGGATGGAGACAGGGCTAATAGAGTTATCTAAACCCATTGCCCAATCTGACTTAGATTTTTTGGTTTCAATCATAATGAAAAACAGGTTGAAATTTTTCTTTAAAATAAAGAAACTCAGCCTTTTTCCCTCAACCATCATCTTTCCACAACTCCTTCCTCTTTATCAAAACATCCACACAATTATGCTTCAGACTGGTTTATTTCTTAATATTTCTCTCAGCCTCTTTAAGCTACGTTTCTGGATCAATGCCCATCCTAGCTGTCTTTCTAAGGAAATGAATTTGAGTCATATCATATCTTGGCCTCCTGCTTTTATTTCTCTATCATGCTTTTCAGAGATATATTTTTGTTTGTGACTGCTTTGAGAGCTCAGTTCTCTCTTAATTTAAATCTAACTATCATTCATCTGTCCTGGGGTGACTTTATGATGCTGAATTGTATCCCCATTTGTCTGTTTAGCCCAGAAATAAGTTTTGCACCTTTAAAACTAGATCTGAGAGTGAAGGGGGAAGAAGGAGAGGTGGTGGAATGTCTGAGGCAGTTGTATTCAAAAACATTAGAGATAACAGTTTTCCTTCTTGCAGCCTGTGTTGCCTGCAGTATGGACATGTGGGAGAGAGCTCTTCTTTGCTTTTAGTTAGTTTTATTTTTAGATAGCTGAAGCAGAGAAGTTCCCTGGACTGTGGTTTTTCTTTTTCTTGAAACTGTTCAAACTTGCTCTGGACTGAAAACCCAGAAAAGCACCAGGAGCTCACACCTGTGGCCCGCCAGGGCCTGGGACACAGCATTTTCCAGCACAGGGGGGACTGATGAGAGACTAAGTGAGCCAAGCTACACCCCATGGAAGGGACTTTCTGAATTTGCCATCTCTTCACAACAGCAAGAGGTTCCATTGTTCAATATTATTCATTTTTTATACTTGTGAATATTTTGCTTGTTAAATAAAAAGGTTTTTTCTACTTTTCTCCAAGAAAGTCTTTTCCCAAACCAGTAGAGGAAGGGGCCACTTGAATCTGCTTTCTAGAGGGACCCCTTTTGGAGTTTCATCCCAAATTTGCCCTAAACCAGGACATCATCTTTCACTAGTCTTGTAATTGCAGCTGTTCCTGCAACAGCCTTTAAGTGTTAATCGAAAAAGAACAGCCATTTGTAATTGCAAAATTCATATTGAACATTCTCCTAGTAGCCTCAGCCTAAAATTTTATGGTAGATTTAGCACATGGCCTGCATTAGTCCCAGCCCAGCTGCTGCTCTGTGCACAGTTCCTGCTCCTTCACTCTACAGTTGTACTGCAGCACATTTTCAGCAGCCTCAAATATTGCTCCTGCTTCATCACAGTAAAGATTGAGCCAAGAAATGTAATTATTGATTTATATGTAAGATACACTATGAGAAGGAAAACAAATTATTCAGTGCCTCTGCCAGCATCAGTCTTACTAAAACTGTGCCATGAGTTAATTTTTTACCTCCATCCTCTCAGAGATAACCAGGTTCATTTCTAGTCCAAAATGGAGATAATTGCTCTAGCTGGAAAAAAATCAACTCCAGTCTGTACCTGAAAATTGAGGAGAAAAAGGAATTATGCAAATGGAAAAAGCATTTTTCCTTCAAATAGGTCTCATTTCCATGTCATTCACTCACATAATAATTTTACAGGAAAGACTGTTTGTGAGGAACAGGGAAAGAATGCTTGTCTAATGGCAATTATCCTCAAGTTTTATTTTTCCATGGGAGGAATAGGCTATCAGAGACATGTGTTCACCCATGAGAGGAAGCAGCAAGGGCTGTACCTGGCTGCCCTTCTAGGCACCCTTGTTCTCCCACATTGTGCTACCAGGGACTCACCTGTGCTGGTTTTAGCTTCTGCTGTAGATAGACCCAGCCTCTCAAAGGCACATCCCTGCTCCTCAGCACCATCCACTCATTTACCAAAAGCAAACCTCCTGCAAATCCTGCTCCTCAAAGGCAAGTGAGTGCTCCAGAAGAGAATTCAGCTTCAACATTTATGGACAGCTATTGTATTTGTAGGGAATGCCCCGATGAAGGTAGGAATGATGCATCTGACTCCATGTTTTCAGAAGGCTAATTTATCACTTTATAATACTATATTATATTAAAGAATACCATACTGTAGTAAAGAATACAGAAAGGATGCTTACTGAATGCTAAAAAGATAATAATGAAAACTCATTATTCTTTCCAGAGTCTCGACACAGCTTGGCCAAAACTGGTGAATGAGTCAAAACAACTCACACCAGAATCCAATTAAACAATCACCTTTGGGTAAACAATCTCCAAACACATTCCACACAGAAGAAGCAAATGAGATAAGAAATGTGTTCCTTTTTCTCTGAGGCTTCTCAGCTTCCTAGGAGAAAAATCCTGGGTGAAGGGATTTTTTCAGAGAATGAGAATGCCACAGGCAGCAAAGGGTCCTTGAGCAGCAAGGGGATAATTAACTGTCATCTAATCCTGCCTGTCTTCTGCCTCCAATCTCCTTCCTGCTAGCATGTGCTTTGGGCTTCAGGGAAGGGCCTGAAGGAAACCTGGGCAAATGGAAATTCCCAGCTGACACTTCCTTTCTGTAGATCTTTTCCCCTTTGTCTTTAGGAGTAACAGGCTACACACATATTTACACATAGGTTAATACTGTAAGGAATAATCTATATTTGATTCTGCTCAGTATTTGATGCGTCACTTTTTTAAGCTTTAGCTTTGTTAACCACACAGGTCTTCTGTTACTTTTCTGTTAAGGCAGAAATATAATAACAGTATTACTGCTTACAGTTAAATCCTCAGTACAGGAAACTCTATCAAAAAATAAGATCCTCTAATTTTAACTCGGTCTCCCTTGGGTTGAGACTGAGAAGTTTGAGATGAAGTGAATCATTCTAAGTTACAAGAAACTGAAACAATTGTATGAAAGATTACATAGCTGATTATTTTTCAGCACAGACTAGACTATAGACATCTTGCATATTAGTGAGCACTTACACATGGTACCAAAAATTACCAGTTAAGAGCAACAACTTACCCAGCCTCTCCTTTGAAACAGAGCAAAAGCTCCAGAGGCATCAAGCACTGTGAAGCCCTGAAGCTCTTTCAGTAGAGGAACAAGTAAATCCTTTGTTCTTCTCCAGATGTTTCTCTTCTCATGAAAACATCTAAGGCCTTATCCCACCTGAACACCACTGATGTTTTCAACACTATAATTTCACCAGTTACAATTCCAGTGGCTGAGCATTCCTGAAATAAACATGCCAAATGGCTTCCGTGTGAATCTTGTCTGATTGCCCAGCCTCAGATCTGCCAGGTGAACCACATTAAAAAGACTTGAAAAGGTGTCCTTTGAGCTGTGGGGTTCTCTCCCATATCCCTGAAGTCTAAAAGTACCTCACAGTCAGGATTTTCTTAAGCAAATGCAGAGCACCCAGAGAAGAGTGTATGGGAACTCACTCCCATGATCTCTGAAGCATGGTGATGGGACTACCTTCTGTGGAGACAGATTCCACACTTCAACCAGAGTTTCTTGCCCCTCTCCATACTTCCTTCAGCCTTGACTCCCTTTCTGCCCACTTTGCCTGCCAGTTTGTTCTGCTGGTACAGAACAGGAGCCAGTCCCTTCTGCCTTGCTGACACAAGGACCAGTGTGATCCAAACTCAGCAGCTGGGGAGGAGGTAAGCAGGCAGCTTTTCTCCCTGCTGCCCAATGGCATGACTTTCTCTTAGGTGTATAACATGCAGTATTCCCATGTTGAAGCACAGACAAGTTAAAAATAATTCCACTATGGGGATACTACTTCATACTCATAGTGGCATTCTCCATTTTCATAGTCACATAGCACAGGATTAAAATATATTAAGACCTGTACAATGATCAAAAATGTTTCAGACACCTTAGCCCTCCCTTGCCTTAAAGAATGGGAGGAAACCTACACACTGGTGCAGTCTATACAGGTACAGCAAACCATGTGGTACAGGTACAGCTGCTGGCCTAAGGAAGCTATTCTGAAATGGCTTAAAATGAGATTTATCAGGGTTTGGGGCCAGCTCTTGCCTTTGTTCTGAAGGACTAAGTGAATTATCTCTCTGAAAGGAACAAAAAGTATTTATTTCATATATGCATTCAAGAACCTATTTCTTGCCTATTTCACAAGAGCTGCCTGTGTATTTGAGCTTTGCAGTATCTTGCCCCTGAGTGAGCCATAATTTATAAAAATTTGGATTCATGCTGGGCAAGAAAGGGAAGAGGACCCTGGGAACCAAGGGCTACAACCCTGAGAGCTGAAAGTATTTGGCTGATGGTTTGCAACAGATGGCTTACCTTAAACATTGCATTTCCTTCCCTAAGTGTATAGAAAATTATTTAAGGCATTACAACAAGGTTTTTAATGTAGCACTGATGCTTTCCTATTTAAGAACCATCTTTCCCTCCAAAATGTTGGCCTACTGCCCAAGAATTCAGCATAGGGCTGCTCTTCAGTGCCACTTTAGGATTTACCAACCCATCCACCTATTTCCCTTGTGACAGAGCTCCACATTGAGGGAGGAATGTGAACAGGAGCAACAAAAACAAGGGATGCTGAGAAGAGAAAGCATTATCCAGAACTTACTCTGCTATTTCACCAATCAGTTTTTGACATTACTAATGTCAGGCAAAAACTCTAATCTTTTTTCAAAGAGAGCAGACTTATGATGACAACATTGTTTTATCCTAGTCCTCTCAAGCATTTTAGATGCAGCACAGAAATGGGGAAGTAGAGAGCCATCCAAGTCCAATCAACCATTTAAATACAGAGCCAGCTAAACTGATGGTAAGTTTAGATGTCTTGGAACCATAGGCACGGATCAGCATCCAGAAACAGCTAATTCTGAAGCTAGTGTTGATCTTGCTGAAGCAATGATTTACTTTAAAAGTGTATGTGTTAGCCTTTCTATGCTGTCATTTCATATCTCTTTAGTTCCTCAATGAATTTTAGACTTTAAAATGTAAACTGCATGTTTACCTCTATTATTTTTAAGAAAAGTTAATCAAGGAGGTACTGCCTATTAGTTACCTAAAATGCAGGATATGAGAATCAGAATGCAATGACCTTTAAAAATGAAGTTGCTCAGTACCATAAAATTTTGTTTGTATGCCACGACTGGGTGACATTTTGTTGTGCCAATTTTGTGCTTGGCAAAAACTTCAATTAAAAAAATAATTCTTCCAGCCTGTTAGTGACAGTGATCAGCCTATTCTTCGTAACAATTTTTTCTCATGAGGCCAAATTCTGCCCCCCAGCCCCTTCCCTGGCTGGCATGCAGTTTTTAATGTCAGAATTACCCCCTTTCACCACCATTGCTGACTCATTTTCTTGCTGGGGAGCAGGCTGCATGGCTCTGGAAGACCTGCACTGATTGCCAGGGAGCAGCAGCAGCAGAGCTCTGTCAGGGGAGGCAAGCCAGGAGCTGAGGGTGACCACAGGGCCCTTCTCCAGCAGGGCACAGTCCCTGAGCAGGGCTAGCAGGGCACTGTGGTGACTGGCAAAGGCAGGGTGACAAATCAGGTCTCAGTCTTGGAGGTACAGATCAGACATGTCAGGGAGCTGGCTGGGAGCACACACTGCTGTGAAAGAGTCACAGGCCCTGGCAGCACGCAGGACACTCCAGCCACACCACAGGTGTTGAAGAAAATGACAGTCCTGTCCATCTGCACCCCTAAACCATCTGACATCTTTCAACTTCTCCAAGAAGGGAAGAGCTCTGCCTCACAGCAGTCTCCTTCCTGACTCCTTCTTCTACAGGTTCAGTGCTTCATAGGTTTATGATAATAGCAACATTGCTATATCAGCAAAACACTTTCCCTGGAGGGTCAAATTAAAATTGCATGGAAAGGCAAAATTTGGGCATTTCTTGTCTGCAGCACCATTTTAAATATAATTTATGTTTAACCCACATGGGCCATCTGAACTGTTCAGACCTGCAAACAGACTATAAAAATACACAGGCTACTGTTAAGTTGCTGATTCACTTTGTAAGTATTTCTTAAACTAAAGAAAAATAGTTTCATAGCAAGGACATTGTTCATTTAATTCTAGCATATAGGTATGGGGTCAGAGATAATGACTTCTGTTGCATAAAAGTTCAATAATCTATATTGATCTCCCATTTCCTCTACATTTCACTGTAGGAAACCTATTGCAGCAATGCTTAAGTGTCTGACTAGAAAGGAGATAGAAAACACAAGATTTCACCATTTCAAAAACATCAGTCATTGGAACACAGATAAGCAACCAAAAATACTTTAAGGAGTAGAATAGAAGAAGAGTTTGAAAACCAATCCTAGGGGAAAAAATCCCCTAAAAAAACAGAGAAAATTTGTCAAAATTTGAATAACAAGCGAAGACCAGCAGCCAAAATGACACTTTTCCTGGCTGTTACGTTTTGCATGAATGATGCAGATTGTGGTTCTTGTCCTGTGGGGACAGGAGACAGACCTAAGGCTCCCTCTGTTGGAGGAAGCCCCGCCGAGCACCGCCCCGGAGGGCAGCGGGAGCTCAACAACAGCAGCGCGCTGCAATAGTTACACCCAAGTGACTGCTAGGCAAGGCTGACAGGCTGGACAGCTGCCAGGAGGAGACAGAGAAGGTGGGGAGATGACACCTGTGATTTCTTCAGAGTGGACATCTGTCCTCCCAGGTTCCCTCGGTTTTTCCCTGGGAGCCAGACAGGTACTGGCACAGCTTGGCCCCTATAGAGGAATTTCCTGTGACAAAGGAGAACCCCTGTCGCATATGCACCCAGTGGCATTTGGGCATTCAGATGTTGTCATGCTATTTTGGAATGCAGAGAAGTGCTGCTTTTTCCTCTGCAGCGTGGAAGAAGACACACTGAGCCAGCAGTCCTCAGATTGCTTTTCTACATCCCCCTCACCATAAGTGTGTTCTGCATTTTGGATGCTCCTCCCACGTAAGAGCTGCTTGTGGTTTGGATGGATGCAGGGTGGTGCTGGCTGGAGTGTAGCAGGGAAGATGGCAAGCAGAGGGCAGAGGGAGAAGGGGACAAAGTAGCCCCTGCCAGCCAGGCTGAGAAAGGATTCAGGAGAAGGCTGTAACTACTGCAAGCCACAGAGCCAAACCAGCACCCCTGAGCAAGACAAGGAGACAATAGAAGAAAAAGGCTTTTCCCTGCAGCTCTCAAAATCCACAGATTCCCCCAGCCACACTTTTTTGGTGAAGCCTGCCTCTCACCCAAAGGGAGCCTTTCAAAAACTTTGCTCCCAGGTAATTTTCTTGCTTTCCTACCTCCCCTGCTCATCTTTCAGCAGCTCCCCAGGGACAGGCCATCTTCCCTCACCAGAAGATGTATTCCCCAGATCCCTAATGAAGCATCCATTATCAGTTTTAGAATAGCTGTGCTAAAATGCCATGTCCTCTCCACAGATCATAAACAGTAGCCCACAGCCCAGCATCCAATTAATGAATTAAGATGTGTAGCTTTACTGAAGAAAACTGTTGTCAGGAAATGAAAAAAACAGGCAGGATAAGAAAAGCACACATAAACTGAAACAAAACATACACCAAAAAAAAAAAAAAAAAAAAAAAAGAAATGAAAGTGTTGACTCATATTCATTATTAACTCAAGGCCTCAAGAGAACTGTGCTGATGTGAAAGTCAGAAACTGAGGAAAAAACCTCAGGAGGCAGGTAAAAGACAACAGCTCATCAAGACAGAGGATTATCCTGCTCCAAGGAGCAACAGAGACTGATGTTTTTCCACATGACTGACCAAGAAGAACATGTTGCCCTGGGGTGCTGAGGCTTGCATGCCAGACATGTTAGGCTGTTTATCCCCACGGGTTAGACCTCGCTCCCTTCTGTCACATTCACCAAGGAATGATTGCTGGGTACTCAAAAACCTGTGTGCTCCTGCTTGCAATCCTCTGTGCGTGGAAAAAGATGCCCAAACATTAGTGAACCAGTGGAAAAGAAGGCTCACAGTCCAGATGCTCAGGTGGCACTTGTGTGCCACTTTCTTCTCACCACACTGCAGTTGGTAGGTCCACTTGCCCAAACTTAAATACTGAGAAATGCTCAGTTCTGAATCTCAGAGCCAAACTGTAATGCATTCATTTCACAGTTCAGATCAGCAAGAGTTCACATGTATTTGCTTTAAGCACTACTGCAAATAGCAGGCAGTTTGTTTCCTTACTTGCTAGAAAAAAACATTTCCATCCACTTTTTCTCAGCATCTCAGCATGGGGATCATTTCCCTGAGCCACTTTGTGGTGGTAGCCAACTTTGCAGCAGCAAGGCAAGTTATGGCTTTGATTCTGCTAGTATTTTTCTTTCTATTTAGATCAGTTGATAGTCTTTTGCTTTTTGAGGAAATTCTAACAGCCATGGCTGAAAGCCTTCCCTGCTCTAACATGGCAGATGTTTCAGCACCTGTCATTGTCCCTGGCTGTAACAGAAGATGTTAAAAGGAATGGTGGGAGGGGGAGGGGGGCAAAACAAACAAAACAAACAGAAAAAAACAATGATTTATTTAAGGTCCCAAGGAGGGAAGTCTCCCAAATATCAATTTTGGGGGTTGGCAAAACTGAAGTCAGCCAAACAGAGTCCAAAAGAAACATTAAGGTAGAGAATTATTCTGTTCCAGCTACTGTCTAAATCTCAGACAGGAGGGAGCTTCAGGCACTCCTGCTGTTCTATTGCTGAAGTAGCAATTATCTTATCTCCCTTTCACAGTGCTATTATGCAGGCAGTCTCATTTGAAGGAAAGAGAAAAAAAAATTTAAAAATACTCTTTTGTTCACAAGTCCCTTTTAAAAAGTGTTGTTTTGTTCTGTTTCCTTTTTTGAGTGACATTTATTTGACAAAGGAACCTCATCATTTGACTGAATTTAAGATTAGATCATTAAACCTGAGACATTATTGTTTGTTATGGTCATCCATGACTCTCCACCACAACATCTCATTTCAGCAGTGGTCATCATTAAAATCATAATTAAAATACTCTTAATCAGTAAAACTAGAGACAGTATGATGTCCATCAGAGATCACTTTATTTCTTTGCAGTCTGTGCATAGGAAGACTTGCCCTGAATGTTCCTGCAATATTTGCTGGACATCTCACATAGCCAGTAAACATATCCCAGCACTTCAAAGTTAGTGACAGCTAAGCACAAGGATTCCTGTTCTCCAGGGTCATTCTGACAGTTTAGCACCTCATACCTTTTTGTGGAAAAGTCAGTTGCTGTCAGGGTGCCAGTAATCACAATCTCCATATAGCCTGGATAAATATAACACTGTGACAACTCTCAGTAGAACTGTGAGAGGGACCAAACCCTTTGGAGTAAGTATTTGAGGAAAAAACCATTATCAGATTAATCCATAAGACAGATGTATGTCAAAGAGAGCCTCAAATACATAAGTAGTATAGCTGAAATAAGAAGAAACTCAATAATTCAGTTGTCCCATGTCCTTTGTTCCTCATCTGCTAAGGACAAGAAACACGATTTCCAATTTCACCTGAGCAGTCAGCATTCCTGTCAGCTGCTTTGCATGAAGTCAGACAAAACTCAACCCAAACGTTTTAGTCATCATTGAAACCCCAAAAATGTTAGGATCTATGATGTACAACAAGGCATTATTATTGACCTCTCACATAACAGGTCCTTTAACAAAAAATGACTTTTCAGCACGGACACTGACAGGATTTAGAGAAGATAAATAAATTTCCCTAGAAGTTGACAATACCATTCTGACCTTAACTGAGATCTTGATGCTACATTTAATACAAATGAATACAGCCTTGTCTCATTAAAAGGTGCAGATCAGCATGTGCAATGATTGTGGCACAACACTAAACACCTGCTGAGAACAGTGAGATTAACCTCATGCCAAATGGTTTTCTTCCAGCATAGGTCAATAACTACAACAGCTGGCTTTCATTACAACTCTTTAACCAGATGCTTTATATATTAAACTCTATTTTAAATATTAAATACTGTCCTGGTTTCTGCTGGGATAGAATTAATAATCTTTCAAGTAGCTGGTAAAGTGTTGTGTTTTGAATTTAGTATGAGAATAGTGCTGATAACACACAAGTTTTTTAGTCCTTGTTAAGTAGTGTTGATACTAAATCAAGGAATTTTCAGCTTCTCATGCACTGACAATAAGAAGGCTGGAGAGGCACAGGAAGTTGTGTGGGGATACAGCTGGGACAGCTGCTCTAAACTGGCCCAAGGGATATCCCATACCACAGGGCAACATGCTCAGGATATAAACTGCTGGGGAGAGCTGGCCCAGGGTCCCTGCTCAGGACATGACTGGGCATTGGTCAGTGAGGGGTGAGCAATTGCAACACCTCTTCTAGATATTATCCTCACCATAATCATCATCAGTAATAATTTTCTTCCTTTTCTGTCCCATTAAACTGTTCTTATCTCAACCCATGAGTTTTCTCACTTTTAGTCTTCTGGTTCTCTTTCCCACCCTGGCTATGTGGCTCTTCGTTGCTGGATGGAGTTAAACCACAACAAATATCAATTACTGCAGTAGCTGTGTCTTCAGCTGCCCTGATCATAGCAAGCCTTCTTCCATCATGCACTGTCTGGTAGACTCTCCCTAGAAACAGTTTGCATCAGCCTATCATGATTTTTTCAGCTAGAACTTTGTTTAGGCCATTAGTTGGAGATCCCAGCATCTCGGCATTGTTCTCCCAGAGCAGACAGAGTGCTGCTTTGTGCTCTCAGAGGTAATGATGAGTGAGGTTGCAGATGTAGCTTTGCTGCTGGGAAGGTACATATTTAGTAAATAGAACATATTGCTATGGGGGCATACCATAAGCACCTGGAGCTAAATAACTGGGTCCCAAGGAGCACAATGGCTTTGCAGTTTGCAAATGCATTGTCAGTTGAAAGTGAAGCTTCAAGAGGAAAGTAGTTAAATAGGGGCTATTTTCATGGTATCCCATTGTTTGGTTTGAAGGAAAAAATCCAGTTCAGATCCATTGCAATGCATTTTCAGTTTTCCAACAATATTGAACAGTGAAACCCCATTCAAAAGCACCCACATGAAAATAAAATTTATTGACATTCCAGCTTCAGAGTAGAATGTGCGCTTAAGGGTACAAAGATTGATCTCTGAACAGCCAGCTGGTTGCAATATTCCTTGAGTCTTTGCTAGAAAAGATGTTTTGCTGAAGAGCAATGTAGTAGAAAATCCATCCATACATTGTTGGAACTACCCAGCAAGTCTGACGAGTGAGTTTACTTGATTATTAGGAGTGCCTACCATGTTCTTCACTTGAAAAAATTTTAATTCTTCAGAACTCTAAGGCATACCTTAAAATGTAGTCTTCAGTCATGGAATTCAGCAGCTGGCCAGCTTAACAGGAAGAGACTTCCTGTAACCACAGTTAGACCACAGATAATTCAATGATTACTATGCTTTATTTAGGTATGCAGCTTATGAAGCAAAAAAGAACACCATGTCAAAGCTTAAGATAACATACAGACAACATCTGTAAGTCTGAATCACAAGCCAGAACTCCCTTTATCTGAAACAGAAGATCAGTATGTCTATTTAACAGACAAGGTATGGGAAAGACAGGCAAATTCTTCACATGAGAGGTTGCCATAAAGCCAGGGGAGAGTGCACATTAGGATGATTGTGATGACCTTGGCTTGGAAGCCCTGTTATAAAGGTTCATGCTAAAATACTGTGCTGGGCTTTTACCACACTCCTAATACAGAAGGAAAGGGAGCTGGATCTTCATATATTATACTCATCACATAAAGATTTTGTAATCAACTTTTGGAAATCAGCATAGAAAAGAATGTCCTGTTCAGAGTTTGCAATTAATGTGAAGTATAACATCTGCTACAGGATTAACTGGGAAATCTCTGCTTTCTTCTGTGTTCCCTAGTCATTCTGCAGAGCAAATGTGAGCAAACATGATGTTAATTAGTGTGGATCCTCTGCAGCATGATCATGCACACTTATCAGAACTAGCTATCTCACTTCTGCCTGCTGCAGGAAGGACAAGTTCTCTCTGAAGAGATCTGTTTTCCTTGCAGAAAAGCTGAAATGGCATGGTCTGTTTGCAGTAGTCTTGCCGTACTTCCTGTGTCAATAACTTAAAATCAGTCTTGCACCACCTTTTCAGGATGCTGAAGTTCTCCAAACCCCCAGAACTATGTGTGGCCACTGTCATTTAGCAGAGATGTCATTTTCCATGGGCAAAAGTGGCAGCAAGCCTTCATTGCTCATTCAGACCAGGTTTGCACATCACTAACAAGCTTCCTTGTACCAGCCTTGGACCCTTTCAAAATTGAAACCACCCCTCACCTTTCTGCATAAGACTGCACTGAGTTGCCTTGATTTGCAGCCTCTTGTTCTGTCCTTGAAGAGAGCTGGCGTACACTAAGGGCTACCCTTCCTCTTGTAACCCATGGGACAGACACCACAGAAGCTAGTGGAAGCTCAGTATTGCAGACAGAAGGCAACATTTCATTGCAGTCTTAGACATTCAAATTCAGACATCAAGGCTGAGCTTAATTTTTAGTTCCAGCTGCAGAGGTGCCAGTATTTTGGCTATTGTCAACAGTGCAGTAGAACTCTGCACTACAATTTCATTTCACAAAGATCACTCTGGACTTTAAAAGCCCATGGGCCCAAAGACTCAATGAAGTCCTTGTTAATGAAATAGAGAGCCAAAAAGTTGATAGGACCCATCTTTGCAGAGCAATACCTTTCAGCAGGCTTCCATTCATTCTCCCATCCATACACATGGATGCCCATAGCAAATCGAGGGCCAGACTGCAACAAAGGTTCAAGTCCCTTCCCTTTCTTTCCAAAGCAGGACCACCTGTACCAGTGGTGTCCCACTAATACCAAAGCCACTTTTTATACTCATAGCAACTGATCAAGGCTCCCTGTAAAGGATTTTTAGGGTTTTTTTCTGGCCTAGGTTCAGTGGAACATTACACAATTCTTCATTTAACTGCCCTTACTTTGGTCTTTGGTCCTCAAGAGCTAGAAAAGTGGGATTGCTGCTGTCTTCTTGCTGTTTAGTTTGCAATCTCAGTTCTCACTGCTTCAGTTGCTGGCACAGTGGATCTTTATAGTGCTTCTGCCAAGGAGATTTACTGCTGTTGCTTCAGGCTCTGATTGAGTTGTTGGTAAACTTCCACCCTGCTCTCCCAGCTATTTTATAAGGAGTTTCAGATTATCTTCTGGGCTCAGTTACTGTATTTTCATTCTATGCCAGATACAGAATTATCTGATTTTCCTCTACCCTCGATAAATCAGCCCAACAACTGATTTAATTTAAAAAAAAATCTTTTTTTGTATATAAACCAAACATAACAGAGGAATCCAAGGCATTACAGAGGAAGAAATCAATTTCTTTAGATCAGGCACAAGCATTTTTCTTCTCCTTAAAATCAGGGAAAAAACCATCCTAATCAGAGAAGGTCCATTGACCCTGCAGAAAAATGGTGTAACCTCTACCAACTTTGCTCACTCACTTCGAACTCCAGCTTACTTCAATCACTCATCCCTCCCTTTGGACAGGAGACTTTAAAAAGTCTAACAAATACTCCTCCACCTCTTGGCTGACCCTAAATACCCATGCTAATGGAGGGGAGCAGAGCTTTTTGGAGGAAATGTCACATAAATCTGAGGTTCCTCCTCTGCAATTTGTGTGTTCATGAGACATTGGGCTGATATGGCATCAGTAATACTGAGCATTGCAAGGGCAAAGCCAAAGTAACCCAAAGCCTGTTATTTTGCAATACATGATGACACAGCTTGGGCAGGAGGAATGATGCTATCACAATGAAACTAAACCCCACAAGACTAGATGGACCTAAGGAGTTTATATGTGCCATATATGTAATAGCTAAAAACAGGTCATCTTATTTCCATTTAAATAATAACAACTGTTTTCATTGAGGTGCTTTTATATCTTGGTCCAAATTGTTTGTAAACTTAATAATGCAGATATTGGGTGAATTCAGGCTGTTTTTCAAGATATTTTCAAATTTAATATTTAGCACTGCTGCACGCATTATTTTAGTCTATGACTAATCCATTGGAACACTATACATATTATATGGCAAGTGCAAGAGTAACTACTGAATAAGGCAGATTAAGTATGTTAGAACTACCTATCCAAATACATACTTTAGAAAGGCATATATAAGATTCATAAATAGGATATTAGATTTATAAGTAAGATATTAAAATGTCATGGTTGGAGTGGGCTGGAGTGAAATGAATGTGAGATCTCTGGTACCTGCTTTTGTCTTTGTGGTTCAACCACACCAGAGAGAGATTTTGAGTAAAAAACTGGCCAGGTTTGAGCTGTGTTTAGAAACTTGCCTGATGATTAGATGCAAAGGCTGTTAAATATATATCATTTTTCCACTGTGCAAGCATAAATTATTTCCTGTAATAAATTTTTCTGTACATGTTACTAGGCTGTATATAGATCAGAAGTGGATATTTATAATTAGCCGGTATTTGTCTTCACCTCTATCTTTGTTTCCAAGGGTTGCTATGGATAACTGTTCTTCCACCTCCTGTGTACTCATTTTGCAGGTCTTGTGAATCTCACAAGGATAAATCCTCTCTTCCATCACATTCAGTATTGATACAATGACCTGATGAAACAACCTAGGTGAAAGTACGGGTACTAC
Organism: Serinus canaria; assembly: GCF_022539315.1. Lineage (NCBI taxonomy): Eukaryota > Metazoa > Chordata > Aves > Passeriformes > Fringillidae > Serinus > Serinus canaria. Next base: position 81,810,331 of record NC_066313.1, on the reverse strand, counting down.
TGCAGTAAGCATTACATGTCTTGCCATTAAACCTTAAAAAAATCATCACAGTGTTCCTGTGCCTTCCTAGGACAACTGCCTCAAGCAGTGTAGGCAAACTAAGAAATATGCAGACAAGAGAAATATTTCCAGGAGTTTGCCCCTTTTCTAAACTCATATTTCCTGAGAATGCCAAAATATGTGCGAAGAAATATGCCCAATTGCTAAAAATTACAAAAATGTCCACTTTCATTTATATTAAGCCAAGATACCACAGCTCATTTCCTTAGACGGATGTTGCCACAGGAATCCATTATGGATTGATTTATTTCAACATAAATCTGGAAATAGTAAGAACTGCAGTGAGATACCTGCTACAAAATATTTTGCTGAGCAAGGAAGATTACTTTCAGGTCAGCACTTCATCTTTGAGAGACTGAATTCTCTCAAAGAGAAATGGCCCTGTGATGGCCCAGCTCTATTGCTGCCAGAGGGATCTCCAGACCTTCTCTGCAATGGCAGGATGGCTTCTGTTCTTGCCCTCCCAGGAAGATGCTGAATAATAGCTGAGAGAGGAGGTTCATAAATGCGAGCATCTGACTTTGCTCTGTGCCATTAGAAGAGAGTGAACTTTTTCCTGGAAGTAAAAGTGGATTATTGGATTTACTGCAGGAGGGATTACGGATCCCCCAGTTTTCAGGCAATGTGCGTGACTCCCGGCAGATGCCAAGCTTGCCCGGCGTGTAGCCCCACACAGTCCTGGCTGATTGTCCGGATCTGCCCCTGACATTGACCTGGCAGGGTGGATGGAGCGGCAGCTCCAGGTCACGGTGGCGGCTGCAATGGCAGCCTTGATCCCCGCCTGGCCCTGCCGTCGCAACATCCCACGCTGTGACGGGAAGCCAACGTGAATTTTAGAAACCGCATGGGAAAGCGAGAGCGCTGGACAGAAGCGCTGCTCCCACACCAAAAACTCTGGCCCGGTGGAGCTCGTCTGTCCCGCACAACATATCCCTCTGCACGTCTTCTCGCATCCCTCTGTCTTTCCGCATCCTTTCGCCCTGCTGTCATCCTCCTCTCCTTTCACATCCCCGTGCACATTTCTCCACATCCCCCGGTCTCCGCATCCCCCTACACGTCGTCCCGCACTCCCTGCCCATGAACGCTCGCAGCTCCGAGCTTCTCCCCGGTATCTGCCCCGCCGGGGACCCCCGAGAGCAGCGGCGGCGGGGTGGGCTGGCTCTGAGGGTGGCACGGAGCCGCGGTGCCGGACCGGCCGTCGGGGCAGAGCGGCCATGACGTCACCCTGCTGCCGTCCCCGCGCGGGACGCGCGCCAGGAGCCGCGGCGGCCGCCGCTGCCGCCCGGAGCCGCCCCCGGCGCGGCGCAGCGCAGCGCAGGGCGGGTCCCGGCGCAGAGCCGCTGCCGGGAGCGCTGGGCCCGGGCAGCCGCCGCGCCTGCAGCTCTCGGCGGGGCCATGCGGATGGCGGTCGGTGCGGCAGCGGGCGAGGGGGCAGCGCAGAGCCCCGGCCCCGCCGCCGTGTCGCTGGGCTTGAGCGTGGCCGTGGTCTCCAGCCTGGTGAACGGCTCCACCTTCGTCCTGCAGAAGAAGGGGATCGTGCGGGCCCGCGGGAGAGGTAGGGGCCCGGCGCTGCGGTGGCTGCGGGTGGGAGCGCCGCTCCCGGGGCTTCCCGGCCTCCCTCCGCACCCCGCGACCCTCCCAGGAGTGCGGGGCCTCGGCCCCAGCCCCCGGCCACCCGCGGGGCCGCTCCCTCTCTCCCTCCCTCGCCCGCAGCCCTTCCCCTCGCTGCGGCGCCGGCCGGCCCGGAGCGCAGGGCGGGAGGCGGCAGGGCTGCCCGGGACCCGGCCCTCCCCGGGGGCAAGGAGGACGGGCACCCTCGGCTGGGTCGGAGCCTGTGTCGGGGGTGGCCGTGCCGCCTGGTGCGCGGGACACCTTCCCGGCGTCTGGAGCGGGGAGCCGGCTTCAGTTTGTCACCTTAAGCGTGTTTGACATCAGAGGTGCATGGCTGGCTCGAGGCGCAAGGAAGGTGATAAATGAGCGGAGAGGCGGCAGGTGGGGGTCAGTCAGGGTGTATCAGCGCCGGAGAGCAGCGAGCCGCGCTTAACTGCGCATCAGCAACAGCTCCCTGATGTACGGTCAGCGCGCTGGTCTGTCACGCTGGAACACAGCACTGGGGACTTGGGTGCTGTCTGCACTCCTGCCCATACACAGGTTCTTCTTTTTCATGTGCTCGTGGGACTTTACCACCAGTTTCTGTGGCTTAGATAGTTTCTTGCCATGAACAGTACCAGCACATCTTGTTGCTTGTTTATTCCAGCGCTTCCAAAGACACACGCAAGTTGTATCAGTCCTGTGGTAGTTTCCACTTTTTGAGAAGAGACAGATCAGTAATATAAAATAATTTATTTCTTATATTTTTCATATTGAAATCCCATGCCTCATTATTATTTCCTGAGGTGAACATATCCAGGAGCTGAGTGTGCTGTCTAGACAGTTTCACCAAAACAAAGCTGTAAATTCACAAGTGTGAAGATCTGAATTTTATTTTGAAATTTGAGCTCCCCAAAGCATGCAGCTGAACAGCATTTGGTAGTTGCATCTTCATGCTTTGAACATAGGAAAATGCAATTTTAAAACATTTATTTAATTGTTTTTAGTATCGTGTTTTTATGTAAGAGGAAGACTGTAAACACAGGTTGCATCATGCCTTTGAATTGTGGTCAATAGCCATTTGTTTTTGTAGGTGATGGTGACTATGTATGAGCATGTGTCCATAAGTTCTAGTAACTCTTTTGGTTGAAAAATCCTTTTTAGTTCCAGGACAAGGTATTTTCTCTCTATACATTGAATGCATGTAACTATGTACATATATGTACACATACATATAATATGCAAATATATATATATATTTGTATTTGCATTTTCATTGCCTGCTGCATCTAGCATGTTCAGGGTGAATGCAGTGGAGCAAAGCCTGATCTAAAAAGTTTGTTTTATTTTTCTTTTTCTGCAATGACCTTACATCTAAAGGCATCAGACAAACTTTTGTTTTGCAAGCATAGTCTCCCTTTCTCCCCAAGATGGCTGTAACCCATTTTGATTCTCCAGAGAGAGATCACGTTTGCATCATAAATACAAACTACTTTTTTTTTTTTTTTTTTTGTAAGGGAAACAATGAGAAAACACAAGAGAAAAATAATAATTTTGCAACCCAAGGCAGATGGAGGAAGTTTCCATTTAGAGTGTACTTACTCCTGAAGAGCTTTCAGTGGAGCACTGGGTTAAGTGAGTGATGGGCGTGTGCCTGTTTTCTCAGTGCTAGCAGCTGTAAAACTTCCTGTTTTGAAGATACTACTGATGTTTGTGCATCTTGCTGAGCATTTTGTAGTTCTTTCTACTGGCATGCTTAGTGAGGAAGCATCCAGGAAAATACCCCAGGTTTCTCTTTATGTTGTGTTGCGAAGCAGTAGGGATCTGCCTTGAATCTAGCAGTTGGAGCTGTGCGTCTGAGATGGCCAGTGTCAAATGATGTCTCTTTCCACTGTCTTCAGCAGGTGCTGTATAATTAACAAGGAGGCACTTCAAGTCTCTTCTGTCTTCTCTCCTGAATCAATAATATAGTATTGATGTAATTAGCAATCCTTGTCTAGTTAGAAACAGCAGTGGGTGACAAATATTTTGCAAAGTTACCTTACTTGAGTCAATATTTTCTATAATTTCTGCCCCCAACAGTGTTTTTATTTTATATGCAATAACAAAAGTCTAAAAAATTACTACGCCCACTCTAAAGCTGGCCATTTTCATTAGTCATATTTCATCTCTTTTCAATTGTATAGTGTGATTTCCAAGTGCTTAATACTTTTTATGTCTCCAGAGTTAGTGATGGCTGTGTTTTTCTTCCATTTGGGATTTAAGAGTAGGTACAATATTGCCTGCTACTCCAGCAGCTTTTGGGAGAGGGCATCTTCCCAAATGAATGCAGAGCTGTATTGCTAGAAAGAGGAGCAAAACAGAGGAGTGTGACTTGATGCCAAGGTTGTGCTCAGAGTAGGCAGTGCTTTCGTTTAGGACGTGGTCATGAGCCTTGATGTTCTGCAGAAGCAGAACTTCTGTGGTGCACAGGCTCCACCTGGGCACATCCCAAGGCAAGAGTTAGTAATCTGACAGTGAAAATAATCACCCTCCAGTTTGGGAGGCACTAAGGACAATGCAGGGTTTTTACTCCTCACTAAAACAGTGAACTATGTTAGGAATTTAGAGGCTTCAGCTGTAGCGCTTTCCAATGCTTAAACGTAGGAGGATAGGGTGACACGATGGTCCTGCCAAACCTGTGTGCCAAAACTGCCAGAACAATTTCTCAGCTACAGTTTTTCTGATACAATTTCACTGAGGTTGTATTAGCAAACTAACTGAGCCAATTCATGTTCTGTTTCCATAGGTTTACAGTTCTCCTAGAAGTGGTTTTAATTTAGATGCTTAAATGTCACCCTCAGAAGCATTTGGTGACATTTTGGATGCTTTTCTACACAATACTGCATTAGTGTCACATAGGTGGTACTTCAGACTGGAAACTAGAACTTCTGACTAACACATTGTCTTAAGAAGGTCTTACTTGGAAATAAGCCAAATCCAAAACTGTTCTCTTTGGTTAATATTTTTAAAATCTCAGATTCAGTTGCCTTGAAGAATAGGTTTAGGATTAAGGTCTTTAATAACTGAGATTGTTGTTTCATACAGTCTGTGATTTCATGTTTTTCTAATACATTTTCCTATACTTCCAGGTACTTCATACTTAACTGATATAGTATGGTGGTCGGGCACTATTGCAAGTAAGTATCTTAAAAAGTTTTAAATTTTTTTTTTTAAGAGAGCTTTGCTTAGATGGTGATAGGAGACATCAGGAAATCTGGGTTTTCATCTTGAGTCTTACACTTCCTTGTCATGAAATTTCCATCCCCAGAAATATTCCACCTTTAGTAAACTCTTACCATGGCTACCATGCCTGGTGGTGTTTGCAGAGGCAAAGAGCTGGGACAAACATGAGTCAGACATCTTTCCATTTCCAAACCATTTGGTACTTGCAGCCCTTGGCAGCCACACACTGCTCTGACTCTGGGTTCCTGCATGGTTTGTGTCTCTGTATTGCACGGGCCAGCTCAGTTTTTAATAAAAGTTAAAGCTGAATTAAAAATTGTTGCTCTGCACAAAAGGGCCCATTGAGCACATGTTATGTTTTAGATCAGAAAGCATTTAACCAGCCTCATTAAAAAAAAAAAAAAAAAAACAAAACCAAAATTCTTTTGGTTTCTTGTTCAACAGATACAGTTTCAGTTTTGCTTTTAATCTGCAAGATTAATGCAGAGCCTTCTGTGGTGCTGATATGAGATCTGTGTAATTTTACCCTTAATATCTTTGTAACTCTGCTTACACCAAGTTCATTCTCTGATGTGAATCTGGAGCATGGGGAGCAACTAGCTTTCTCCTCTTACATAAGCCCTACTTCTATCCACAAGCTTAGAATCATACCCCACTTTTAGATTCTATTCCAGCCTTTTGTGAATGATTTGGAAAGTTCTGATGCTGTTTCTGAGAAGTATATGAGTCCAGTTGTGCCCCTGGTTTTGTGGCAGCAAGGTAGGTCTCTGATTTTTGGTTTTGTTGTCTTAAAGCTATGCAAAAGGAATGAAAACCAATGGATCCCATTGAAGGACAAAGTTCACAGCAAGTGTAGAAGCTAACAGAGCTTCAGAAGAAAAGTCCTCTTTTCAGAAGAAAAGATTTAACTTGAGTTTAAGTAGTTCTTTGACAGCTTCCTCCCCTAACAGGATCACTACTGCCCAAGTAAAAGTAAATCTGTGCATCAGTCACTCTTTATCACTCCTGAGGCTCCCATCTGTAATCTCTAAGCAGAAGGAGTTAAAAAAGGGAGGTTTCATTACAGGATTTATCTTGGTGAATCAGAGAAAACAATTTCATGCTTAAAAGAGCTGACTGAATTGAATGAAGGCAAAACAGCTGTAGGGAATGGTATCAGTTGGCTTTTTTCCAGTAGCTAGATACAGGTATTTCAAAACAAAACCTCAGTAGCTATACTGAGGAAGAAGAGTTGCTTGTGGATATTACAGACTCAGAATGGCAGCACAGCAATAGCAAGGGCCAGGGAGGCACCTATGGGGTGCAGAGAAAGGTGCTGTGTGGGGAAAGGTGTTGCTTGTGGAATTAGCAATGCCCCCAGTTATCTGGGTGAAATGATAACAGCTGCCATCATTTTCTCAAGCAGAAAATTTGGAGGTTGGATGACTAACAAAAACCACATAAACTCTATGAACTTGTTCTCATGGTATTTGTTCAGATGGTGAATAAGTGTTTCTGTGTTGGCATGCTGACTCAGCATAATGATGCCCAACCATTTGGGGGCCCTGGGATCCACTGGATTACTGAAGACTTCAGAGGAAGGGCTGCAGATTCTGCTAAGGGACTTTTCCTTACTCTGTAGTCAAAAGAGTGATTGCAGCATGTGTACAGGTATTTCAATGAGCATTAAACTAATTAATTGGCTAATTAATTAGTTTCAGTGCAGGTTTTGATAGCAGCAGTGATGTGGCTGGTTCTTACAGAAAACATCTGCATTAGTGTATTATAGATGGGGAGAGCACTTGTGAAGTGCATCTCCAGTTTGTCACCACAGATTGAGCTGTATTTCACATTTCATAGCAGAGCTGGGGCTTCTGACCTGGTCTTTAAAATGAAACTAGGTTGGAAGATGAATTCTAGGAACATTCTTAATGTACTTGATGCATGTGAGCTGCAAATAGACTTTGCAGCTTTCCCACTTTAGGTTAGTGGGAACAGGCTGAAGTTTGTCTGAAATAAAGCCCCTGACATGCCTAGAATAGATATCTTTTGCTGTTCAGGTCTACTGCTGGTCTCCTTGCTAATGGAGACATGCCAGTGTGCATCAGGCTTTGTGCTGCAGTAACTTCGAGGGTACTGGTACTTGTTTATCACATTAAAAGCTTGGTGTGCCTTCAAGAGCTGAAGTCATGTCTTGACTTACATCACTGATGTATCTGATGAGGAATTTCTGTTCAGAGAGAACTGGATAGGTTGGCAGCAAAAGTTCCTCAACATTGGGTAGATGGTAACAATCACTGAGATTCTTTTTTAAACTGCTGTTAACTAGTCATGGTCTGTCATTTGTGGTGGTAAGAGACCATTACTACTACTGGTTACTGCTACATGGTGATGTGGAAAATCTCTAGTAAGTTCAGTTGCCTCACAAATATGTTGCATTTGACTGAAGATTTAGAAATCTACTTTATGGATTGATGTTGGTGCCATCTGTTAAGAGTTCTACCAACAGAAAGTTCAGACACCTGACCTCCAAAAAAAGCAACCTTTTGTCCGAGTCATTTGGAAATGTATGTAATCTGCAGAAATGCAGAGTGCCAGCTGTGCACCATTCTCCATCCAAGATCTGCCCCAATGCCTTCAGATGCCTTGAAGATAATGTCAGAGTTGCTGCATAGATCTCCAAACAGCCTGAGGCTGATAACTGAGTTACTCTGTTCCCAGGGACAGGGACATCACCACTGTCTCTTGTGCCTTCAAAATGCTGCTGCTCATCAATTTCTCTGTCTCGCTCCCACACATAGAGAAAGCCTCAGTGCATTTAATTAGTATAATTTTTCCACACTCTGCAGTTTTGCAAGTTGTTTGTCTCCTTCAGATTTCCTGTAGGTTACACAGGTCTTCAGCTCTACTGATAATGTGAGCTAAATTGGTAAATTAATTAATGTTTGCAGAGTGCTTTGCAGATGTAAAAAATTGGATGATAGTAATGATATTTGATAGTTGAGGGCAGTGCCAGCCTGAGCATAAAGACATCTTGGATTCTTGAAATGTTTTTAAATGCTGATAATGGCTTTTAACAGCAACTGGAAATTTGAGCTGTATGTAATTTGTGCTCAATCTCAAGCTTCTTGCCAGTTACCACAGACCCTGTAACTATGCAAATATGTTGACCTATTATAAACTTGCCAGCACTTGCAAAACCATCTAGCTTTTATTTTTTAACTGAAAACTTGAACACATCAATTGTTATCACAGCTGTGATATGCAATACTGTGGTATATCTTGGAATTTGCTTTTACTGGAGGAAAGAAAAAGAAGGTTGAGGCTGTTACTGTGTCTTGTCAGGCATGTTCTTTTTACAGGTGTCAGGAATGACTTTGGGTGTTACATAGTGTTATGAAAAGTTGATGTAGTATATTGAAGAGGCCTTATGCATGTGTTTAGTGTTTCAGTAGAAGATTCCTCAGCACTGTCTTTATTTCCCCCCCAAAAAAACTAACACTGCTGTTAGGAACTATAATCAAGTACATTTGTTTTATGTGAATACACATTCTAAAGATGAAACCATGGGTTATATATACTTTTACCCCTCCTCATACAAATATTTGAGTGTAATACTGAGATTATAATCCATGAGTGTTTCTAATTCGTAGTCTTTTTTATATTTAACTAAGAGAAGTTACAAATGAGATTACTTACTGTGCCCACTTGGATATTCTTGTGTGGCAAATATAAATCCTGTATTAACAAATACAAAACTATAGAAAATTTCCAGCCATTTTGTTTATGTGCAAAATTAACAGAACTAAGCAAATTGTAACATCTGTTTTCCAGTTAGGTCAGTCTTTCACAAACACTATTGGGCAAGTTTTGATTACTTATTTTTACAAAGGGTTTAAAGGCTTATTTCTGGTTCTCTTGACAGTGGCACTGGGTCAAATAGGGAATTTCTTGGCCTACACTGCAGTCCCAACTGTGCTAGTGACGCCCTTGGGAGCTCTTGGCGTTCCATTTGGGTAAGAGTTTGCTTTTCTTGTTCTTATCTGGATGTCATTACTACTTAATAAAATGTCAGATGGACTCAGTGCTCACTGGAGGTCCACTGAGAAATGTCAGGCTTATGGCTGTTCATTATGTGTTACAATGCCACCTATTCCTGTTTTCCCTGGGAAAGCATGGCTGGGAGAAGGCAGTGAAGAAGGGTTTTCCTGAGTATCTTCTGCTTTTAGCTCTCACTATGATTTGGAACAGATAAACTTTTTTTTCCTCCCTTTTCTGTGATAGTTCTGGACTTTTCTGCCTGTTCTCTTTTTCACAGTTCCCTTATGTAGATCTTTCCTTTTGTCTCACAGTCTTTCTCTACCCAGCTATCCACAGCCCACGTGTGTTTATTGATGCTGATTTCATTTCATTGGATCTGGCCTCTTTCCAAGGAGGAAAACTCAAGGGAGTTCCTTGCACATGCATGCCCCCAGCTTCTTAGAAGTTATGTTTGTGGGAGGCGCAGAAAAGGCAGTGAGTTTAAGGAGTTTAGTATGTAACTAAGGTTTTGTGATTAGATGAACTACAGTTGTGGAACTGCTTCAGTGAAAAAAGCACAAGTCTTTGAAAACAAAGCTGTGCATTACCTTGAGATTTTTCTATTGCCTGCACTGGTCATCTGCTTCAGAGTGCAGATGGCATTGCTTCATGTCTGTCTTTAGCTCTATCACTATGAAGCACACTGATGGTGCTTTATGTACCACCTATTATTTTAGCCTAGGCCAGATATTTTTGCTCACTTTGGTGAGCAAAAATGACGTGTCTGAGCCCAGCCCTGGGATCTCTGTAACCAAAGGTCACTTTTATCCCATGACTGCTTAGCACCTATAAAATGGGGCTTTGTCACAGCTCACCAAATTGGTAGTGAGCTGGGTAGTGGGTAGATGTCTGCCTTGGGGGTCAGATGTCTGGTTTGGGGAGTTTCAGTTGTTTGGGGAGAAGATTGAGGGGGTGATGTGGTTTTGCTTATTGGGTCGTTGAGGCTAGAAGTTTTGTTGGGGTTTGTGTCTTATTTTGTTGTGTTGATTTGGGTTTTTTTCCTCAGGTGAGATGTCAAGGATGGAGTAAAACTGCAAATGGATAAATCTTCCTCAGGTGTCAGAAATAAATTTTGAGAATTCATCAACATTTGATAATATTCCTTTAAAAGGGAAATTCGTATGGCACAGCACCCTTAAACATTTTTAACAGCATGTAGTCAAACTTCTGTTTTTCTTCCTCTTTTCAAAGGTCCATCTTAGCTTCTTATCTACTTAAAGAGAAACTGAACATTCTTGGCAAGCTGGGATGTTTGCTGAGCTGTGCTGGGTCTGTTGTTCTCATTATCCATTCCCCGAAGTCCGAGAGTGTAACGACTCAGGCTGAGCTTGAAGAGAAGCTTACAAATCCAGGTAGTTTGTTTTCTCATTAATTCATAATGATTTTCTGAGGTTGAGCAGGAGCACACTTGAGGAAGAGGCTTACCAGTTCTACCAGGTAGGGAAATTGACTTAAGAAGAAATCATGATGTGACAGAGGCAGATCAGTACAGGTTTTGTGTAAGAAAACTATGCCCTAACTATGTTCTTCTTAGAACTTGTCATATTTATTGGGACATGTGTGCAGAAAGGAAAACTTTTGAAAACATTATCCTACACAGCAAGCTCAGAACAATGTCCAGTTGAACTTGTAATTTTATAACATTATGAAAGACTGTATCTTGCTATTTAGAGATGAAAAGTGTAAATCTAGGACCTCAATTTAAGTTGTTTTATCAAAACAAAAAAATACTGTCTTCTCTCCTTTATTTGTCCATGATTTTTTAAAAGTTTATACTAAATACCAGTTATGTTCCCAGATTTATTTGCACAATAAAGGTATGTAGAAATAGGCTGTTGAGACATATGCTGAAATGCCTGTTCCTTCTCACCAGCTGCTGGAGGACACATACTGGTACTAATATGTTCCAGGCCCATTTTTGTTTTTCTTGCTTAAGTGCTAAACTGCCAACTATTGTTTTTCTTGTATTTGCTTGAAGTGAGAGAAACTCAAACCTAATAACATCAGCTATTCAAAAAGTCTGCAAACAAAGAAAAGAAAACAAATACCTTGGTCTCAGTTTACCATTTAAATCTGAACAAAGGGCATTGGTTCTGTATTTTTTTTAACTCTAAAGCATGAAATGTTTTTCACTGATCTGTGTACTGATTGTATAATGTAAATGATATGACCTCATGTTTGTTCTAACTGTCCCTACTCATGTGCTCACTTTAGGGGGATCTAACTTTATGTTTAAGCTCTTTGCTGGATCCACACACTGTGCTTTAATGAACTGTTCACAATGAGGTGTTATCCATCTGTCTGTCGTAGGAGACTTGGAGTATAGTCCTAATGGAAAAAAGAATAAGATTTTAAAGAAGCCATCTGAAATCCATTTCAAATGTGCCACAGTGTGTAATTTTCTACATGGTTATTTGTTTTTCCCAAAGAACGTGACAACACCATCAGTTGTTGGTGCCAATATTTCTGGAAGCTCAGTGATTTGGATCTATGTTCAATAGCAAATCTTAATTGTGATGTATACCTGAAAGTCACTTCTAGGACGTGATTTGCCTGCTAAAATCTTTAGAAGACCAAGAGTTCTCATCTTGATATTTTCTTGTTTTCTTTTTGTTTTCCAGTTTTCGTGGGTTATCTCTGCATAGTGCTGCTAATGCTTCTCCTGCTTATCTTCTGGATAGCTCCAGCTCATGGACCTACTAATATTATGGTTTACATCAGTATTTGCTCTCTGCTGGGCAGTTTCACTGTTCCCAGCACAAAAGGCATTGGGCTGGCTGCTCAAGATATCTTTCACAATAACCCATCAAGTCAAAGGGCTCTGTACCTCTGTCTGGTACTTCTGGCAGTATTAGGATGTAGCATTATCATTCAGTTCAGATACATCAATAAGGCACTGGAGTGTTTTGACTCCTCTGTGTTTGGTGCCATCTACTATGTTGTGTTTACCACCCTAGTCCTGCTGGCTTCAGCCATCCTTTTCAGGGAATGGAGTAATGTAGGAGTCGTAGATTTTTTGGGCATGGCTTGTGGATTCACCACAGTGTCTATTGGAATTGTTCTTATACAAGTCTTCAAGGAATTCAACTTCAGTATTGGAGATTTAAACAAACCTAACATGAAGACAGATTAAAATATTTTTGAGGGGAAACTGGATGGCTCAGGGAAAGATGCAGAGCTGTTCATTTCTAGGTCACTATTTCAAATAGGATTCAGGTTGGTAGCTACCCTCTGATGATTTTGTGGCCTATGTGAAATGACCTGGAGGCCTCCATCCAGTTTCAAAAGAACAGCTGTCCATGTAACCTAGTCAACACAATAAATGACCTTAATTGGAACTACTAATTGAGTCAGCATAGAGACTGATGTATTTCCTCACTGTAAAAGGTAGTCCATCAGAAAAGCTCTGTGAATATTCTGACAGACCTGTGTGAAAGCTTGTATTGAGACTTCTGAGGTACCGTTTCTGTGGGCAGAGGACATCAGTTTCTAATGCACTCAATCTGATACCTTTCATCATAAGTGATGTATACCTTATAATAAAGGGGGGAAAGTAAGTGGAGCAATTTGTGAATCTCAGTATAGCAATGTCTTCACCATCAAGGCTGTGAATTCTCAGACAAATGCTGGTTGGATCATGGACTGTAGATTTGTTCTTTTTAGTGACTGCCTTGGCAACTTTGTCTGCCGTGCAGTGAAGACAGAGGGGAGTTGTAAATTGAGTTCTCTATACAGAACAGTGGACCCTTAAATATCTTTCACTAATTACTTATCAGCTCATGGTACTGTCCAGGTATGCATTTTTCTTTGTAACTTACATACATTAAGACATACTGCATTCATCTGAGAGTTTTTAATTGGGGGCAGGTAGAAAGACTGTGAAGGATGTGGAAATGATGCACAGGCTTACTGCTTACATTGTGGCTTATTTGTAAGCAGCTCAGAACTGTTCCAGTGCCTTTGCAATCAAAAAATAATGCATAATTTTGAATGTATTTGTTTCAGATGGCCTATACTGGTTTAATAATTCAATTTCACTGTCTACAATATTGGACTATATTCAAATTCTAAACACATAAAGCATCTAGAAGAACCATATGTTTTTGGAAGAATTTACAAACCTGAACTGAAACCCCGGGATGCCTTGACAGCTTCTGAAAAACTCTAAGTCCTAGTAGGAAGAGGAGTGTTAAAATCAGTCCAGCATACTTTTATTTTAGTTTAGTGACTAAATGCAGGAGACCATTTTGTTGAACACCTAATAAGTAGAGAACATAAAAAAAAAAAAAAAGTAATTTAAAAGAGAGAGGAGCATGAGATTTCTCATAGTTCAAAAAAGATGGTCTGATGTTCTTGTAATGTTGGAAAAGGAGGTTAAAGACTGAAAAAACTAAAGCATTCAGAGAGTTTTAGGTAACTGACAGGGACATCCATTCAGATCAGTAATTCATAGATTGTGTGAACATTTTAGTTGTAATATTTTGACAAGTAGTACAGACAGCTTAAGCTACGATGAGGATGACTCCAAACAGCTCTGTTTAAACCATTTAGAGAATATTGATACGTTAAAGAATGAAATAGTTAATTTCATGTTCTACTTACATTTGGTAGCAAAAACATAATGGGTCAAAAAGTTGAAAGCTTGAAAAGCAATGAGTGTTTGTTTCTCTCTAAGTACAAAAATGGAAGAGTACAGTGGAACTCAACATCTCTAGATGAGAACATCTCCCCAGAAAATAGAAAATCATGATGTCATTACAAAACAGTATTAGAGAAAATTCACAACATTTTATCAAGAAATCATGAATGTTACTTTGTAGCTGCCTGACAGGACCATGGATGTTGATTAGTGGGGAGTAATACTGTCTAATCTTGTGATGTTTTTTGTTGACCTGAATTGAGGTTTCCTTAAAACCCAGCCTTCATTTTCATTTAAAATGAATGCTGTAAGCACTACTAATGGCAGCAATAATTGCAAAAGTTAATCCAAAAGATTTAGTGTTCTGAAGGGACTGTTCTGAGGGAGTAAGAGCCCTCCTATGTTATTTGCAAGGTTGTTTTAAAACTCCACATTTCAGGGAATGGCTCTTGAGTTGGCAGAAATGGCATTGTTGCAGGCCAACACACAGTAACTGGTATCTTAATGAAATAGAGCAGCTCTAGCAGAGAAAAGACCATCTTCATGGATTTTCAAATACTGTGCAAGGTTTTTAGAAGGTCTGAGAATTGTAGATGAGGGTAATTGGGCTATGAAATCTGGTTAAACTAGCCTCTGTCCATTATTGATTGGAAGATGGTATCTTGGTTCTCAGCAAACATTCATATTTTGTCATATTAATTCCCTTTTTTTTTTTGATTGAACCTGGAATTGCACATAGGTTACGAGGCCTGTACTAACCTATTTTTTAAAACAATGTTATGTTTTTTGAAGCAGTCAAGTTGTCTTTTCAAAGTTCAGCTTCAGAGTTCATGAGTTGTATGTTGGTTTTGTATTAGCCTTTAATCTCTGAAGACTTCTCTGAAAATCTTTAGGTCAGAATGGAAATTATTGTGGTCTCATCTTACTCCTTCTTTGGCCATATTTGTTTGTCTTGGTTGGTTTTAAAATTAATTCTTAATTATTTATAAAGTGCCTGTCCTAGTATGTTAGATGCATATGCAAATTATTAGTAAATGTTAGATTCAGAATAACTTGATTGCCCTGTCTAAACCTTGACATTTTCTGCACCACACGAAGTTTACTTGGTAAGTGCTCACTATGCAGAGGAAGAATAAAGTAGCAACCATGTTCTGTGGTCCTCTGACCATTGTAACCACTGATAAATATCAGCACAGTTTTCTTCTCTTCTCCCCAGCTGCTCCTCATCTCTGATGAGCTTTCTAGAAATGTCTGATTAACCTTGATGTTTAAAACAAAGATGACAAAAGCCAGCACATAAGGTGAAAGCAATTCTCGTGGCCTTGCACATCATTTGTATCTGCAGCCTTTTACTTCTTGAATGCTAAGTAACTGAAAGCTTTATTTTTGCTACTTTGTTCAGTGTGTAGCAGTGTTCCTTCAAGTTCTGCTGTACCTGGATCTGGTTCAGTTCTAACTTTAGAAATGCATTAGCATTTTCTGTTGTCACTGTTGATGGGATTCTTTCCCCCTCCATCCCACGCCCTCCTCTTTCCAGGTGTCCTACCTTTTTTAGTTCCATTGCTTTTCTGATATAAAAGAGGCACTGTTGAAGTTGAATTTTAGCTGTTCCCTCTTTTTTTTTTCCACCCCTTTGGCAAGTAAGCACTTTGAATAAGACAGATATCCGAGTTCCATCATCTCAGGGAGCAAATGTGCATAGTTGTCTCCTGAGCTCTGCCATCCCTCACGGGTCTGCCCTTTTCACGTTCTCATCGTGTTATATGCATTGATAGCTGCAAGCCAGATGATTTCAGTTCTGATTCCAAAGTAGAAGTGGGACAGGCTACACATGGAAAAAGTGGATTCATTACAGTTATGGAATGCATTTGAATTAGATTCAAATCCACAGGAAAGGTGTTTCACTCCCTGTGTCTGACTTCTCTTACACTTGTCAAACATATTTACTTGGTACTCACTTGAGGATAGCTCTTTGATCATTATCCCTTCAGTGTATGGAGGATTTGCATTTGTCAGTCACGATCTCTATTAGGTGTCAAACACAAAAATCCCTCAAATGTTCAGTAGGAGAATAGAAATCTTTTTGATACAACCAAAAAACCACATTTGTTACACTTCAAGTACTTCTGTAAAAAAAGAAAAATATCTAAACAAGTTATCTGCTGTATTGACTTTCCAAGACTCTGTATGTGTAAATAGAGCCTATTTATTAGTGAGCTGCAACTAATATTAATAAGAACCTGTCATACCACAGTTTGACAAGTGAGGCTTCCTATTAATAATATTGATTTTATTGGAACATGTGTATTTTTCTGAAGTAACTAGCACTGAAAAATCAAAACACTGGATTAAGTTGTTGAAAACAGTTGAAAGTAAGGTTTAGCTTTCATTTTATTTTTTAAAAATACAGGGTTTGTGTTTGACGAAATCTGGGGTTAATAATTAGGGGGTGCTTTAAATGGGAAGTTGTTTGCACATTGTACCCCCCCTCACATTCTTGTTTCATAAATATAAGACATCAAGGATTCTACAGATATTCCCTGGTTGTCTTGAGATGGTGTAACTACTGAAGTTTTACTGTTAAATCAAGCATTATCAAATGTTTATCTGTTTCCTGTTATCTTTGTAATAATTCTTTGGTGCTATCTGTGGGCTTACAGAATGCAGATTTTTAATGTGTACTGTGTAAGGCACCAATGTTGTCAATAGTTAGCATTACTAGTGCCCAAGTGTATCAGACAGCAATGTTGAAATGTTACGGATTAAGAAATTGAGTTTGGCTTTTCTTTATTGTTTGTAGTTGTGTTGGGTCCTTCCACGTCCACATCCCTCCCCAGACAGTTGCTCTATAGAGTGGAAAGTATTGGAAAACATTACACAAAAAGGATATTTTTAAGTCTTTTTTTTTTTTAACTGTGGAACTTTCTCTTTTTTTCTCTCTTTTTTTTTTTAATTTCCCTTTTTTTTTTCCCCAGAATGTAAAAAGTAGTTTTAATGGGATATAGGGAGAAGGTAGTTGGCAACAAAAATACTGTCAGGTTTGGTTGCTTCAATGCTCTTGCAATATAGTTACTACAGATTACATAAAAACAGTTTATTTTGTTAGCTTCCAAATAATGTATATATAGATTTGTTAATGGCTTACAAGTCAAGCTTACTCTCTTTGCTTTTTAAAAAATAGTTATAGGCATGTTGTATTTG
Organism: Serinus canaria; assembly: GCF_022539315.1. Taxonomy (NCBI): domain Eukaryota; kingdom Metazoa; phylum Chordata; class Aves; order Passeriformes; family Fringillidae; genus Serinus; species Serinus canaria. Next base: position 81,793,557 of record NC_066313.1, on the reverse strand, counting down.
CCTTGTGTAAATTACAAAAGGCTATTTATTAAGTTTTCTGATAACTAATCTATTTATTAACCTGTATTGTTTTAAAATAAATGATTTATTTCTAGCTCAATGCTTGTTTTGTGACTTGTTTTTAGCAAATGGGGTCGAGGGAAATAAAGTTTCCTACACACTGCTTTACAGGCTAATTCCAATTCATAAGCCTAAACTATTTCCATTACCCTTTCATAAAATAGCAGCTTTGCTTTTAGTCAGAATAGCAGATTCTTGCCTGGGTACAGATCAGTTGGCCTACAGAGGGCTCAGTTGCCCTACACCGGTATCTACCAGCAGGCTGCAGTCATAATGTCCTCATTGGACTGAAGTTTGCTCACAGGTAGAATGAAGACTTCTCTGGCAGTGACTCTGGGACTTGAGTCACATCAAACTGTGCATTCAGGGTTAACAAGTGCTCTGTTCCTGCATTGCTGTACACTGGTTACTTGCTAGAGCTTCTGTTCCAAGATTTACTGCTCCACAGTTGGGTGTGCATCAAGTGGCAACAGCTGTAAAGAAGTCTGTGTCACCAGGCTGATTGACTCTCTGTAGAAAGAATTGCTTGGAAAACTACAGTGATTGCCCATCTCATTCTTCATCTGAAATTCCTAGCCCCTCATATCAGGTACTGGCAAATACATAACTTAGAGTGTCTGTGCGTGTCTCTTAGATTTTGGTTGGCTGGCGTTTAATTTTAAATGATGGGATTTATGATTAAGAACTGCTCCCTCCTGTGCATTTGTGTTTTAGGGGATGCATTGATATTATTGCCAGTCAAAATTCAAAGTTATCTTTGAACAAGGAAACTAGCTCCTCAGTAATATTACATGTATGCAGTGGAAAAAAAATGGGTATGGATTTTTTTATTGCAATTTTATTTTTAAAGGTATTTATGATATTAATGAAAGGTATAAAGATAGACCAGAAACCTTGAAAGGCTTTCACTTCATGCATTTTTAAGTAGGTAGTATAAAGAGTCTGCATGTTGTTAGCAAGAAAATTCAGCTACCCTTATCTTGTGCATGTCAGGAGCTAGGCCTCTAAGGCAGCAGCATTGTGGTAAAGGCAAATGTGCCATTTACACCACTGGTGGTGTTGAAAGTCTGGGACATCATCAATCCTAAGCATATTTATCTCAACAACACAGTTAATATATCTATCTCAGCAATGCAGTTCATACTGGCAGAGCATTAAAGACAAAAATCTCATTTTGTCAAAAGAAAAAAAAAAACCTGTTGATTTTTTTTTTGAGGGTTGTTCTATAAATTTAAGTCTTCAGCGGAGTCCCTTAAGTTCCCTGTGACACTGTAGATGTTGCACAAGTAGACTCACAGATGTGGTTTTTGTTCTGCTCAGCTGTCTTCACAAAACACAGCAGGAAAGTGGTCATCAGAGGCCCTGTTAAAGCTTCCTGAGGTTGTACAGGTGTATTTTTGCCCTTTGCCCTTTTAAATTTTACAAGATATTTATACACATAGCAGATACTAAGCCCTAAAAAATCTGTCCACAGCCACACAAAAGGATCTACACTGACTGCTCTCGTTAGATTCCTTGGGCACAAGGATGCTTTGTGCACCTGAATTGCCCTATGAGAACAGGTTAAATTAGGCAGGTTACCACCATTCTCATGCTTGGAGTTCTTGCCAGATGCTCAGCAAACATGCCTGAAATACTACTACTGTGTTTATTTCAGCCTGCAAAAGAGAAGGGGTGACCTAATCGCAGCCTTCCAGTACCTGAAGGAAACTTATAGGAAAGATGGGGCAAGACCATTTATGTAGTGACAGTGCAGGAGAGAATGCTATCAAAGTGACAGAAGGTATGTTTTAGATTAGATATTAGGAAAAATTACTGTGAGGATGAAGAGGAGCTGAAACAGGCCCAGAGAAGTTGTGGATGTCTCATCTCTGGAAGTGGTAAAGGCCAGGCTGGATGGGGCTTTGAGCGAGCTGGTATAGTCGGAGGCGTCCCAGTCCCTGACCACGGCAGGGTGGGTTGAACCTGGATGATCTTCAAGGTCCCCTTCCAACCCAAACCATTCTGTGACTTTACGATTTTCTGTGAGTGCAAAATCTGCTTAGTGCGGATGCTGGCAGGGCGGGTGGCGGCAGTGACCTACCCCGGCTGCAGGGCGGCCGCAGCGAGCACGGCGGGAGCGCCGGGACCCAGCCCGGCCGGGGAACTGCCGCCAGCCCGGGAAGGGAAGGCGGGGCTGCGGGAAGGGAATGTCACCAGCGGCGGGCGGGGCTCGGGGCCGGGCCGCGCCCCTTCCGGCGGCCGCTGCCGGAACCGCGGAGCGGAGGGGGCGGACGGGCCCGGGACACCGCCTCGCCTTGCGCTGCCGCTGCCGCTCCCTCCCGCCCCGTCCTGTCCCCTCATGGCGCTGGAGCGGACGGGCACCGGCCCCTCCCGCCGCCCGCTCCGGCCTCCCCCGCCCCTGTCTCCTCTTGGTTCGCCGGGCATGTGAGCGGGGCCGTGACCGCAGGTAACGGCGGGGAGAGGCGGGAGGGGGCCCGGCCGGCCCCGCGGGGGCGGGGGGGGGGCGGGGCTCCTTCTCCGCGGAGCGCTCGGCGCTGGGCCCTCGGTGAGAGCGAACGGGCCGGGGGCGCGGGGCTCCGGGCCTTGAGTCTGGTATACAAGCCCGAGGGTGCTTTCTCCGTAGTGGGAAACTTGTGCTTTGGTGTGAGAAGGCCGAGATTACAAGCTGTAAATCGGGCTGCTGGCGGGGTTCTCCCACCGGGCAGAGGTGTCCAGGTACAGTGTGCTGGGTCTGCCCGTGCTCCGGAGCCGCTGTGCCCCGTGCTGGAGTGTGCGTGTGGTCAACCAGGGAGATAAATGGTTTGTCTTCGGTTTGGTCCAGGGTTGAATTATCCCAGGTTGAGTCTTGTGCAGCCTGGTTCCAGAGCACCTTCAGAGCTTCAGAGCCCTGCTGCATCATTTTGACCTGAAAAAAAGCAGTCGTAGCTTTGCATTGTAGTTCATTGTAGTCTTAAGCTGACATGGGGAGGTTTAGATTGGACATTAGAAGGAATTTTTTCATAGGCAGGGTGATGAGATGTTGGAGTGGTTGACCAGGGAGGTACCCGGTGGAATCACCGTCCTCGGAGCTGTGTAAGAAAAGATTGGATGGACATGGCATTTAGTGCCGAGGTCTATTGACATAGTGGTGGTTGGGTTATAGGTGTGACTCTGTCTGAGATGTCTTTTCCAGCCTAGTTGATTTTGTGATTCAGAGTGAAGATTTTTGTTCATTCATACACTGTGAAGATATTGCCTGGATCTGAGTCCTTCGTCCCTGTTTTTTCCCCCAATCTTTTTCAAGCAGTCAACTTTCTCTATTTCACTACGATGTCTTTAACATTGTTTGTACTGAAAACGTGATAAATGTAACTCATTGTGGTTCTGTCTTAGTGCCTTTGATGTGCCTTGTACACAGTTAGGGTTTTTCCCCCTGGAAGGTAACAGCTTCATTGATAGAAAATTACTCCATAAGGTTTCACTGGTATCATTGTATTTAGAATTCAGTGTCACACTAGTTCTGCTTTTTTTAAAGTACTTCATTCTAATTATAAAATCCTGCAAACAAGAAAGCAGGTTATAACAGGTTATCAGCGTGTCAAAAGAGTAGCTGTGACTAATTTATAGATTGGACTTTAACTTCCTGGATTATCTTAAATTTGAAACTGCCCTTATAAAATACCAAAGGTGGAACTTCAGTGACCCTGTGCTGGTTATTCCTCCCACAAGACTGGAACTCATGTGCCAGGTCCAGCAAAGATGAGGCAAGTCTTATCTTGAGTCTGTTTTGATAGCTTTCCATGAAAACAGTCAATGCAGTATCAGTTACAAAGCACTGCCTGTAGTTTGTATTCAGTTAATGAATAACACTGTTATAGTGAAGATACTTTTTAACTTTATGTGAAAGTGCTTTAATTAAGGGTCAGTTTTTATAGAATAACTACAAGTAGCACATGCAAAGAATAGGTTTTTAATGTGGATTTTTTTTGTTTCCTCCTAGTTTCATAAGATGAAGTGCTTGTTGCTTTTGCTTTATAAATAAGAAATCTGCTGTAAAGTGTTATTAATTTTCTTCATAGTTTATCTAAACCTTTTAAAATAGACAGCTGTAGAATAGTTAAGGTATGTTTTGCTTTCTGAGCATGTGACAGTGCCTCTAAAATATATATGCATATATATAACATAAATATGATTTTAGCTTGCCTGTGTGTAATATGTAAATAATTATGTGTATAAGTTTAGGCAGTCTTTAACTTATGCAGAGCTGGAAAACTGTATCCTGTATTGGGGCAAATGTGCAGTACAAAATTGAATGTATTGTTTCCTAAACAGTGTAAACAGAATCTGTAGGTCCTGTGTGCATCCATCTTGGCCTTCTAAAGGTGCAGATGACTAAGCTTTGAACTCTTTTATCCTAATGCTCTCTTGTGTCTGTCCTTCAATGTTCTCTCTGTACCTCTGTTTAAGAGATATGTTTGTGAGTGGATGGAACATGACTGAGGAGGGCTTGGATTTAATAATTAGGTATATTTGGGGGGTATATTTAGTAATCTGACTAAGAGCATTTCTGTGTTCATACTCCCCACTGCCCCAGTGTTCTGTGTATCCAAAGGAAGGCTGCAAAGGTGGTGAAGGGGGTAGAGGGGAAGCTGTTTAAGGGGCAGCTGAGGCCACTTGGTCAGCCTGAAGAAGAAGAGGCTGAGGGGAGACCTCATCAGGGTCTACAACTTCCTGATGAGGGGAAGCAGAGGGGCAGGCACTGGTCTCTTCTCTCTGGTGACCAGTGACAGGGCCCAAGGAATGGCCTGAAGCTGTGTCAGGGAAGTTTTGGGTCGGATATTAGGAAAATGTTCCTCACCCAGAGGAACTGGGTTGGCACTGGAACAGCTCCCCAGGGCAGTGGTCACAGGACCACCCTGACAGAGTTTAAACCTGTGTGTGTTCAGGCACATGGTGGGTTTCTTGGGGCTGTCCTGTGCAGGGCCAGGAGCTGGGCTTGATCATCCTGTGGGCTCCTTTCAACTCCGTGTGTTCTGTGATTCTATAGAAACATCCTCTGAAAACTCACCATACCAAAGCCAGTCATTAAAACTTTATATTAGTTATCTTACAATAAAAGTGCCTTAGCACTTTAGTTACAGAATGAAACTGAAAGAATTAGGAAAGTATTTCAGTTCAATTGTAGTATCGTACCTTCTAAAGAATTACTTAGACCACAGCTTAGTTTCTTTTATTTGTGAAGTGAAAAGTGAAATAATGAAATAACTATGGCTTCAGACAAGCTGTATCTAAGGAAGATCAAATCTAAAATCACTCTGATTTGTTATTCAAAACATTCTGAAATTCAAATATTCAAAATATTATGCTACAAAAATCCTCTTCCTATTTAAAGCATAGATTGGACATGGTCTTGTGTGTCATGCATGAAAACTAAATTGTCTTGAAATAGTGGATTTCTTAATAATTTCTTTGCCAAATTCTTAACATGCCAATTAATGCTATTTTTGACTTCTGTTTTAGAAACCTAACTTCAAAATACTTAAGAAGTGAATGCCTCTGGATTTTGGAACAAAATTGGTATGTATAATGAGCTGTCTACAGGCTCATCACCAAACATTTAGATTTCTGTTTCATTTGGGAATGTTTGTTTCATGTAATTTTATGCTTGTGGAAGGGAAGAAGGGCACACATAACAGCCAACATGACACATAGTAGTCAATGTGTATTTGTTAAAGCAACTTGTTGATTCAACCTCCTTTTCTTCCCTGACAAGCTTTGTGGCTAGAAGGGCATTAAATAGGTGCTTAATTCCAATGTTAGAAACATAAAAATTTAAGCAGAGTTGACAGTAAAATACCATAGAACTGTTCAAAAGATGCAGAATGGCTGTACCTAGAGTATTATTGTGTTTTCAAAGCAGGCTTTTCAAAAATCTTCAATCATGTCTGAATCTTTGGCTGTTTAATGTTATTGATCTGGCTCAAAAGACAAAGAAATACTCAATAACATTGGGCAGGGAAGGATTGCCAGTGTATAACCTTGGTTGAATATTTTCAGGAAACATTTCTAAAAAAAGAGATGTTTTTTAATAGGAGTAAATGGAAGATATTACACCCAGGCAGGAGTAATTTGCTATACAATGCAGGAAGTTATACCAATAGAGAAGTTGAAAATGAGTCAACAGTAGGTGGCTGCAGAAAAAGGGCTAAAAAACCCACCTGGTTTGGATGTTTAAAAAGAAAGACAGTCTACCACTTATTGCAGAAGTGATAATAACTCAAGCCAAAGTACTATATACAGCTTTGGAAATTGCACTTAAAAAAGCTTTTGGGAATGGACCCAGAGGGTGGCACAGCAGGAGACACCTGCAGGGTAATGTTGATATGTGGATTCAAAGATAAAGGGACTTGTATCTTTTTCCAGCAGTGGGATTTGGTAGTAAAAGTGAAGATGATCAGATAATGAGAGTTCCTAATGGCATCAAAGCGTGGCTGCCTCATTTGTGAAGTTTCTTTTGCAAGAATTTTGTGGGAGAAGCTTGGCTGAATTATCTATAATGAGGAGCAGCAGTGAATTATGTAGTACATTGCAAAGGGTTGAAATAAATGGCCTGTTAAGGTAATTTTTTTTTTTGCTTAATGGCATCATCCTGATCATAGTTGAAAAGAGCAGGTTTTAAAAAAGATTCTTGAATTTAAATAATGTAGTGTATATTTAGATTATTTCTTGTAAGTCTTTTAAGACTGCTTAACTCTAGAGGGCTTGTGGCCAAGTAAGCAATGTTGGAACAATGCACCATGTCTGCCTTTCCCAGCTCTAATTATTGCTTCCCTACAATGTTCAGCTTGTGGAAGTGATACTAATTTTCTTTGGCTGGTAACTCCCATATTCTTACTTATGCTTATCTGCTTTTAAATGTAAAATATTACGTCTTCTCATTACACCACTTTTAATGTTTCTGAATATTTAGAGAGGTCACTTGCTGCAATAAATGTAACATCTTTGGAGCACTGTGATTGTGCTGCTTTTGAGAGAAAACAACTTCTCAGCAAAGAGACCAAGTGTTACCCTGTTTTACACCAGAGAGTCTGTATCTTGCTAGCATTTATGATACATTTGGTTACATCTTGAAAATAAGCAAAAAAACTTTGTGTCTGATCTGGATTTGCTTATCTCCCACAGCTGTTTTTTCAGATTCTGAGTTTGTCCATCCATCCGTATCTGATAACCTTCAAACCCAGTTCCCTGTGTGACCTGTCATTGCACTGTTGCACACTGAGAGTTATGACTCATGATGACACCATCAGATCCACGGGCTATTCATTAATGAGTGGCTCTTGGAGGCATGGTGGATGTTGTAGCCTCTGTGAATAGGACAGTCTCAGCCCTTCTTTACTTCTCTGAACTAAAGCAGAAGCAGGAAACTAGTACGCCTCCATGACACTGCTGGTCTTGAGTGGATGAAGTGTTCTATGTGTTAAAATCAGCTGTGAACTTGATTAGAGAACCTTTGCAGCACTGCACAAGTGCCAGCTTTATTTAACTCCTACATTTTCTGCCTTTTCTCTGTTTGTAACCTAGTAGTGGCCCTGGCTGCCGGAATGCAACAGCTTTGGCATGTCCCAAGGCAGAAACATGAGAGGCGTTATTTATTCCAAAAACTGCTCGTTTCATGGCATTTTCTCATGCCTATAGATAATTTTTCTTGATTATATTTATAAGCATGCATTAGTTCCTCTTTTAGTTAGGGTTAGAATTAAAGTCTTGATTTCCTAAAGTGTAAAACTTCCAGTGCTTGGTACTGCTTTGACCTTCCACATGTCAGTTCTGCACATGTAAATTATATCTGCTGTATACAGAGGGAACCAGATCTCTTCAGAGGGAAGCTGGGTCCACCATGACTGTGTGACATATGTCTGCAACTGTGGACATCTGAATTAACCTTAGGAAATAAGGCAATCCAGCCAAAGCAGAAATGGGACTGGCTATGTCTGTTAGGACAAATAAATGTGATGGGAAGAGCTAGCAGTAATTTATCTGAATTTATGTAATTTAAGTAGTTGAGATTTGAGCCTTTTACAAGGTTAACAGGGCACTTCAGCGTATTTGGGACATAGAGAAAAAGTAGAAATACTAATTTTGATGTGTATCATCCTTTTCAAGTCTAAATTCAGAAAATTACCTGTAAGCACACAAGGGTCTTCATTCTTCTGCAATCTAATTCTCCCTCTGCCGCAAAGAAAAGCAGCTTGTTTCTGGAATGCAGTGGGTGGAAAGTGTCAGGATGGGACTAACTGATGCTCTTTTCCTCTGTCAGTGTAGGTGAAGATATGCAAGCCAGGGAGAGAAGAAAAAAAAAAAAAAAAAGTGGCTTTGCCAGTATGGAGAGTTCTCTTTTAGTAAAAAGTTATACCAGTAAAAATAATCCTATTAATAATATAGCTAAAGTAGCAATTGTTGAAAAAACTGGTAAAGTATAAAGCTTAGCAAAAGCAGCCCCTCCTCCCCCAGGTGATGCTATACCACTGTCACATTTTGCACCAGCTGGAGTTGGAAGAACATTCTTAGCTCGATTACCTGAACAGAGTGCCTTACACCTGCTACAACAGATGGTGGAGAGAACAGCCACAAAAGTCTTATGTCTTTTCCTTGCATTAAAAACTTCTTCAAGGGACTGAAAATCTTGTTTGAATTTAAAACTAGGATGATATTTTATGCAGTTGGTGAAGTGGCTGGGTTTGGTCTGTCTCATGCACTGGTGAATTGTCTTTCTTAGTTTTATTTGTTAGGTGGTTTTGTATCATGCAGGAATCTAGTTTATTTTTTAAAGTTTTCAGAAAGTGAAAGCACTCTCTTGTAGATCATTTACTTAGTTTCTCCTATGAAATAAGATACTAATAATTTCTGTGCAAGGATTAAGGATTTGAGAATTTCGAGCTGTGGCTTATGCAGCATTTTGAGTAGGGCCATGTTGAGTGCTTATTGTTTTCACAGCCTGACCAGATGAAAGTAAGAGGATCTGTGTTCAGTTTTAATGCTAACCTACCAGTAGCTCTCTGTTAGGTTTTCGTAGAGGTGTAGCAAATGAATCAAAGTTGAAAGCAATAAAGTACAGGGAAAAGTAATACTGAAAGTTGTTTCATGCAAGTATGGAAAACTGTGTAAAATAATTTAACAAAGGACTTATTTCTTGCCAAATATTTCTGTTAAAGAGTAATTGCATGTGCATGCATATGATGTTTGTTTGTTTTATGAAAATGGCTATATGATTAAGCATCCTTCTAATACTCTCTTTTTTCTAGGGAGTTTATATGGAAGAAATGCTGCTGCGACTGTTCTCAAACTCTATTACAGACTGATTTCAACGTAAGTCATTTTATGGTCAGTTTCATGGTGTGCCAGACACAGATTTGCATATTCAATGAAAAGAAAAATAAATTACATATTTGTAAAATTTCCTTAAAGTTTCTCAAAGAATTTTTGTTTGTTTGCGTTTCAGTTTTTATATGCCAGGTCAGAAACTCTTCCTTCTCTGTGTTCAGACTTGTTAGTTACTCATCCTTAGTGCATGTTTATACATGCTTCAGATTGCCTTTTTTTTTGTTAACCACTCCTTGTAGAAGCCACTTGCAGGAGAACCAGTCACATGAGCTGTTGAGGATTTTCCTATACAGCACCTTTTTCTGCCAGCTTAATTCTAATGTGATTATTTTGCTCATGTTTCAGTGTTGCATCATTTTTTGTTGAGAAGTTCTACTCCTCGTTGATCAATGTGACAGTGTTCAGTAGTTTACGAGATGAGCCAAACTCGTGGGAAGTATGACTTCTGTATTGGTCTGGTGTTGGCTATGAGTTCCAGCATTTTCATTGGAGGAAGTTTCATCCTGAAAAAGAAAGGTCTCCTCCGGTTAGCCAGGAAAGGCTCCATGAGAGCAGGTAAGTACCTACATCTCTTTTAATACACTGCTGATGTTTAGATTTTGCTGTTTAACAGAAGATTACTTCTGTTCATTGGTTCATCAAATTAATGATCTTATTTTGACTTTCTTGGGTTTTTGTTACATGTGTATGAAACCTAAAACATAGAGCCAGTGTGTTTTTTCTCTGGAGTCAGATACCCTTAACTCTGTGTGACACATGCTATTTAATGCATATGTAATTCCCTCTGGGGACACTCGTCAAAGGATTCCTTTGTATGTCAGTTAAGTCTAAATTGTACTTGCAAATTGCAAGCAGCACTCTTAACTGTGTCTGTACTCCTGAGTGAGTGAATTTAAGAGAGTTTTAACTATGTTTGGGTGTTAGAAGATTGTTTTAGAAAACTAAAAGTCACAAGTAGTAACTGAGTGTGATGGGTAGTGCACCTGAAGGGTTCATACTGGAAGCAATGCTATTAAATATCCTCGTCAGTGATACAGACAGTGGCATTGACTGGGTGTGCTGGCAGCAGGGTTGTGGACCATGCTGAGCTGAGGGGGGCAGGTGGTGCTCTAGAGTGAAGGAATCCAGAGGGACCTGGGTGGGCTTGGGGAGTGGGTCTGTGCAAACCTCATGAGGTTCAATAAGAACCAGAGCAAGGTGCTGCACCTGGGTCAGGCCAAGCTCCAGTATCAACACAGGCTGGGGTACAGATGGAGAGCAGCCCTGCCCAGAAGGGCTTGGACATGCTGGTACGTGAGAGGCTGGACATGACCCAGCAATGTGCACTCACAGCCCAGAAAACCAAATGTGTCCAAATCAAGTGTGACCAGCAGGGCAAAGGAGGGGATCAGAGCACTGAGAGTTGGGATTGTTAAACTTAGAGAATAAAAGGGTCTTGGGATACGTTATAGCACCTTCCTGTACCTAAAGGGGGCCTATTAAAAATGACAGAAAGATGAGATTTGTTATTGGATTTGTTTTTGGTTTGGTTTTGACCAGGGCCTGTATTGACAGGACAAGGGCCAATGGTTTTAAATTGAAAGAAGATAAATTTAGGTAGGATAGTTGCAGCACCCTCAGATGATTCAGAAGGTTGACTCTGAATATTTTTATTCAGTACCTGTCATCTTTGCTACTAAAAGATGGTTGATCTTGAGATACATAATTCATGCACCCTGGTTTGGAATGAGGAAATGTGATGCTTGTACATGTAATCAGCCACATATAAACCATGTACAGTTTCTGCAGAGCAGCAGTCTTAATAAGGGGCACATAACTTGGCTTTTTGTATAATTCCAATGATTTGAAAGAACCCTGTTTCTCAGGGTAATGCAGATATAATCACCAGTGCCATTTCTAACACAAAAGAAAAAAAATAACTGGTTGTTGGAGGCACAGGCACATCAGAAACTGAAAATGCTTTGATTTCAACCCTATTACCTGGAGAGCCTAGGTACCAAAAGGCTGCTCATGTTTTTAAGGGCATGGGTTGCAAAAATTATTTTATGTCATGGCAGTGTTATAAGTGACAGGGTGTCAATGTTTTTAGTGGAATAGCCAACATTCTTTCAATTTCAGGTCAAGGTGGTCATGCATACCTTAAGGAATGGCTGTGGTGGGCTGGACTTCTTTCAAGTAAGTATCAAAAATTATTCATCTAAGTGTCAAAAATACAATCTGCATTATATAATTTTAATAAATAACTATGCCCCAGATGGCAGCATGGTTACAAAAAAGGGAACGAGATTGCGTTTCTGCAGTACATGGTAATGTTACCTGGTAATTTGATGGATGCAGTTCAGATTTTAATGAAACTTCTCTCACACCAGAAGCTCTTCCTTTAATGTAACTGCCCTCTTTGTGCAGTGGAACTAGGCAGACATTGGTTTTGTATATCTTTGCTACCCATATGCATTCTGGTTTTTGTCTTAGCAGAGAAGTGCTTAGATATATAGGATTTCTTGAAGGGAAGCATATTTTGGGATTATGCCTGTTTTCTTAATTCTTTTCATTGCTTGAACTCTCAACTTACTGTCTGTATTCAGGTAATTATGGCTTACTGTATGTGCTGTGCTATATCCTGCTATTGCAGATTTCTCCATGCAGAACTTCATAAGTCAAGCTGGCAGGCTGGGCAGCTACGTCACAGACACTAAAATAAAACGCCTTCTGATTTGGTAGAATTTATTCTAATACCTGTTGTTTGTAGTTCCACAGCCTGCTTTTAAAATGTAATAGTGGGGACGAAGGGCAGGGATGTGTTCTGCTAGTACTGTTAGCTGAATGCTGTCATTAGAATTTTGTATTGTTCCCTTGCTGCATGTTTGTGTCTACATGAACACTGTGGACACTTACTTGCCCTGATCAGAGGATTGTTGCATGAGCCAGCCTAACTCCTGGGTTTTAATTGCTGTTCCTCTGCAGTGGGAGCTGGCGAAGTAGCGAACTTTGCTGCCTATGCTTTTGCACCAGCTACGTTAGTGACTCCTCTAGGAGCTCTCAGTGTTCTTGTAAGGTAAGAAACACTAACAGAAAGCAGGGTGACTTGAGACAGAAAAGTAAAATATTTCTTTAGAAATGTGTCACTGAACTATGCTGTAATAAATGCACTCTTCACAATAGAGTGCTTATAAACATCAGGAGTAACTTTTAAGTTTCTCCAAATACATAGTGGCTGTGATATAAAAGGGTTCTAGCAATGCATCTACATGTCCATCTCTGGAAAAAGCTATTGTCTTCTGCATTTAAAAAACACAGTGATCACAGCAGAGCAGTATTTAATTCCTAAGATTCTTGTCTTTGTAAAATTATTTTTGCAAGTTCTCAGATATCGCATTTTTTTGACAGGCAACATAAAAAAGGAGTTCTGGGGCAGAGATGCCAAATACTAACAGGTAGTTCTGTCCCCAGCAAGTATCTCAAGATAGAAAATAGCTATTTTTAAGCTGCAGATTGTGTATGCAAGTGACTTGTACAGTCAAAACAACCCGTAACTTGATGAGCAAATGAATATTACTAATCCCATGTTTGTTGGTGCCTTTTTATTTCTTAGTGCCATTCTGTCATCCTTCTTTTTAAATGAAAAACTTAATTTACATGGAAAAATAGGATGTTTGTTAAGTATACTGGGATCAACTGTGATGGTAATTCATGCTCCACAAGAGGAAGAAGTAGAAACTTTGGATGAAATGTCCCACAAACTAGGTGATCCAGGTAAGAAAAATGCTGGCTTGAGCTGTACACAGCCCATCATTTCTTCATTTTATAGTTTCATTACTGCTTCATTTATAGTTCCAATATATTCAAGTTCCAGGAAGGTGGCCTGTGTCTGCTTCATGTAGGCATGTCCAAATGAAGTAGAGATTTGAATTCTGTAACATAATTCCATAGAGGACTTTGCATGAGGGCAAGATGAACTTGTCTGGCCTTGAATAAAGTGCCTTGATGGCAACCACTGGTGTGATGGTTTAAACAAATGCAGCAGCACAGGCGGATAAACAAAATTTCTATAAATTTTGATCGAAGTGTGTCATCTCTAAGCCCAACTCTGAGCTGTCCTTAAAATGAAAAGGTAGGTGTGGTGGTGCCTGCTGAGAAGTAAAGTCCTACAGATAAGTTTCTATGCCTATGTGGAAGATGAGGCACTCACAAATGCATGTCCACAAAAAACTGTTTATACAAAGGCAATTCTCATCTTAAATGTGAGGAAATAGCACAGAGATTAAAAAGTTGTTCTTAAGGAATGACCTAATCATTGGAAACCTGCTGATGAATACAACCACCTGCCAAAATGTATCATCTCCTAAAAAAGACTCAATTCAGACTCAGGCCTGTGTCCAGTGGCATCTACACCTCAGAATTTGGGTGTAAGGCAGTTTAGCAATCTAATCCTGTAGTAGTCTTGCCAATAGATTGGTAAAGGTAATACAGCATGCCTGAGCTACAACCTTTGTTTTGGCTTGCTCACTCTAAAATCATCTAAATTGTGATGTTGGAGGAATAATGAGAAACATCCTGAACTCTACTGTTTAGGCTGAGTTGGTCCCATTGTTAATGAGTGTTTTCCCTGCACCTCTAAGATAAATACCCTGCTTCTGATAAATAGAGTCCATAAGTAACAAGTGTGTCCATTAGTGTCCATAAATAACAAGATTTTTTTTTTTCCTCCAACCACAGGTTTTGTGGTGTTCGCAACGCTCGTTGTCATTGTGTCTTTAATTCTAATATGTGTGGTGGGACCTCGTCATGGACAGACCAACATTCTCGTGTACATAACAATTTGCTCTGTAATTGGAGCCTTATCAGTCTCCTGTGTCAAAGGTCTGGGCATTGCTATAAAGGAACTTTTTGCAGGAAAACCAGTGCTGAAACATCCATTGTCTTGGATTCTGCTGCTAAGCCTTACTGTCTGTGTGAGCACGCAGATCAACTATTTAAACAGGGCTCTGGATATATTCAACACTTCAATAGTGACTCCAATATATTATGTAATCTTCACAACATCTGTTTTAACTTGTTCTGCCATCCTCTTCAAGGAGTGGCAACACATGGCGGCTGATGACATTATTGGCACCTTCAGTGGCTTTCTGACTATTATTGTGGGGATCTTTTTATTGCATGCCTTCAAAGATGTTAACTTCACCCTAGCAAACCTGCCCCTCTCTCTGCGGAAGGATGATAGAGCAGCAAATGGCACTTTGCTGAGCACATATGACAGCTTTAATGATGATGAAGAAAATTCTCCCTGCCTAGGTGAAATGCAATCCAGTGAGAGTCTCTCAGCCAGAAGAAATGGAAGCCTGTCAGCCTTCTGAAAATATCTACGTGTTACTTAAGAAAAGAACAATTCTGTAACCCTGGATTTTTTTTTTCCTGCTGTGAAATGTCTGAGCTTGTCTGGAAAGTCATGTACTTTTTAACAGTATGTGTAGACAATCGTTGATTTTTGAGTTTGATTCGTTTGGATAAAGAACACTGAAATGTTTTTTATTTGCCTTACTTTTACTTTAAAAAGTACTAAAATGACCTCAGACCACAATGGGTTTTGTTGCTTAAGTTATGTGTAAATACTTTCATTTCATTCTTCTGTTTTTAAGATGTATTGCACTAATTACAATTTTATCAAAAATAAATGGCTTTATTTCTGCATTGGTGGTAAAAAGGTTGCAGCAAACCTGAATCCTTTGTACTTGTGCCCTGACTGACCATGGAGTGACTGTAACCATATTGAAAGAGGAGCTGCAGCCACTACTCGTGTCCTAGTTTGTAAAAGAGAAAAGGGAAGGCTACAACCAAGCACAGCTGATCCTTTGAAAATACTGGTTAGTTAAAGCTCTATGCAAAACTTGCTGGATTTGCATCAACTTTACCAAATCAGAATACCAAGGTGGCAGAAACAGGAAGGCAGGAGCTTGTGTTCTGCATGGATAGGTGAGATGGTAGCTCCTGCTATGACAGTTTATGCAGAAGGAAGGATCTCATTGCTAGTAGGCAAAGAAGCTGCTCCCTCTTCTGTGACAGAGGTCAGGTTCAGTCTGTGCTGCACCATGCTGCCCTTGCTCTGCAGACCTGCTCTGTGTTCCTGATGTTACAGCTTGAACTCACAGAATTGCTGTTTTGTTTGCTGCAACCCTGAGACTTTCAAAAAGAAAAAAAAAAATGAAACTTTGATGACATTGCTTAAAAAAAAAAAGAGAGGGGTAGGGCAGGTAGGTGGCAATTCACTTTAGTAAAGGCAGAAAATAAAAAGGGAAGAAGTTCTTATAAAGAACTTTTTACTATGCATGTGAAAGTTGGAAATACTTGGGACAGAGACTAATAGTTACTGCTTGATGTTGTCAGATGTAGTGCTTACTGTTTAAGAGAAATTAAGATTTTTCCTTGGACAGAAAAACTTCCAGTTACCAAGTATGAAACAAAATTCTGCTGCCTTCCTTTCTTATGTGTCATAACATACAGAAGGGGTGGAAGTGTCAAACAAGAAAAATGTTTTTGCTAAGAACTAATTGGAAATGAAAAAGTTACACCTTTTGTACACCTTGCTGCATTTTTCCTTTTAGGTAGGAAAGGTTATACTAGGCAAAGAATATTTAACTCCTATCAAACCTATAATAATTTCTGAAAAATAATAAAAATTTACTTTCTAAAAATGGGAAAAAAACATCTCCTAGGACTAATGTGTGAATTGTCTTAAGCTTTTTTCCCCCTTAGTGATCTTAAAATATGTATTTAATAACAGTTTTAAGGTGTTGAGGGACCAATTCTCTTAGTGCTGAAAGTTAACTGGTAAGAATTAGAAATTATTCACATCATGATTAGTTATTTTTAAATAGTTGTTAAATAAAATCAGACTTTATTAATTAACCATTTCTGCACCAGTGCCAAGCCAAAATCTCAGGCATATGAGACATCCTTAAACTAGTGATGATGTCAGCAAATTAGGAAAGTTGTTCATTTGCTTAACTGAAGCTGGAAGCACATGAGGCATTTGGCTGACCAAAAGCCTTCTGCAAACTAAAAGACAGTTTCTTAAAGAAAATCATCTGTAAAACACCTTGTAAAAGAAATCCTGCAACAAGCTGGTGTAACAAAGCACGAGTGCTTCTGACTTCTGTCTCCCACGCACCGGGCAGCCTTGTGTGCACTCTCACCACGACAGACACCACTCCAGAATGGCAGCTCTCAAGCACAGATGTCCTAGGGAAACCTGTGATTGTGGAAACTTGCTGATAAATTGCCTGGAAAATCTCCATCCTGTTTTGCTGAGGAAATTTCAGTAATTTCTTTCCTAAAAATCGAGTTCTCTGCCACTCCAATACCTACATGTTCCTCACTTCCTGTGTACCTCTTCTGTCAGATGCTCATTTCTACCCACTGTTGGAGTCAATTCCATGGCTGTGAAGCACCTGGAAAGAGCTGAGCAGGAGAAAAGATGTGCTGTAACCTAGCCATGAACTACTGAGAGGGAAGGAAGAAAAACAGGTTCTCAAAGGGATGCATTCTTGGTTTCACGCTGTAGGTTAGAACCACTGACCAAGTAACATCTCCACAAATCCATATCCTGGGTAAAACATGTAATTATCTGTCTGTGTCTGTTTTGGCCATCTTAACATCTTGGTTAGGGCTGATCCCAAAGCCAGCTGACAGGATCTTGGAGTAAGCAAGCAGGAGTTACTACTTTTGGCTGAATGGTTTGCATTAAAATTCAACTTCTATAGTTGCAAAGTTTTACAATTTTACTGATGCAGTGTTTGCATTATACAGCAAGTGTAATTTAACAAATACTTTCCATAATAAATAATGATTAGCATCATTAGAGTTTATGTACTGGGATAGATTACACCTGATCACTGTAGTCAAGATTCTTGTAAACAAGAATTCCTCATCACTTGTAAACGTGTTTGGGTACACAGGTATGTATTGCAAACCAAAACATAAACTGTGTTAGAAGCTCTCATTAGGAAAAAGTAAACAGTCCCCATTCTAATCAATCAAACTTCAACCTTTTAAAAAGATTAGAATCCTGTAAATCAACCTTCATGTTAAATAACTTTGAAACAAACACTTTAAATAACCTTATTTCCATAATCATTGCAAAGAGGAAAAAGGATCAACTGACTAGAAAATTATTCACAAAGCACCAGCAGAGTTTGTTTTGTTGTTTTTTCTCTTTTTTTTTTTTAATAAAGGCAAATTAAGCAATTAAGGCTCTAATACAAACAATTATGCATTGATTTCTAAAAATTTTTTCTACAGAACCGTTTTTTACCCTCCACAGCCATTATTCCTATAGCTTCAGGGGAAAATTATACCAGTCCAGTCTAAAATGGTCACCTTGGACAGGAATGCAAAGAGGTTTCAAAAATCTTACAGGCTTTTAATCAAAGTGTATAAAATTTTAGTCTAGAAAAATAAGTATGGATTGTATACAGTTACTGTGCTTGGAGACTGGAGAGAACAGTGTGCCACTCAAATGGCACAGGCATACTGAAAAATGCAGATGAGAGTATTCTTCAAAACTGTTGGTATGGGTTTTGTTTCTTGCTATGTTTCTCACACTTTTAGCCTAAAGAGGGGCAAAAAGTATTGTTAGGTGAGAATCTAGTTGCTGGCAAGGGACTGATGAATTGGTGGCTGGAAGCAGCGCACGTGTTCCACGGGTGTGCTCTCTCCATCGCCAGACTTCAAATACTTGTCCAGAATAGCAATTATTTCATCATTCAGAATCTGGAACTTGCGAATTCTCTCAACCATTTTCTTCAAAGGCTGCAAACATCAAAAGAACAGACACAGGAATTAGCTCTGGACATGAAAAGCTGTGGCCAGAAAACCAGCAAATGCTGTTGCCTCATCTCTCCCAGCAATGTTACAAATGTTTCCCTCGCACTGCTAAGCCAGTGGAAATACAAGGTGCATTTTGGTTTTTGACAGTGCTGCTTTGGGTACAAAGCAGCTCAGTTTACTGCAGCCTTGTCATTTTGAGAATGAACATATATAAGATGGAAGGCATAAAGAAAATTTCATATATTCGTGACATCAGAATTCTGCTTGACCAGTCTTCCAACTCCAGCCTTAATCTTTTGTTTCTGAAAATCCTGGTGCCCTCATTTTCAGCAATTCATTCTAAAAAAAGGATTGCCACATGTATGATGCATCTGACTACAAACAGCTCTGAGTCGTTGTCTTTATTACTAAAGCAAATACAGATGTTTTCAACTCACCACATTCTTGATAACCTCATCTTTGCCATCGTGCTTTTGGACTTTCAACAGGTGGTAGCAGAAATCCAACACGTCAAAGCGCCGCTGCTGTCCCAAAAGCACGATGATCATACATCCAGCCCAGTGCAAGCCATCCCCAAAGCACTGCCTGGAACAGGAAACACACCACAGAGCAGGTTTCAACTACATCCTCAAAACACAGTCACAGCAAACACTCAGTAATCAGCCACTTCACTAAATAATAAATATGTTAGACATTCATCTAGAAAGCAAAAGCTCTGGTATATTAATTATCATTGGAGATATCACAAGCAAGTCAAATAGATGTTTAATTAAAAAACCAGAACTCCCCTCCTCCTCCTTGAATTTCACATAACCGTGTTACTCCAAAAACATTTACTCCCCATTAGACTCCTGTGGCATTACATTTCATTTTCAGTGGAAACAACGCTTGCAAAGAAAACAAAGCAGGAATTCAACACCACTCTGCTCCTTTAGGCTGCAGGCATGAAAGGAAGCAAATGTCCTATGCCATTTTCTAATTGCCCAGTAAAGAGCATGTTATATCAAGAATTTTTCAAAAGTATATTCCCAAAAGCAACAAAACTAAGAACAAACAACAGTTCCTGGTTAATTTGTGTTAATCATGTTAAATTCCAAGTGCTCATTCCTGCTCTTAAATTCAGGGAAGAAATACTTGTTAAAGTTAGATGCACAAATATTCTGCTATTTTATTTAAGCTGGGTGTCTATGGGGGCACGACCCCTATTGAAAGACACGTGCTAGGGCCCGTTTGTCACAGGATCATTCACTATACACTGGCAATACTTAAAATAGAGCGTTATTTTCACTACAGATAACAATAGTATCTGTGTTCATGGATGTTGAGCCCCTCGTGGTGATGGCAGCACTTCTCCCTGGTTCTGCCCTAAGCTCCTGCAGGCATGCACACAAATGCCTCCACTCCAGCCCCGCTGCCACAGCAGGACAAGCCAAGCACTGTTGCCCAGAGGGGCACTGCAGGCAGCTGGCAGCACGTACTCCACAGTGAACTCGTGCGTTCCCACGGGGATGCAGTAGACGAACTGCATTGCGCTCCAGAGGCGATGGAATTCCACACACTCATCCACGTGCATCACCCCGTTGCTGGGCAGGGGTCCACGCCATATGGGATCGTCCAGGAAGGAGCGGATCCTCGTCAGGATGACCTCAAACATGGACAGGCCGCAGCAGAGGCGTTCTTTGGTCAGCAAGTCTCCTTCCCTTGCGATTGCTATTTGCTGAAGTGAAGAGAAACAAAGTGTAAAATCCTGGTAAAAGCCACTTCACCACAAAATTTTATTTTACAAAATTAATACAATAAATTTTTCAGTTTCACGCGGTTTATTCTAGGAGAAATGTCTTCTGACTTAAAGTGAGGTCAGGCACTGCTAACCTGGGGATCAGATCACTGGAAAAACATTCAGAGAAAATTGTAAAATCCTTTTTAAGCAGACAGACTCAGAGTGAGTAACACTAACTGCAGTAATGCTAGTCCTGAATTTATCTCAGGGAAGTTTAAAGAATTCTTTGTCTGAATGGAGGCAGAAAGCACAACCAAAGAGTTCAGTGGTCTGCTGTAGCTCCTGCGTGTGCTCTCCTGCACACCTCCCTCAGCTGCTGCTGTTGGAGATGAGAAAGCTCCAAAGAGAAGCACCAACAGGCTCAGACAAAATTCATAGGAGGAATGCCGCTTGTGCTTGTCCCAGCTTGTGCCATCACACAAGCTCTCTCCTAGTGCAGTAGCATCTCCTGAACTGCAGCACCTACGATGACAAAAGCAGTCTGAACTCTGCTTCAGGGCATTCTGCTCTTACTTTCTACTATTCACACCTCAACCACTAGAAAACTGCTAAGATTAGCAGGGTATTAATGCACCCTCACCCCTGAGAAAGGGGAACAGTGCTGAAGCTGCAAAGGCAGTTCAAGAATCTCTATAGTCATTGTTTCCAGGAGACCTCAACTCAAATGACAGCTCATTTTCCAAGAGTTTCTAAGCGGCTGAAAGAGTGACAAAATGTTTTAAAAACATATATACATGTGCACTGTAAAAAAAACACCATTGCTTTTGGTGGAATTTGCAAGAGGAGCTCCCAGGCTGGACCTGAAATGAGGAGGGTATCCCATGGTAAACATACATACCAATTAGCATTTTCCCCCAAAGAGTGTCACTTCTGCCCCAGTCTCAAATTTTTAAACTTCTAAGCTTTAACAGCTTTTTCCAAACTTATGGATCTAAATAAAAATCATTTGTGTGAACAAGTTGGATGTGCAGGTTGAAGTTCTGACAGAGCTATCAGGACAGGCTTTCTGATGCTCAGACATGTCGTGAATTGCCTCTGACATAAATGAGAAAGATTACCTGGGGTGTGCCAAGTCTTTCAATGAGAGGAACCAAATGCAGTGAAGCATATTTTGATTCCAGTCTCTTCATTTTAGCATCAAGTCTTTCACCCTCTGAAAGAAAAGTAAAAAAAAAAAGTGAGCAATCATAAATTGCAATTAACCAAGAGAATTCTTAATTTAACACAAGATTTATCCAGTGAGAAAGAAAACTGTTCTTTTTAGGCAATTTAACTATTAAATAGCTGGTTAATCTTCAATGCACTTTTAGAGACATACATACATATTTTAAAATGCTACATTACATGTGAAAACAGAAAGAAGGATTTGGAGTAGAGTACATCTAATTAAGTAAATTCAAGGAAGAATATAAGGCTCTGTTATGCTGCTGCTGCCAAGATACTTGATCCCCACTTGTACTAAGACAACTAAGATGTCTTTATGCATAAAATGTTTGTCTCTGGAAGGTGAGGTAAAATGAGGATGCAATCTTGTGTATAGCAATGCTAAAAACCAGCTGGCTCTTCTTCAACACTGGCAAGTAGGAAATGTTCTCTGGAAAATGGGAAAATACCATTTACAATGGT